>NC_065922.1:38434856-39183321 GCF_024586455.1 Bactrocera neohumeralis | reverse complement strand
GGAAAAATTCGCCGCCCAAAAACCCGTGGGGAAAATCGGGGTTTTTTAAACCCTCAAGAAGCTGGGAATAGTTTTACTTTTTGGGAGGGTAAGCTTCCCAAAAGATTTGGGGGCTATCTGTCTTAAAAAATTACGGCTTTTAAAAAAAATAATAAAAAACTACCCTTTCCCTCAGGAATACTTTTATATGAGAATGGTCATTGAAATTTTTAAAAATATAAACGGTAAATTCCGGATTAACAAAATATAACAATAAAGGGGTTCAAAATTTTATTAATTTAAACTAATTTTGGGAAATTTTCTTTTTTAAAAACCTCCCAAAAAGAATTTAAAATTTTAATAAAAAATTTCATAATTACTTTCTTTGGCAACACTAAAAAAAAGAACCCATCCTTTTTAAGGCCCCCCCTCAGCCCCATTCAAAGCCAAAATTTAACAGTTTGAAAAGGGGGAATGAAATAATTATTCAATTTTTTTAAAATTTTAGTCCCTTTTAAATTTATTATGTAATTATAAATTAAAAATCAATATAAAAGAAAACCCCAAATTAAATTTAATATAATTCAAAAAGTTTGTTTTGGGGAAAAAATTTAAGGGGGTGGGGGCCCCAAGGCCCTTTTTTCTGCCCTTTTTTAAGCATAAAAAAGGGGGCCCCGGGGTTGGGAAGTATGAAATATTGTAGACCCAAATAAAGAAAAAAATTTAAAATTTGGAAAAAGACATTTTTTATTAACTAACCCCTTAAATTTAAGGGTTTTATTAACAGAAAATCGGGTTAAATTAAAAATTTTTTCCCTTAACAAAAAGAAAAATTTTAACTAATTTTTAAATTTTTTCCTTTGCCCTTTTTAAACTTCTTGGTTTACCCCCCTTCTTTTATTTTTTACCCAGTTCAAAATAAGGGGAAATCCCAAAGGAATCAAGGGTTCCCATCTATGTTTTCCCCGGGGAAAATTTTTCAGAAAATTTCCCCCTAATATTTTCTTTCCCCCGCCCACAAAGTCTCTCCACCCCTTTCGTATTTTCCCTTTTTTTTTTCGGGTATCCCCTGGGAAAAAAACAAGTTTTAATAAAACTTACCTTACCTTTAAAAGAACACCCCCAAAGTTACCAAGGGGTTTAATTTTGGGCCCCTTTTTTTTTTTTAAGGCCGAGAAAAGGCCCCCCCCCCTAAAAGGCAGTTTTAAATTGGTTGAGGGAACTTGGTTTTTCGGTTTTTATCCCATTCTTTAAAAATTAATTAGGGAAAATTTAAAAAGAATTAAAATTTTGAATTGAATATAAAGGAAATTCGCTGTCAACTCCCAAAATTCTCAATTTTTCCCTTCCCTAAAATAAAGTTGACCAAAAACCAAAACCCCCTCAATTCCCCGAAAAATTGAGACAAGGGAAAAATCATCCTCCCCCTGATTTTCCTTTTTTAAAAAATTTTCTTATTTTTTCCCGCTAATTTAATAAATTATTCAAAAACCGGCCCTCTTCTGTTTAGCTCTTTCTTTATTTCAAGGGGGGCCATATTCACTGATTTGTCGGGGGTTCCCCGATTTTGACCTTCGGCACTGAGGTGACCAAATTTATTAATTTTTTTTTCCCGGGTTACTATCAAGGGGTGTTTTTGATTTTTAAATGTAACCCTATTTTTTCACATTGAACCAAAACCCTTTCCATCATATTTCAGAATGCAGAATTTTTTAAAAAAAAAAACATTAAATTAAAATTGGTCGAGTTAGTCCCGACTAAAAATGGGGGAAACTTTTGCAATTTTGGTTTGTTTTAAAAACACAGGGTAGCTAAGTTCGAGCTAACAACCAGATACCGGCTCCCCAGAGAAACCAAACCAGTTATATCAAACACAGGAAGGTTCGCGACGAGGGTCACCCATCAGACCCAAAACCATTTTCCTAACCAAATCCTGCCCTGAGGCACTCTCACAACCCAAAAAAATTGGGTTTTTATTTTTAAAAATAATTTTTTTTTGGAAAATAATTTTTATAATTTTTATATTATTTCTGGGTCATTGATGCAAATGAAATAAAAGGTTGAACTTTTCTTTGAAATACCTGCAAAGTTATTTTGGTAATCCAATAATTAAAGCAACAAACAAAGCGACCATTTGATCAATAAAATGTAAGGATTGTAATCAATGGTTTGGAATTAAAATGCTGCAAAAATGCTATTTCAATAGAAATGAGAAAAGCGAATTGCTTTTAAGAGTTTCTCTTGGAACCAAAAACTGGAATTTCTGCAAACGGCATTTGATGTATTTTTTATGCTTGAAAAGAGCCATTCTAATAGCACAGTCAACTTAGAAATAATTTCCTATAATGAAGAAAATTTTTGATTTATAACACAGTAACGTAAAATATAACTTACCTTTCGGTTAAATAAATAACTTTCCTCTGATGAGATACGCATTGAAAGCATACAAGGTCTGTCGCAAAAGAAACGGGACTGTTAAAAAAAACAACAAAAAATTAATATTTTCCAAAAGTTATATTTTTTTTATTCAAAGTAGTTTCCTTGTGCTTCGATACAGCGTTTAGCTCGGTCAATTAGCATTTCAAATGAGTGTTTAAGGTCATTTTTCGGAATGCTCTTGAGAATATCGGTCGTCGCCTTTTGGATAGCTGAAATGTCCTGAAACCAGTGTCCTTTCATGGGCAAATGACGCTTCATAACACCAAGGTAAAACACAGCATTAATCGTTTGGCCAGGTGGGACGAACTCTCGGTGTACAATACCCTCGGAATCGTAAAAACAAATCAGCATTGTCTTTATTTTTGACTTCTGAAGATGACCGACTTCTGATCGTCACAGAGGTCCTTACGACCTTCTTGGAATCGCTTAAACCACTCATGCACATTACTACGGGATAGGCACTGATGACCATAAACTTTTTCATCATTTGAAATGTTTCAGTGAACGTTTTCCCAAGTTTAAAACAAAATTTAATATTTGCTCTTTGTTCAAAATGCATTTTACGACCGATGACCAAAAGCTGCTGTCACTTTTTGATCGATAACATCGATTGTAGTTATCCAATTGTCTTAAAATTTTTTCGAAATGTCAACAAGAAATCAAACTTTTTATTTCATATACCCACCAATAGGTGGCGCCACCAGAAACAGTTATATTTAAAAAGTTCTGTTTCTTTTGCGACAGACCTTGTTTTTCTTGTCAACCATAGCTAAATGGATTATTCAAAAGTGTAATAGATTTCGAAATGTTTATTATCTATAATTTTAGAAAACATACATAGGGGACTTACAACGTGTCATAAAGCATCGTAAAATCATTAAATTATAAATGTTTACACCTGTTTAAAAAAATTTGTTGTTGGATTACATACAACAATGAGTTCACGTAATTGCAATTCTCAACATTCCATCTTTTCGGTTCTTTATAACTTACAATTTATGAGACTACAAGTAGATTAATCCCCTGACTACAACAACTTTCGTCGCTTACATATCAAAGTATGAATTTTTATATTCTCTCAATTTGCAAGGATCAAAAACGGTTAAATACTGTCAGATCTTGGCACAACCTTGCAATAGAAAACGTGCGAAGTATTCAACATGAATTATTAAAAGAAAACGAATGGAATACAATAAAAATTGGTATTTTATTAACTTATATTGTAAGTCAAAGGCTTACTCGGTTTCATTATTACAATTTACTTGTACGAAATCAAATTAATTAACTCAAATGAAATTGGCTTAATTTAATAGATTAAGCAAATTATTTTTACACTTGATTCCAAAATGAAATTATCAAGTGAAAAAGCTTTAATCATTATATTAGAAGTATTTCGACTGGGACTGACAGCAAGATCTTTTGACGTTAATAAGTATAGAGAAAAAATGTCGACTAAAAAAAACTTAACCACACACTGACCGACTATTTTGCATATATCGGGTGATTTTTTAAGAGCTTGATAACTTTTTTTTAAAAAAAAACGCATAAAATTTGCAAAATCTCATCGGTTCTTTATTTGAAACGTTAGATTGGTTCATGACATTTACTTTTTGAAGATAATTTCATTTAAATGTTGACCGCGGCTGCGTCTTAGGTGGTCCATTCGGAAAGTCCAATTTTGGGCAACTTTTTCGAGCATTTCGGCCGGAATAGCCCGAATTTCTTCGGAAATGTTGTCTTCCAAAGCTGGAATAGTTGCTGGCTTATTTCTGTAGACTTTAGACTTGACGTAGCCCCACAAAAAATAGTCTAAAGGCGTTAAATCGCATGATCTTGGTGGCCAACTTACGGGTCCATTTCTTGAGATGAATTGTTCTCCGAAGTTTTCCCTCAAAATGGCCATAGAATCGCGAGCTGTGTGGCATGTAGCGCCATCTTGTTGAAACCACATGTCAACCAAGTTCAGTTCTTCCATTTTTGGTAACAAAAAGTTTGTTAGCATCGAACGATAGCGATCGCCATTCACCGTAACGTTGCGTCCAACAGCATCTTTGAAAAAATACGGTCCAATGATTCCACCAGCGTACAAACCACACCAAACAGTGCATTTTTCGGGATGCATGGGCAGTTCTTGAACGGCTTCTGGTTGCTCTTCACCCCAAATGCGGCAATTTTGCTTATTTACGTAGCCATTCAACCAGAAATGAGCCTCATCGCTGAACAAAATTTGTCGATAAAAAAGCGGATTTTCTGCCAACTTTTCTAGGGCCCATTCACTGAAAATTTCTTGATTGGACTTTCCGAATGGACCACCTAAGACGCAGCCGCGGTCAACATTTAAATGAAATTATCTTCAAAAAGTAAATGTCATGAACCAATCTAACGTTTCAAATAAAGAACCGATGAGATTTTGCAAATTTTATGCGTTTTTTTTTTAAAAAAAAAAGTTATCAAGCTCTTAAAAAATCACCCGATACTTGTATGTACAGTAGACCAATAAAGTTTACTTACACCTATGTAGTTCTATCAAATTACGACACGTTTATTTGTTATAAAATGAATAAATTTTGTGGTTTTTTTCTATCCATTTCAAAAGATGTATATTTAACATTAAATTTAGCATATCAAAAAAAAAATTTTTACACAACTAAACAAAATTAATGTTAAAGCTTAAAATGGGCATAATTTATATCAAAAAAGTTTACGTACACTAATTATTATTTATATAAATCAAAAGTAATTACCATAGTTTTAGCAGTTTTTGGCCTACATTTTGTTGCTATTATTGTCCCTAGACATCGATGTATGCACCCCACTAAGTCCATGATCCTGCTTTTTGGCCTTATTTTGATGAAATTCGATGTTTTCGAATACGATTTTCCAAAAAGTTCCAGATATTTTGAATAGGATTAATGTATGGTGATTGCGGGACCTATGGAGTTATTTTTAATTCCATAACAACCCTGCACTTACAAGATAAGATGGATGTTTTGGGTCGTTATCCGGTTGTAAATAGAAGTGGCTACTATTAACAGCCGATTTAAGCACACTTAAAATTAAAATTTTTTTCTTAAAATGTCGCAGAAATTTTTAAAGTTTGGAACTTTCTGAATATGTGATGGTTATTTTTGAGAAACGAAAATTAGTTGGTGAATTTTTAGTTTGAATGAAAAAACGAAAATTCCTATGTTAAATGTATGGGAACCTAAAAAAAAATAGCGACCCCTTAGAGTTAAGCTACAGCGCCTGGCTTGAGGGAGGATTTTTTGTTTGTCAATCACTAACATTTGAGGGGTAAGAGTTGAAAAAAAAATTCAAACATTTTTTTTGAAGCACCCTAGTGTATACATATATTCATTGCTGCTTGATTTGTACACGCCAAAGTAAAAGATTGAAATGGAATTTATAATTGTATGATATGGAAAGTAGCCATGGTTGTGGTCCGACTTACTCATTTTCACTCCGTAATATGGGATTTTGAGTATAACGTTACCTACAAAATTTTTTTGAAATTGAATATGTTTAAGGTAAGCGAAGCCACGCTCAACTGCCAAATTTTGTCCCGGTCTACCAATTTAAATTCTCTGACCCTTTTAAATATTGGGTCATTGTGAGTCAATCAAAACCCGTGATCACCGGAAATTCCATCGAAACTGTGCGTGAATTCATCAAAAATCAGCCGAAATCATCATTGAAATTCATGGAAATGGAATTGAACATCTAAAAAACATAAATTTATTGAATTTTGACCGAACATTAGGGCTTACGAAAGGTGTGTGCACGGTTTGTTCCGCACAAATTGACTGACGACCAAAAACTGATCACAATCCAACATTCGATCGACGTTTGTGACCGATTATTTTGACCAAAAATCACATTTTAGTCATTAACAACTCCCCGTCTTCATCTGATATGGCATCGTGCGACTTCTTCCTTTTCGGAAAAATGCATTTGCTCACGAAAGGAAAGCGTTATGCAGACGTAGAGGCCATTCAAAAGGCTTGCACCGGCATACTGGCGGCCATACCGGCCAACGTACTAAAACACTCGTTCGACATGCTTTTGGGCCGTGCAAAAAGCTGTACTGAAGCAGAAAGAGACTATTTTGAATAAAATAAATTGATTTTGGCGAAAAAACCATTTGTTCTGTTTTTTTTTTTAGTCCTGTTTACTTTGGAAAGCTCCTTGTAGAAATGAAATTGTTGTTCAAGCTACTTTACTTACTTCAGTTAAAACGATATCAATTCCATACATATTTTTTATTCAGACCCCTTTCTGGAAGAATTACTCCTGTATGTGTTGTATCTTAAAAAGTTACTCATAACATTTTGGCTTATATTGGGAGCTTGACAAG
Organism: Bactrocera neohumeralis; assembly: GCF_024586455.1. Lineage (NCBI taxonomy): Eukaryota > Metazoa > Arthropoda > Insecta > Diptera > Tephritidae > Bactrocera > Bactrocera neohumeralis. The sequence goes on along the minus strand of NC_065922.1, from coordinate 39,176,549 downwards.
TTTTGTTCAAATTTCTACAATTTTTATGCGCGAAATGGCACACTTTGCTGCCACTATTGTGTAAGAGCATTACGACAGTTTTTCAATCTACAGCGCTACTCAGATCCGTATATTTATAGTATATTATAAATAGTTGCTAAGCGCACCAGATTTTTTCAACTCATTAACTGCGTACAGGAATCCTCTTTAATCACAGTCATCGTAGATACTACTTTGGTACGCACATTTGCATTTACGGGCGGTTGTATTTTTGTTTTTTACTACGCCTTTAATAGTGTGCAATTACATTAGCCGCAAGCTTTGAGTGCACTTTTTCCAAGGATATTTGTTTCCATAATTGCACCAATGGTTTATACAAAAGCTGTATGTATATGAGTGAGAAAAGACGCGTACAGATTCGCTGTCCTAGTTTATTTTTATGCGCAAAAGTAGTGAATGCTTTTGTGAAGTTCTATCACAATAAATTCGGTTTTAGTTTTTCATGAGTGAAATACATATTATTACATAAAAATTTACAAAAATCCGATTTTCGATTTTCTAAATACAAGGTGCGTTCCAAATTAACAGAATTAAAAAAAAAACAGAACAAATGGTTTTTTATTTATTTTATTCTAAATAATCTCCTTCTGCTTCAATATACATAGCTTTTTGCACGGTCCAAAAGCATGTCGAACGAGTGTTTTAGCTCGTTGGCCGCCAGTATGCCGGTGCAAGCCTTTTGAATGGCCTCTACGTCTGCATAACACTTTCCTTTCATGGGAAAATGCATTTTTCCGAAAAGGAAGAAGTCGCACGGTGCCATATCAGGTGAATACGGGGAGTGGTTAATGGTTAAAATGTGATTTTTGGTCAAATAATCGGTCACAATGATGTCCTTCGAATGTTGGATTCTGAGCAATTTTTGGTCGTCAGTCAATTTGTGCGGAACAAACCGTGCACACACCTTTCGTAAGCCCAAATGTTCGGTCAAAATGTGATAAATCGATGTTTTGGAGATGTTCAATTCCATTTCCATGAATTTCAATGATGATTTCGGCTGATTTTTGATAAATTCACGCACAGTTTCAATGGAATTTCCGGTGATCACGAATTTTGATTGGCCCACATGTTGATCGTCATTTATGTCCTCACGACCACTTTGAAAACGTTGAAACCACTCGTGCACTCTGCTACGGGATAGGCAATCATCGCCATAAGCTTGTTTCATCAATTGAAACGTTTCGGTAAAAGTTTTACCAATTTTAAAACAAAATTTAATGTTGGCTCTTTGTTCGAAGCTCATTTTCGCACCGATAACACAAACATACTGACGCTTAAAACGCAATAACTTCACATCCAATCAATGAAATATCATGAAATTCTAACTAACGCACCAGTCGACATATAGATGGCGCCACCAGGGGGCGCTGTATACTTTGGAAAGCATCTTGTATGTGGATTTGATAGGTAATCTACCAAGTAATTCTCACCAACCAGTCAAACAATGAAGAGTTCATCTCCGAATCCGGACAAATTCGCAACTTAATATGTATTCCCCGACGTTTCCTTCTGGGTGGTACAAACTTCGTGGCAAATTTCTTAAGGGGGTATTCTGGTCTAGAAGCATGAATTTCAGGTAATTTTTACAGTGTTGTAAAAAAAAGGACAATAAATATTTTTACTATCCATTTTGTTATTAGTTATTTCTTAATTTTAGAAGAGTACAGAAAAAAAATTAAAAACTAAAAAAAGTAAAAAATTTCAAAAATTATGAGCTGACGAAGTGGGGGGTCTCTAAAAATTTCCACGTGACCATACCCATGATTTCAACCCTCCTAGTTATCTGAAACCAAAAAAAAAAAGATGATTAATCTAGAATAATGTCGCAATGGCCGGAACTACGGAAAAGTGGGAAAAATTTTTTTTTTTCACAAAATGGCGACTGCCTGAAAAAAAAAGTTTTTTTGGATCACTTTTTCTGACTATTTCGAATTTTTTAAAAATAATAAAAATACAAATTTGGGGATGGGGCTAGTTCCAACCATAGACAAGCCTATAAAGAAGACTCTATAAAAATTTCAAGTAAATCGGTCGAGTAGAACCTGAGAAATCGTGGGTATCGTTCCGAAAAAGTCAGTTTTGAGAAAAACGCGTTTAAAGTTTAGGAGACAATTCTAGTGAACACGGACGCCATGTCACAAAATCGGCTGTTTCTCCGAAAATAAGTCCAATTTTGAAAAATCCTTCAAAAGTCATATTTTTGAACGTCTAAACTTTCAAAATATGCAAAAAAAAATCGATTTTTTCAAAATCCTAGACAAGAATACACCCGAAAACATATAAAGTGCCATTACTAAGCACTAAATTAAGGTATGAAAGGTACAGAGGGTGCCCGTAGCAAGGGGCGCTACCGAGCAAAATTTTTTTGAAAAGTGGGCATGGCCCCGCCCTCCAACAAGTTTAATATAAGTACATATCTGCGAAACCAGTTAAGCTACAACAACCTGAGTACAAATATTAAAAGAACTTCTACCTACAGTGTGAAAATGGATAAAATCAGAGAATAACCCTGCACACTCCCCGTATAACGGTTCTGTTAAAACTACTAAAAGCGCGATAAATCAATAACTAAATACTCCAGAAGCACTAAACTTTACCACCGAGATTGTATGGAAAAATTTTATAGGATGAAAATTGGACAATGAGCGTGACACCTTCCACTTTTTGGTAATATCTGGATTTTTGAACATCCGATGGATTTTACTCCATATGATTGGTTTTACACCTTAAAGTATTTCCCTGGCTTTGATTCTTGCAAGTTGCAAGAGTATAAAATGCTCGGTTGCACCCGAACTTAGCTCTTCCTTACTTGTTAAGGCATGTTTTTGGTGCATAGTATGGCTTGGAGTAATAGCATTGACAGACGGCAGCGTTAAACCAGATTAATTGCATTTTTCGGGATTAATTCAGGAGTTACCACAGCTAACTCCGTTGCTGAATCCAAAAATAACTCTCAAATTTTTAGGGAGTTTGTGAGATTTTCGTTGGCAACATTGTTAAAAATGGCCAATTTTCATATATTGTGAATGAAATACAAGCAACCCTGACAGCTGTTTATCAAATTCTCAATATAATATCAATAAAACTTCTATGTTATGATGCAGTTTTAAAAATAATGTGTTGATATGCTTTTGTAATAAAAAATGGTTTGGTAAAAATTGGTCGGCTAACAACCGTAATGTTTATCTTCTATCAATTTTCATTGAAAATATTATAAAAAGGACAATGAGCTGTTTATGAGAGTTTCAAACTCGCATAGCTGCCGTCTGTCACCTACAAATTTGGATCTGATTAAGTGCGCAGTTAATCCGGATTAACGCTGCCGTCTGTCAAGGCTATAAGGAAAACTTGTTTACGGCTGCAATGGCATAGAAAGAGTATTTAGATTTATTTGAATTGCTTGCAATGTGCTTAAAATATCACTGAGTTCGGGCGACTTTGTGTTTTGAGAAATTATGATTCCTACTAAAGAGTAATGAACCAATTTTAGTTTGTGAGGGATAATTCCGACTATGAAGTGTTTTATTTTTTTGTCTCATAAATATATATGTAAGTATAACTTCAACAATAAAATCACTTAAAATCCGCGTCGCCGTATTCACAAATATATACGTACTAGTTAAATAGACGCACACGGTTTTCACATTTGGCAAAACAAACCGTTTTATCGGTGTCATATGTAATATAATATTTATTATTCCAAAATAAAGTTTGCCACCGGCATCTGGATACTATAAGCAAATCCAACAGAATACACCCAAAAACCCCAGATACTCGCCTAGAGCGGTACAGCCTTTCTCAGCACTTTTGTTGTATTCGTTTCATTTATCAAGTTAAAAAACTTGCACTGTTATTTGTATGTTGGAGCAGCTTTGCGACAGAGTATATGTATTTATTCACCTAGTTATTGCTCAGCTTGGCGCAGACTCCCCACAGCATTTCCCGAAAGCACTCAATTTGAGTAAACTTAGGTCTGGAAAGAGTTAGTGTTCAATATACTTATGACTTGTTTGTTGGACTAAAAGAAACTGGAGCTGGTGTTTTGCCATGTTTTTTTATTTAATATTTTACCACATTCAAATGGCACTGTTGACCATTAGTGAAAATATTTCCCGCCATATTTGCAGAAATGACGAATGGCGAATGACTTAAAAGCAAAATGAAAGCGAAATTATGTAGTACACAAATTTAGGTCATTATTTAAGGTTGATTTGGTAAATAATGGAAAAACTTTCTACCACGAAATAAAGCAAAAATTTTAACAACACTTGATATTTTTTAATGATTAAAATCGAGAATTTCTAAATGGCTTTTAAAATTTCAAAGTCATAAGAAGATTTAAATTTTCTTTAGCGAAGGAAATACAAGTTCTTTAGACAGTTATTTAATAAGTTTTATAACTTGAGTATGATTCGTCTGACGGACGCTTTGCATATCAGTTTTTACTCATTTCAATGTGATAATTAAGTTTCCAAAATATCTATGAACTTTTGTTAACATGACATTTGATAGCATGACCACCTACTCCAAAAGCAACTGCTACAATTGGGTTAAGTCCTAACCATAAACATTTTTAATTATCCTGACTATACTATACAAACTCTTATTAGAACACATATATTAACTTAACTTAAATATAAAGACCTTTTAATCAGCCAATCTGTAATAAGTGAGTGAAAGAGTAGAAACTGAATGAACATCAACAAATATGCTTGTGTACTTGTATGGTCGAAATGTTATTCAAATATTTTTATTTTTAACAAGTCAAAGCTTGGTCGACAGGAAACCTGTTGGAAATAATGGCAGACCAGTGGTGAATGCAAAAGACCAAACACTCGAAACCGAAGTTGTGTACTCTACTGTTAAATGAGAAAAGTTACTAACGGAATTTACTTTATACAAGTTTTATGGATGGCACTGCAGTTGTTTTATAGTTTTAACTTGTTTATAATTTTCCAATTAGCAAAGGAAAACATACAAATCTAAAAATCAGGCAAGGATTGTAGCAGACTTTTGGGCATCGATATGTAGTATCTAGAAACCTTAAATAGTACTAAACTAACTATTTGCCAAATTTAATAAACGCAGTCTTAAAGCTTCAGTGCAAGTACAAAATAGAGAATTTGATGAAATTCGGCATACAATAATCCTGGAGTTAATATAGATGGAAATATAAAATATTTGAAACTGTAAAAAAATGTATTATGGAACTTATAGAGAGATTTTACTAATTTTATGAATTTTTAAATCAACCAACTTTCAGCTAAAGATTCATGAAAATATGTAGCACCATTGAGTAAAATCAGCCGGATGTTCGAAAATTCGAATATTATTTTTTATATTTTTTTTATAATATTGGCACGATATATGCAGTATATGAGCACTAAATTTAGTTTATTTTTATTGCAGTGCCTATAAAACTGTTTATTCTTTTCCCATACATAAATAATTCATACGTGTGTATCTCAAAACCCATTAAAGTTATAACGACCGAACTAGTCAAACACTATTGCAATTAGTGCAATTGTGATTAAATAAAAAGTTTGATCTATTTTTAAAACATAAACGTGCGTTAATCGATTTTAACACAATTGGATAACTACAATCGATGTTATCGATCAAAAAGTGACAGCAGCTTTTGGTCATGTAAAATGCATTTTGAACAAAAGCAAATATTAAATTTTGTTTTAAACTTGGGAAAACGTTTGGTGATGAAATTTTTAAAATCCTGTACTAAAGAAGGTCGTGAGGACCTCTGTTACGATCAGAAGTCGGTCGTCTGCAGAAGTCAAAAATAAAGACAATGCTGATTTGTTTTGACGATTCCGAGGGTTTTGTACACCAAGAGCTCGTCCCACCTGGCCAAACGATTAATGCGGTGTTTTACCTTGGTGTTATGAATACAATACCGTGAGGCAGGTTCCTGGCGCCTGTTGCACGATAATGCGCCGTGTCATCGGTCGACGCTTGTCACTGATTTTTTGACAAAAAACTCCATATTAACAGTTAATCACTCACCTGATCTGGCACCCTGTGATTTTTACCTATTTGGAAAACTTCATTTGCCCAAGAAAGGACACTTTCAGCTTTTCAAAAGGCGCCGACCGATATTCTCAAGAGTATTCCGAAAAATGGCTCATTTGAAATGCTAATTGACCGGGCTAAACGCTATATCGAAACACCAGGAAACTACTTTAAATAAAAAAATATAATTTTTGCAAAATGATTCAGTCCTGTTTCCTTTGCGACAAACGCAAAATTTAGTTTATCTTTGTATTGTATGAAACTGTTTATTTTCCCATACCAACCATACAAATGCACACAAATAAAGGTTTTGGAAACTCTTCAAATGATTAAGATAACAGAAACTCATTTTTGGTATTAATATTAAGGTGGCTATTTTTCACCTTCTTTAAACTTTTCAGACGGTTTTTTTAGTTAAGAAACCAATGTTGCGTAAAAGTGACACAGCCTAATTCATCCGTGTGTATCTCAAAACCCATTAAAGCTATAACGACCGAACTAGTCAAACCCTATTATAATTAGTGATGAATGATTTCAACAACTTTCACAACGTGCGTTAAATCGATTCACAAGTACCAATAAATACATCGGAATAAAATTTAAAGCAAATGGGTACTTAAGGCATACATACAATCTCTTACCCAAATATTATTTTCGTATTTTGTCAATAGATGTCGTTGCAGTCGTATATCTCCACAGCTACCATCACATTATCAACCATATAGTGTTGGAAAGGTGAGCTTCATTTAACCAAAAAAATTTAAGTTCGGGGAAGTTGCGAAAAAGTTACAGCTGTTCAAAAATGAGTGAAAATAATGAAGGAATTCGCTTTAATTTGAAATTTTTGTACAAAAAGGGGAAGAATGCCACGCAAGCCACTAATGAAATTTGTGAAGTTTACGGCGACAATGCTGTATCAGTTCGTGTAGCACAACAATGGTTCGTTCGCTTCCGTTCCGGAAATTTCGAAATTTCGATTTACACTGATGAAAGTTTTACACTGCTGGAATAATGTCTCTAGCGGAAAAAGGGCAAAAAGTGGTCGACCAAAATGGTTAATATTTGTTTATTTATTTTTTAGTATGAATATTATATAAAAATAAAAATTAGTTGAAGTTTGATTCAAAATGCGAAAAGACTTTTTAACACATAGTAATGGGTTTTTCAATAAGAGCGCTACAAAAGTTTGGTTTATCAATGAAATTGAGTTTGGTTTGAAATGCTTTATTCACGCTTGCACCCAACTTTCGACGGTTTTTACGTTCGATATTCGTATAATATATAATATACGAGGATGGAGTCATGTGTAGAAGTTCACGCTAGTGAGGAAAGTTCTCTGATCGCCATTCACTTGGGAGTGGCCAGAAACGATTCTTTTACACATGGCTCAAGCAGCTCACTACTTCCGGTCTTTGACCAAGTATCCTCAGGGTAGCCTAAGAACATCCGTTCGAAGGCGAGCTAATGTGAGAAGGCGAAACATCCCCTGCATAGGGTTGTGCGCTGGGTTTGGGACCGCCACGTAAAAAAACACCCCCAATGAAAAGGAAAACACAGCCTCGGATGCTATAATCGCGTAAGCGGTGTCTACGCCAATTAAGATTCGTACGCCGTTCATAAATCGTCGCTGGCTTATTGGCATAGACCATAGACTTGACGTAGTCCCACAGGAAATAGTCTAACGGCGTCAAATCGCACGACCGAGGCGGCCAATTGACTGGACCATTTCGTGAGATAACACGTTAACCAAACTTGGTTTTCAATAAATCGATTGTGACATTCGCTGTGTGACTTTTGGCGCCGTCCTGTTGGAGCCTAATATTTTCTAAGTCCATATCATCCAATCCGAGCCATAACCTCACAAAACCGTAATTTTTTAGGGATGCAATGGTGACCCATGGAGTACGTGTGGCTTGCTGACCAATAACCCATATTTTGTAGTGTGCCTGTGGATTCAAATTTTTCCACTAGATGCTCAATTGTTGATCTGACAGGACGATTAATAAATTATAATAATTTCGACCCGTTGTTGGGTCGTATATCTTTGCACGATGAAATGGCAAACCTTACTGAAGAGAAAAGTCAATAGAGCGGTTAGAAATATCAGCGAACATTTTTCTTGATAATAATCTGTTCATGTGACAAAAAATCTTAAAATCGAGTAAATACATATACATAGTCTCCATATACTTAATATAAAAATTTTCCAACATCCGGTTGACCTTATACTTTTAGTACTCTATATACAATATATCCTTTTTTTACGCGATCTTTTTTCGCTATTTCACTTTAACGCGGTTATTTTTGCAGCGCAAAAACTTTTTTTGCGCGAATTTCGTCACTTTAACGCGATTGTAATTTTTTTCGTTTTTTGTTGGTGTCTCTCTCAGTCGAATTTTTCAAAAAGAATTGAGTGTATGCATGTTAAGATATAAAGAACTACATCGGAATTTATTTTGTCGAGAAGCATTAAAACGTTCTGAGTTTATGGTGCAAACTCAGTCGGAGACGCTAAGTCAATCGAAAATATTCCATAGTTCTTACTATTGATTCTGATTCAACCGTAAGCATTGTGATATCAGTGCCGGCCATCAAAATAAGCGGCTAAAAATAATTTAAACTACGGATTGCACCGTGATTAAACAGCATTCAACGGTGCGTTTTTTTCAATAAATCTACCTATTTTCAGTTTCTATTAGAGATTTATATATGGTTTTTGTTTTGTATTTTTTATTTGCTTATGAATGAATAAATCGTTGTCAAATTTGAAACTTATTGTATTGCAAGAACTTGATTTTTTTCGTATATTTTGTTATACGCTATATTTTTTATATTAATTCGTCAGTTAATCTGGTCCATTTTTTCGGAGATTTTTTACGCGATTAGTGGCAGAACCGAAAATTTCGTAAAAATATCTTGTCAAATGTATAAGATATCTAAATGAAATTCAGAGGATGTCTTTTCTTATGTTATAGTGGGACCGATGCCAAAATCGAATGAATTCTCATCAATATGAGCCGTCATAAGAGAAAATCGACTTTGTAAAATTGTCTCTCTCAAAAATTTAATGATTGTATATATGCAGACAGACAAGTTTAGTTCATATCACGCCATTTTGATTTTGTCGACTCCTTTCCGTTCAGGTTGTCAGGTACCACCTTCCTGGAGCGTAATTGTCGAAAATATTGATAAAATAATGGATTGCCGGTCCAAACCGGAAGCATTGTTTCGATAGCGCACTAAAAAAAACATGACACATTTTGTAGAGCTGTGTTATTTCTCTAAACTAACATATGCAGATTGAATATAACCAATAGCCCTGCAAAATTGGCACAAAAATTGATTATTTGTAATTATATTGAATGAAAACCCGAAGGCAGATGACGTCAAACGGAGTATTGATAAGCATTGACGCTCAGTCTGTTTTTGACATGCATCAACTATGAGGTAACTTAAACAATTGTGGTTTAATCAGCAGTTTTTACATACTTATTTACTTCTCTTCCACTTAGTTATAAAAAATTTAGAATAGTTAGACAATTAATTGATCTTGAACAGTCACATTCCTCTTATGTAGAAAAAACTTAGAGTAACTATTTTGTAATAGCTATGTACTTAATGACCTAGAAACTATACGTATATACAGATGATCACAGTGAGGAGACGGATCTGTGATTTAAAAATTTTTTGAAATTCATACATTTCTCCCAAAGTACAAACACATCAACCAAAACATTTATCTCTACAGCTTTATCATGTAGTGTGTATATGGCTGACATCGCGTTCGAACTTTTTAAAGAGCATTTTACCACAAGTTAGGAAGTTCGGGTGTAAGCGAATATTTTATACTCTCGCAAGAGCCAAAGTCAGGTAATTATTTTCAAGTGATAAGTTATGTTTATTATAGACTCACTTAGTTTTACTACTTTATTCTATTTGGCGTCAGCTTAAATCATACGGTCGACATATAGATGGCGCCACCAGGGGGCGCTAGATTCCTGTTTACTTTGGAACGCCCCTTGTAATGACTTAGTTCTAGATCTAAGCCTTTCAAAATCGCAGTCCGAACTTTTAGCATGCAGACTAAAAGGTTGGAACCTTCTTCTTTTACAGAAAAAGGCAGAAAAACCTCACAAATTGCTTTCTTCAAGAAGGACATCTGGTATACTGTTTAGAAGTTAACCTTTGTTTAACGCACGAGGACAAAAACATGATCCACGTGATTGGCGTCTAATCATTGATTCCTCTAAACTTAGTTTAAAGCCGGTATTGGTTCATAACGCTAACAAATATCCATCTGTGCTCTTAGCTCATGCGGTTCATATGAAGGAATCTTATGAGAATATGAGAGTTCTTTTAGAGTACATCCGTTATCATGAGTATAGTTGGGCAATATGTGGAGACCTAAAAGTAAAAGCCATTTTTCTTGGAATGCAATTAAGATACATATACCAAATATTGTTGCTTCCTTTGCGAATGGGACAGCCATGCGAGAGATTATCATTATGTACAGAAGCAGTAGCCATTACGTCAGGCACTCACTACGAGACAAATAAACGTTACCAGTGAACCTCTAGTTGATCCCAAAAAGGCATTACTACCACCATATTGCATATTAAATTGGGTTTAACTAAGCATTTTGTTAAGGCAATGGACAGAAATGGAAGAGGGTTCTTGTATCTGAAACAAAAATTGCCAAGAGTCAGTGAAACTGAAATACGAGACGGAGTGCCTTTAAAAGCGTTGTTAATAATTTCCTTGGAAGCGTGAAAGCTGACAATTACAAAGATCTTGTGACTGAACTACTTACTGCCTATAAAAAAATGGGCCGCAACATGTCCCTTAAAATTCACTTTCTGGACTCCCATCTGGATTTTTTCCCCGAAAATTTAGGGGTGGGGAACGGTTCCACCAAGACATTTCTGCTATAGAGAAACGGTACCAAGTCAAGTGCAGTGCCAGTTTGCTTGCCGTTTACTGCTGGACGTTGTTAAGGGATACTTCAAAAACCAAATATCGCCAAAAACATCGACAGTAACATTTTGAGGTACTCTTTGGTTAATAAAATAATATAACAATATTATATCTATCGCTGTTTTCTTTCAAACAAAAATCCTCATAGCAAAAAACTATAGATGATAAAATCAATTTGTAGCTGTTTTCTGCATTTGTTGCAATTTTCACATAATAAATACTTTGTTCTATTCATGTCACAAAAAACAAGTGGAATTTTGTTTACCAGTGTTATCGGTCATATAATCACTTAGTCCAATTTATTTATAGTAAAACCATTACAATTAACACAAATGAGCATGGAATAGGGCCGCATGCATTTATGAGTTTCATACTTTTCTACTATCCTGGATGTGAAACTTAATGCTTCTGACGTTTTTAAATAATAAGTTATCGCATTTTTAATAATTTGCAATATCACGGTTTTGTAAGGATGTGGTTAACATCTGATTTCGCGTATTTTTACAGCGTGAAAGGTGGTGCTAGCAGGATTTGTTCCCAGAAAGTTTGCTTTAGTAATTTGTGAAATATTTACTTAATTCTATTAGAGAGCGAGCCAAGAAGACTTTTTAAACATTGTATTTCGCCGATATGCAATACCAATCCCCCTTGAGTACCATGTTCCAAGTTTTATCAATATAACACCATTTTTACTCAAGTTATCGCTTGTGCGGACGAACAGACGGATGAAGAGACTAACTCCATATCTATTTCGATTAGTTTTAAGGGGGTATTCTGGTCTAGAAATTAAAAAAAAAAATCGACTTTTTTTTATATTTTCAAAGTTTAACTATTCAAGAATATGTGTACAAGAGGATTTTTAAAATTCAAATTATTTTCGGAGATATTGGTATTTTTCTGACCCGCCATCCAAACTGGTTCGGCCGGAACTAATCGAACAAAAGACTTTACGCGAAACTTTAAACGCGTTTTTCTCAAAACTGACTTTTTCGGAACGATACCCACGAGTTCTCAGGTTCTACTGGACCGATTTACTTGAAATTTTTATAGAGTCTTCTTTATAGGCTTGTGTATGGTTGGAACTAGCCCCATCTCAAAATTTTTATTTTTATAATTTTTAAAAAATTCGAAATAGTCAGAAAAAGTGATCCAAAACAACTTTTTTTAGGCAGTCACCATTTTGTGAAAAAAAATTTTTGCCACTTTTCCGTAGTTCCGGCCATTGCGACATTATTCTAGATTAATAATCTTTTTTTTGGTTTCAGATAACTAGGAGGGTTGAAATCATGGGTATGGTCACGTGGAAATTTTTAGAGACCCCCCACTTTGTCAGCTCATAACTTTTGAAATTTTATACTTTTTTTAGTTTTTAATTTTTTTCTGTACTCTTCTAAAATTAACAAATAACTAATAAAAAAATGGATACTAAAAATATTAATTGCCTTTTTTACGACACTCTAAAAATTACCTGAAATTTATGCTTCTAGACCAGAATACCCCCTTACGGCCTAAAAACAACCTTTACGTGAACAAAACTATTCTACTCTACAACATGTTGCGATAGTACAAAAGTCATTTAAGCGCCTACAGTAAAATTAAGTTGAAGGTCCCTTTCACGGCAGCTGCTTTTCACGTAGTTTTTCCAGCCGTATTTGATTTCGCCGTTGTTTCGCATTTCGCTACAACAGTTTTGATGCATGCACATGGTAATGTACCTGCATTTGCCTTTTGTTTGCAAAAGAATGATATCTACACATCCCAGCAGTCAATATAACTTAGCATTACATTTGATGATTGACAAGGACTTCAAATTTGAAATCTTCAAAACTTTTTCACTAGTTTATTGAAGGATTTGTTTTACCTCTCGTTAATTTGTTCAAAACTATCAAAAATAATCGCTGTTAGAATTAATTCTCAATAGACGCGGTTTTTACATTTAATTTTTAGGTGCCACAGATCTGTTGGTTTTTCGACACAACCTCATCTCCTTCTACAAAAAATAGCCGGAGATAGCTTAAACTTATGGAAGGGTTTTACATTTGTCGTTCTACAACAAGAAGGAGAAAGTTTGATCATACAGGGCTTGTCCGGAAAGTAACAGGACTGAGTCGATTTAAACAAATTTATTGAACCAATCGTTATAATTCTTTAAAAACTTTCAAAATAGGCTCCTTCTGCGTTGATGCAGCGCTACCAGCGCGATTTTCAAGCATTAAAGGCGTCACGGAAGGCATTCTCCGGAATAGCCTTGAGAGCAGAGGTGCATGCTGCTTGGATCCACTCTGTTGTCTCAAAATGCTTGCCTTTCGTCGGCCTTTTCAGGCAAGGAAACAAGAAAAGAGGAGGGGCCACATCTGGGCTGTAGGGCGGCTGCGGAAGCAACGTTATTCAGAAATTGGGGGTCACTTTCACACATCTTCAAATTTTCTTGGCACACTTCCATTCGCCGCAATTTCTGGTCGTCAGTGAGCACTTTTGAGACCATCTTCGCGCACACCTTGCGCACGTTCAAGTGCTCCGTCACAATGTTATGAACCAAAGATTTTAAATTTAACATCTGGGCAAATAAATGAATACTTAATCGACGGTCTGAGCACAAAACTTTGCGCACACGAGTCACATTGTCTAATCTGCTCTAACGAAACGCTGACTCTGCAGGTGCTCGGAAGACAACTGTCCGAATCCAGTCGCTGCGCGCACGCTCCAAAGCTCAGTGGCGCTGGAAGTAAATCAGACCTATTACTTTCCGGACAAATCCTGTACATCTATCAAAGTGGGTTAATAGCAACATACCATTTATAGTTATTCGAACAGTCGGTTACCAAGTGGTTGAATGTATACTATGCTGGTGTTAACGTGATGCAAGTGCTGGGTTTGGTTAATTACAGACTTTTCATTCACAATGTCAACAAAATCGTTAATTTTGTACATTGGGATGAAAAAAGTTGTGCACCTCGTGTTGTGGTTTGCGCTGTTCTTATTGTTTTGACGGTTTAAGCTGATGGTTTGCCTCAGTTATTCTTATTGCTTTGAGGGTTTCTCCCGGTCGGTTGCAGTACAAGAATTTTATGCACCTGCAATATGTTACTACTGAGTATAATAGTTTTGTTCACCTAACGGTTGTACGTATCACCCAAAACCAAGCGAGATAGATACATATATAAATGATCAGGTTGAGGAGACGAGTTGAAATCCGAGATTAAGCTTTGCACGAATAAAGCCTTTTGGCCACCTTATGGGGCCTATTCAAGCCCTTGGGTACCAAGTATTTGCAGCCCGGTTCCTATAGTTTAAATTTTACCGAAAATATTTGTCAATGTGTCAGATTTATAAATGAAATTCAGAGCGAATATTTTGCTGGTAGTAGTATGTCTGTGTATTGCAACTGAGTCGAATGGGGACAATACTTTCTTTAACCTCCATATGCATAATATAAAGATTTTCGAGTTTCCGGGTGACTTTATATTTTGGCTGATATATGCTCTATTATCGGCCAATATGTGTATTATCTTAATAAAATTGAGAGAGCGTGTTTTTCTTATAACGGCGCATACCGAGGTATTTGTGCTTAGAATGAATAAAAGTGGAAGGAAACTCGTCTTAGACCCCATATAACTGACTGACGTACTGAAGGTATTTCCCTAGCTTTAATCCTTGCAAGTTGCGAGATTATGAAATGCTCGGTTATAACCGAACTTAGCTCATCCTTACCTGTTCTTTAGTGAAACTATGGCATGGAATTGTAAATTGTTTAAACGTAATTGTTAGCTTCATAATGGCCCGTTAATTATAACAATGCATAAAGTGTTAAACGGTTGAATAAATACGTACAAAAAATATTACATCGCATTACTATATGCCTTTTTTATACTCTTGCAATATGTTGTTACATAATAGTTTTGTTCACCTAACGGTTGTATGTCTAGATATAGAGTTATACAAGTATATTTATGTATATGACCACGATGACGAGGCGAGTTGAGTTTCGAGTGACTGTCTGTCTGTTCCTTTACGCAAGTGATACCTTAAGTAAAAATTTAAATAGCCTAATGAAACGTGGTACATGTGTTACTTGACAAAAAAGTGAGAGCATGTTCGTAGATGAGCGTATTCGGACCACTGAAATGCCACAAAACGCCATTAACCCTTCTGTTGCTTTAAGGTCATTTCGTAACCTTTTTATGTTATTTTTTTTTTTATATTTCATAAAAGACACAAAATTCTGGGATATCCTTTTACGTATTCTTACATTGAGAGACATTTTTTATCATTTTATAAAAAGTGTGGCACAATCAAAACCAAATATGTAAGGTCATTAAGTGACCATCAGCTGCTTAAAGCGCCAAGTGGAAGTTTCGTATCATTTTTGCCAATTAATATTTGTGTAAAAAGACAGGCATTGTAGATATTTTGTAAAATGCAACGAAACCGAGCATCGATAAGTATTTTGGACGTGCTGTTGTCTATTTTTATTTGATTTCAATGAACACATTAAGGGAACACGTGGACATTGATGAGTATAGTGATCTTCAGGACGATGACAACGTATTGGAAGAATTGTCGGATGACGAATCTTCTGAAGAGTTCATTACTAGTGAGGAAAAAGAAAGTACATATTACTGAAGCTGATGTAAGCAACATTCCTGTGTACTTTTCAAAGGACAAGGTCAGTAGACTGCAACCAATAGGACTAAAACCAGAACAGAAAATATAAATCGACGACACCCCGGGGTTACAGTATTTCGAATTTCAAATACAAAAGAATCGTTTGACCTGTGCTTTACACCGCAAATAAAAAATATTATTAGAGTTCTCCAACATCAAGGGCGCTAAAAAAATTGGAGAGAAATATAAACCATTTGATGAAATAAATTTAGATGAATTTTTGAAAGGTACTTCAAATGGTACATTTATATGTACTTGTTAAAATACATATACGAGGTATGACAATTAAGTAATGAGTCTGATTCCATAAAAACCGTATATTTGAAAATTATTCTACAACTCTGCCATCCCCTTCAAAGTAGTCCCCTTGGGCAGCTAGTATACAGCGATTCCAGCACGTTTTCCATGCTTCGTAACATTTCTGGAACGCTTCGACTGGGATGTCCGCGAGTACCCTCGTCACGGCCGCCTGGATGTCCGTAATCGACTCAAAATGGGTTCCTTTGACCAAGTCACAGGGTGACATGTCGGGCGAATAAGGCGGCTGTTACAGCACGGCGATCCCTTTAGAGGCCAAATACTGGGACACGCTGAGGGCGGTGTGGCACGGCGCGTTGCCGTGCTGAAGGATCCAGTCACGAGCGTTGTCTGGGCGCACCCTGTTGACTCGTTTTCGCAATCTTTCGAGTACTTGGCAATAGTAGACTTGATTCACAGTTTTCCCCGGTGGAACGAATTCTTTGTGGACGATTCCACGGCTATCAGAAAAGCCAATAATCATCGTTTTCACCTTCGACTTGCTCATGCGAGCTTTTTTCGGGCGGCGGGCGCGCGGAGACAACCATTGTGAACCTGGGCACGACTAAGAGCATTTTAGCGTACGTTTCCGAAGCTGTTTCGCCCAATCTGGCGCAAAATTTTATCGCGTCGCGTTGCTCTTGATTTCGTAGCAGGCATACTAAAAAGAGAAGGGGAAGGTCGGAAAAAGAGAAAGGGAATTTCAAGGTCACAGGTTTACCACAAGCGCGGCAATAAAATCAGTCTCATTACTTATTTGTGCTGTGTTAATGGTTTTTGGAAATAAGCCGTGTGCTGA
Organism: Bactrocera neohumeralis; assembly: GCF_024586455.1. Taxonomy (NCBI): domain Eukaryota; kingdom Metazoa; phylum Arthropoda; class Insecta; order Diptera; family Tephritidae; genus Bactrocera; species Bactrocera neohumeralis. The sequence goes on along the minus strand of NC_065922.1, from coordinate 39,159,751 downwards.
GGTTCGATAACAGATACAATCGCAGAGCACAGAGAGTGAACGATAAATTTTCTCCGATTCGCGATTTATATGAGAAACTGCTACTGTTTGTTCCGTATGAACACGTAACAGTCGATGAGCGTTTAATTCCTTTCAGAGGCAGATGCCCATTCTTAGTTTACATGCCAAGTAGTAATACGGGATAAAGGCATAGGTAGCTGCGAATATGCGTACAAAATTTTGTCTAAAGTTTCAAATATATTTGGGAAAATATTCAGCAGCTACACAACCGGAGCGAAACCAAAGGAAACGGGTAGTGTTGGATCTAGTAAGTGGGTATGAAAGACGGAATATAACGACAGATAACTTTTGTGCAACTCGAGATTTGGCATTTCTTTTACTGAATAAAAATATGACATTGCTGGACAATATAATAAGTAATAAGCGCTTTTTGCCGGTTTGCGGCACTCACCAGGAGTTAAGAAGATTACCAGTACTAAGCAGTGGTTTCTTTTTTGATGGACAAGTCACCATTGTTCAATACATTCCTAAAAAGTATAAGATAATAAAAAACGACCTTTGTTTAATATAAATAATATCATTAGAGAGAAGCATTTACAGTTTAAAACTGTAGCATCGACCGATTTCGATCAATTTTGGTATATGATGTTCCCTTAGTATTCCTATGTTACAGTACGAAAATGGGCGAAATCGAACTTTAACCAAGCCTACTTCTTGTATAATGCAATTTTATATTCCACCTCTACTTTCACTTTCCAGCATACAAATTAATTACCTGTGAATGTAAGGAGATAAAAGTTTGCATTAATACTACCTTTGATGTGTGCCAGTCTATGACCATAAGTTGTACAGATCGAACCAAAACTGTTCAGCCCCCAGGCACTGCATATATAGACCCCAATTCCTATTTCAAAATTTTTACCGCAAATATTGGTCAATCTGTGAGATATGTTATAGAAACTCATAGAGAATCCTTGTGTGATAATAGAATGCCCTTGTACCAAAAATGAGCTGAATCTGATCATAAATACCTCGGGCTCCATATAAAAAAATCTTGTGAAAACTAGGGCAACACATAACTAATATATAAATTTATTCAAATTACTGTTTCAAACATTCGTTTGAATTTAGTCGTTATACGATATACTTGTATTGGTGATGGTACTTAACAAAACATGTTTTTCTGAAAATAGTATGACGTTGTTAATTTATTCTTCAAAATCTATGTCGTCCTCCTCAAAGTACTCCCTCTTGGCAATATACTTATGCCAACGTTTTTCCCAATCCTCGACACAATTGCTAAAGTCTATTTCGAGAATAGCCTTCTATGCACGTAGCGACTCCCCTTTAATGTCTTCAATCAACCCGGAGCGGTCGTTTGAGTTTGCAGAATATCCAGAAGTCAAACTGAGCTAACTTAGGCGAATACGTTGGTTGCGGCACGATATAGGTTGAAAAATTGGCGAGAAACTCACGGAGAATCAATGCTGTGGGCGACGGTGCCTGATGAGGAAGAAAGAAAGCAGCATTAGGTTCTGTGTGGACTATAGAAAGTTTAACCTACCTAGAATCGATGACCCATTGAATACGTTATCAGGCACAAAATGGTTCTTAACAATTCCATAACAATTTACCGTAATGGACTTCGGATTATGTAACGCTCGTGTTTCCTTTAAGAGACTTATGGACCAGGTAATAAAGGGATTCCATTGGAAGACATGTTTTATAGACATTGGCGATATCATCGTGCTGAGTAAAAGTTTCGATGAACATCTTAAAGACTTGGAAGTTGTTTCTCAACGAATAGCTAACGCTCTTCAAAAAGGAAGTAAGCTACTTAGGACACAAATTGATCACGGAGGTCATTTGCAGAGCTAATGAAAAATTAGAGGCAATAAATGATTGGCCTACTTCTAAAAGTTTACATGAAATACGCTGTTTCCTTGGACTGTGTACCTTTTATCGAAAATTTGTTCTAAATTTTGCCAGCGTAGCTAGTAGTCTACATGAACTCACGAAAAGAAGACGGTCTTTTAGTGCAATAAAGAACAGGAAACGATTATCTTTCTCTGAAGAATCGGTTAAATACTGCGCCAATGTTAGCATACTCAGAATCAGAGTTTATTTTGGATACGGATGTATTGGGTGTGCAGTAGGAGGCGTTCTTTCAGAAGTCATTGAAAGGCATGAGAAAGTGGTGGCATAAGTCAGGATAGATCATGTAATGGCTTCTACAATTCAGAAACCCAGAAGGACAGTTGGCACAATTGAATAAGAGACTCCAAAGTTCGGACTTTTGTATAGAAAATCGCAAAGGTAGTAGTCATGGATATGCGGATGCAACGGCCCTGTAGTCCCTGTAGTTTGGTATGAAAGGATTGCTCAAAAGCTGAAGCCAAAGGGGAGATTATAAATGTCCGATTAATGACAACAACTTCAGACTGGGATTCGGAGGAGCTACGAAAACTACAGCAAGAAAATCTAAATTTATAATACGTGGAGTGGAGAAGAAGAAATAGCTGCATAAAGCCCAGTTGCAAAGGCATATTGGGCGAAGCTCCCGAGATTTGATGATTGTTCCGAAAGTAAAAATTCGTAAAGTTCTCTCTGTCTAAGTGAAGGACACTTGCAAATCACTAAAACTTTGGAGAAATTAAAACAATAACCTATAATCGAAGAAACATGTTAATATAACCTTGATTTTTTACCTACTTTGACGTGGTTTGTTCGGCTTCAACATAGATCCAAAACTCATCCCCAGTTATAAAACGTTTCTTGATATCCTGGTAGTCGGAAAGTATTGTTTCACAGACATTAACGCGACGCCATTCTTTGATTTTGGAACCAATGTGCTTTCCAAATTCATTTTCACTGATCCTTCCGAATTTCCAACGATGCCAGTAAAATATCTGACTGTTAATAATCGTTTCTCAAGCACAAATTCCATTATTTTATTGACGTTTGGATCATCACTTGATGTTGATGGCCGTCCTGGACGTGGTTCGTCGTCAAAGCGTTTCCGACCTTCTTTGGTTTTATACCAATCAAAACCACTTGCTCGCGACAAACAATTATCACCGAATTTTCCAGCATTCTGAACGTTTCGGTACTAGCCAACAGCTATCACTTATGGCACGCTTTAAGCAGAATTAGGCTCCTAAGCTCTGCACTTCCTAGAGAAGAAGTTTTGTATCTAGACTTAAGAAAATAATTGTATAAAAGAATGATAAATAAAGGAGTTTCAGTTTATAGTTTTTACGAACTCACCAGAAACTTAAAAGAAACCCTGCGTACGCATAAAAAATAATTTGCATGCCCTTCAATCGTAGTCCTTAGTCCGTTTGTTGGGGTCGTTATCAAAAGTAGGGTCTTTCATCCGAGGCTGTTGTTTCTTTTTCATTGATAGTGGTTTCTGCTGCATGTTCCAAGCCCAGCGCACAACATCGCTGGGCGAGTATTATGTATAATGTTTTATACACACGCATATAGCCCGACGCCCGCTCGCAGCCGCAGCTCTGGTGAACAGACGCTGCAATTAGACTTCAGCGAACCCTTAAACCGAATATGACGGAGTGGCTCCGCTGAAGCTTCCTCTCTTTTATCCGTGACCTCAGGCTCCATATTGGTTGGCTACCGCATCTTACAAAAGGGTAGCTCACGTTTCCAAGGCGCCCGGCGAATACGCAGGAATAAAAATTGGACAATATCCTACGACTGTAACTGCTTGCCCAGTAGCATGATAACACCCCAAGTACCTTCCATTCTGACAAATTACACTTTGTGATGCTTTTCTCGTTTATGTCTTCTAGACTCTAAAGAATTGTTTATTAGTTGTTTGGGTACTGAGCCCATAGACTGTCTCCTGCCCTGCAAGGTTTGCGTTACTACATCTGAATCATTAGTTATCCATTCTCTGAAAAAGGAGAGTAGGTTTACGATGAATGTGAATATATCGAATATTTTTAATATTACACTTAGTTTTAGTTTTTATAAACTTAAAAACTATGAAGTAGTTGACTGAACCCGAACGACCCGATTCCGACATAAATTCAAAAGGATACTGAATGACCTTCAGTCGGGTGTCGGCAGCTGGTAAAATACATGTAGCATACATATGTAGCAGAGAGCTGCAACGAGTATGATTAAATCAGAACAAACGCTCGTGCCAAAAACACAATCAAATCAATTCAGTTCATCATAGACAACACCCGCCAGCGTCAACTGATTTGATGCAACATGAACAATCTGCTCTTCGGCAATCATGATCGAGTAAACGGTCGATTCAAATCGTATCATGTCAGTTCATAGCGTTGCGACGATTGTTTGAATCGACGTTAAACTGCGGGTAAACTACGAGTAAATCTACGAGTACAACAAACATCAACAATTTTCTGCTGGATTGATTTGAATCATGTGTGGCAAAAAAGGTATCAGCTTTGAAAATGTGCGCCTGTTACAAATTCTCGATGCGTAAACATGGACATAAATATATACATACATTCGTTGTATGTATGTACTCGATGTAATTTCCATTATACATATAACATAGAACAGAAGTGCAAGAGTAAATCAGTGTTTAAGGGATGATATACAAACCGAACGCTGTCGATCATTTCAATCATTGAAGCAAGAGTATGCATCATTCCGGGTATTTTCTGCTAATGCGAACGTTCACAAACAAATCATGTTTAAGCTGATCGCCAGTGATTCAAAGTTGTTCTCTATCGCTGATTTGAAGACAAACGGTTCGATTCGTGTACATGAATCCGATGAATCCGATTTCATCTATTTTTACAATGTTGGTAGAGGCGCTTAAGGAACTTTACCTAAATGCATTTGGTTATTATAACTTGAATGGTTTGGGAGACTATTTAGAGGGCGGGGATACGCCCATTTTTTTTAAATTTCATTAAGATATCTCAATTTTTACTTAAGTTACAGCTTTCCCAGATGGGCAGGCGGACAGATAGTCACCCAGATGTGAACTCGTCTCATCATCCTGATCACTTACAAGTAGATATACATATATACAATATAACCCTATGCTACTCGCTTAATTTTAGGTCACACAAGCAACCTGTTGCAAGAGTATGGTATAATAAAATATGGAAACATTTTACACCAGTTGAACACTTCGTCTAACAGTAAGAAGCCTGATGTTTTTGCACATTTTTTTCAGATGCTTCAAAACTAATGAATAATTATAAAAATTTATTAACCTACCGATTGTCCACCTAGTTCATGTTACATACAATTGAGGATGTTTTTTCTAAGTAAAGTTTGCATTCTAATATTTTTTTACCATTTACTATACTTTCTTTGTTTTATTTACAACAAAAATTCTTTACCTTTAAAAAAGCCATCCATTATAAATGTGTGTTAAACGAATTGTTGGCAGTGAAGCCTCCAGCATGGTAAGCTAAGAATATTTCTGCCACCAAATCAAAAAAGGAATACAAGTTTTGCTAGCCATTTAAGGAAACTTGAGTTGGGACATTGAGAAAATATCTCCAGGCTATCAGCTAAAAGTTGATAGCTTTTGATGTGCTCATAAAAGCAATAAAAATATTTTGAGTGCATTGTTGCTTTTTAATAGAGTGAATTGGGGGTCAAAATGTAAAACAACAAACACCATATTTATCGACAATGCTTAAGAAAATATAACACTGGCCTACACTCATTTTGATGCCTAAGATTTTATACTTGATTTTGGATGTATTTTGTGAGTTGATACGACCTGCTAAGTATACCGACTACTGATGCGCACAGAGCTGCACCAAACCAAAAAACTTTTTTTGTAGGCCAGTGTAATTGGTTTATTCACATAAACTGCCAGAAGACAATATTTGAAACGGCTGAGCTCATGCAGGACAGTACCATACAAGCTTACATTACTTAGTGTATGCCAGGGCGTATGAGTGATGCGCGATGCGGTGGCTGGCAAGTGCTTGCATACATAGTATACGGGGAAAATGAGAATTGTAGGTAAACTAGAGCTATCAGCTGACATCTAGTAGCGGGAATATGGTTCATCTTACCTACTATACCGACTATTGATGCGCGCAGAGCTGCACCAAGCCAAAAAATTTTTTTTGTAGGCCAGTCTAATGAACATATAAAAAATATCAGTGTGCATAATATACATATATGCCTCATAACCACAAATTTATGTGAAAAATTTATATAACCAAGTTTTTGCGTTTTTTATTTTTATCTTAAACAAAAGCCTTACTTTCTAAGGAAATGTGGTCAGAACTTTCTTACCAATGTTCCATATATAATGTTTTTTTCTTTTATTTAAAATCTTTATTGTTTCTCTTTCCACTGACGTAAGATCGAAAAAAAACTGAAAATCAAACAATTTTTTTAATAGTTATTTAATTTCCATTCCCGAAAACATTGTCATATAATTGTCTATAGCACTGGAATATCCCTAATATCAATAGCATGAACGTTTTAAATCAAAAATGGTTAATATAATGTGTGCTCTTGGGAGGGCCTTCCCGAAGTGGTAAATCACAAAGATTCTTACTTTAAAATTTAATATGAGGACTTGCTATCCCTTTTTTATTTACGTTTGATTTTATTTTATTATGAGGATTATTTTATAGAATTTTGTTATAGTTTGTTTTATTTTATATTGAATTTAAATATACAAGTATATGTAATTTTTTTCATGTGTAAGTTTTAACAAATTTTTGTTTAAGAAAACGATGTCTAATTTCTAATTTTTACTAATAACTATTATAACCGCAACACTTAATTTACAATAAGAACTTGAGGTCCGTTCATATAGCCTTTTTCCTTATTTTGTGTAGTACTTAAAATTTCCCCATCGCACTTTTTTGTAAAATCTTATTCGACAAATTTTACGATAATATAGTATAATTTTTTAAAAACACTTTTTTCGGTATTTAAATGGCGATAAATGCCCTTTTTAATCCAATAAGTCTTTACTTGGTTTCCTTTCTTTTAAGCACGCTGCTCTTCTACAAGAAAGTGTAAGAGATTAACAAGTAATTTGGTATAGATAGGCTTGGAGTAGGTCCATTCGATGTTGGGAGCTTCCAACTGCAGGCTTCTTGAGGATGCGTTATATTTTTAGTTTTTTTCCACACTTTTTTTGATCACTACTAAAACTTTTTTATTCTCTCTAAATTTACAATATTAAAACATTAACTAATATAAAAAAACTTGACTCATTTGAGGCCGAGACCGGAATCACAACTTTTTTTATTACTTAATTCGATGGATAAAGAAAAATATATCACTCAACAGGTAACTTGTAAAACAATAGTTTTAAAACAATAAAACAATAGATTATTACGGAAGAATCGCTTTGTTATATAACATATACCTTTGCACTCAATATTCATTTATTGCGATTAAGCAGGATTTAATATTGCAATTTAATTTATTATAAGAGATAATTTTTAAGCTATTTGCACTGCACAGTCGGCTTTCGTGGTGCGTACGAATAGGATAGAGCAAAAATGTATTTACCCTTAGTTTCATTGTTTTTAAAATAGCTTTGATACAAACAGTGTTATTAAAATTTAACAACTGTATGGTCAGTTTTAACCACTTGAGCAATGTGAGAGCTTTATATCAGGAAAAAGCACGTTAATTGTCTCAAATATCATTAAGGAGAATGCTTGCAATAAGTACACAATCAATTAACGGGCTATCTAACTTTGAATAGAAAATAATAATTACTTTCATAACCAATGAAATCAATTAACTATCAATCAATCAAATGGGAACCTTACGAGTTAGTTATATTTAATAATTGAATTCATTCTTCTTGTATAAATAAGCCCAAATTTATACCTTATTAAATTGCCAATTAACACTTTATGTGGTTGTGGATGCGAAAATCATCCGTTTGCGACCATCTGCAGTACCGAGGTATTTATGATGCCAAGAAAGGCACCTTTAATCAAGTTACTTCTTACACGGACGAACGTTACTTGGATTTCAACTTGTCTCTTCATCCTGATCTTTATATTGTATATACATACATGTAACTCAATATCTATCTAATTTACTTTTTGGTATAGCAAAGAACCGTTAAGTGAGAAAACTCGTATACTCTGTAAGAAGTAAAATAAGTCAGCGTTGGTGTTGGTCTTGAAATAAATTCTTGTCCATCAATAAATTAAACTATATACTTATTACTTCAGTCAAATAGACAAAGATTCACAACAACATATCAGATCCGTACTCAATTTAATAATTAACAAGGAAGGAAGTGCTAAGTTCAGGTGCCATCGAACATTTTAACTATTGAAACTGGCTCGAATCAAGGCCAGCGATTTCCCGGGTGCAAAACCTTAACCTGAGGATCGGAATCCAAGCAATTATATATGTATGTATATTAAGGTATTTTTTTTTTTTTTTGAACTATTAATTTTTTCAGTCCCGTCACGAAATTTCCTTGGAAATACCCTAAAAAAATTCCCTGAAAGTTTTAGCCCTTAATATTAACATTAAGAACTGGACCAAGGCATGTAAAAATTTTCCATAGAAAATACACTACAATCGTGAGTTTTTATCTTTAAATTCCTACAGATCAGAGGTATTTTATGGCATCGCTTTGACTTTAGACGCATATTTCTCAGAATTGTTCACTCTACAAAAGTGCCAGTGCAACAAAGTCGTAACTCACACCGACGAGGTAGTACGGGGCTCTAAACCTGACTTTTCCACGAAATTTGCATTTTTTTGTATATATCTCGTAAATGACAAGAGATATGGAAAAAATGTACATGACAAACTTATAGGAAATTTTATTTGCTTCAAAAAAGATTCGTGGTCAAAAGCCAACTTTATGAATATGTGATGGATATTTCTGAGAAACGAAAATTAGTTCGTGAATTTTTAGTTTGAATGAAAAAACGAAAATTTCTATGTAAAATGTATGGGAACCTAAAAAAAAATAGCGACCCCATAGAGTTAAGCTACAGCGCTTGGCTTGAGGAGGATTTTTTGTTTGTCAATCACTAACATTTGAGGGGGTAAGAGTTGAAAAAAAATTAAAATTTTTTTTTTGAAACACCCTAATATATATAACAACTCATACACTGACCGACATATTCGACATAAGGTTTGTTAGAAAAACGAAAACCATTATATCGTACATACACTGGAAAGGAGGGAAAATCAGATGGAATTTAAAATTGTGTTATATGCGAAGTAACCGTGGTTGTAGTCCGATTTCGTCCATTTTCGCACTGTTACATAGAAATATGTGAAGAATGTCACGCTCAGTTTCTCACCCGGCTCCCATTAAAGCCCCTCATACTATCTCGAGTGTAAATTAATTGTTTCTGGCGTATTTAATAATTGATTTTTCCCACTTTTAGTCGTTTTTAACAGTACCTTTTTATGGGGAGTGAGGGGGTTATGTAGGACTTATCCCTAGCGAATTTGGTTATTTTGGTCTTTAATGCATATATCAAACTTATTAAAGAACACCACGCACTATTTCAAAGGTGCCCCTTACTAGTCCTCTGTGTTAAATTAGAGTTTTATACCTTAGCTGAGTGTTTAGTTATGGCAATTTATTAGTTTTACTTTCTGTGGGCGTTTCAGTGGTCCGATTACGTCCATCTGCGAACTCCAGCGAGCGCTTGAAAAGAGTCGATTTCGACAGCGCGTTAAGAAGTATGGTAATGTTGGCTGCACGAATCGTATTTTTTTCTAGTTTATTAATAGTTTAATTCGTTTTGCATATCATTCAGTTTCGTACTAAATACGGAATTCAACTGAGAAAAGAATTGAAATGGTTCACATTAAATCTTGCCCTTATGACAAGTCAAATGCGAAATACAAGGATGTTAAACAAAATGAACGAGTTTTGCAACAAATCGGGGAAGAAATAAATTAAATTTAAATTTGTGATATATGGGAAGTAAAAGTTGTTTCTACTTTTTCTTTTCAGTGTGACATAATTATATCAAAATAACGATTTGCACTCAGTTTAGTTGAAATTCTTCAAGTAGTTCCAAATCTTGCAGTTATTAATTAGTCGTTTTCAATATAACCATATTACCCACATCTAGGAAACATTTTTTGAACTTTCTGAAAGCTAGTAACCGTCATTTTAAGACCACCAGATAATCATAGGGAACTCCGTTGAAGGACGAGCCTAAAACAATGGTTCATAGTATATGGTTCGGTAAATCCGGAACAATTGCGACGAATGATTTAAAAATAATCAATATTTTTTTCTAAAAAAAAAACTTGATGAATCCGGAAATATCTATGTTGAGCAGCAAAGAAACATGGGATAAATCACCTTTCTCTTTTTCTGTGAAGTGACTAGCTATACCACATTGTGCCGAGGATGAACTTCAAGTGGCATCTTTTTATAACCATTGCCAAAGAGTTAAACGAGAAAAGAATCTTCAGTTATTGTGTCTTAAAATAAAGGTAGCTCACGTACTTTTTTCTGTTTGGGTCTATCTCCGAGTACACAAATGTAACACGTGAACATAATACTACCAAAGAAATAGAAACAAATTTTATCTCCTTCGAAATAAGATAGTTCAGTGGCCACTTTTTTCGAGGTAATGATATGATTAACTTTTTAATACAACTCGCGATATTGCCCCCATTACCATCTCTACTTTTTATTGTTACGTAAATCCACCAGAAAGCAGCGAAGAAAATCATTATTTGCCATTTTATTGCCTGAGTGGTCGACGTCTCCTAATTAAGGCGATGGCGTTGATGTAAAGCAGAAACACGTGCGAACAGTTTATTTCGCATGAATTGCATTTATTGTAAAATTGAAAACTGTACTGGATGGAGCTGTGAAATGGTGATAGCATCGCTTGGTTATGTATTGCACAAATACGTGTACAAGTATGTAGTTCTGCGCTCTGTGTATCTACACTGATAAATAAAATTGGAGCGTCTGCCTGTATACGTAATATTAAAATATCCACTTCTTTGTAAATGTATGTATGTCGATGTATACACGATACATATGTACACCACACTATTTTTTTCTTATTTTTTAATTATTGTTCGTGTATCTGCTTTTCTAGGATAATCTCTGAAAAGGCTGGACCGACTTTGATGAGACTTTAACAAGCAAATAGCTGCTATAATAGAGTGTCAAGCTTAATTAAACCAAGTAAGAAAGGGTTAAGTTCGGGCGCAACCAAACATCTTATACGAACAAAAAGCATTCTACGTAGTATATGGGGAGTATATTATAGCATAAAGTCACCTGGATGTTCGAAAGTCTTTATATTAGGTATATGGGAGCTAAAGGAAATGTTGACCTGATTCAGCCCATTTTAGATATACAGAAATGCTATTGTCAAGAAAGAATTCTGTCTGAATTTCAATTAATTATCTAACACATTGACCGATATTTTCGGTCAAAAGTCAGCTATAGATACTGGGGTCAATTCGGTACCTAGGGACTTGAACAGTTTTGGTTGTATTTGGACAACTCTTGGTCACATATGACGTACTTTACAACTTGAAAGTGAATGAATCAAATGAAATTTGAAATTTTATTATATGTGACATAAGAATATGAAAGGAATGCTACGCACTAAATTTGATCAAAATCGCTCGATCGGGTCTCGAGATATGTAATTTCACTACAACGTGGGCGGTGTCATGATGTTTTGTGGGCACTCTTATAAATTCTCGGAGGTTCAATTTAATGTCTCTGGTGTATTTACCGTTATGTAGGGACAAGCGGGGTTATCTTTCGGTTTCATCCATTTTCCCACTCTCGGTATGAGTTCTCAAAATTAAGCGCAAATTTGGTTGTTGGCTTTAGTAAATACAATAAACTTATTGCACCGCACCGCTACTGCGGTGTCAAATTTCAGTTTTATATCTTAATTTAGCGTTTAGTTATGGCGCTCTATGAGTTTTCGGGTAATGATGTTTTGTGGGCGTGGAATTGATATGATTTCGCATATATATGAACTCGTAATTCTTTTTGGACGGTGACCACATCATTATCAGTGAACACTCAAGTTATACCGTAACCGATTTTTGGAAGGAAATCCTCAATCCATTTATATATACATAAATATATATATATATGTAACTCAATATCTATCTCGATTAGTTTTAGGTAATACATACAACCATTAGGTGAAGAAACTATAATTCTCTGTACTCTCGCAACGTGTTGCTATGCAGAAAATGGTTTGAATGAACAAACTTATTCATTATTACATATATGAAGTTATATACATATGTACGTTACTTGTTATAAATGATCAGCGAGTTAAAATGTGACTGTCTGTCCGCCCGTTAAATACCAAGCGATAACTCAAGTCTTTAAAAAAATTAAGACATATGTTCCTTGGCTTACCCCTGCTTCAATATAGCTTTTTGCACGGTCCAAAAGCATGTCGAACAAGTGTTTTAGTTCGTTGGCCGGTGTGGCCGCCAGTACGCCGGTTCAAGCCTTTTGAATGGTCTCTAGGTCTGCATAACGCTTTCCTTCATGGGCAAATGCATTTTTCCGAAAAGGAAGAAGCCGCACGGTGCCATATCAGGTGAATACGGGGAGTGATTAATGGTTAAAATGTGATTTTTGGTCAAATAATCAATCAAAAGCGTCGATCGATGAGAAGGCGCATTATCGTGCAACAAACGCCAACTTTCATCTTCGCGATATTCGGGCCAAACACGTTGAATACGGCGCACCAAACGCTTCTAAACTCCAAGGGAGAATACCGCATTAACGTTTTGGCTGGGTGGAACAAATTCTTTGTGAACAATACCTTTGGAATCATAAAAATTTTGCTCCCAAACTTAGCCCTTCGTTACTTGTTATTAAATTCATTGGTAGTACCTCGTCTTCAAAAATGAGAGGCAGCTTTTTCATTGGTTAAATACCAAAAATGGCAACTTAATATCTTTAAAGAAACTTTCGAGACCTTTGTGTCAATTTTTCATAAGTCTTCTTCAAAAGGCACATATGCCGATAAGGTGCTTTTACAGCCAAACATCAATGAAGCTATGGCTTAACGTAGGATGTCACGATAAACAAGCAAATATTAAACAGTGACTCCTTTTTCTTTGTTTGTCATTTTCAGCTGATTTCCTTCTGACTTGACGACCGTTAAGATTTCGATTTTTGTCTCCACCTAAGAATATCACTGGAAGCTCAATCCGTTATCGATAGTCATCCAAGCCGCATTGTCTCTTCGTCTCCTGATGAGTTCTTTATTACCATATTTATTAAATAACTAGCGGAAGGCGCTCTTCTTTTGATTCGCTGGATTCTAAAGCAGGCAATAATTTTCCAACGAAGTGAACAAACTCTGTCATCTCATTTGAAAAATCAATTTTAACTTTTTGAATTAAGGACTTATGTATGTATGTACTTTCGAGAAATCCTTCAGTCCAAGTGCCTGCATAGTAGTTACAAGAACACATACTGTATCCTTTATAATTTGGTGACACACATACGCCCCTAGCATCTATTAATGATGAGCTCTTTTCACATTTTTATTATTTTTTTTTTTTCAGTTTTTGGTTAGGTTTAGCGGTTTGATATTCCGCACCGGCTTTCGATGCTCCTATTCACAATAAAAGATATATGCATTAAAATATTGGTGACAAATTTAGAATTCTACTGAGTTTGTAAAAACTTTTCATTGAAATGATATATCTGAACAAAAATATTTACATTTGTTACATATAGTATATATCCATCTGGAATACATTATTTTAATTTGCCGCAGTCCATTTGACTCTAAATTAGTTATATAGTTGTAACATAAAATAACAATCGTTGGAGGAGCAAGTAGTGAATATATTTTTTACATTTAATAATACTTTTAAAGCTTTTTGATCTCTTGGAATATTTATTAGTTGCTTTGGTCGAAAATAGTGTAGAAACTATAAGTCGTTAAAGCTGAAAATGTTTCTTCGTATACGTAGTTTCTCTAATCATTGTGTACTTCATAGATTCCTCTTCGCTGTATTCACGTTTATTCCGAAATAATAGAATACTTTAGTTGTTTGTTTAACTCTTTAAATTTTTTTATATCCGGAGTAAGCGCAGATAAAAGTGACACACTTCGGATATAATTATTAGCGATGACATTGCATAATTATTTCCCCTGTTGTTACTCCTCGTTGAAACAGAAGAAGAAGGCAATTTTTTACTTTTGCCAGAAGCAGTTACTAGGGTAATAAGTTAAACAATTTTTGGCAGTGAGGTCTAAACTATACGTGTAGTAAACCAACGGCTTATATACATATACAATTTCCGAAATTTCAAGGCCGGAGTTGGGGTTGAAGATGCAATCCGATCTCAAAACAAAAAGTTGCATTGGAATCAGGAAGTACTAAGGCAACTTTTCCGCACTATTAGAAATCCCGAATCGAAAAAAGTCCGGAATCGACCCACCCTAATATACATTACTTATAAATTCGTATACATATTTGTAAATTAATAGTTTATCATGTTATGGAATTACATTTTGAAGTTGAAACTCATTATTATTATATCGGGTGATTTTTTAAGAGCTTGATAACTTTTTTAAAAAAAAAACGCATAAAATTTGCAAAATCTCATCGGTTCTTTATTTGAAACGTTAGATTGGTTCATGACATTTACTTTTTGAAGATAATTTCATTTAAATGTTGACCGCGGCTGCGTCTTAGGTGGTCCATTCGGAAAGTCCAATTTTGGGCAATTTTGGGCCAAGATGCTAACAAACTTTTTGTTGCCAAAAATGGAAGAACTGAACTTGGTTGACATGTGGTTTCAACAAGATGGCGCTACATGCCACAAGCTCGCGATTCTATGGCCATTTTGAGGGAAAAGAAATTCATCTCAAGAAATGGACCCGTAAGTTGGCCACCAAGATCATGCGATGGCTACGTCAAGTCTAAAGTCTACAGAAATAAGCCAGCAACTATTCCAGCTTTGGAAGACAACATTTCCGAAGAAATTCGGGCTATTCCGGCCGAAATGCTCGAAAAAGTTGCCCAAAAATTGGATAAATATGACCATTTTTAAGACGCAGCCGCGGAAATAAATGAAATATCTTCAAAAAGTAAATGTCATGAACCAATCTAACGTTTCAAATAAAGAACCGATGAGATTTTGCAAATTTTATGCGTTTTTTTTTTAAAAAGTTATCAAGCTCTTAAAAAATCACCCGATACTTGTATTTGAGAGTTTAGAACCTATAAACGGAAATCTTTAAAAATCTCTTGGAAATTTTGAACAGAATTGGCTGTTATTGTAGAAATTTAGTTAAACAGTATTTACAGTATTGTAACTAAAACTATGAAGATGATTGTTCTGCTATTTGGATATGTTTGGAATTGGTATTGAGTTTCTTAGAGACACATTGCAAGATTGCATGAATTGTAAAAAGTTCTGTACCAAAATATACAAGAACACGAGAACATTTACTTGCCGGAACAGAAATATTATATCTGCGATATATCGTAGATGTGTATATGTATGTAATATGACAGCTAACACAGGGTTGTAATTATTTTTCTACGCCCCATTTGCAAGAAAGTCAACAAGAGTTTGGTTAAGCATTTTTTAAAGACATTGTATGTTTTTCCACTGCAAGAGCAACATATTCCATCTATTATCTCTTGAAATTGCCCCTTAATTAGTATGTACACCTAAACGATTAATTATTATAATTGGAATAAATATTTTTTTGCAAAATATCTTCAATAGTGGCTTACTTGCTTTTGGAGATGAAGTTGGGGGTAAAATTCAAATACAGTTTGTTCTGTGCGCAATGGGAAGAAGATTAGAAATGGAATGGAGAAAAGGAGTGATTATTATGGGATTACGGTCAGCATAGAAAAGTGATGATGTAATATTCATATAATTGGTATAATTAATAGTATATTAGGGGTTGCTAATTTTATCGTAATTTGGAGAAGCACGAAAGCTTGGCTTAAAATATTTCTTTGATATTTGTTAATCAGATATGTCGTTGCCGATTGTGAAGTTCTTGTGAAAATTATACGTAATTATAAAAGTATGTATATTGGGGTGGATGAAAAAACAATTTTTTTTGTTTCGCACACTGAAAATTTGGTTGATAGACACCTCTAAGAAAGGCTCACCAAGTATGAGCTTTTAATTGTTACGAGAATGTCCTCTTCCTAACAGTTTTCTATATTTTTCTTATTATCAGACAGAAACTTCATAACTCGGCTCCAACTATTTTAAAAATTATTGGTTTTGTGGATTTTTTAGGAAATTGAAAACCATTTTGAAAGATCATTTCGGCCTAAGAATTTTTTCGAAAACCGCGTCGCGTTAACGTCTGTGAAACAATGCTTACCGAATACCAAGATGTCATGGAACGTATTATTAATGGCGATGAGTCTTGGATCGATGCTTACGATCTGGAAACAAACTATCAATCGCCGAAGCCTAAAAACCATGTCAAGGAAAGTCAAAAATCAAGTTTATGTTGATGTTTTCTTCGATTATCGAAGTGTGGTTCATTCCGAATTCCTTCTGACTGACCAACCTGTTAACAAGAAATTCTATTTGAGTGTTATTATACTTAATTCCTTATTGAAAAGTGCCGAGGGGTACGTATACAAATATCTTATCAAGATATTTTAATTTTTACTCAAGTTACAGCCTTCTCGGTGGAGCGGCCAGGCATTAGCCGGGACTTCAACTCGTCTCGTCTTCCAGATTTTATGTCTGTCGATTACTTTTAGATGTTACAAACACAACAATTTTACTTTGTAGCAACATGTTTCAAGAGGATAAATATATTTGTTGTATATATACTTACATATACAATAAGCTAACAAAGAAATTTGAAGCCTCCCTCCGATAAACCAGTGTGAGAGTTTTTATAATAATGCTTCGAAGCGCTTTGGTTAAGTGGAGAATTATTGATTTGTATTTTGTAAGTAAGTGTATGTATGTGAGCAATTAAAAAATACGACATATTACTATATTCTTTATGCCGGAGTGCATAAAAAATATGAATTTTACAAATATATTTAAGTGCCTAACGGTTGATATAGATATACGAGTATAAATGATCAGGTTGAGGAGACGACTTGAAATCCGGGAGACTGTCTATTTGTCCTTTCGTTCTTCCTTTCAAGCTGTAATTTCCGAACTTACGGGTGAATATGTTTATATACTGCATACGTAGGTTGCTACATATTGTTTTTTTTTTTTTTCGATTGCTGTTTTGTTTCGGGCTCATACGCATAGATCCATGATTCGTCAACTGTGACGATCTTATAAACGTCTTTTGAATCACCGCGATCGTATTTTTTCACCATTTCTTTACACCAATCCACACGAGCCTTTTTTTGAGCGATTGTCAAATTGTGCGGGATCCAACGAGAACAAACCTTTTTTACGGCCAGGTGTTCATGCAATATCGAATGTATGCTGGTGGGAGAAATGCATAGGCATGCCTCTATCTGAAGGTATGTTACATGACGGTCTTGCGTTATCAGTTCACTTAGGGCATCGATATTTTCTGGCACAACGGCTGTTTTTGGACGACCTTCACGGAATTCGTCTTTGAGCGAGCGTCGGCCACGATTGAATTCGTTGTACCAGTTTTTCACAGTGCTATAGGATGGTGCTTCATAGCCATACAAAGATTTTAGTTCATCGATGCACTCTTGTCGTGATAATCCACGTCGAAAGTTGTGAAAAATGATCGCACGAAAATGTTCACGAGTTAATTCCATTTTTTGGCCGAGATGAATTTTTTAATTCTCTGTAAATAAAACAATTCATGATTAAATGACAAAACGTTCTGAGTGATGTTATGCTAAAAAATGTCAAACTTTCCAATGGAAATTTCAGATTGCACCTGACAACACTTAGTGTTGCCCTAGGCCAGAATATATATAGCAGCCCTCGTATATCGGCCAATATTTAAGTTATCTCAATGAAAATTACAGAGCGTGTTTTGCTCATAACAGTGTATATTGGTGCTTAAAATAGATAAAATTAGGTGAAAACTTGACCTAGACCCCATTTAGCTAATGCTAAATCAATACTTCCCTCATACCTCATATACCTACTTAATACAAATATTTCCAAATTTCGGAGGGACTTTATACCGCATATATCGGTCAATATGTTAGAGCGTGTTTTACTTATAACTGTGCACCTTTGTGCCTAAATGGATAAAATTGCCGGAAAAGTTTACGTAACCCGGTTGACTTTACTATATAATATATATATTTTCCACATCAACTCGATATGTTCAATTTAGCACATATAATATCACATATCGCATTTGAAGAGGTTTTTAATATAATTTTAGTTGACGCAAACTAAAATATAGCAATAAGTCTAAGTTTGTGACCTTCATTATAAGTCAGGAAGATAGCAAATGTAATTGTAATTTATTCACAATTTTATCGATTTTTTTTTTTTTGCCAGCATCTAAATGAATTTCGCCGGCTTTGATTCTTGCAAGTTTCTTGTGGGATATGAAGTTTTGGCAAAAGTTTTTTAATGATGTTGTTTCTACCGAAATACTCTCATTTAAATTAATTAACCTCTTAAATTATTATATTCTCTTGTTCTATTATATTTATATGTATGATTTCTCTGCATATATGTATAAGTAACGTCTTTATAATACATTCGACTATGTAATGACTATTTCATTCTAACTTTATATATTATATAATAAAGTTTCTTAACGATCGTTTAATTTAAATAAAAGTCGATCTACCTATAGACCTATAGACAAATTCAATACTCAAGTTTTTATTTTATTATTCACCACAGCAATGACTTCTCAAAGTACAGAAGCATACATAAAATTAATTCCACTCAAGGGACTTGAGTGAAACATGACGCATGCGTTCAGAATAAATGTTTCTCAATTTTTGAACTAATTTTAACATTTTCAAGTACTGAGCAGTATGTAGAACATCATGACGAGTACCGTACGTCATTCGCAGTCTTAAATTTATATATTATATATATCTACATATGGTACATCTATGGGCATCCTACTTTGCACCATTTCAATAGAAAATTATGAAAAAGGTTCCGTCATTAATGGTGTCAGAATGTTAAACCCTTTCATTGTACGCTCACTTTTGCTATACGAATACATATGTATGTGATATATATGTACATACACACGCATACACACACGCTGACTTCATTACAAGTTCAGTTAAACTTCCTTGCATACTTCGACGACAGTTGACAGGGATATGAAAGCATAACATTACATATACATACATACATAATTATGGCCAACTTTTTATCAGCTCACCTAAGCGTGCGTTTTTACATATTCTGAGCTACATACGTACTTAATGAAAATTCAATGCTGAAATTAAATTTGAATAGTGTTGAAAATTGCTACGATAAAAACTTAATAGCTCGCGGTGACCCAAAAAATACAATAGCTATGTGATTTT
Organism: Bactrocera neohumeralis; assembly: GCF_024586455.1. Taxonomy (NCBI): domain Eukaryota; kingdom Metazoa; phylum Arthropoda; class Insecta; order Diptera; family Tephritidae; genus Bactrocera; species Bactrocera neohumeralis. The sequence goes on along the minus strand of NC_065922.1, from coordinate 39,140,332 downwards.
TAATCGGATTTGAGCTATGTATCTGTTACCAAAGTTTTATTTAAAATAATATAAAGAGATATACATATGTATGTATATGTCAAAATATCAAAATATCCACATATATAGTGAGTGAGCTAATGTAATTTTAAATTTAAATTATATATAAAAACAGATGCTTAGTTGTATTTGTCCTTAGAAAATATCTCTTCGAAATTGTTTATGCTGCTTTTTTAAGAGGCCTTTCTACTTTAGTCTTTAACAATCGGGTAAATCGGTCGGAAGATATAATTAAGATGTACCCAGAGTTCAACAAAGATCGATTATTTATATTGTACCAAGTACAGCACTGCGCCATCTTATATGAAGTTATGTCGAATGTATGAATGCCTTCTTGAGGTAAACTCTCCAATCTGTTTCAAAAATAAACATAATTATTTAACAAAAATTCTTAAAAAAAACTAAAAAACACTTTAAAGCATATCAAACTAAAAAGTGAAAAATAATTCTTTGTATAAACTAACTATAATACTGAGGGAAAAATTCCTGCATTACTTTGAAAATAGCGTGGAATGCTTGATATATGAAAAATACAAGTATGTCACAAAGCACCCCACGCTTTTCTCACAATAATGCAGGAATTTTTCCCTCAGTATTATAGTTAGTTTATACAAAGAATTATTTTTCACTTTTTAGTTTGATATGCTTTAAAAGCGTGTTTTTTAGTTTTTTTAAACTATATTTATTTTTAATTTTTTAGTTTGATGTGAGAAACCCCAAATTTGTTAAAATCAGTTCAGATATTAGGTAGGTAGAATATTTCTTTCTGAACTAAAAAAGTAACGGTACAAACTTGGCTTAATCTATTTCTGTTGTTCTTGACTAGCACTTATAATTCAAGTGGGCGACCCGGAAAGTAGGTAAACTAGGTGGGTTGTCTCACTTTCCATTTTTTCAGGTAGAAAGGTTTAAATATTAGGTAGGTACAATATTTCTTTGTGTATTTTAAATTTTTACGAATTCTTATTTTATATTGAAAGAATCTATTTTTTCTTTTATGAGATTTACCAATATTGTGAAATATAAACGAATATAACTTAAATCCTATTCTCCGCCATTAGATTCGGTGACAATTTTTGAAAAGCTCACATCGACGTGACAGCCAAAATTTAAAAAAAGGAGTTTTCTATTGCAGTTGCTTTTCGGTGGCGTTTTGAAAACTAGTATCTGAATTTTTTTACTACAAAAATTTTATTATAAGTATTAATTTTTTTATTACCTAAAAGTCACATGTTTTGCATTATTTGATATTATTTCTTCTGGTGCGCGGTTATATATACATACATCTATGTATATAAAGTATACATACTTTCTTTAAGGATATACATATATTATATGCTATTCAAATGTCACTAAAACTAGTTTTATACAGATGTTGCATACTTTTAAGCGCATCTTTTTGGTGAGCTGCTTAAACTTACTATCGCTTTCCTACAGTGTCGCTCAAATATTCTAGGTTTCAGTGCCACTTAAAAAGTTACAAACAAACATATGTACATACATACAAGTGAAGCTAATAAAAGCGTATTAAAAATGGGTCCATTGTCCAGCTATTAAATTAAATTTACTGTTTCTGGCTCTTTCCATTAGAGAATTATCGATATTTTATTTATTGTTATTATTCCATTTCGCCTATTTACACATTGCATATTGAAATTGTTTTCCCTAAATCTTGTAGTTGTAAGTTAGGTGTTCAGTATATACATATGTATATTAAACCTTTTAGTATGAAAATATCAAAAAATCCTATGATATAAGTATATACACTCTTGTATTTAACCAGCATAACTTGTTCTATTATACGTATTATTTAGGTACATTCTGCATAGGGATTTCCTTACATTTCGCCAACTTATTCCTACGTTATTTTCTTTATATGATATTTTAAGTCCAAATAGCAATAAAACATATCCGAAACTTAATTTCATTATCATCAGTGTTTTTCAAATAAACCTCCTTGAATTATGACGATAATCATATAAAATATTTTGTATTTAATAAAATTAGCTGCTTTCTTTACAAAATATAAAGAGCTAGTTCTGGTTAACCCTCATTAAAACTTTAATTTATCCTAGTAAGAGCATTTGTAAATTAAATTAACTGAAGTTACTGCACTGTCAAGCTATTTATTTACAACTTTTTAATTTGCATAGAAACTCAAAAACTTTTCATCATCCAAAAATTACTTCAGACACTTTAATGGGCGGCTGTAATGGCAGAACGCAGTAAACATAACTTCACGTCAAATTCTCATTTAACGCTGTGTGAACAAAATACTTTCAAATGATCTATGTATGTATGTACATATTTAGCAAAATGAGGAGACTATTGATTTTTGTGATGTTTTTCCATGAACTGGATTATTTCAGAATTTATCAAAATATTGATGTGAAATTTGGCTTGTATAATCATTTTATTTTTTGCAATATTTAAGAAAACATACATTTAGTTGAGATTGTGCATTTGACATTTATTACAAATTGTAAATTTGTATATATGTGACCTGGTCTACGAAAAGAGAGCTTACGTGCGAAAACTAGTTTTCTGGGAAAAGCTGTTAAAAATAATCGTCAGTTTCTCGTTATCTCATTAATTGTTCTCCTTTTTTTGACACCTAAGCCCCCTTTCCGTAGACCAGGTCACATATGTGATTTATCCAGATGAAATTCTTTGATGATACTTCAGCAATTATTTACCATAAATTTATTAATAACAAAAGTTGCAGTTTTAATATCTCAACATATAATTATTTTCCATAAACGTGATATCTTACAAGTTTGCTCGGTTGCCAAAGTTCTATGAAAGTGGAATTTCGAAGCAGTGTGAAATACAAATTTTTACTTAAAATTATGAAATAATTGCTAAGTTTCGTTTCGGCATTTCTCATATGCCATGATCTGTAGTTTTTTTCAATTTCAACATGGAAAGATATACGCAAGAACAACGTTTATGAATTATTCAATTTTATTATCAAAATAATCGTTTCTAATTGCAACTTTTCGTGCGCTTTTGGCATTTTTGGTCAAAATAATCCACCTGTGCTCGCTATTCGTCGAATTGTTGCAAATTTCGAATAATGAAAATAGTGCTACCTTTCAGAAAGGTGTCGCTGAAGACCGCAAATTTTCGATTTCAAGACGTTCACAAGCTACAGTGATGGATTTTCAAAAAGGATTTGGGTTTGCAACCGTATCAAGTTGTTCGTACTCAAGAACTGTAGCTATTGGACAATCGGAAACGTTGTGAATTTACTGATTTTGCCACATTCAACAACCAAATTATTTCAAGAAATGTTTGGAGATTCGGTTTTTCAAAAAAAATTGTGACATTGAATTACCTCTAAGAAGTTGTGATTTAACACCATTAGACTACTTCTTGTGAGGTTATTTGAAGTCATTGGTCTTAAGCAATAAACCAGACTCTCTTCAAGCTTTAGAAGTCAATATTGAACATGCTATTCATGGCATACAACTTGATTTAGTGGAAAAAGTACTCAAAAATCAAAGTTTCAAGCAATACTTTCAAGAATTGCAAAACTTCACATTAAATACGCTTCCGAATGAATTCAACATGCATTATTCGAAGAAAACGAATGGATTACAATAAAATTGGGTAACCTATTGACTTATGTAAATTTACTTAGTTTCATTACTACATTTTGCTTCGGGTGCGAAATATTCATATTGAGTTCAATCTAATTAATTCAAATGAGACATATGTGATATAAACTAATACAAAACAGATAAACTTACTATATTAGGTATACGAGAAAAAAACCAATAATCGGATATCAATATATTAGAGACATGGGTTTAAATCAATTTCATACATATTCTGCGCTTAACCAAATTATCGTTAAAGTAACCACTATATTTCAATAAAATATGACATTGATCAACATAAACGGTTTAAGGGGGTATTCTGATTTAGAAGCCCGAATTTTAGGTATTTTTTTGACGCGATAAAAAAAAATCAAAAATTATTTTGACTATCCATTTTTTACATGCTTTTTATTGATATTCTAAGACTACAAAACATAAATAATATAAGAAAAAAAATTAAATTAAAAAAACTGCAGGTCGGCGAAGTAGAGACCGATGAAACAATGGCTTGTCCTGGTGTGCAGGATATAAATCCTTTCCCTGACCTAAAATGAAAATTTATGCGAAATCCGTGAAGAGTAAAAAGTGTAATTATCGCACGACGAAATGTTTTTGAAAAAAAAAAAAAATTGTTTACAAAATGGTGGAGGTTTGAAAAAAAGTTTCGTATTTTCCCTGTTTTTTGTGGTTCGGAATTTTTTAAAAATAAAAAAAAAAATTCTTTCGAAAGCTCTTCGTAGTGCGATACTATAATGTATAAGAAAGCGCTGTGTAAAATTTCATATCAATCGGTTGAGTAGAACTTGAGATATCATGCACACCGTTTCTAGAAAAGCAGTTATGAGAAAAACGAGTTTAAAGTTTGAGAACTTGTCGCGCGCAGTCGGAGTTGGAGTCACAAAATGAGCTGTAACTCGGAAAATAATTTGAATTTCGAAAAATCCTCTTAGGGACTTTTTCTTGAAGGGTTATACTATAAAAATATGCTAAAAAAAGCGATTTTTTCGAATTTCTAAACCAGAATACCCCATTAAAATTAGATTATTACCGACTCAGGCCTGGCCTGATTGCATTGACGTTTGGTATTACTGAAATATTTAGTATAGAGTCTTCTAGACCCCAACAACGCATTTTATGCAGTAAACAGGAGCTGGAATTATTCGTAGGATGATTTGGTATGATTCCGCCATTAAACTAAAGTATGTTCAACATTGTACGTTCCCTTAATTTTGCTAATTTGTCTTAGATATTGTCCGATGTACCATATGCGGTAAAAAGCCAACCGCAAGTTTGAAATTCCTAATATAAGGTTTTCTGCAGTTTTGATATTACAACATATCATTACCAAAAATAGATTCTCCCTAAGCTTCGAGCCTAAGATAACTCAAAAATTAATAAATATATATAGAAGGTATTGCTTAGATTTTATACATTTTATTCACATTAATACGCTGTTATTAGAAAGGGATTTTCTGCGAATTCTCGTACTTTAATAGTTTTGAACTTACTCTATGAATGAAAAGTGCGCATGATTATTAGCCGATTTTACCTATTTTCCCGACTATAAAAAAAGAATAGATATCACTATTCCTGCTAAATTTTATTATTAAACTTTTCAGATGGTGGGACAAGCTCACTTATCCAACATTTTAAAAAAAGTTTCGCTCCCATCTGTGATCACTTGTAGCATGTTTTATAACTTAATCGTAGCACTTTTCAACTTTTCATTTAAAACAATTTATGAAATGGCGATAGTCCTATATCGTTCATCTACAAAACCATACTCCTCAAATGTATCAAGTAATTCGTGTACCAAGGTTCATCAAGATACCTTGATCTTACTCAAGGCATGACTTACACGGTCAAACGGAACTATTAATAATAAATGGATTATTAGTAATAAATGTTAAAACCATTAAACTATTCTAGGTACATGTTGCGGAAGTATAAGTATTATTTGAGGTTCAGAGTACGAATTGGTATATTAGGTTGTCAAAAAAGTCTTGCGGTATTTTCGCTAGTTGGCGCTGAAAGCGCGTAGCTCTAGTTTTATTCGTCGCATCGGGTCATGCTATAACCTTTTTGGAAAGCTCATTTCACGCGCTAACACGTGTTTGATTGATTGTCGTTTCTTTTAAGTCGTTCGTGAGTTATAGCGTCGCAAACATGGAGCAAAATAAAGAGAAAATACGGCATATTTTACAGTACTACTACGATAAAGACAAAAATGCATCTCAAGCCGCCAATAAAATTTGTGCAGTTTATGGACCCGATACAGTTTCCATTTCCTCCGCACAACGATGCATCGTTTTCGTTCTGGTGTAGAGGTGGTCGAAGATGCGCCACGCTCCGGAAGGCCTGTCGTCGAAAATTGCGATAAAATCGCTGAATTGGTCGAAAGAGACCGGCATAGTAGCAGCCGTAGCATCGGTCAGGAGCTGGGCATGAGTCATCAAAAATTCATTTCAATTTCAATAAAAAAAAAAAAATCAATAAAAATACCGCAAGACTTTTTTGACAGACCATTATGTTAAATTCATGCTAAAGAAATATGAGCAATTTTAAGAAATCATAACCATATTATTTGGTATACATACACGGCATACGAGTACGACCCTAGTTATCCATTTCTCTCTAGAAATCACAGTAGTTAATAGAAGTCTGCAATTGGGTTCAATTCATTAAAATCGCCTTGGCAGGACCCCCTAAGTATAAACATACTCTACTCTGGAGTCTACACTGCCATACATAAAATTTAAGCGTCTGCTGTAGCAACACAATTGACTTGAAGGTCTCTTTCGCGGCAGCTGCTTTTCAACTAGGTTTGAATTACTCATTGTTTTTTATTTCGCTGCAGCGGTTTCGGTGCGTAAGATTGTGTACACTGCGCCTGCAAATGGAAATACAGCTACAATATCCCTGTTGTTTGCAGCAGAATAATATTTATGCAAATCTCCCAGCAGCAGAATTACCGAATAAACTAACTTTAGTTTGAAAAATTTGCAACAATTTAAGTTTGCCTTAACTTTGACAATTGGTTATTCGAAGCACATTATTCATCGGCGAAGGATTAGACACAATTGTTAAATGATCATAATTAATTTGAAAACTATTAAAGGAAATATAAGCATATATTATATCTAAGCGCTGTAGTACGACCATATAACGGGTTTTTCAATAAGAGCGATACAAACGTTTTTTTTTTAATAAAACAAAAACGGTTTGGATTATCAATGAAATTCTTTATTCCTGTAAAAGTAAATTCGATGACATTACGAATGGAACTCGATTTCTTTTGCATGGCCAGCACAGGCACCCTTCCAGAAGTCCAGACGCTGAACTCAATTTTCGACGGACAGAAAATAGTCTAACGTAGTCAAATTGCACGACCGAGGCGACCAATTGACCGAGCCACTTCGTGAGATAACACCCTCACCAAGCGTGCTTTTCAATAAATCGATTGTGATATTCGCTGTGTGGCCTGTGGCGCCGGCCTTTTGGAACCACATATTGTCCAAGTCCGTTTCATCGAATTCGGGCCAAAAATATTCGGTTATAATTGAGCGGTAGCAATTCCAATTCACAGTAACGTGCCGGTCTTGATCATCCCGGAAGAAGTGCGGCCCATAAACCGCACCAAACCGTAAATTTTTCGGGATGCAATGGTGACATGGAGTATGTACGAATGTATTTTCTCAGGAATAAATAATTTCATTGATAAAATTATTAAAAAAAAACTTTTGTCGCGCTCTTATTGAAAAAGCCGCCCTTAGAGCGGTTATAATCGCGGTACTATCGGTAGTAAATTTCAATAATTTCGACTTATTGCTCGATCGTATATCTTTCCATGATGAAATGGCAAACCTTACTGAAGAGAAATGTACCGGTACTATCGGTAGTAAATTTCAATAATTTCGACTCATTGTTGGATCGTATATCTTTCCATCATGAAATGGCAAACCTTACTGAAGAGAAATGTCAAAAGAACGGGATAAAATTTTGCGTCGTTTGCTGTCCCCTCACTTTTATTTTGTAGCATCTGTATTAAAAAACCCGATACATATGTACATACATGTATGTATTTTTCAAAGTTCCAAATAATTTGTGATATGTTCATATGTAAATTGTAGTTTCATTACGAAAAACACCATATCAACCAAAAAATACAGCTAAGTTGGAAGAATCCAATTCATTCCTTGTCATTCTCATTTTCGCTGGCGCATACATTTATCTTGGTGGTTAAATAAGTTACACATGCTTATGGAAGTACGAGTATATGGTATGTCGACTGGGTTTGCATTGTCCTTTGCAATGTGAGCCAGTAGCGCCTTTGAATTCACACATTGAGCTAAATAGTTGTGCACCACAGCTTTATGGCTTTGTTCGCGGTTTGAGCTGCTCTAATTGTTTGCGGCATTTCCCCATCCGCTTACAATTTTGAGATTATGAGGTAGAAGTGTAATGTTGAATCGCTTTGAATGGAATTGTTGGCTGCATAATTGCCCGTTAATTATAAAATTGTACAAAGTGTTAAACGTTTGTACTTTAACTAAAGGCATTGTGTTAGTTATATTATGCGTTTATAAAATTGCACTTTTTATTCGTATACATGTGTCAATTTACTGCATGTGCACTCCCAGTAGGCACCAAACTATTGATATACAATTCCTACAAAACTACATGTACTCTTAGAAAAATACCGATTATATATTATAGGTACAAAGTTTACGGTTTCCAAAATTTATGTGCAATAGCAAATTTCTAGTTTGTCCTATGATCATAAATATGTATATTGAGACCCTTTTTTTATTTATAATCAAAAATTATTTGGGTATCTTGGGTAATCGTGAGAGTTTAAGCCTCATTTAACCAAAAACATTAATTCTGGCAAGTTGAAAAAAAGTTACAGCTGTTCAAAAATGAGTGAAAATAATGAAGGAATCGCTATATTTTGAAATTTTGTATAAAAAATGGAAGAATGCCACGCAAGCCACCAATGATATATGCGAAGTTTACGGAGACGTTGCTGTAACAGTTCGTGTAGCACAACAATGTTTCGCTCGCTTCCGTTCTGGAAATTTCGGAAAAATGACAAAAAGTGGTCGATCAAAATGGTACATACAAGGTCTGTCGCAAAAGAAACAGGACTGTTAAAAAACAACAACAAAAAATTAATATTTTTCAAAAGTTATATTTTTTTATTCAAAGTAGTTTGCTTGTGCTTCGATGCAGCGTTTAGCCCGGTCAATTAGCTTTTCAAATGAGTGTTTAAGGTCATTTTTCGGAATGCTCTTGAGAATATCGGTCGTCGCCTTTTGGATAGCTGAAATGTCCTGAAACCAGTGTCCTTTCATGGGCAAATGAAGTTTTCCAAATAGGTAAAAATCACAGGGTGCCAGATCAGGTGAGTCGGGTGAGTGATTAATGGTTAATATGGAGTTTTTTGTCAAAAAATCAGTGACAAGCGTCGACCGATGACACGGCGCATTATCGTGCAACAGGCGCCAGAACCCTGCCTCACGATATTGTGATCGAGCACGACGAATGCGTGACAAAAGACGCTTCATAACACCAAGGTAAAACACAGCATTAATCGTTTGGTCAGGTGGGACGAACTCTCGGTGTACAATACCCTCGGAATCGTAAAAACAAATCAGCATTGTCTTTATTTTTGACTTCTGAAGACGACCGACTTCTGATCGTCACAGAGGTCCTCACGACCTTCTTGGAATCGCTTAAACCACTCATGCACATTACTACGGGATAGGCACTGATCACCATAAACTTTTTTTCATCATTTGAAATGTTTCAGTGAACGTTTTCCCAAGTTTAAAACAAAATTTAATATTTGCTCTTTGTTCAAAATGCATTTTACGACCGATGACCAAAAGCTGCTGTCACTTTTTGATCGATAACATCGATTGTAGTTATCCAATTGTCTTAAAATTTTTATGAAATGTCAACAAGAGATCAAACTTTTTATTTCATATACCCACCAATAGGTGGCGCCACCAGAAACAGTTATATTTAAAAAGTTCTGTTTCTTTTGCGACAGACCTTGTATTTGTTTAGTTATTTATTGGTATATAAAAAAATAAGTTGAAGTTTGATTAGAAATACGAAAAGACTTTTTCGACTACCCAATATATTAGTTAAAGTTGAAATTGATCGAAGGTTTCGAAATAGTTACTAAATATTAGATAGAGTCTTAATAAAAATGCATAAAATAGAGCAGCAGTTAAATATATAACAATGCCTGCTGCACACATTTATGTAAAAATGAATATAGCATATATGTATAATCTAAATTGTATCTGTTGACATTAAGAAATTACTGATAAGGACTTTACAAATGCTTGCAAATACAAGATAATTTCAAAACTTATATTTTACTCAGCGGTTTTCCCATGTTGTGCCAAGGTATAATAAAACTTCAAAATTTTGCATCGACTGATTGCATTAACTTTTGTCATTACTCAAGTCTACTCAGAGACATGTTTCCAGGCAATTTTTTGAACTTAACTCAAGCATTGCATCAAACTACATGCTTAATATGATGCGTTCATTAATTCTGCTAAAATATCTTACATAGGAGTTTACCGATATAATATACTATACGAATTAAATTCAACTGGAAGTTTGAAATATACAATCGTTTGCAATGAATGTAAGTTGTAAAATATATTTCAAAAAATCATCATAGAGTACATCTTTCAGAGAAATGCTTCTTTTTTGTTATCTGTTCAAACTGTTTTATTCGAGCTTCAACATCTGGTCTAAAATGACGCATTAGACCCTGTACAGGCCAAACGGCTCCATCGGCTAAAGCGCATATGGTGTGTCCTTCAATTTGCTTGGTTACCTCCAATATCATATTAATTTCCTCCATTTTAGCTTTGCCCATAACAAAGCGTTGCATGATTTTGTTTATCCAAGCCAAACCTTCCCGGCAAGGAGTGCACTGTCCGCAGCTCTCATGCTTGTAAAATGCAGAGAGTCGAGCAATTGCTTTTACGACATCAGTCGATTTATCCATTACAATAATTGCCGCTGTCCCTAAAGATGTTTGTGCAGCTAAAAGACCATCAAAATCCATTATAACGGTTTCTACTACTTTCTTTGGTATAATTGGGGTAGAAGAACCTCCTGGAATAATAGCTAACAAATTATCCCATCCGCCGCGCACACCACCAGCATGACGATCAATGATCTCCATAAGTGGCATTGATAACTCTTCTTCGATACTACAAGGCTTATTAACATGGCCAGAAATAGTAAAAAGTTTCGTACCAGAGTTGCGAGTTCGACCAAAGCTAGCAAACCAATTGGCACCTCTTCGTAAAATGGTAGGCGTAACGGATATAGTTTCTACGTTATTAACAGTTGTAGGACAGCCAAATACACCCACATCGGCAGGGAATGGAGGCTTTAAGCGTGGTTTACCGGCTTTCCCTTCCAAAGACTCAATCAAGGCTGTTTCCTCACCACATACATATGCACCGGCTCCACGATGCATATAAACGTCAAAGTCGAATCCGGCTCCACAGACGTTTTTACCCAGAAAACCGGCATTATAAGCCTCAGCAATGGCTGTTTGCGTATTACATGCTTCATTATAGAATTCGCCGCGTATATAAATGAAAGCTGCTCGGGCACCAATTGCCCGCCCTGCCAAAAGACAGCCCTCCACGAGTTTGTGAGGACTATGGCGTAGAATCTCACGATCTTTACAAGTGCCTGGCTCGCCCTCGTCTGCGTTAACTACAAGAAACTTTGGCCGACCATCAGGTGGTTTATTCATGAAAGACCATTTCAGACCAGTGGCAAAGCCTGCGCCACCCCGACCTCTCAAACCAGATGCTTTTATTTCATTTATTATCCATTCTGATCCCTTCAATAATATGTCATGAGTCTTATACCAATCTCCTTGTTTCAGTGCACTTTTCAATCGCCAATCATGTCGACCATAAAGATTTGTAAAAATTCTATCTTGATCTGAGAGAGGACCAAAAGTCTTTTTAGTTTGAGGCGGTGGCACACCAGGAGGAACTGGAGGCGTTGATTTAGTTCCCTGAGGTGATCCGGACCCTTTCGATGCTAAAGAATCCCCCCCTTTGAAGCGGAAATGTGAAATGATTACTGTCGAACTTTTCGTCAATTTTGCCGTTGTATTTCGTAAACATAATATGCTCCTCATATCATACCTAATAGTAAAATATAAGGTTATTTGTAATCTGGATGCACAAACAGATAATTATAGTCGATTTATTACATTTGTAAGTTTAATCCACCTCGGATTCAGTTGGGACTCCTGTTGGATATACTCGAAAATATAAAATGACTTTTTAATATTTTATTTCATTTTGCTTGTATGTATATATGTAAATATTTTCAAATTATATTTGAAGTTAATTGTCAAAAAGAGGAATTTTTGTACCCTCGCAACATGTACATGTAGTGAAATAGTTTTGTACACCAACGGTGCTACGAGGTAGATTATAACCACCCATTTAAGATGTAATTTCCTATCTCAGGATACTTGACAAATATCAACAATTTTTGTGCTTAACATTATTAATGTATCTTTATATTACAGTGTGAAAACGGACAAATCGAACAACAACGGCGCCAATTCGCATATGTCACAATCGTATATTCCACCATTTTTCTTTCACTTGACAGATATAAACCAACCACAAATGAATACATCAGAAACAAGAACTTTGCTCTAATACTGTTTTTAAGGTATACTATCCCTTGGTTGTTATCGGACTACAGGTTTTTACGCTTGCAGATACCGTTTGATATATCAGTCAGTATGTAAGAAATTTTAGAAAAATCAGCTGAACGTATAACATTGGTCATAGTTTAGTTAAATGCTAAAAATGTGTGAAGTCCTTTACGAATTACCGTATACTACATAAGACCGGGTTTACCTTTTAGGGATAATATGATTTCCTTGTTTCGTTTCGGCAATTTTGAATGTGCATTTATTCAGTAAGCAGTCAGCAGGAACAACGTTTACAAATTATTCAATTTTATTAACACAATAATCGTTCTCCAATAGCAACTTTTTGTGCAATTTGGCCATTTTATGGTCGTGGCAACTCGCTTTTGCTCGCTATACGTCGAATTTCGAGTGTACATTTTCTTTAGATAATGTTCAAGTGTCAATAAGACAAAGCACCGCTCGAAATAATGAAAATATTGCAGTAGTCGGTTCCAAGCCACTGTCAAGAATTGGGACCATCGCAAACCACAACCTGGCGGATTTTGAAAAAGGATTTGATAAAAAAATTTAAAATTGTTCTCACTCAAGAACTTTACTGATTTTGCCTTGAAACAACTTCAAAATCTTCTCCGATGAGGCTCACTTTCATCTGAGTGGTCGCCAAATTAAAAAAAAATGTCGATTCTGCTGCAAAGAAAATCCACAAATTATTCATGAACAACCATTACATTGACCTAAATTGACAATTAGGTGTAGTTTCTGGTCTGATGGAACCATCGTTCGTAGTTTTTTCAAAATGGTGTTACCATTACTGTCAATGGAGACCGATGATAACCAACTTTTTATGGCTGAAATTGGAAGAAGTTGATATTGACAATATATGGTTCTAAAAACCATTTGAAGAACTTAATTGTATCAATTGTTCTTCACATTAAATAAAAAACATTTGAATTTCCTTAACATTTGGTGTGATGTTTGTTGAAAAGAAATCATATCACCCTTATTGGAAAACCCTATATATATATGTATTACAGGGGCGGATCCAGACTAGAATTTTTGAGGGGGAACTACATATATAATTTTTACTTGTGATATTTTAAAGAAATTAAGGGTCAGTTTTCTGAACAATTATGTAGTTTAACGCAGAATTTTAATGAAATTGGTCTAGACCACATTTCCCTAATAATAGGTTGTCAAAAAAGTCTTGCGGTATTTTCGCTAGTTGGCGCTGAATGCGCGTAGTTCTAGTTTTATTCGTCGCATCGGGTCATGCTATAACTTTTTGGAAAGCTTATTTCGCACGCTAACACGTGTTTGATTGATTGTCGTTTATTTTCAGTCGTTCGTGAGTTATAGCGTCGCAAACATGGAGCAAAATAAAGAGAAAATACGGCATATTTTACAGTACTACTACGATAAAGGCAAAAATGCATCTCAAGCCGCCAATAGAATTTGTGTAGATTATGGACCCGATACAGTTTCCATTTTCACCACTCAACGATGGTTTCAACGTTTTCATTCTGGTGTAGAGGTGGCCGAAGATGCGCCACGCTCCGGAAGGCCTGTCGTCGAAAATTGCGATAAAATCGCTGAATTGATCGAAAGAGACCGACATAGACCGGGCATGAGTCATCAAAAATTCATTTCAATTTCAATAAAAAAAAAATCAATAAAAATACCGCAAGACCATTATATGTACGTATTTCCGATACTCTGGTTAATATTTTCTGCATATATGTAAATCTATAAAATACAATGAAGTTAACAGAGTAAAAATTTACACAATACCGCGCCCAAAAAGCCCCCAGATACCGAATATGTGGAACTCGATGCCTTTGGCAGTAATATAAGTAATGTCGAATATATACCGAACTTGAAATACATATATGGTATGTATTATAGTTTAATGATGAAAATGTGTGAAAATTAAATGAAAATTTGGAAATTTCTGGTCAATATAACGCCAAGCTCCCATATACCATATATAATGATTTTCGTGATTCTAGCAAAATTTATGCCGAATATGTTGGTCAGTGTGTGAGTTATATTTATAAAATAACGTGGAATCATGTTCTCGAGGAAACTTGAAAAATATCAAAAGACACTGCAATGAGCCCAAACCTTCCCCTAACCCCAATTTACACTATGTAGTGATTTCCGAATTTTCACCTGACATTAAACACTTTATTTTGGCTATAATGTGTGATATTTTACTTTTTAATGAAGAAGATATGTTTTCTAAAACAAATTTTGATTTAGCGCTAAACATGAATGAAACTGGTCTAGACATTTAGTCTTAACCCTATATACATAATATGGGTTAATGACTTACAATGCTCTAGTTGACCTTTTGCTAAAACACAAAATATCTTAAGGGGGTATTCTCATGTAATCACTTCGAAAAATATTTTTTTTTATATTTTGACAGTAAAACCTATTGAAAACATGCTGTGAAAAATGCAGACCGAAACTCATAGTATTTGATAGGTTACAGCTCATAGTCGCCGATGTGTCGCAAGCGACTGTCTACCAGGCGCCCTGACAAGTCTGCAGCTGCTACGTTTCTAAACGCATTTTTCTCGAATCATCATTTTCTGAAACTGTCATGGTCCTAAAAAAAAGTATTCAACCGATTGCTTTAAAATTTATATATGTTCTTCTACTCATTTATCGTTATCGTCCCTACCAGCATTGTTTATTTTCGAAAATATTTTCATATTTTTTGAAACGATTTTTAACGAAAAAAAAACAAGATTTTCGTGACTTTTTTTTGAAGTTCGACATTTTTTTTTTAATGAAATTGATTATATTTGGTAGGGACGTTAGCCGCAGAACTACTGAATAATAATCCATTCGATTTTTTTATTTCAGACAACATGAACAGCCGCTATTATCATGACCAGTGAACTACTTTTTTTTTGTTGGGAACTACTTTGATTTAAGGGGTCCCGGTGGTCTAGAATTTTCAAAAAATTTGTTTGATAGTTCGAAAGTATAGTCCTTTAAGAATATACTGTAAAATTTTTGGAAGGATATTCAAATTATTTTAGCTTCTACAGCCGTTTTAGCAGGTAGCGCGCGGTCGAGGGGCTCGATGAATGGATGCTTTGTACTCATTTATCTCAAAACTACTTTTTTCGGCGTGCCGTTGATGAAAAAAAAACTATCCATCCGAATCACTTGAAATTTTAATATGGTGTTTATAAGATCAATATCTATCGCTGGGACTACGATCAAATTTTAATTTTAAGAACTTCGATTTTTTTCGATCTAAAACTGGTCCAAAAATAGCTGTTTTCAGAATGTGAACTACAAAAGCGCGAAATTTTTTTAATTTTCAATTTTTTTTTTTGGTTGTAGTCCCAGCGATAGCTGCACTCCTACTGATTAATAATTTATTTGGTTTTTATGTTTCAGATGTTCAGAAGAATCAAAATCAACAACGGCACCGGGAGTCATCTTTTAAGATAGCTTTTTTTGGACGCCATTTTTAATATTGTTAAAATTTTTTTTTATTTAACAAAAAAATATTTTTGTACTTTTCATAAGTGTATATAAATAAACTGTAAAAATTTTAAATTGATTGCTCTTTTTTTAAACCTTAAAAAAAAAAAATCCAGAAAACACCCTTAATTTGAGGGTTCTAGACCACCGGGACCCCTTAAAAAAAAAAATGTAAAAAACGAAAAAAAAAATTTTTTGTACATTTCAAAATACAAATAAGAATATATTAAAAAATTAAAATGATTTAATTTTTTTGTCGCATAAAAAAAATTTTTCTAAAAAGTGGTAAAATGTATGAGTTCACATGAAAGTACCCCCTTAAGCTTTCATTTCTGGTTAAGTTAATAAGATACCAAATATGATTATAATACATTCACGGTTTCGTTGAATAATGAATGTTGAATTGTTAGGCAACATTTTTATACTCTTACAACATGTTGCTACAGATCGCGATTTCAACCAATTTTGGTACATAAGATTCTGTTGAAATTAACAATTTACATTATAAAAATCAATTTAAATTCCATCTGATATTCTCATATTCCAGTATATAATTTCACATTCCAGTATATAATTAAAGCACCAAGCAATGTTGCGGTATAAAACACTTCGCGAATAGCGCCCTAAAACTGTTCAAACACCCCTAGGTAAACTGTTCAAATTGGTCAAAATGGAATATTTTAATGAAACTAAATGGGTAAGATTTCTTAAAAACTATGTCGTTTGGCGCTAAATTAGAATGGAAAGGGTCTATGCCAATGGTCTAAGCCTCATATCCCTAATATAAAGAATTTCGATCCTATTAGAGTAATTTTAGTAGACGCGAACTAAAACATAGCAATAAAACTAATTTTAATTCTTTCGCAACATACTTTAATACACATTTTTGCTAACACCTGAAGGAATTTCTCGGGCTTTGATTCTTGCAAGTTGTAAGAGATTAAAACGAACTTAGCTCTTCCATACTTGTTTAATAAAAAGTTCTGCCAAACCTGAAAGTATTTTCTCATCTGGTTGAACCGTACAATTAGCAAATTATGAAATGGTCGGGTACTCTGAACCGTTCCGTTGCTAACTTGTTTTTTAATGTAATTAATGCTATTATATGTGTTCTGAACAATTATCTAACTTAAGCTCCTATATAAAGGTAAATCAGCAAAACATCGACACGTACTCTTAGGCTATGCAACGCTCGTATCCATTAATCAGATTCACGCATTTTGGTAGAAAACACTTATTCATATTCCATAGATCTCTGCAGCTCCCGCTACAACACCTTTTTATAGCATTTGTTCATTCACACTGTTGTAAACTTGTGATATTCATCTTTTCTCCCACAATCTGGTAAATAAAGCACTCAAGCCTTTTGTATGCTCACTCAAGGAAGACGGAAAACGAGTGGCAAAAACATGTTGAATTTGCCTTCTCCACCACAAAGACAACACTGTGGTAAGTTTGGCTTGACTTAACTAGAATAGTGGATGCTGCATACAGATGTGGTATTGTGCCAACAGTTTGTTCCTGTTTCTGAAGATGTCCGTGCGAGTGAATGCGGATAATGCCTTAGTGGACCCAAAAAAAGAGCTACCCAGTGCATATACAAATGGCAGTGAAATGTGTGAAAAGTCAATGTTGCGCATAAAAAGTTAATTGTCAGAAAGCGGAAGCCACTCAAACCTTAAATGTTGTATGTTAAATATCAAAAACACCCCAACACACAGATGGATAACCAAAGCTATTACGTCGCCTTTATGCCGGATATACAAGCTATAAAGTGATTATGTGTGTCAGTTTGAGAAAAAATATTTATTTGCCCTGAAATGTAAAGGTGTAAAACGCTAGTTTGGAGAATAAAGAGAAAGCGTCGACCCAAAACGTAAAATGCATATGCTTTCGAAAATCCGCAGTTTTTGAATTCATATACTTATATGAATACTTACACGCTTTTATACATACATAAATTATATTTATATTTATGTTTATGTATACATATTATCATTATATACTATATGAATCAGTTTAAATCGTAATGGAACCGAGTGATTCGGAAATTATCGTCTAATGGTTGAAGATGTCAGTTCAAAGTTTTGACAAGTACATAAGGTGTTAACTAAGTGGGCAATTTCAAGAAATATTATAAATGTTAAAGAAAATTTATATTATCGTGCTTTTAATACAATCGGTATAACTTCAATAATACTTCATAGTCCACACAGCCCGAGCAATTTCTGTGCGGTTCACTTCGTAAAGCGACACAAACAAAGATGTACGAAAATCGACAAGGATAGTGCTGCTATGCCTGGGAAATAAAGCATAACGTGTTCAAACCATATTTTTGTAATCGCAAAAAAATATTCGATTTAAGAACATGTGTCCTGTAATCATATAAAAAATGAAATAGAAAACAATTTTTAAATAAATAAACATCTAACATTTTTCATAAAAATATATAAGTAAATGCACATATGTGCAATCTCAAAATATTTATAATAATAAAAAATTTACTTACGATCAATAAACAAATATCATTTGTGAATCGCACTTTAAAAATACATGCACACCGATTTTTTTCACAAAAAAAAAGAATTTATCGGATTCCAGTAACTATTTTTGTTAAAAGATACTCCCAAATCAAATGCCATTAAAGCGGCGTTTTTATGAAAAACGCTACAAATCTCCACCGACGCTTTGTACGTTTTGTGAAACATGCTGTATACTAATAATAATTTGATCGATCTTCAAGTTTTTAATTACCAATTAAAGAGAAAGTTAAAGTGTTTGTCTCTTTAAGTGCACGGCATTACCTTAGTTTAACGCATATTTAGATATGTTTTTATATAATTAATACATTCCATTTTTTAAAACAGCAGATCATTATTATTATTTTTAGAACTTATTGATGGACCCCCAAAAGCATGCTTTTCGAAGCCAAACTAATAATCACTTAGTGACTACTAAAAGGTTCAAAGTCTTAAAACGTAAATTATATTAATATAGATATGATTTTATGAAAGCATTCTGAGGCATATATTTTATTATATTTTTATTTTTTATATTGCCATAAGGACAACAAATTCTTCGGCGCATAAAAGCTATCCATTTTACTCAACATCGTTCATAAGTAAAAAGTTAAGAGTTTTTCACTTACACAATAACTAAATGCTAATCATATTGGAACGCATTTTAACATCGGATACCACAAGCTGCTCCAATACTTGAAGTTAAACTTTCTCTCTGCCGCGCCAATTTTATCTGATAAGTTCTTTGCCTCCCTCTGGCATCAAGAGTTATATGTACGAAACACCTATCCTCTACATAACGCATGTGTATTCTTTGAAAATAAATTTGAAGTGGATAGTTATTTAAGGATGTTAATCGTGATGTGAATTGGTGATCCCAAAATATAATATATAATGACATCAATTTTTAATAATTTTTTAAATCAATAAATTAGTTAATAAAATATTTTTATCATCCGAAGAAATAAAGACGACAGTTAGTAATAAGCAACTAAATAACATTTGGATACAGTGACCAAAACTAAATATACAATAAGTGATGCTAATTGAATAATAATGGAATTACGGTGGAGTTCAGGGAATAAAATATTATTTAACACAGTACAAGAGATACCTTTCGCAGGAGCAAGGACGTAAAATGAAAAGACAGTCTACAACGGTATTGTTTCCGTACATAATCAAGAAAGGAAGAGAGAAGAATGAGGCATTTATTGAATTTCTACGATTTGCGACTTATGTCTTTAATAACATTTTTGACGATCATTGCTGCGCAAAATCAAATATTACGTAAGTACCTAATAGTGTAGAATGAAATTTAAAAAAATTTATAAAATATCAAGTAATAGATTTGTTCACTTGTATTATCACGCATATATTTATATTGTGAAATTGAAACTAAACAATTAAAAAGGAAGATCTAATTTCGACTTGAAACTACCTCTGTATACAATAATAAATCTTTGCGTTAGAAGACAACGGAAGACGTATTTATTATATGGTTTTAGTTGCTGTAGGAATATTAAATTACACCGAAAAATGTGATATAGTTGAGGGGTTTGGTTTCAGATTAAGCCAAGGTTGTTGTACATATTATGTTCATAATGAATTAGTTCAATAAAAATTTCATTGCAACACTCTTTTCACAGAAATACGTTGAGTGTTTAATCAACGAACTTAAGTACTTGAAAAAAACATTTCACTATTTTAATTCAGTTAAATCCCAGAATTTCCCTTAAGGTCATGTGAGAAGTAGTTTCGCTGCTGATGCTTAATTGCTCCAACAACCACATGAGAACTTCAAGCTTCAGGCATTTGCTTTGCGGCAATCAATTTTCAATAGCTCTGTATTCCTTTACATACTTGTATATGGTACATAAACACGTATATATATATACATATATGTAGTTATAAATAAACGCATGCTTCAAATGTGTGCAGTGTACACGAACGAATCGTATCTATGAACTTACTGCAGTGAAGATTTCTGCTGTTCAGCACGTTCGTTCGCATTTCAGTAACCACTTAGCCGCAATGTCAGTGTAGTTGAATGGAATTGCAATTTGACAAGGACAGCAGAGTAAATAGACGCAAGTGAAGCGTCAAAAAGCACGGTGATGGTCACGAGAAAAAGGATCTCATTATATGCAATGCAAGAAGGTGCATGCCTGTGTTGCTTATATAATTTCCAAAACTGCACATCATGTCCGAAGCCATTTAAACGAACGCAGTAAGAGTGAATGTCCTCATTACATAAATCCTATATTATCATCAATGTCATTAATATTCTGAAAAGTTCGTAATAAAGAGATATCTCTTTGGCCTTCATTATTTTGCTTCATTTCAATTTGGCACACGCATTACGAAGCCAAACGCATAGCAAAAATACATACAGTACGTATGATGCACCAGGACATTTTTCTGTGTGTATGTATCATTTCGAGCTTTTTTACTGTAACAAACCATTTCCATTCCACTGTGGTAAAGTGAAAGAGCATTTTGCTGGACACACGATTTATGTGGCCCATAATGCCAAATTCAGCTTTGACTCACATATCGTCCATGTGCCAACATTGTGGTTTACGCTGTAACACATTCACCGCTTTAACGAATAACATGTCATGTTCAAGCTGCTGACCGCCCTAAAGCTGTATGCGTATGCAGAATAGATTCCAATGCACACCAATGCAAGCATTACATTGCTACTTGGGGGAGGCACTATGAGCAGGCAAGCAAGTTTTGAACGTCAAATGGGCACACGTCAGTTTTGTAAGGCTTTTCAGAATAACTGATTGGGCTTTATGACAAAGGTTTTTTATCTCAGAAAAACTCTGGTAGGTTTGCCAGCAGTTTCACATTTGCTATGATTTTCAAATCTTATTAACGTGTTCATTCTTAATTCCATTGATTTTATAGCGAATATTTGACCACCAATTCTTTCGCATATTTGTTAAATATTCTGGCATTTGAACTGTCAACAATAATATTAAAAATATGTTTTACGTAAAATTTTCCTTTCTCTAATAGTACCGTGCAGATTGGCATTGACGGGGTGATCACCTGAATACACAAATTTTTTTCTTATAATCATCCAAAAGTTCGATTGTAACAAATATAAAAAGTTTCCGTTTTTTATTTTCTTACATGGAATATTCATCCATTTGTTAAATGGTACAAAATTTGAGAAATTAATGATATCACTGTTAAATCAATTAATCTTTCACCTAAAACTAATCGAGATAAATAGATATAACTTTATAAATACATATTTAGATACATTGATGAATCTTGACACACGTAATCCTCGGCACTCAAGGGAAGTTGGCGTTGCATATGTGCGGAATTGTACCATTTCCACACCCACAAAACGCTTCTAAAATAAAACGTAATAACTAAGCAGTACGTAAAAGTATCTCCCAAATCAGTTATGCTAAATCAATTAATCTTTCTCAGGACAAATCTTTTCAGCACCCTCTTCGAAAATGTAAAAATTGATTAAATAAGATTATAACCCCGCCCACGCATCATATAACTGTTTCGTTGAAAGCTACAAATAATTCAATAACTCAATAAATGAAAGTTTTAGAGACACTAAAACTTAAAGCCGAGGTGATACAAAAAAGCTTTACGGAAGCCGGTGTCAAAATTAGACAATGACGGTGGCACTGGCCATATTTAGGTGAAAACCAATACCTCGTGACCTGTTTGACCAATTTCAACTAAACCATTTTACCATGATAAGTGAAATCTCACTACTATCAACCCTACTTTTCATATTACATAATTTTAAATTTTGTCTGATTCTTTCATTTTCCTATATACAATTTAGGAGTTTGAATGAATGTGTCGTATAAGGATATAACTTCCAACGAATAATTCCTTTAAGGTGTGCCACCTTATGACCAAAAATCTTATGTCAGAAATGGGTTGAATCAATATCTAATACAGGGACTTTCGAACTATCAGTTGACTTTATACCGCATATATCGGCCAATATGTCAGCTATCTCAATGAAATTGGGAGAACGTTTTATTTTCCAGTAATAATGTACTGTTGGATAAAATCGGATGAAAAAGTTCTCTAGTCCCCATATAACTAATATCAGGAATTTGAAACATTTGGGGGCGGCAAAACGATCTTCGCTGTTTTTTAAAACTCCAATTTGGGCAAAAATTCCAGAAAATTGTGTCAAAAGTGTACAAGGCGAAAATGGGTTTTTTTATGGCTTTTAATAAGATGTCTTGTAAATTTACTATCCATTTCCTCAAAAACCGTATTGTGAGAATTTTGGAACTTCAGAATTTGCGTGGCCTTCCTAAATTTTATATCTTAATATCGCAGATATTTAGAGTAGATAAAGGGGGCGGCAGAACATATGGCCCCGGGCGCCCGAAGTTGTAGCTACGACACTGTTTGTCCGCAATATTGCGTACTCTTCTAGATAATAGTGGGAAAGGGGCAGGGACGCAGAGATTAGCATCTATACGGATGGGTCCAAGCTAGATAATTGAGTGGGAAGTCGTACCTTTTAAACGAAATTAGAAACTAAAATCGTCTTCCGTTTTCCAGACCACAGGAGTGACTTCCAAGCGGTGATAGTGAAAAAATGCCTTAATTTCTTCGTGGATCTAATGTTATATTTCACGATAAATCTGCAATAGTTTCCAAGGCATAATTATATACTTGGTACCTGTGAAGCAGATGAACTTGCCAGAATAGGCACCACCACGCAATTAGACTCGGAAAAAGAGAGAATTTACATTTGCGCCGCCACTTCATATTTAATCGACGAATATGTAATAATTTTAGCAGTGGAGTCAATCCCTAACTTGCTCAGCAAGCAGGCAAACGATGAATAAATGGAAAGGAGGTCGCACATGCCAACTGTTAAGAACTCTAGCATGGGTGTTAACAGGTCACTGTATAATTGGAAGACATGCCAGCAGACTATGTGCGCAATGCAATAAGTATTGTAGAAGCTGTTAGAACGTAGAAGAAAAGACAGTAAAACAGCTTCTATGCAAGAGTTTTTTTATTTTATATACTTCGCAACAATGTTGCTAACGAAGAGTTTTGTTCACATAACGGTTGTTTGTAAGTCCTAAAACTAAAAGAGTCAGATATAGGGTTATATATACCAAAGTGATCAGGGCGACGAGTAGAGTCGAAAGCCGGATGTCTGTCCGTCCGTCCGTCTGTCCGTCCGTCTGTCCGTCTTGAGTAACAATTGATATATCATGATGAAACTTGGTACACGTATTCCTTGGCTCCATAAGAAGGTTCAGTTCGAAGATGGGCAAAATCGGCCCACTGCCACGCCCACAAAATGGCGAAAACCGAAAACCTATAAAGTGTCAAAAAATTAAATAAAGATATTAAAGTGAAAATGGCTTCAAAGGTCGCCAGGGACATATTTGGAAGTAATTTTTTTGGAAAAGCGGTGAAGTTTTTTGTAATCTCGGAAACTATTATGCTATGATTTCTACAGAGTCGTTTTCTTCAGGTATTTCTATATACAGTTCAAAAATGGAAGAAATCGGATAATAACCACGCCCACCTCCCATACAAACGTTATGTTCAAAATCACTAAAAGTGCGTTAACCGACTAACAAAAAACGTCAGAAACACTAAAATTTACGGAAGAAGTGGCAGAGGCTTTTTTTTAAAAATTGAAAACTTGGACCAAGAAGCATATCTCAGGGCACCAGACCGATTTCAATGAAATTCGGTATATAATGTTTTCTTAACACCCTGATGACATGTACGAAATATGGCTGAAATCGGTTCACAACCACGCCTTTTTCCAATATAACGCTATTTTGAATTCCATCTGATGCCTTCTTTGTATAATATATACATTAGGAACCAATGATGATAGCGAAATAAAACTTTACACAAATACGGTATTTGAAAAATATGTAAATGACGTCTAAAGAAATCTCGATTATCACTTTACCATGCGAGAGTATAAAAGAACCTACTTGGGTGCCCAGGTTACTTGTATAATTGGCAGACGTAGTGCGAAACTTTAATCCGGAACCACCTGATTAAGTATTACTTCGTGGGAGTGATAAGACATTTAAGTCTCTTCTAAGGCACGCACTGACGGACGCCTACTCTGCTCTATATGTCTCAGTTTTGTCATGATTGAGGCTGCCGCTTCGCTGACAGCTCTCCAGTTCTCAGTCGACGCATGACACATGAAAATTTTCCACCGTAAAACTACCACCGAGTGTAGTTTTAAGTTTTTCCCTTGCACTTATAAAGCGCAGGCAATAAAAGAAAGCATGCTCCAAGTCTTCACAGACACGACGGACAATTCGGAATAACGTCGTGCTGGAATGTGTACAGATAGCTTCTAAAGCATCCATGTCCACTTAGTATTTGGGTTAGGTGGAAATCCATACTATGCAAGAGTCGCAACTCCCATAAACTGCATGTAACAATAAACCATATGCCGACCATGTCTGTCAAAATATGTACTTGAAAGTATACAATATTCACAAAAATGCTCGAAAATATGTAATGGAATGTTTGTACCTGAGCAATTATTGCAATCTTCCCAGACCTTTCTTTACCCTATAAGATCTGGCATTCCTCAAGTTTACTCAACAACTTGTTCCTACACAATTTTATGAATATGACATTTACCGACATATTCCGTATAAAGTCTGACAGACTATCGCGAACGTTAAATGTAATGCATAGGAGCTAGTTAATTCATCAATATTAAACTATAAAATATAAAAATATCCAATATCATATGTGCACTTAATTTTGCCAATATATTTTACATATTGAATTATAAGCCGTGACCCGATTTCACCCATTTTTTATAAACAGGCGCATTATATGTAGGTTATACTACAAGTATATGCTATATTTCACAGGTTGACCAATATTTTCAATAAAAAGTCAGCCACTGAGGTATATATGTATGTCAGTCTAAAAAGTTGTGGTTCGTTTTGAACCTTTTTTAAACGTGAGATAACCTACCTCAAAGCCACTATTTGTGTCGATAATGATAACGTGGGTAAAAATTGGGACATTGGGACATGTGTTTTTTGAAACTCCAGGAGGTTATTTATTTACTAGTATTTTTACGGTCTAGGCCTAGGTTACAATTCACAATTTAAGTAATTTATAAAAGATGTGTTTTGCTTATATCTAAGGTTTGGAAAAATTCACAAAGACGTGTTTTAAAAACAGCAATATCAACACAATTTTTTATTAGATATTCCGAGGCATTACCACATCTTACATATGTTAAACACCATTTTCATGTTATGTTAACATATTATTTGTTAAATACTTAACATGTTTAATTTTAAAAGCATTTAACTAATTGGTACATCTATCCTTTCGTTTAAAATGAATCTCAGGCATCTATTTTGTAGTTTCTGACGAACAAGATCTGTCGCAAAAGAAACAGGACTGTTAAAAAAAATAACAAAAAATTAATATTTTTCAAAAGTTATATTTTTCTATTCAAAGTAGTTTCCTTGTGCTTCGATACAGCATTTAGCCCGGTCAATTAGCATTTCAAATGAGTGTTTAAGGTCATTTTTCGGAATGCTCTTGAGAATATCGGTCGTCGCCTTTTGGATAGCTGAAATGTCCTGAAACCAGTGGCCTTTCATGGGCAAATGAAGTTTTCCAAATAGGTAAAAATCACAGGGTGCCAGATCAGGTGAGTAGGGTGAGTGATTAATGGTTAATATGGAGTTTTTTGTCAAAAAATCAGTGACAAGCGTCGACCGATGACACGGCGCATTATCGTGCAACAGGCGCCAGGACCCTGCCTCCCGGTATTGTGGTCGAGCACGACGAATGCGTGACAAAATATGCTTCATAACACCAAGGCAAAACACAACATTAATCGTTTGGCCAGGTGGGACGAACTCTCGGTGTACAATACTCTCGGAATCGTAAAAACAAATCAGCATTGTCTTTATTTTTGACTTCTGAAGACGACCGACTTCTGATCGTCACAGAGGTCCTCACGACCTTCTTGGAATCGCTTAAACCACTCATGCACATTACTACGGGATAGGTACTGATCACCATAAACTTTTTCATCATTTGAAACGTTTCAGTAAACGTTTTCCCAAGTTTAAAACAAAAATTAATATTTGCTCTTTGTTCAAAATGCATTTTACGACCGATGACCAAAAGCTGCTGTCACTTTTTGATCGATAACATCGATTGTAGTTATCCAATTGTCTTAAATTTTTACGAAATGTCAACAAGAAATCAAGCTTTTTATTTCATATACCCACCAATAGGTGGCGCCACCAGAAACAGTTATATTTAAAAAGTTCTGTTTCTTTTGCGACAGACCTTGTATATCTATTTTTGTGTGTGGTACCGTGAACAAAATACTTAGAAGTTCTTTTCATTCTTTTTATTTTGAAGACGTCAAATATGTCAATTTGGGATGAACCCGTGTAACTTTTTATGCTCTTGCAACCTTTTGCTACCGAGTATAATAGTTTTGTTCACCTAACGGTTGTAGTATGTATCAACTAAAACTAATCGTGATGGATATAGGTTTTTGTTCATACATCTATATAAATAATCAGGATAATGATACGAGTTTGAAATCTGTGTCATAGCAAAGGTCAACAGTACAATAAGATATAAGGCTGTTATTTGGTACAACGAATTGAATTAAGTAGAGTCTAGACCTTGGTATAAATCTCATATCCCTAATATAATGAAATCCCATCTTGTTTAATATACATTCCGCTCTTAGCCCTTCCAGATGTGTTTTGTGAAATTCGTGGTCTAATGCTCTTGTTTTTCCTTTTATTTGTATAGCAACTTTGGCTTGGCCATTGATAAATACTAGAGTTAACATCGATTTCAACTCCACAGCTATGGAAAAAATCGGCTCAAAATTATCTTTATCATCAGCGTCTATAGGAGTAGTTACTACTGCAACAACGCCAACAACATTCACCGCATCATCGCTTTACAGCAATTCACAGAAGATACCCATTACTAGGAGTGTAATATCAAACGGCGTGATAGATGAAGGCAAAGCTAGCACAAGTGCGATGGGCAGTACGAACTCTAATTTCTCGATTTCGTCGTCAACAACAAAATTGAATTCATTTACAAGCACCAGCAAACTACCGTTCGATTATACACTGAACAAGAAATGGACCAGCTCGGGTAAGTTCGTGAAGGCGAAACGATTTTATTTCAAAATTATAGATATACTTCAAGTTTTCGAAATATAGCTATGTTTCTACGAACAGTAATCGAATTGTTGGTTTTGTGCTTATGAAAGCAGAAAATTATAAACATTTATTCAAATTAATATCCTTGAGAAAATATTTTAAGGTCAGATAATCTTAACGCGGAAACTATTTTCATTAAATAGTATTGTCTACTACAAAGGCAATACAGATTTAAAAAAATCGGTGGACATATATTTCATTATAGTTAAATCGGAAGACTAACATGTCAATTCAATTCCAAATTTACATTTCTATCGTCGTTGTTGTCTTCAACCGAATAATCAAATTGTTCACAAACTATTTTGAAACTATACGCTTAAGGAAATTATTAAACTACTAGATTGTTGCTAAATATACATATAGGGAACAACACATAAACTTATAAGTTAATCTATCCAACAGTCATACATTATGAAACACAATGTCATCGCTAAAAGCGCGTAGTAAATTAATCAGAAAACAATATCATTTTGCTCCCCTTTTCTTGTGGTCCTCGATTGTTTACGGACTCAACGTCAGATGTCGCTATTGGCAACAACATTTGCTCTTGTGAGAAAACAATAGTGAAAACTTCCAAAGTTTTTTAAACATTTTTACATATTTTCCAGTGCAAACTTTTTCAATGAAAATTTAAGAATTTAAACGGTTAATATAGTATTCCCTTTTTCTACAATTGTATGATGAATCTAATTAATAATTTAAATTATTTTTCCCCAACAGACGCTGTTAGCTTTCGCGCTTCATCTCCGATGGTCCCAGAAACATCGATGGCGGCTACACCGGCGGATAGATCGCGAACCTTTCGCAACAAACACCATCACGAACATCATTGGGGTCCATTTTTTGAAGAACCCCTCAACTCAACAGCGTCAGGAGAAAATGTCGTCTCTACTGCGCATTTATATACGGAAGCTGTACTTAATTGCAGAGTGGGGATGCTAAAAGATAAAACAGTAAGTATCAATACAGCTGGATATTTAATTGCTTATTAATTCTAAATATAGCTGAGCATCAGATGTACATATGTATTTATTTAAGATGTTTCATGGGTTTCCTCTTGCAACATGTTGCTACAGAATATAATAGTTTTGTTCACCTAACGGTTGTTTATATGACCCATTAATAATCAAGTTATAATATATATTAGGTTGTCAAAAAAGTCTTGCGGTATTTTCGCTAGTTGGCGCTGAATGCGCGTAGTTCTAGTTTTATTCGTCGCATCGGGTCATGCTATACCTTTTTGGAAAGCTCATTTCACGCGCTAACACGTGTTTGATTGATTGTCGTTTCTTTTAAGTCGTTCGTGATTTATAGCGTCGCAAACATGGAGCAAAATAAAGAGAAAATACGGCATATTTTACAGTACTACTACGATAAAGGCAAAAATGCATCTCAAGCCGCCAATAAAATTTGTGCAGTTTATGGACCCGATACAGTTTCCATTTCTACCGCACAACGATGGTTTCAACGTCTTCGTTCTGGTGTAGAGGTGGTCGAAGATGCGCCACGCTCCGGAAGGCCTGTCGTCGAAAATTGCGATAAAATCGCTGAATTGGTCGAAAGAGACCGGCATAGTAGCAGCCGTAGCATCGGTGAAGAGCTGGGCCTGAGTCATCAAAAATTCATTTCAATTTCAATAAAAAAATTCAATAAAAATACCGCAAGACTTTTTTGACAACCCATTATATTTATGTGATGAGTAGAGTTGAAATCCGATTGACTGTCTCTCTGTCAGCCCGTCCGTTCGTGCAAGCGATAACTGTTGTGCCGATACACTTTTTTTCTTACACGCTTTGCGGTAAGCATGATAAGTAGGTTATGGCGCATCTGCAATCAAATAAAAGAACAGTTTTCTATAGTTCATATCATCACTTGAACGAAGGATTTAGCGAAATAAACTTTTTTACGCAAGTGGTGATGATTTTACTGAAAATATCGATTTTTGTGGGTCTAAAAATTCAGTTTTTCCATTCCCCAAAAAAAACTGTTATTTCTAATAAAAAGATCCTTCGTTCATTTATGAGATATTGTGGTTTTCAAGACGCCAGTAAAAAATTAGAACGATAGGCCTTGCCCACCGTAGCGGTACTTTTTAGAAAACATCATTTTGAGATAATCGCGAACGAGTGATCGGCACGTACTCGGAGGCATATGGGAGAAGCACGCTGTTGACAGCTGTAATTTTGGTTTTAGTGCTCAGATCTCTATGAAATTTGGAAAAAATAATCTTAAAAGGATATACTTTAAGCAAATGCAATAGAAATATCGATTTTTTCAACACACAAAAGTGTTTATAACCTCTTAATATGCTACTTACACTATTAAAAGTACAGAATTAGCTAGGTCGTTTCCAAACAAAACCAATAAAAGTCGCACTATCATTTACTGTGATATGTTAAACGAATTCACTTACATACATATGCACATTCACCTAAGCAGGCAAACATACCTTTACACATGCTAGGCATTTTCTTGATATCTTTGTTTTTACACTCTGTACAATATATTGTGAAAGGATACACATATTCTTTAATTCCATCCTCCTGTCCAAAAATGTTAGATTCGTTAGTGTATACCATACAAGTTTTTGCCCAAGTAAGTATGTGTATGGTATACAAATGCATTTGTACATACCCATGCATACATGCGTTTTTGCATTCAAAAAGTCTGCATAAGAAACTATTTAATTTAGCTGAAAGCATGAGCATCGCTCACTTGAAACACTTCAAAAAGCTGGGTAACTTTAATTGGAAGCAACAGAGTTGGCAGCAGTTTCAGCACTGAGATGTGCACACACTCCGTAAAAGGATGCGCCTGACCCAAATCAGGTGCTCGCAATACAACTCTGGCCACTAACATAGACTTCGAATGGGGAGCTCAGGCGGCCGGTCTAAGTACTTTCCTTTGTTTAATTATTTCTCATACGCACCAGTTTTACTCCAAAGTGCTAACGCCAAAATTTTACAACATTTCCAACAAACCATTTGGTAATACGGCCTTTGAGAAGATAGAAAGCACTTGTTTACAGAACTTGTGAAACTTTGCCTATCTTCCGAGAGCGCTCGCAGTGACACAGATAAATTCATAAATACATTTGCATCTTCTCGGGAAAACTGCATACTATATTTGCAAAAATATACCTTTATGTCCAATACTTTTCTAGTAATTGAGTTAACGGACACTTTGGTCTTAATCTCATATTCCTAATATCTTTAATTCTGATTTTCTGGTTAACATTTAGCACTTCAAATCAATATACATATTAAATTAAGCCTCTTCTTGCAACATGTTGCTACAGAATATAATAGTTTTGTTCACCTAACTGTTGTATGTCTTCTTCTTCTTCTTAATTGGCGTAGACACCGCTTACGCGATTATAGCCGAGTTAACAACAGCGCGCCAGTCGTTTCTTCTTTTCGCTACGTGGCGCCAATTGGATATTCCAAGCGAAGCCAGGTCCTTCTCCACTTGGTCCTTCCAACGGAGTGAAGGTCTTCCTCTTCCTCTGCTTCCCCCGGCGGGTACTGCGTCGAATACTTTCAGAGCTGGAGTGTTTTCATCCATCCGGACAACATGACCTAGCCAGCGTAGCCGCTGTCTTTTAATTCGCTGAACTATGTCGATGTCGTCGTATATCTCGTACAGCTTATCGTTCCATCGAATGCGGTAATCGCCGTGGCCAACGCGCAAAGGACCATAAATCTTTCGCAGAACTTTTCTCTCGAAAACTCGCAACGTCGACTCATCCGTTGTTGACATCGTCCAAGACTCTGCACCATATAGCAGGACGGGAATTATGAGTGACTTATAGAGTTTGGTTTTTGTTTGCCGAGAGAGGACTTTGCTTCTCAATTGCCTACTCAGTCCGAAGTAGCACCTGTTGGCAAGATTTATCCTGCGTTGGATTTCTAGGCTGACATTGTTGGTGGTGTTTACGCTGGTTCCAAGATAGACGAAATTATCTACAACTTCAAAGTTATGACTGTCAACAGTGACGTGAGTGCCAAGCCGCGAGCGCGACGACTGTTTGTTTGATGACAGGAGATATTTCGTTTTGCCCTCGTTCACTGCCAGACCCATTTGTTTTGCTTCCTTGTCCAGTCTGGAGAAAGCAGAACTAACGGCGCGGGTGTTAAGGCCGATGATATCAATATGGCACCTTCTCTATTTAGTTCTGCGGCTCGAACTATTTTCTCCAGGAGCAGGTTGAAGAAGTCGCACGATAGGGAGTCGCCTTGTCTGAAACCTCGTTTGGTATCGAACGGCTTGGAGAGGTCCTTCCCGATCCTGACGGAGCTTTTCATGTTGTTCAACGTCAGTTTACACAGCCGTATGAATTTTGCGAGAATACCAAATTCAGACATCGCGGCATAAAGGCAGCTCCTTTTCGTGCTGTCGAAAGCAGCTTTGAAATCGACGAAGAGGTGGTGTGTGTCGATTCTTCTTTCACGGGTCTTTTCCAAGATTTGGCGCATGGTGAATATCTGGTCGGTTGTTGATTTTCCAGGTCTGAAGCCACACTGATAAGGTCCAATCAGTTTGTTGACGGTGGGCTTTAATCTTTCACTCAATACGCTCGATAGAACTTTACACGATGTTGAGGAGGCTAATCCCACGGTAGTTGGCGCAGATTGTGGGGTCTCCTTTTTTATGGATTGGGCATAGCACACTTAAATTCCAATCGTTAGGCATGCTTTCGTCCGACCATATTTTACAAAGAAGCTGATGCATGCTCCCTATCAGTTCTCAGCTCAGTTCTTCGCCGCCGTGTTTGAATAGCTCGGCCGGAAATCCGTCGGCCCCTGCTACTTTGTTGTTCTTCAGGCGGGCAATTGCAATTCGAACTTCTTCATGGTCGGGTAATGGAACGTCTACTCCATCGTCATCGATTGGGAAATCGGGAACTGTTGCATGTATCCAAAATTGCTTGTCTGTCTGTCCGTCCCTCTGTGCAAGATATAACTTGAGTAAAAATTGAAAAATATTGATGAAAAAAAGTACGAGTTCGTAGATGGGCGTAATCAGACTACTTATTTATACATCCATATAACATCTAGGTGACATTGTACCGCATATATCACCCAATATGTGAGTTCTCTCAATGAAAATGAGTGTGCGTGTTTTACTCACAACAGTATGCCTTTGTGCCTAAAATAAATAAATTTGAGCGAAAACTTGACCTAGCCCTTATATAACTACATAATATCAGGATTTTCTAACCTCGGTCGACTTTAATCTATAAGATTGTTTTTCTAGTATGTGGCAATATAAAATCGTGTCGATACTAGCCCAGCTGATGAATATCCGCTCAATTCAGCCGCCAATAATTCTAACGCCGCTGCCGTTGACCTACAGGTAGTTTAGTTTAATTTTAAGAAACTGTTATTCAGTTACAATTTGGCATTCAATAATAGAAAACATAATTTCTTTAAAATTATCTTGTATGCTAAAAGGTCAACCACCGGAAACAATACTTTGTGAATACTCCCTTAGGAGAAAGAAGAGATCGATATAGTGTTTTGTCTGCTTTCATGGCTCAATCATTCGGTTTTTGTATTTGTTTCATTGTAAAAGTTTCGCCAGATGCTGAAACTTTGTTATTATGAGAAGAAGTGTTTACGTGCAAATTTTAACATATTTACTGAAGAAAGGACCCCCAAGTCTTACTCCAAAAATAATATTTTCCATTACCAAACAGTAGATGTAAACAAGAATTCTGCAGAAAAATTAAAGAAAAACTAATCCTTCAAACTGAAAATATCCAAGATCCATCTCTTAAAGCCAACTTTACTCCATAAAGCGAGTACTGCATTGACCAAGTCAAGACTATTTGGTGGATGCATCAAAACATCCGCCCATTTTTGCCGAGTCATCAAAGATGCGTGTTGTCTAGCGTTGTCCTGATGGCAGACGAAGCCCTTTCTGTTGACTAGTTTTGGTCAATTTCCATTCCAGTATAATCAATCGTTCAACCAGGCTGAAGCAGCTAATAGTGGATGATTCCTATCCAATCCCACCAAACACTCAGCATAACATTTCGAGGCGTCAATCCTGGCTTTGCTATCATTTGTTGAGCTTCACCACGCTTGGACCATAATATTTTTGGCACATTATTGTCGTATTTGATCCACTTTTCGTCTCCTGTTGCCATTCGCTTCAGAAATGGTTCGATTTCATTTCGTTTCAGCAAAGAATCGCAGATGTTAATTCGGTCCATTAAATTTTTCATAGACAATTCATGTGGTACCCAAACATCGATCTTCTTTTTTTAGCCAGCCTTTTTTAAATGGTTCAAAACCGTTTGATGATGAATGTTAAGTTCTTTAGCGATGTCATGGCTGCTTACGTGACTGTCCTCTTTTCTATAATTTCAACGACTTTTTCAACGATAGGTCGACTAGAGCGAAGTGCATCTTTGACATCGAAATTTCCAGAAAGAAACCGAGCGAACCGTTGTTGTGCTACACGAACTGATATAGCATCGTCTCCGTAAACTTCGTACCTTGAAATTTTTGGGAAAAATATCCCTTATTTGAAAATTTTAACTAATCGTAAATGAATTTTTTTCACGCGAATCCATGAAATTTGTTCACAAAATTGTTAGCTGAGAACAACTTTCAATAAAATCTTAGCATACGTTATTAACTATTTATTTGATTTTAAATTTTTTTAATGTGAACTTAGGTTTATTAAAAAAAATTAATGTGTTTGGTTCACAGTGAGCCCGAAAATCCTAATTAAGGAAAGAGTTTTAAAAAAGAAAACAACGAGAAAGTGTTTGTATTTTAAATTAAGTTACTTGATTCCTCCAATAGCAAGGGGCCAACATCGAAATCGATTTCGGAATGAAAAAAGATAACCATCGATTTTCCAGTTGCTACCCAATGTGAGTTCATTCAAGTTTTTTTAATCCATTATTCCTTAAAATACAGCAATACAATACGAAAATTGTTATCTGCAAATTTATGCAGCTAATACCGACTCAATCAAGAAAACAAAACAAAAACACTAAAAAATCGCATAATTGGCTTTATAAGTTTTTTCAAAGCCACTTAACCAAAACAAAACCATTGTGACAGCTTGCCGAAGTTCACAATAGATATAATCGAAATTGGAACATTTCACACGAATTTCGCGAAACGAATTTTTCGTTCGCATGAAAATAAAAATATATGGGAATGATTTATTCACGCGAAGTTTTTGTAATATTTATATTTTTTAGTCCGGTATGGTTTTGTTTTTAATAATCAGATATAATTTTTAGTTTCATGCTAAAAAAAGCGCAGAGGCACCAATAAGATTCGAGCAAACTGCGCATATTATTAATAAGGAATGCGCGCGTTACAGCAGCATAGATACGAACTTGTTGCAACAAAAAGCCCAAAAACAAAATATAACATTTAGGCAGGGAATAGAAAAAGACCTCAAACATTTGAAGAGAAATTCAAAATAATTACCGACCTTCATGCAAACTGTCGACAGAGTTATACATACGTATCAACGATTATGAAGCGCAGGAAAATCTTATATACATATACATATAAAAAAATTGTTTAGCGCTAAACTCTCCCGAAAGCTGGGAAGCATGTAAAATTAAATTAAAACAGCATTTTCGTTCAAAAAACAGGACCAAATGAAATTTCCACTATTAGAGTAGGACGTATTAATTAATTGCATGCGAGATCATTAAGAAATAACAGATAAAATATAACTGCAATTACAAAGAGAGAAATGCTATCGGGAATGGCGAGTTCAATACATATCTTCATTAAATTGGATCAAGGAAATCTTAACGCAATGTTTAAAAAAATATAAAGTTTTAATCCAAGGCACATATCATGACGAAATAATTATAGTCAAAGAAAATAATAATGCTGTCAAAATAGAGCAGGAACAAATAATCAAAATAGGCATAATACTGAATAAATAATACTAAATGAATAATTGTGATCCGCCCAATTCAAAAAAGACCACACAATCTGCGCCAACTACCGTGGGATAAGCCTCCTCAGCATCGTGTAAAGTTCTATCTAGCGTATTGTGTGGAAGATTAATGCCCATTATCAACAAACTGATTGGATCTTAACAGTGTGGCTTTAGATCTGGCAAATCAACAACCGACCAGATATTCACCATGCGCCAAATCTTGGAAAAGACCCGTGAAAGGAGAATCGACACACACCATCTCTTCGTCGAATTCAAGCTGCTTTCGACAGCACGAAAACGAGCTGCCTTTATGCCGCGATGTCTGACAAGGCATCTTCCATTCGTGTGATTTCTTGAACCTACTTCTGGAACAGAGAATGTACCATCTTCTATAAGAGTGTACAGATGCTGGCGTATGCTGATGTTATTGATAGCATTGACCTTAACAAACGCGCCGTTAGTTCTGCTTTCTCCAGAATGTATAAGGCAACGAAGCAAATGGGTTTTGTGGTGAACGAAGACAAGACGAAATATTTGCTGTCATCAAACAAACAGTCGTCGCACTCGCGACTAGGTACCCACGTCACTGTTGACAGTCATAACTTCGAAGATGTAGATAAGTTCGTCTATCTTGGAATCAGCATCAACACCAACAACAACGTCAGCCGCGAAATCCAATGCAGAATATCTCTTGCCAACAGGTGCTACTTCGGACTAAGTTGGTAATTGAGAAGTAAAGTCCTCTCTCGAGGAACAACAACACAAGTCTACGAGTCACTCATTATTCCTGCCCTGCTTTATGGTGCACAGGCATGGATGATGACAACATTTGAGGGGTCGACGTTACGAGTTTTCGAGTGAAAGTGAATATCGCATTCGATGGAACGATGAGCTTTATGAGATATACGACGACATTGACATAGTTCAGCGAATTAAGAGACAGCTGCGCTGGGTAGGATGAAAACACTCCAGCTCTGAAAGTATTCGACGCAGTACCCGCCGAGGGAAGCAGAGGAAGAGGAAGACCTCCACTCCGTTGGAAAGACCAGGTGGAGAAGGACCTGGCTTCGCTTGGAATCTCCAATTGGCGCTACCTTGCGAAAAGAAGAAACTCGACTATAACCACGTAAGCGGTTTTCTTGCAACGGCAAAGTGAAATTCATAAAATGTGCAAAAAAACAACAAA
Source organism: Bactrocera neohumeralis (assembly GCF_024586455.1). Taxonomy (NCBI): domain Eukaryota; kingdom Metazoa; phylum Arthropoda; class Insecta; order Diptera; family Tephritidae; genus Bactrocera; species Bactrocera neohumeralis. The sequence goes on along the minus strand of NC_065922.1, from coordinate 39,103,583 downwards.
ACTTATACTAGGAAAAGAACTACACAAACAAATTACATTACATCACATTACATCAATGCATAGTGCCATTACTAAAACATAAACTCATTTAAAGATAAATTATTTTACCCTAAATTCATAGAACTCATTCAATTAATAATAAATAATTGCGACAAATGCAACCAAATTAAGTATCTTAGGAAGTCGATAAAGCCGGAGTTTAAACTAACAGAGACACATGCAGTTAAAAATTAAATAAATATATTATTTAGAAATTTTTCAGTTTAAAAAGTAGTCATTTGTCAAAGTTATTGACAAACTAACAAAATTTACAGCAGCGTGCAATATAGAAATTGGAGAGCAAAGAAGACCATCATAATTGCACATAATTGCACGAAACTCGGAAAACCAAAAAAATTATTATGGATAACGAGCTTAGGGCGAAACAGTTGATATAGTTCTTAAATAAAGGAGTAGAGTTACATTTAACAAAACCAAACTCCAAAAGAAGTAAAAGAGGATTGATGAATTGTTAGGAAAATCTTACAACTGGTCGTCTGAGTAAATGGATAATCACGACAGGCAGGAAATTTTGAGCTATTTAGAAATTTAACAAAAGAATAATCATAATATTATTCACAATGTAAACAAACAAATTGAAATCAATAAGCAATTCAATAATAATATAAACTTACTTCAAAATACAATAGGAGAAGCTAGAGGAATTAAAAAAAGTAATGAACTGGCAATGCCTCTAGTTCAATATACAAGCTATGATAGCTTATAACAAGCCAACATAATTATGTTGGTTAAGTTTTCCACGCTAAGTGTTCCCTGGATTTCATAAACCCTCTCATGCCCGAATTAAAATGGGCGGAGCTAAAACATTTTTTAGGACAGATATATGTTAGTCTTAACTCAAGTATGAAGTGATAAAAATTTCAAAGTCCTTAGTGTCCTGGTTCGTTAGTTACTGAATGAACCCTTGAATAGCTTACATTAGAACAATTCACTGTAAGCTTACACAATACACCAGACTACATATTGCAAAAAACCGCGCGTCAAAAAAATTTAAATAACGGGATTTAGAAGCATATATGTACAATGTTACCTATAGGCAACATCGGGCATGAAAGGGTTAAGGTATCTTACATACAATCTCAAATCATGTGGAGTAAAGTCTGTCGGACGTCCGAATATCCTGATATACTGTAAGTTATGGGGGTTAGGTCAAATAATCGCCCAATTGTATCTATATTAAGCACAAAGCACACTGTTTTGAGTAAAAAATTTTCTATAATTTTCATAGAGATAACTCAAATATAGGGGAATATATTTATACGCTATATAAAGTCATCCAGAAGTTGCAAAATCTTTATATTACGTATATGGGAGCTCAGGGAAGTTTTGACCCGATTTCACCCATTTTTGATACACAGAGTTACTATTATCAGAAAAGTATTCTCTCTGAATTTCAATTGTATATCCCATACATTGACCGATATTTTCGATCAATAGTCAACTATAGGTACTGGGGATTTGGACAATTTTTGATTATTTTTTACTAAGTTTAGTTGAAATCGATCGGTCGGGTCCAGAGATATACATACATACGATTTTATCAAAAAGTGGGCGGAATCACGTCCATCATCCAATTTTCTCCACCGGTCAAGTAAAGTCCGCTCATACTACCTCGAGGATAAGACTTATTGCTTTTAGTAGTTTTTAGCAGTACCGTTATATGAAGACTGAGCGGGGTTATTATTTTATTTTTAAACTGTCGGTAGGAACTTTTATAGTTTTATGCTGGGCGAATTCGGTTTCTGTAACTTTAGTGGATTAGGAGATATGCACATGCAATTTATTCGAAGGCGGGGCCACACTCACTTTTTCAAAAGTTTTTGCTCACAGAGCCCCTTACTATTTTGATCCCCTGTGCCAAATTAGAGTTTTTATTTTCGGCATTACACCCACCTACGAACTCCTAATTTTTTATTCAAAGTAACCCGCAAGTATCATGAAGATACCTAAATTTTGCTCAAGTCACAGCTTGCACGGATGGATGAGCAAACAAACAGTCGCCCGGATTTCTGCTTTTATCGTCATCCTGATCATTTATATACATATGTATAACTCTTTATCTTTTTCGCTTTGTTTTAGGTGACACGTACAACCGTTAGGTGAACAAACCTTTTATACTCTGTAGCAACATGTTGTTTCTGAAAGTAAAATGACTAATAAGCCATTTAATCCTTTGGGCGGTAAGGTCCCACCCTTACTCTGAATACTTCATTGGCCACGTGTGAATAGCTTAGAGAATTGATTTGATCACTTCTCCTGGTAACTCTGATTTATCTTATTTGCTTCGTACAGCAAGCAGATGTATCGAATATCGATCGATTCCGTAAGTTGGAAGCGATGTTTATTCTAACAAATTTCATTTGGTTGCTGAACTTTAATAATGTTGCAATTAATTCTGATACATTGTTGCTATGTTAAGATAAACATATTTTGTGATAACTGATATACCAGTTAGGAATTTCTATAAAATAATAAGCTGAAAATTGCAAAATTATAAATGACTAAAATGGAATCACACATTTCCTTACTCATATGGTATACAGTACGTAATTATGTTTTAAAGTCACTGGTTATTATCAAATAACAAAATGATGATTGACATCTATTTTCAAAATCTTTTGTGTAAATTGAAATTAACGAAGACCAATACCGAATACACCTAGTCTTTATTATGTAAGCACTTACTGGTTGCTAATATTTACATATGCACGTTCATTCATCTCCTCTTTTCAGGTAATGTGGGTCAGACGAACAACAGAAAAGGTCTCCTTACTAACTGTGGGCAATATAACATATAGCGGAGATCCAAGAATTCGCGTCAAGTTTCAGTATCCAAACAATTGGCGGCTGCTCATTAATCCTACACAAAGAGAGGATGCCGGCGTTTATATGTGTCAAGTGTCCACGCATCCACCGCGAGTCTTCACAACAAATCTAACCATATTAGGTAAGTACGCCCGCCCACACTTACAACCCCACTTACGCGAAAACAGCTGTAACCAAATATTTTTTGGAAATGCTAGCTATGCCAAACCAATTGCACTGTACTACTAAAGTCAAAGTTATGGGTGTGTATTGTTTGCGTGTTTACTTATACTTACATACATACAAGTGAGAGCTTAATCCACACCTTTGTATCCACTATATGCCCGTTTGCTTTACATACATACAGTTTTTTGTTTGGTTTCCCGTCGTTTTTATACACTTGCAACATCTTTCTACAGTTATAATAGTTTAGTGCAGATGACACCGGGCAGTATGAAAATAGAGTCAGCTCCTTTGGAAAAAGTTTTTTCACGTATGAATCTGTGGCTTATACATCTTGTGGCAAAATATCGTTATTTTCTTAAGGGGTTTGTATCCCCTATTTCTTGCAAGAATGGCATTAAGCTTTTTAAAATTAGCTTTATTTTCTTAAGTAGATATCGAGGTTCGTTCTTCTTCGACAAGGCAAGTAGATTCTTTAATTTCTACACCTCGGGTTTCGAACCGTAGAATAAAATTTGTAAGGCTAGAAAAGTTCGGCTTTATATAAGTTAAAAATTGTATATTATTTCATCTTCAATATTTCATCAACACATTACCTTTAAAAATACGGTTTTCATATCTGAAATGAAACTGTTAACAGTAGAAAATTGTGTTCTGCTAGGCTACGTTAGCCATGCGAAAGACAAGTGAAATGCATCCTTCATGCTTGTTCCGCAGCAATAAGTACATAGGACTTTGTTATACTGCATTAAAATTGGTCGAAATGATAGTAAAAAAAGTATGTGTCAACTGAATTAAAGAATTGTTTGTGTAAACAAAATAAGGATTTTTCTTTTTATTTATGTGCTCAAGGGATTTAATCCCAAAAATTGTCGAAATAGGAATACTTGTACAACTTTTGCCAACACCTAAATGTATTTCCCTGGCCTTTTGGGTTACTCTCAAACTTAGCCGTTCCTTACATGTTTTTTGTTTGTGTGTTAATTGAGAAATGCATACATAAATGTACATACTTGGATATATGCGTGAGATATACACATGTTATACTATACTATGTGTTTACAATAACTCCATTAACTGTGCATTAGCAGCACAAAACCTCAGCGGGATAATTATTTCATTAGTCATCTCTATCTTGTAAAGCTATAAAGTTTCATACTGATAATCACATACTATTATTATTATCTTATAGTAGGTGCGCAACTAAGTTCTCGCTGCTTTTTTCAAGATATTTCAATTTTATTGTAAGGAAAAGGTTACAAATGAATTATTGGAAGTATTGTCCATCGCTTGTCACAACTTTTTTCCATCTTTCTGGAAAAGCTCGAATACCATTACGGTAAAGCTGAAGAATCAAATAATTTTTCGATGCCATCTTTCGAGTGGAACTGCTTCTGAGCCAGACCAGTGAACGGAACAAATAATAATCGGACGGTGCAATATCTGGGGAATATAGAGGGTGGTGTAGGACTTGCCATATAAGTGTTTCCAAGTAGGTTTTAACGGGTTTTGTAAAGTAAAGCCAAGCGATGTCATGCAGCAGAATCACTTTTTCGTGCCTTTCCTGGTATTGGGGACATAAGGAACCCTAGTTCCTTGTTTCTGAATCATTCCCAACACATGTTGTCGCTTTGAAATGGCTTGTGACTCCCAATGTTGACTCTGTTGACGACTCTTTAACAACCGACTATTGCTGAAACTTCTGTTCGATTAAGAGGTGACACTCAATGCTAAAAGATCTTAGAGTCTCAGCAGTTCCATTCCCTCTATGGCTAACTCTGATTCCAATTCCGCATATTATCTACTTCAAGCTTCTTATTATTTCTTACTGACATTTTCTCCATCCATTTTGCTAAGAATGTTTTTTATTAACAAAATACTGTAATACTGTGTATACCCGTTATCGACAGGTAAACGACTCTTTGGTATACTTTAACGCTAAATACAAATATAACACATTTTATATTAGAGCGCCGTAAGAAGGCAATAACATTCAGGTGTAGTTCAACATCAGTTAATCAGCTATTCCTCACGCAGTCACACAAAATATTTAGTTATATAAACGCTTCAATGAAGCCTGGGTTCCTTTGAAACTGAATGCTTATACGAGTGCCCAAAAAATAAGGTGATATTGTATTTATTTTGAAAATTCTTTATTTATTCTTCCAAATCAATTTCATCCCCTTCAAAGTAATCCCCTCCCGATGCAATGCACTTATGCCAACGGATTTTCCAATCTTCGAAACCCTGGTTGTAGTCACTTTCCAGGATGGCCTTCAGTTCCGTCTTCGCTGCGGCTTAAATCTCCTCTATCGTATAAAAACGGTGTCCCCGGAGCGGTCTTTTGAGCTTGGTGAACAGCCAGAAGTCGCATGGCGCCAGATCAGGTGAATACGGTGGTTGCGGAACGATATGGCGATATCGCGATTTTTTTGGTCTCGGCTCTCTTTTGGCACGATATTCGCTCGATTGATCGGTTGTTTCGGGGTCGTAAGCATAGATCCAAGTCTCATCGCCAGTTATGATGCGTTTCATGACACCCTGGTAGTCGGAAAGCATCATTTCACACATTTCAACGCGACGCCTTTTTTCCAAAAAATTCAATGTTTTCGGTACCAGTCGAGATTTGACGCGCTTGAGGCCCAAAACATTTTTCAAAATGGTATTGGCTGAGCCTTTCGATATGCCAACTTCATCAGCAAGGTCTCTAATTGTTAATCGACGGTTTTTCAACACCAAATCTTTGATTTTTGAACGTGAGCTTCGTCGGTTGAGGTTGATGGTCGCCCTGGACGCTCTTCGTCTTCGACACGTTCACGGCCGGCTTGGAACTCACTATACCACTTGTAAACATTTTTTTTAGACAAAGCCTCATCACCAAAGGTTTTCTGCACTATCCTCAACGTATCCGAAGCAGAAAATTGAGTCCGTAAACAAAATTTAATGCAAATTCTTTGCTCAACAAATTTCGACATCGCAAAAAACGAAAAACTCACTTTTAGCAGCTCACAAAACGACACGTATCTCAAACACTAATGAATATTTTGACATGAAATTTGACATAAATGTGACTGACAGTACTAACAACCTAAAAAAAAAATAATTCTTCAAATCCTTCGACGCGCGCAGTTTAAATTCAAATGTCACCTTATTTTATTTGGGCACAGTATATTAATTCGAAATCCAGTGCACCTCAGACACATCGTTCTAAAATGCAGAAAGCTAGAAAATTAGTATTAGTATTCCTAATTTGATTGAATTTTATGACGATACTGAATGAAATTTAATTAATAATTAGTGAAATAGCGAATCAAACTCAAAAACTTCAAAAATTATATATGTATTTTAATAAAGACGATCTTATACATAAATAATGCTGTTTATTTTGTTCGAAAATATGAAGATTTAAAAATAATTTTAATATCGATTTAATATCATTTTTCAGAACCTCCCTTACGTTTAATAGATGAACAGGAACGAGAAGTAAGTGACCGGTATTACAAAGCCGGGAGCACCATCGACCTTTACTGCCAAGTATCGCGAAGTTTTCTAATCAAGGAGAATATAAAAATTGCAAAATCTTTACAACCATTCGAGCAAAATCAAACAAAAGGAACCCCAAATAAAAGTCAAATAGGAGCCAATCGCTTGGGTTCCGGATACAATGAGTTAGTATCGACGAGCAATCACAGTAATGCCAAGATTTCGGGCCTCGCTTTGGAAAAACAATTTAGTAACATGATTTTTTGGACGAAAGATGATGAAATATTACCATTTACCGCCATCAAACGATCAAGGTAAAATTAAAATTTAATTAACCAAAGAATCTAGTAAATAAGGCACTTAACTTTGAAATAAGCAAAGATTACAATATTTAATAGAAAGTATAGAGCAATATTCTTTATTATGTAGTCAACTTGTTGTTAAGGGAACATACTCAATTCACTTATTGACAGCATTTTATATATGGTCATATTGCGAATAGTATTCAATAATTATTAGCTATGTTGGAACTAGGGGAAGATTAGACTATTTTCCCCCATTTTCCTGAAGATGCAACTCAAGTGAAAATGAAAGATTTTTGAAAAATTTAAAAACAACTTTCCCATGGGTCAGCTTTGGCACTAATATCATTACACCAAAGAAAGTAAGCTAGTACATATATTTTATTGAGACTATGGAGAAGTATCTTTTGCGGTTTTTGTACAAAATGACGATAAGCAGATACTATATAGTATATATTAAACGACTGATCATAACTTTTTCTGAGTAAAAAATCTATGGATTTGTTAGCTTTATCCTTACTTGATTTTAAAACGCCGTTGATTTCTTTTGCCTATTCCAAAACACGGTAAAGTGTAATGAATCAAATTGGTACTATAAGTATTTGCGAGATAATAATAACTCGCGTTAAAGTATATAGAATATTAAGAGAACGTATATAAAATATTGTTTTGCTATAATAATCTCTTAATTTCAGCACCTCGGAAAAATGGCTTATTAGTCGAGTTTCCATACCAGATGCCAAGCTTATTGATAGTGGAAACTATTCATGTTCTATTGGTAAGGTCTTCACTGCAATAGTTCAGGTTCAAGTGCTGACAGGTAATGGAATTTTCCGTAAAACTCTATGATTTATGTATCTTTTAACCATTAGTAGGAATGGCAATTTAGTTTCCGTACTGTTTAGTTTGGATTTTTTTTAATTTTCGTGTTTTATATATTTTTTTTAATTGAATTTGATATACCAATTAGTCTCCTTTCAAAATTCTTCAGCGAAATATTAATTATTTTTTACAGAATTTAGTAGAACTGTCTTCTGTTCAATATTTAAAGTTGCAAAATTATGCAAAACTATATGAGCAAATTATAAAGCTTATTTTATCAATAAAATTTTACACAATTATGTAGGTTGGGATATTGATAAAGTCAAGAATTATACCACTTGAACAGCTAGAAACGTCGGTTCGTTGTGTTCAAAAGACTGTCACTTGTCAACAAAGCACCTTGAGGTTGAATAAATTAGTTGAAATGGCTAATATCAACTCCAGTCGATTTGACTGGTTCGTAGAAGGTATGACAACCAAGTTGCTTCTAAAGAAATGGACAGTGGCAAATATACCACTTGAGACCTAATACAGTGAGAACCTCCCACCAATAAACCTCTTACGTTACACTTTGTACCAGAAAACTATCACTGCTCACAGGTGTTGGTTGTTAATAAGAGCTTACTGAGTTCACTTAATCGCCTCAGAGCCAACACAAAGCCCTCTGAGCCAGTAAAAAAATGCATATTGCCAGCAAAGCACCGACCCAGTCTGATTAGATTATGGTAAAAATGCCCTTTGTTGCGAGCTCAATAGTTTTGCAGTTTCCAGCGATTCCGCTATGACCAAGCACCCAAACCAGTCTGATACTGAAATAATTTGATGCTATCAATCAGTGCAGTGTGATCAGATACTTCTTAACTATATAACATTGAGCGCTGTCAGCGCGGTCGGTTTTTTTAGAAAAATTCTACAGTGTTCTGGTATTCTAAATCTAAAGTTAATGGAGGGTTTTGTGACAGAAAACTCGTCTTCCAAACCTTCCTCCGCCAATATATTCCTTGTTGGCATGTACGCAGAGAAGAAACACCACGTTATAATTTTTTTTTTCTTTTTCAAATAAGATTTAAATATGGGAATTCGGTTTTCAGAACAAATCCTTTACGAAATCCCATCAAAAAATTATTTGTGGAACAGGCAAATTCGATTTTCATACCGAATCACTTCGTTACGACTTTTTTTATTTATGTCATTGTCTTATGAACTCTGAAATGTTTTCCTCACAACTCGAGTTTTCAAGGTCCGTGTCAAACGTAACTTCATAACTACTACTCCAACCAAGTTTTCAAATTTTGTATAATTTACATAATACGTGGTAACTCAGGAGACACAGCAGTACAGTAATCAAACCTATACTTTCAAAAGGACAAATTAAACAAGTAGGAAAGGGCTAAGTTCGGGTGCAACCGAACATTTTATACTCTAACAACTTGCAAGAATCAAAGCCAGGGAAATAAAGGACAACGTAAAATTTTAACCAGAGAATCGGAATCTAAGCAGTTAACGAAAATCATTATACATAGTATATGGGAATTGGGATAGTATTAACCCAATTTTATCTATTAACTATTATCATGCCACATACTAAAAAAATGTTCCCAGGGTTTCATTAAGGTACCTTACATACAATCACCAATCTAATAGAGCAAAGTCAGCCGGATGATCGAACTCACTTAGTTTTAGGTGATACATACATCTGTTAAATAAACAAAACCATTATACTCTGTAGCAACAGGTTGCAGGAAAAGAACAATAAGTGATGAACACATATTTTAGGTCTTTGTGTGCTTTCCATTGTTCTAATTATGACTTGTAAACGACGCGGCATTGAATTGAGAAGATTTTCTGTTACTTCCGGTAAAGTCTTTTGCCATTTTTGCATGTCTTGCTGTTGACTGTCCCTTTTTCTAATTTGTATGCCCAAGTGCTCCTCTATATGATCGATGAGGTTGAACACCATAGGTGCGAGGATGATCCAATTGGTTCTCTTATAAATAGATGTAGTATTGCAGTGAAAAAACCATTGACAAACAAAAAAAATGGAAAATTGAAAAATCGTTCAGAATCTGGTAAACAAAATCCACCAAATGATTTTGCATCAAAGTCAGTTTGGCGAGGTTTAAAAAAGTCATTCCGAAAGTGGTATAAAATTGCCAGAACATATTTCGAAAATGTCAGGTGAGGCAGTAAATGCTATCACAATTTGTCGGGCACTACAATCGAATGGTCTTCCAGTTTCCTGTTCATAACTTTTTTTTTTGAATTTTGGTTGTAAGAATTTTGGTTTTGTTTTTCCATAACTTTGAAGAGTAAATACTATTTTAAAGAACTATAAATTCATACACATATCACTTACAGCCACTTAAATAAAACAATTTATTATTTATTTTTAACTCTATTAGTTATTTATAATTTATATTTTGGGCACTCAAAACATTTAGTATAATTTATAGTCTTGATCAACACTTCAATATTTAACTATTTGAATTTTTATATTTTTAGGGGAATTGCCAGCTGCCGTACAGCATAACGCCGCTCCGAAATTACTGCGCTCAGTGACCGCCCTTTCAAATTGGCTATGCTGTATATTATTATTGTTGCCTTCAATGTTACTTCGCGAAACATATCGCCTTCCTCTTGAAATGGCTTAAAAAGCACATATTAACTTGCACTCACGTATACACATACATATGTACATATGTAGATATGCAGATATATAGGTTAAATTGTTTCAGGATGCGTTAAAATTTATTATAATACAACTTAGATACGATTTTTAATATCTTTCGACTTGCGATAACTTTATACATACATATTTGTTGTTAAGTAAATACAATTTGTTAATGTGTACATGGATATGATTAAACGATTAAATACAATTCTTAACTGAATCAAAATGATGGAAATGTAAATGGCTGTAAGCTCCTTTTGAATGCAACCAATCTAAGGCCAAAATAAATATAATAAGCCTTCGTCTGCACATACTCACGGTAATTGTACATATACATATATTTGTTCATATGAGAGGGCATTTACGCAGAGTAATTTAGTAATATTTTGAAATTTATTTAGTAATCTAAGCTACATACATGCATATATGAATTGTACGCATACAAATGTATCTATTTACATATAAGAAGTAATCTTTATGGTAAGAGATTGTACAATATTATAATAAAACCGTCGCACAGTAATTCGCATCCATAAATTATACTTTGAAGTCAAAAAGGTTTAACCACTTTGAAGTGCAATATATTGATGAAATATGCTTCAATTTATTGCATTTCTCTCGGTTTTTTGTGGGACGAATTACTCTTCGTCGAAAAAATGGCAAATGAATAAAAACTAACTATAACAATGATTTTTCTTATGAGATTTACATGCTTAACTACATACAAACAATTTCCAATAAGGTAATCATGGGTAAAAATGGACCTATATACGGAAAAAATAATAACCCTAATTTTAATTTTAAAAAATGTCGGTGAGCATTTAAATAAGAACATAAGAACCGAATGGAGAGCAATCACATTTGGTTTAATATTAATTTATGTATATTATAGTTCATAGGCTCACTTCGTTTCATTATAAGATTTTGTTTCGGGTTTGAAATATTTATATTAAAATCAAACTAATTAACTGAAATGAGATATATGTACATATGTATGTGACATAATCTCAACCAAAGGTACAAATTTAATATATTCGGCATATGGTATATACAGGGGCGAATTTGCAGTCCTCGCCGCTCTAGGCTCCAGGCCATGTGCCGCCCCTTTCTCAGCACCCATCATTATAGACTAAAGACATAATTCATGAATTTACTTTATTCCCACTTTAGTTCCCACATGTTAGACCACATCATGGTTAAGAAATCCACTTTATTGTATTAAAACAACACACATATTGACCGATGTAAAATATTTAAACTCAGATGGATAGTCAGTGAGAGAACAAAGTTAATGGCAACACCTAAGGAAGTACTGCACCCATTAATTACAATCAAAGGAAAAAAGATATACTATTATTAGAAAGAGATTCTTTTTTAACTTCATTTAAATTTCTTATATTTTACTGATATGAATGAAGTATTCGTAATGATGGTTAAGAGACCCGATTGACCCGATTTTACCCATTTTTGGCACAATGGCATGCTGTCATCACAAATATATGCCACCAAATTTCAATACTAGAACTCATAAATTGACTATACAGGGAGCGTTCCAAAGTAAACAGGAATCTAGCGCCCCCTGGTGGCGTCATCTATATGTCGACTAGTGCGTTAGAATCTGCTATCTTTATCGATTGTCCAGTGAGATTGGAAGTGAAGTTATTGCGTTTTAAGCGTCAGTATGTTTGTGTTATCGGTGCGAAAATGAAGTTCGAACAAAGAGCCAACATTAAATTTTTTTTAAAATTGGTAAAACTTTTAGCGAAACGTTGCGCGTAAAAGTTGATGGCGATGATTGCCTATCCCGTAGCAGAGTGCACGAGTGGTTTCAACGTTTTCAAAGTGGTCGTGAGGACATAAATGACGATCAACATGTGGGCCAATCAAAATCCGTGATCACCGGAAATTCCATCGAAACTGTGCGTGAATTCTTCAAAAATCAGCCGAAATCATCATTGAAATTCATGGAAATGGAATTGAACATCTCCAAAACATCGACTTATCACATTTTGACCGAAATTTTGGGCTGACGAAAGGTGTGTGCACGGTTTGTTCCGCTCAAATTGACTGACGACCAAAAATTGCTCAGAATCCTACATTTGAAGAACGATTATTTGACCAAAAATCACATTTTAACCATTAACCACTCCCCATATTCACCTGATATGGCACCGTGCGACTTCTTCCTTTTCGAAAAAATGCATTTGCCAATGAAAGGAAAGCGTTATGCAGACGTAGAGGCCATTCAAAAGGCTTACACCGGCATACTGGCGGCCATACCGGCCAGCGAGCTAAAACACTCGTTCGACATGCTTTTGGACCGTGCGAAAAGCTGTACTGAAGCAAAAGGAGACTATTTTGAATAAAATAAACTGATTTTGCAGAAAAAAGCATTTGTTCTGTTTTTTTTAAGTCCTGTTTACTTTGGAGCACACCTTGTCTGTTCGGTAAAAAATCAGAGGTCCAGATATTTGATGGGTGGATTTCGACAATTTGCCAAGTTGACAAGTAAGCCATTTTACAAAGTGTACATCAAAATGGTTGGGTTACCTCACATTACCAAATTTAATGGAGTATTTCTTGAAATGTAGGATTTCAACTAAAGGTATGAGGTACCACGCCCATTGTCCAATTTTTACCGCTGCTCGTAGAACATCTTGCCTTCTTCTTCTTATCAAGTTTTGTTGAGTTAGCTTCAACGGTTTGGAAGGTATGTAATTGACACGTTTGGGTCAGTGAAAAATATTGCTAATTTTCATGAAATATCCGTACCCAAACATCGATCTGATCGACGAACCGTTTTAAATAATCACGATAGACGAACTATCAACCGTCTGGTGATCTTGGGAGCAGTAAAATCAGGTCCTGAGATTCAAAAGTAACTGAAAAGTACTTACGGAAAATAAGTTTCTTGCATGACTGTACAACACAAGTAGAAAAAACGAAGGCTTAAAGCCAGGCGCTAAATTAAAAAAGGTTTGCTTACTAAACGTCTTCAAGAACTACGTCTAAAATTTGCTAACGCGCACCAAAATTGAACACCAAAACAGTGGGCGCATGTATTTTGGACAGACGAAAACAAGATTAACCTTCACGGGTCAGACGGAATACATTACGATTGGAAGAAGTCATTAAAGACTATTACCAGCCGCGTTGTCATCCCAACACTCAAATTTTGGAGCGGAAAAGTCCTTTTTTGGGGCGGCTTTTGCAAAAGTGGTTTTGGGGATCTAGTTTTAATCGAGGGAATATGAACGCGAATATGTATATAGACATATCAAGGCAAAGGCGTTTTTCTTCGTTGGAGAAATTGGGTCTGGACAGTAGCAAAATCGTTCTGATGCAAGACAACGACCCCAAGTACAAAGCTGAGAAGGCATAGAGTATCTTAGAAGTCAACGAATTGAAACTTTGGACTGGCCACCGATATGAATCCTATCGAGAACCTGTGGTTTGTTTAAAAAACAAAAGGAAGGGTACACAATTATACCAGTCTATCGGAAACAAAGGAAATTATTTACTAGATGTGTAAAATTATGGAACTCCATCACAAAAAAAGAATGTAAAGATTTAGTCAATAGCGTTCCCAAGTGAACTGAAGCGGTAATTGCGGCTAAAGGAGGTTGTACTAAATATTAAAGCGATAAAAATTAGATTGTATCAAAATTGAGCAAGTGCCGTACAAAAAAATTTATATTTTCTTACTATGGAAACTGAATAAATTTTGTTACTCTTTTGTTGTTTTATATTATAGACGGATTGAAGACTGTATTTGAAAAAAACTGTAATTCAATTCGACCTAATTAAATTAAATTTTCTTGTAGGAATTGGTATTAGTGATTTTATTTGCTCAATTGTATTACATACTGTATATTAGAAGGCGGCTAAGTAAAAATCTTATTCAGAATCACCCGTACTCATATAGTTTTTAATCCCTCCAGTAGCATAGGTCCAAAGAAAGAAACAAGTACGCTTCAAATTTTAACATTCCGCACATAAAAGGATTCATTACACTGGCCTACAAAAAAAATGTTTGGTTTGGTGCAGCTCTGTGCGCATCAGTAGTCGGTATAGTAGGTACGATGAACCACATTCTCGCTACTAGATGTCAGCTGACAGCTCTAGTTTACCTACAATTCTCATTTTAATTTCCTCGTATACTATGTATGCAAGCACTTGCCAGCCACCGCATCGCGCATCACTCATACGCCCTGGCATACACTAAGTAATGTAAGCTTGTATGGTACTGTCCTGCATGAGGTCAGCCGTTTCAAATATTGGCTTCTGGCAATTTATGTGAATAAACCAATTACACTGGCCTACAAAAAAATTTTTTGGTTTGGTGCAGCTCTGTGCGCATCAGTAGTCGGTATAGTAGGTAGGATGAACCACATTCCCGCTACTAGATGTTTTTTCTTCTTTCTTATGAACAACAGCTGATATGGAAAATGTGACTTGTTTTCTCGTATCAACTCACAAAATACATCCAAAATCAGGTATAAAATCTTAGGCACCAAAATGTGTGTAGGCCAGTGTTATAAGTGATAATATTGTGCAGCAAGCACTTGTTACATGAAATTTGACTCAAATTTCAATACTCGGAACACCCCGTATTTATTGTTCTCACAATGTCCAGTGGCTGCTCAATTGTTATTTCCGTTTACTCTTTACCTACATACTGTGTAGTTTTCACAGGGTCCCACCAGAGAATGTTAATAAATTTTTTTATTGTTTAGTGGCATTCTTTGTGCATATATTATAGTGCATTTCGTCACCTAAAATGTAAAATAACGTGACATAATTTTTCATAAGTTTTCAGGAGAAGAAAGAGACGGTTAAAACAGAAAAACTACTTATTGAAAAAAAAAATTTTAATTTGGTTGCAACTTGTTGATATGTACAGTGTCGGACAAAACATATTGACTGATGGCTATGAATGCAAAAAAAACATGTGGTATACTCCAAATTACAATTTTGGATATCAAAAAAGTACTTAATTATAAAGGCATATTGTTTATTTAGTGAAACAATGAAAAACCATATAATTTTTTTAATATTTTACGTTTTACTATATACGAAAGAAATTAGAAGTACGACAAAGCATATTGGACTAGTCGGGTTTTTTTGTGATAAGGGCCGAAAATCCCATTATTTTCTGACGATTTCGCATTCTCTTCGCAATTTGAACAACGACATAAAAAATCAGCATCATTTTCGTTTAACCAAGTTTTTTTATATAAAAAGTTGTGACGTAATTAAAATTCTACTTATTTCGAAGAAATTAATAACAAAAAGTGACCATGGTAGAAACAAACATTCAATTCTATTAAACCGTTCTATTAAACGTCCAGTTAGCAAACCTTATAGGAATTTCAGAAACACGGGCTGGGATATGTACTGCAGAAAGTGTTGCTCAACTCTTCCAGTCATACTAGGCCGCGACAGCTCACAGCCATGAGTATGTTGAGATAATTAGTGCAGGAGAACCTTTCTTGAAAGTTCATGTCCTCTGAAAACTCAGAAAAGTAAGGGGAAACCCCTTTGGTACACATCGGAACTTTTGAAGATCAGATCTTCAAATAAAAAGCTGTTCAATAAAGCCCGCATAAGCGGTTATAGTGGCGACTGGGCACTATATGAGAAAGGACTTGTTATATACAATAATACAATATAGAAAAAAATAAGGTCAAGCGAATTTCACGGAGATCCTTATGTGAAGGTGTAGAAGGGTGCCACGAATCACCAAAACTGAATTGCTATTTAGCCCTTTAGGGGACTCGCGACTTTACGCTTTTAAAAGTTTAAGTAGTTGGGCCCCATCCTTGATAGAATGCTATCTTCAAAGTCCAATGTTGAGAAGAGGGTGAGGAAGGTATTGGATGCACTATATTTCTGACTTTACGAAACCGTAATTAAAGCAATACTGTTCTATTTTGTATTTGTCTGATGGAGAGCGCTCGATAAAGCCACACTCGCTTAAACGAGCGTCTTTCATTATCATCAGCGATGCACTACGTCAAGGATGACTCTTAAGCACCTATTGTCATAGCTGACAAATGCATAGCTGCGTAGGTTGCTATCAGACTTCGGGAAGCCGGACCCATTGAGCGTGCAGCGTGGGATATTCCAAAACACTCTCGCACTTCGATTGCATCCTTTGACAGATATGTGCATGGGGAAGAGTCGATGAGGAAGAAGAGCAGTGAGCTTCTTCACAGATGGATCGAAAATCAAGAGGCAAGTTGGAAGACGAGTAATCTGTAGGGAGTTCTCAATCAACTCTTGTTTCAAACTGCTAGACCGCTGTAGTGTCTTCAAATCAGAAGTGGCAGCTATCAACGAAGTGCGGTTTCTTTTAGGGAAGTATACGTTCATCTCGATATCAGAGCAGCTATTCCAACCTCGAGCTCGCTAACATTGAGCTCAAGGCGTCAGAGTGTTTATGACCTCGTTATCTACGGCATGAAGCTACTTCCATATAAAAACGTTGGAAGCCAAATCTGTAACTGCCGCAAAGGCAGAAAATAAGTCCCGCATTTTTTCTACATAAATACATACTGGGTGTATTTGTGCAATGAATGCAAAGTAAATTTTATGTTTGTCCATTTGCAGTCTTTACATTTTTAAATCCCGGAGCACTCCCCAAATCTTTAAATTTTTCTATATGGTATGTACATTAAATTTCACGCTACAAAAACAGATTTGAATAACCATACACAAGAGTAAACATCGCATATTCTCAAATTACGTCTTTTCTAAAGCGCTTCGATAGCTTCGCAGCAGAGTATGTGGTAGGCATACATAGACACCTATACATACACAAATGTAGTAGCTCACCGACGCACATTGATACAGAGCAAATTTAACGGTATTGCAAGGATTTTAATAGTACTCATCGACCGACTGGTACATTCAAATGTCAATGAAATTGTGAGACAAAGGCTCAGGATTAATTTCGATGAAATTGCCAAAATATTTATTGCATTAAAAGAAAATAATTGTGAGTAATTTAAAATTACTGCGTTCGAAATTTATGAAGTTGAAAATTTGTATGCGAATCGACATGAAGATTGGGCAAAGGTGAGAGACCAATTAAAATGTCAGAGAAATGTAAGCGCTTGAAAAAGGAAAACAAATTATTTGCAGGTATAATCTGTTTCGTAGGACAAAGCACACGTCTTAAATTAATGAAAAGTAGTTAACTTTGTCACAAAAGTTTAGAGAAATTACATGCGGACTGTGCTATGTAATATTTATTGTTCCAAAACACATGGCAACATATGTAAATATACATACATGTGTACATACTATTTAAAAGAAATTTGTTTTCCACATAGGAAGACTCAGATTTATTGAGATAACTCAATTATTGTGTAAGATTATTTAATTATATTTTATCGCTGAAAAAAGACAGTGTTCGACAGAGGGCGAACCGTGGGAATAATTGAAGGACATAGAACAGAAACTGAACATCAAGAACGCAGACGACAAATCGACTACGTCTAAAGCAGCGGCGGTGCGCTTATAGCCCGCTGGGACTAATGTTACAGGAGCGGTGGAAAATATTGGAGATGAAGCTTTAGACGCCCTCTTTCTGTTTTGTTTGGGTGAGTTTTGTTCATTTTTGTTTTGTGTGAAAAATCGTTGGTTGTCTAGTCGAAGGTGAGCATCTCCAGCTTCAAATAGTATGTCCATTGCTCCTTCTAAAGTGGTTGGATTCTACATTGCTAGAATAGTCCATGAAGGTTCTAAAGTCTTGTCCGAGGACGAGGATGAGGCCTCTAAGTTTTCCTTTTATCGCGTCAAACAAATCGAGATTCGTGGTTTTAAATGTAACTGCTCTTAGTGAATCGAAAAGTTCATCGCAACTTAGTCCATCATCAACATTTTTTTGGAGTGATTTCGTTCCAAGGGCAAATCTATATATTTATATATGATCTCCCTTGGATTTAAAAAATTATTTAGAGCTGTGCGGAAATGCAGGTTCAGTGCATTATAAGAAGTGCTAATTATGAATTTATATTATTTTTATATTATATTAAAGAGTTTTGCTATGACAACTAACCTAACCTTATTTTAATTATTAATCTACATACATGGACAACGTCTGATTGTGTTTAACAATTGTTCGTGAGCTCAAACACCTTAATGTGAATAAAGTTTTTGTTTATCGCACCATCACTCGTTACAATGATACTGGTAGCATCGCAAAACGCCATGGAGTTGGTCATCAAAAGACTGCAACGTCACGTGAGATGGTTCGGAAAGTGAAGAAGCGACTTGAGCGAAATCCACGACGAAGTGGCAATCAAATGGCTGAAGAACTAAAATATAGCTCAAGGTCAAGCCTTACAAGTTCCAAAAGGCCCATGATCTCACATCGAAGCAGCAACAAGTAAGACTTGAGAGAGCGAAGCAGTTGCTTCGCTTGGCCGAAAGCGGTCAAATTCCGAATATTGTGTTTTCTGACGAAAAAATTTTTCCAATTGAGCAATTCGTAAACTCTCAAAACGATAGGGTTTACTTGACCGACCGTTCATACGAGAATCTAAGTCGTCGGTTGGCCACCAGGAGGCATCACCCGCCACAAATAATGGTTTGGGCCGCTGTCACCGCAGATGGGCGCTCTCCAATTGTTTTCATCGTTGGACGTTTCAACAAGACTCAGCACCGCGCGAGAGAACCAAGAATGGCTGAAAAACAACGTTCCGAACTTCATTACGACCACACAATGGCTCTCGAATTCACTCGATCATCGTAACCAACGAGATTTAGAGCCAGAAAATGCAAGGATTTTTCACGACTTAAACTTTTTATCAAATACGAGAGTATCATCGCTCAACCATCGTATTTGCCTAATTTTACTCCCTGTGAATTTTTTACGCTTTCGAAACTGAGAACTCTGCGTTGAGGAACGCGGCATGAGTTCATTAAAAATAATTCGCTGAAAACACTAAAGAAAATTTAATTAAACGTTGGCATGCTTGTTTTGACGCAGAATTAGCCTAGTACAAAAATTTTTGTGCAGATTATTAAAGATGAATATTTTCCGCATTGGGTCACATACTTTTCGATTTATTTTAGCTTGAAGAACACTTTAAAAGTTTGAATTGTTTAACAAAGAATTATGTAAAATATTATCATTTAAACAAATGGATCGTGAAAAAATATCTATACACAATGTAGCACGAACATTTTTCTCCACCATTTACATGTTTTTCTCAAAAAGCAAGATGAACATGCATATTGATCAGCCTTATCCTCCCATATTCAAATTGTAGTTTATGATAACTTTTACTAATGTTGTTAGTGCTTCTTCCTTTTAATATTCTATGAATAGTTTTCATATCTGAGGCATCGTAGCTGCTTAAAATGGTAACTATTCTCTTATCCTTCCACGCTAATAATAAAATATCACCTGATCGATAGGCAACAACATTATTACTTTTTTTGGGTTAAATCCAATTTTGATGATATTTTTCACAGTATTTGTTTCTGGTTGGATTTCACCTACATACAAATTTTAACAGTTTCTTCATTTCCGCCCAATAATATAATTTTTTTATTTGTAATTACGATGTACCCTATGGTGTGTTTGCTCAATGATTGAACTTTGGTTTCTTTCTTTCACAAATAAGTAGTTTGTTTTGACGAGGATTTTTCCATCACAAATAATCCTATTAATATAGTAGTGTAAAGGAATCATATTAAATTAAGTTTGTTTGTTGTTCAGGCAAAGTGAATTTGTTTTAATAAAACAAGTTTCTTAAATTGAGGGGAGTATTAAGCTTACTTTTTGCTAAGGAACAGATCAGTCTCGTCCATTAGGTTCGGTACTTATTAGATTTCAATTCCTATTGAAACCACGATTTGTGTTGGGGTTTAGTGCCCCATTTGACGGGAATCGAACATTATTTTGGGGATTGCTGTGATTGAATCATAAATTATTTTGATGGCTTATATTTCTTATATTATTTTCTTTTTGATTCCTATTGAATTGTAGACCGAAATTAGCTCAAGGTTGTTAGACTCAATTTCTTGAGCCTTTTCTAATGCATTTGGCAAATCTGGTGGAACCAGTGAAAAGAGAATAATAGACAAAGGTGCATTGAGACCAGTATAAATACTCTTACTGAATTTTGTCTATTTTTGTTTTTTCAGTTCCGTTGTCATTGAGGTTTAGGAGCGATAAGTCATGATGATTTCAACTATTAGTAACGTAATTTTAGTGTGGTTTATTATACATAGAATCAATTCAAATTGAGCCCTGTTATCGAAGTGAACTGGTCAATCGGCATTAGAAATCTACAAAATTTAACACCGTCCCATGGTTAAAGAGTAGGTACGCCATTTGCGTCAGCACAGCAAATATCAGCGGCTATCTCGTATATGTAGACTCATTGTGTTGTTTACGGCTTCTCGCCAAATAACATATTTATTAGGATTCCCTGAGAATTCTGGAAGGAATTTTATTATTTCTAAAAACTTGTCGCAGTTAATTTACCCTTTTTTGAAGAAAAACAAAGCAGAAAGAGAGCTTGGCGAATGGGTATGTCATAGTTTTTCCGAGCAGATTTCTCTCCTTGAAATCTTGAAGCAGTATCAGATTGGGATTATGAAATATTTCACCGTTATATACCATAAGACTTCAAATAACATACGCAAAACTCCATTGAACGTTGAACACAAAGTTAGGTAGCAGATTACTGAATTCTAATAAGATAACCCTATTTTACTTAGTAGGGATGCTTTAATTCGACCATATTTTAAGAGTTCATACATTCTCCATAACCACTGCTTGCAGTCGTTCTTAGTTTTTTCTCCCACCCATGAATAACACTCCTTGGTTTGCTCGCAATACATGTTATGAAATACGGTGGTTCCCTTCTTCAGGAACCTTCCATTAATTATTGGATCTGTATGCTCCATGGCGATCAGAACAATTCATAACAAATCACGTACTGCATTACAGACGCCCATTCGGATCAGTTTCCGCGTCTCGCATGATTGTTACTCGCATCTTTTAGAGTCGTGATTGGATACAGCCTTCTAGCTGTAACTACGGTAAAATATATACTACATATATAATACTTATTATGTTCATATGTAAAGTTGAAATGAAATGTAAGATAACATATACATTGTAAAACATTATCGTCTAAAAATAGTTTTACGGATTCATAATTTTGTCCCAAACTGTAAGTAGTAGAAGAGAGTCTTCTCTCATTGTTCAACATTTGCGGATTTTTCTCTGAGCTCTCTTTAGTTTCGCGCATGTCAACGAGTTCTTCAAGAGCGCTCATATTCCTGCTTACAATTAGTATATATGTACAAGTATGTTTGCACACAAAACCATACTCTCTAATCATATTTTAAATTCGTTTTTCCGCAGAAATTCCATTGCATTCAACGTCGAGATGCTGGCTTACTTAGTACCATCAAATGTGCTTAAAAGTTATTGATTTCAAATAGAAACTCCTGCACAGACATTTGTATTTCCTCGATTCCCGTTAGCGGAATAAAAGTAATACGTATACGTACGAGTATAATATGAATGTAAACCATTTAGTTCATATATTTTACACTTGTGTGAGTTATTATCTGTCAGTGAAACTAAATCCGCATAAACAATTTTAATTGATTCTATAATAATAATAATTGTCTCTAATTTTGGATTTCTGTTACGCTATGCCAATCTTTATCACACTTGGAATCTAAGACCTTCTCCATTCCAACTCTCCAAAGCAATTCCCTCAACTGAATTGGTCTACATGAATATGTTCCTATTACCATAATAGTACAGTAGATGAAATTATAGAATCGTTTTGAAGTATTATTGCGCATCAAAACCTAACCTACCGCACGGAATATACTTATAGTTGGATAATTTTATGCTAACCATGTATAAGTATAAGTAGGTAAGAGCAATTGTCTGTGAGCAAAGTGGCAATAAAGCACACATCATAAAATACTTGACACTTTAATCCAAAACATCCCTCAGCAAGACAACAAAGTCTGAGCTGCCTCAGCTTTCAATGATTTCTTAACCACGAGCGGTTCACAACTCGCACTAAATTTAAAGGATCCGGTGAATGTATGTACATATGGTATGTCAGTCTGATTTAGGTTTGCTGGTTGTAAGAGAAATACCGCCACAGGAAATTGAGGTTGTAAAATATGTCTTTTGGAATATAATGTTATCCTTTGTAAATGTTTATTTATCTAAAACTCAGTAAAACCCAAACATTTCCGAAAGTACTCAAAAAAAGGTAAATAATACTCAAATTGTAGAATGCATATCGACATATGTAAATTAGGTATTCTCTATGAGAATATTTAAATGAATACTATGATATATCCAATTTGTATGTTAAAAAATGGGCAACATATATCCAATTTGTCAAAAGAAAAGTACTGTTAAAAACAAATAACAAAAATTAATATTTTACAAAAGTTATATTTTTTTATTAAAAAATGGGCAACAGTTTATACTTCCACAATTTGGAAAGATCAAACATGGAGTAAATATATACATCATAAGATATTATTCGAACCACGACGAATTGACAAGAGACGCTTCATAAAGGTAAAATATTTCAGGTGGGAAAGTCGGTGTACAACCCTCGGAAAGCAAATCAAATAAGCATTGTTAACTTCCTTATTGCACCTTTCGAGGTTCCCTACAAAATTTAATTTTGAAAGAAAAATCACAACAACTTTAAATTTAACGAAAGAACATTCAATTTGGCATTTATATTTAAAAAGTTTTGACGACAGTTTATCTCTTTCATGTTGATCGCGGCTACGTCTCAGATGGTCCAACCGTTGAGTCCAATTTTCGATGACATGTTCGAGCATTTCGACCGGTAACTGGCGAATGACAAGCGTGATGTTTTGCTCCAAGCCCTGAATCGAAGCAGAATTGCCTGGAGAGACTTTAGACTTTACATAGCACCACAGAAAATGTCTAACGGTGTGTTATCATATGATCTTGGAGGGCAATCGACCGTACCAAAACGTGAAGTTATCTGCTTTCCGAAGTATTCTCTCAATAAATCCATTGATTGATACGTTGTGGGGGAAGTGGCGTCGTCTTGCAGAAACCAAATGTCGCCGAGATCACGAAATTCAATTTCAGGTATCAAACAGTCGGTTGTCATGGTGCGATAACAGTCGCCATTGACAATTACGTTCTCAGTGGCATCATTTTTGAAGAAATATGGACCGATTATTCTTGCGGCCCACAAACTATACCAAGCCGTTGTTTTTTCTGGATGAAATGCCAGCTCTTGAATCTCTTCAGGTTGCTCTTCGTCCCAAATGCGGCAATCTTGCTTGTTTACATACCCATTGAGCCAGAAATGGGCCTCATCGCTGAACAAGATTTGGCTCGAAAACGTCGGATTTTCTTGGAACTTTTCAAGAGCACATAGGGCGTGTTCTTAAACAAGCTGTATTTTATACGCTTTTAATTTAAAATCTCTACGTAAAATTCGCCAAGTCGTTCCATACGTCAAACCGAGTTGTTGCGAAGGGCGTCGAATCGACTCTTCACGGTCTTCATGTACACTCTCACTCTCTGCACTGCCTGCTGGACGTGGTCTATTCTGTCGAATATTATCCTAGAATGAGTGCTGGGTCTCAAAATGGGTGATGATGTTGCAAATAGTACTCTCAGAAGGCCGATTATGTTGACCATAAGTTAAGCGAAGCGCGTGAAACACATTCTTGACAGAACGAGAATTTTCGTAATAGAGTTGAAGATTTGTAAACGTTGTTCCATGATGAAATGCCAAACAATACTGGACAAAAATAACATGATAGCTTAACACGGCCCAGGCGTGATCTGTCAAAAAAAAAGCTCTTGAAAAATGTATAATAAATAATAATATTTATGCATTTAAATTAATTGGAGCCTGCTTTAGAGGCTTCAAAAACTCGATTTTTTGAGATTTTTTTTGGGAGCGAAAGAAATAATTGATTAAGGCGAAATTTCTAGGGTTTATAGCTATATATTTAAGCAGCATAGCAAATTTTTTGAAAACGAAATTTTTTATACTCTGCCTTTGGGAAGCAATTGCCCGATCGCATGTGCATTTGCCGGTCGGCGGGCAGCATGCAGGTCGCAATTATTAACTGAAACAAAGAATTCAAAGAGATTCATATTTGTTAATAACTTATCTTCTAGTTAGACTAAGAAAATTCCAAAAATAGTGTTCTACAATTTTTTAAAAATTGAATGACGTGGTTTTTGACCAAAAAATTTTACTTTATGTTATTTAAAAATATATTCAAACTTAACTTTTATGAGTTTTTTTTAGTTTAAATAGAAGATAATTTAAAGCGAAAGATAATTTGCCTTAATTCCATACGACGTTTAATTTTTTTTCTATTCTGCTCGTCAATTAAGAAAATTCGTAAAAATGAAAAACCGAGAGATCGCGCGGCAAAGTCTGCCCAAGCGCTCATATACCTGTTAGACGCTCGGCCACTATTTCCCCTCTAGCTTCGACAATATTTTAAATTCCCATCTATAACTTTCTTAGATAATTTTAAAGAGATTTAAGCAAAAAAATAATTTTTTGAAACTTCTAAAGCAGGCTCCCCGCTATAAACACTCAAAATTTATTACGATTAAATATTAATACGTATTGGACTTTTAATATATGGAGAAACTATTCTTTTCTTTTGACTTTATACTATATTTAAAAGAGTTTCATAGAGAATTACAGAATTTTTTTCAGAAAAGTTTGCGCCGCTGGTCTTATAGGAGGATATATCCTTCGCCAAGCTAAGTAGTGCTAGAAACGGCATATTACTATTAAAAGTTTACCAAACTTTTTAAAGTTTTTGAAGTTACATATGATTGAAAATCGTCGTGATGGCATTAGAGAGATAGTGAATGATCTCAATATATCTTATGGATCAACTTTATTTGCACATGTTTGTTAAAGTTTTGAAGCGTGTCAGTATTTGCAAAAACCTCGTCAAGTAGATTCCATAATAAAGCTGCGGTCCTACATTCAACATACGTATAATTTCTAGTGACGGGAAGTGGGTTTATAAATGAGACCGCAAAACTGTCAAACAATCTAGCAAATGCGCACCAAAAATGCACCGATAACACCAAACCATTAAAAAATAAATAACTTAATTTTTAGAGCAATATTTATCTCGTGGTTACCGAAAAATTATATGATAGATCTATTTGCAATCACTCAAAGATTTTTGAGCAGTTGCCAACACATTCAACAAGCTATGAAGGTGTGGCTGCACTTATACTCCAGCAACACAAAGAAGCCGCACGAGTTTTTTCACTCATAAATCTTCACTGCCAACTTTTCATTTTCTATTACATACACACATATGTATACACATGTACTAGGGACCCTACCTATTAAATAGCAATTTGTTTGGGTAATCCGGTTAGGTATGGAAATAATAAAAGGACCAACAAAAAAAGGAATTATCCACTGATGGTTAAGCTGTATTAAGTTTCTACTTAATTTTATGAAAGGCGTACGTATCGTGCTACAAAAACATATTGTAATAACTTTTCTTAGTTAAAGCATTAAATTTTTATTATTTTTGTGTATTCTAATTTTTGTTGGAGCTCCACAATAACCGAATTGCTGGAACCAAACGCTATTGAAAGGGATACGCCTTCGGCGCAGTTCTGGCTAAAAAAACTCTTTCATCATCTGTAAATAACGGTGCCCATTGGCAGTTACTGTTAGACCGTTTTCTTCAAAGCAGTATAGCCTGAAAATACATCTTGATGAAATTGCGTGCCACACAACGATTCGTTCTTGGTAAAGTTCCGTCTTGTGGATTATTTCCAGATTGACCGTCTGCTAACTCCGTTGCGAGTCGAAACTCTTGGATTTGCTTGAATTGACGATGCAACAGCCGCGATTTTTTCTTGAGCACGAAAATACGTATCTCAATGTTAGGACCAAGCAATACTTCAACATGTTTACCAATCTCATAATGATCCGTCTACTCGGGGAAGTGCCGCCCTCTGAATTCCGCTTTGGACGGAAATGACGGACCGCAAAGCATGCCGCTGCACTACCGAAACCCGCTTTACGGTATCTCAAGCAAAAAAATTAAATAATAACTTTACTCAGCGGCGCTGTAGAAAAAAAAATCAGTACGGCTGTCGATTACTCTTTGCAGTGGGAAGATGTTTCCTTATGAGATAAAGTAGAAAGAACTACTACCATGAATACATACATATATGTATACATAAACGATTTTCTTAACAAAAATGTTTGCTCGTGTACTCGTAAAACATAATAAAAAAAAAAAACAAAACAGACATGAAGACAGGTATAGTTTGATAGTGGTTGCTGCCAATTCGCAATAATTTACTATACAGCACAATTACTCCCAAAACTTTGTAGTCAACTTTCAAATTTAACACCCTTAACAAATAATTTTTTCCTCCTGCTGTCGAGATAACATCGGAAGTTGGCAGTGTTGAAAATTATTTGCAACGAAGATTACATTGACCAATTTATTACATTGACCCTTACTTTTTATTATAGCGTTTTCTTTTCCCACAAAAATGTTGCATTTATTCTGCGCTATGCCCGGGCTGTCAAAGTTGGCTATCCTTCCGCAAAAAAATTGTTATATACATACATACTTGTATATGGGATTTGCTCAACTCATATTTACTGTTTTTATAATTATTTCTGTAAATAAAATTTTTCTACTAATTATGACGACAATTTTGCTAAGGTCAATAAGGGATTTTGCGAATGAGTTGGTTGACATATTTTGTTCTCTTGTCATGTAAAAAATTGAACATTTATACAATAACTAGAATACATGTGGAGTAATTTTTGTGAGTAATGATTTTTATACTTTTTGTTCGATTTATCAACAATTTCGGAGATCGTACCTTAGCCTTAATCCATGTGAAAGCAAGTTATTGAGGAGAAAAGATGGGGAGTAAAATTTTGGGTCGATATCTCAAAAGCAGATGGACTTTTTCACGTATATACAGAGGGACAAACCAGCGATATGATGAATCGCCTCAGCTCATCACGCTGATCTTTTTCCGACGTTTCCTTCTGAGTGTTACAAACTTCGTGGCAAACTTAACATAACCTGTTCTGGGTATAATGACACCAATGTACATATATGGGTTTAGGTTAAACTGGCTTGCTTTCACGCTATATTGCGACCTACAGGTCCTTTGTAACGCCAGATAGAGATTTGTTAACAATAAGAGCGGAAGTTTACATCATGCATGACGTCAACGCTTTTTGCGAAGTTTACAAGAGACTTGATATCTAATTCTGGTATTTCCTCCAGTCCCTTGAACTGTGAAACTCCTAGATATCTAACCCACACAGATTATATAAATGCATACATATATGGGGTATTGTTTTAGTGTTACCTATATATGTCTTATAGAATGGGTCGTAGAATTAAACCAATCAACGTTATTGCCACAGGCAAATGATTCGCCACTATAACTAACTGTTCCCTTATTCTATTGGAACTAATTTTTACTGACCGTCTCATATATCAATGGTTTGTGCTGCATAATTGCAGCGTCTGTTAACTATATAAATGGGTACCACCACGTAGAAACTATTTCCAATGAAAAAGAAACAACAGCTTCGGATGAAAGGCCCAACTTTTGATGAGGACTACAGCATAAGGACTACGAATAAAGCATGTGGAATATCCGGTAACTAAATTTGAAAGGCGCTGATGCCCAGCTAATTGATGCCCTCGTAAAAGTAAAGGCTGACGGACGGCTGATGTCTGAAATGAGTAGGTTATTGTGACATTTACTACAGCTTTATAAATGAGCTTAAATTCGGTGTGGGATTAGTGGTGGGAGAAAGACTGAGTCGTTGAGTCCTGGCTTTCAATCTGATGGGTGAGTCACAATTCGCATTACAGCTAAATTCTTCCGCATAGCACTGGTTTGTAACTACCCCTCGAAGAAAGAGGAGGACGATATGACCAAAGATACTTTTTCTGAGCGTCTGGAGCGCGCTTATGTCGGCTGCCCCGCCACGATGTAAAAACTGTGCTTAGTGATTTTAACGTCAGGGTGGGCAAAGAATCTTTGGTACAACAGTTAGAAAGTTCAGTCTCCAAAGCAAAACCTCCTGAAAGGGTTGAGACTGATCGACTTCGCAGAGGCCCGAGATAGGATTGTTTGTAGTACTGCATTCTAGAACAAGAAAAATCATCAACCTACTTGTCTATCTCCAGTTCGAAAAGTTCGATCATGCTCCCATGCTCCAAGAATCTAACATCGGCTCGAACCACCACCGTCAACAAAATGATTGAACTTTATAAGTGTGACTTCAAGCTTGGAAAATCAACAACCAAATATTTACCATGCTCCAAATTTTGGAAAAGACCCATGAAAAGAGCATCGACACACACAACATTTTCGTCAATTTTAAAGCCGCCTTCAACAGCATGAAAAGAAACTGCCTCTTTGCCGCTATATCTGAACTATGTACTAAGCTAATACGGCTCAATTGCTGGAGAAAATAATAACGAGCTGCTGAGCTAAATAGAAAAGGTAAAATCGCCGATGATATTAATATATAATAATAATCTAGGTCAAGTTGTCTGGATAGAGGAGAACATTCCACCTTTGAAGGTTTTCGATTGAGTACCCGCCGGTGAAAGCAGAAGGAGAGAAAGACCTCCACTGCGTTGGAGAGATCTGGGAGAAAAGAACCTGGCTGCACTTGGAATCTCAAAATTGGCGTCAAATAGCGAAAAGAAGAAAAGACTGGTGGCCTGTTATAAACTCGGATGTAATCGCGTAAGCGGTGTCTACGCCAGTGAAGAAGAAACAGAATCAAACTCCATTCTACATATTCCATTAACAACCAAACACAAACACTCAGCCAGATTCCAAATACCCATATGCGAATTCATATCGACTTGCTGACCAAGTTTTCTTTGTTCAAACTCAACACGCTGTGCGTAAACCCACACACCGGAGTCAATTTACAATAAGTAGCGAAAACTTTTAATTACCAATGAGAAACTCAGCAATGCCGTTTCGCAGCGTACCACCGAGCATTTACCATGTATTTTATCCGGAATTTTTCAGACCTAACCTTTTTTTCTTTTGTTTACAAAAATGACAGACGACAAAGGCCTATTGAGTTGCCAATGAGTCGTAAGTGACAAATAACGCACAGCGAGGCACTGTGGTACGTCCCAGCTTTTCTTAAATTATTAATTCTTGTAAAGTATTTATATATTTATATATTGTATTTAAGGCAAATGAGTCATCGCTTTCAAAATAGGAATTGAATTTTTTCGAAAATAATACAAACACTCGACATAAAAAGTCTGCGTACATGCTTATATCTTATTTTCTTGTGGTAAAAATTAATTTTTTATGGCGAAAAACGTTCACGGCAATCGATAACGATATCTTGGAGAAGAACAATGATGAAGCAATGATATGGACACTTAAAAGTACATACATTTGAAGCAAAAATCGAAAGGTTTCATCTTCGAAGTGACTACAATATTCTATGGGATAACGACCCGAAGCATACAGCAGATATAGTTAAACTTTAGTTACTCTACAACGTTTCCAAGCAGCTTCAAAACCACCATACTCTCCATATTTGAATCTTAAATAACACCTAGGACTTTCACTGGAACGTAAAATCTGGCAACGCACAATTATCGCAAGGGATATACTAAAGGATGTGCAGCACAAGGAATGGGCTCACATCCCTACGATAGAAACTCGAATTATTTCATGCCCAAAACCTTTAGCGGAAGTATTAAAACGTTGTATCCAAATTTCCAATTAATTTTAAGAAAAAATTGGAGAAATAATAACATTATTTGTCTTTTTTATCTTTTAAGCGGATTTTTTCTAATGTATTTTCTATTTGTCCACAACTCTTGTTTTGTTTATATGTTTTGTCAGCAATTTAAACACTTTTATTTTCATAAAACCTCCTTTAATCCTTTAATGAATATCAAATAAATTTGTTTTTTTTAAGTATATAATTATTTTTTCCTACAAGTTATTGTAGTTGGTACCTTGCACGCAGATTTTTTCTGGCTAGTATACTTGTACATAGTATATCGAAACATGGTGTACAGGAGTATTATAGTTTCGTAATCCTAATGTTGCCTTACAACTCCAGAAACTAAACGGGAAAAATATACAATAGAGTTATATAAATACATACATACATATATTAAAATAACACGAAAAGCTGTTATATAAACCGTTATAAATAATTCTGATAGATATGGAGCTAAATAGGTTAGATTAGATTATGCCGGCCGGTTATACGCCATACATAGACCTAATGGTTCGTAGTGAATCCAAATGGAAATACATTTTAATACCTTATTTAGTTGAATCATACATTGCTTTTTTTGCGAACTTTAAAATCGATTTTAGATCTAATTTTTATACCTTGTCTAGTTCTTTGAACTGAGAGACTACTAGATATCTAGAACGAGTTCTACATAATTTTGAACAGAAGCATAATAGGTATTTCAGGATCTCTCTTAAACGCAAAAGTGAATTTGCTGAAAATGTCTAAAAAGTGGTTGTAGCGCCGCCCCTAATAGGTTTAAAGTATATATCCCAAAAACTTCTAATGCTATATTCTCCAAACTGATTGAGGAAAATTACCTTCAGCACCTCCTCAAACGGTGCGAAAATGGATGAAGTTGGTTAGCAACCACGTCCACATTACCTATAACGGTTATGTTGAAAACTACTAAAAGCGTAATAACTCATCAAAATAAAAGTTGAAAAAGCTTGAAAGGGAAAGTCGCAAGTTGCTGCATGAACAAAACGAGGGGAATATTTAATACGTAGGTTGCATTTGTATTTCGGAATTTAAGAACAAAAAACAAATTTTAATCATCGATCTACTTACATCTATTTACTTTTGCATGCATTTGAGCCAATTTTCGAAGCACTTTTGCCATTCCCATTGAGGTATATCCAAAACATGCGTTCTGAATCGTCAAAACAAGAGGCTGAAGAGTGGTGTGAACCTGGTTGTTCGACTTCGAAACGAGTTCGGAAATCGGCCAAAAAGGTTATGGCATCAGTTTTTTGGGATACGAGAGGAATTTTGTTTGTGGATTACATGCAAACTGGCAAAACAGTTAATTGTGAATATTATTGCACTCTTTTGGACAAGTTGAAGGAAAAAATTCGAGAAAAAATCCTCAGTTTGCAGAGGAAAGAATCAGGACAATGCACCGTGTCACAAAAGCATTTTGACAATGGCTAAAATCCAAAAATTAAAGTTCGAATTGTTGGAGCAACCAACGTATTCAGCAGATTTGGCGTGGCAAGCGTTTTTCATCCAATAAGGAGGTTATAACGGCTATTGAAGCGTAGTTTGCAGACCATCGGAATTCTCACTTCAGGGATGGGATCCACAGACTGGATTATCGTAGGAGGAAGTGTATTAATGTTCAGGGAGATTATACTGAATAATAAAGTGTAATTTGAATCATAAAATTGTGTTTTCCTTATTAAACTACAAAACTTATTGAACAACCTGGTATTGAGTGCCCAAATATACAGTTTTTTCAGTCGATGTGTGAGAGCTAGCATTGTCGTGATGAAGAGTGATCCGTCTTCGACAGTTAGTTTCCCTAATTCTTGAAATGCCAGTAGAAAATAATTGACTGTGTGCCACACAGAATTACTGTTCTGCGTTGCTCTAGTGTTATGGTTGCGATATGTCCAGTTTTTCCGAAAAAAAAAACAGTCAATCATTTGCTTGTAAGTTCTTCGTACGCGAACAATTTTTGTTGGATTCATCTCATCTTGAAACCCATACAGTCGGCTGCTCTACTTACTTTCGGGCGCATACGCGTAAGTCCACGTTTCATCATCTGTCACGATTTTAAAGAATTCGAAGCATCGATATCGTATTTTTTTCTTCTTCTTCCGACCAATCGACACGGCTCTTATTTTTGAGCGATCTATAAATTGTGTTGCCTCCACCGTGAACAAATATTTTTACACTCAAATATCCACGCAACATACCACGTCCTAGTCCCACTATTGCGCACAGCTCCAATAGTTTCCGCAACAACAACTGATTTTGGACGACCTTCACGAAATTTGTGTTGGTGTGATCTGTGACCTCGATTTAATTCACTGGACTTTGATGAAGCTTTATCTCCAAAAATTGAATTAAGTTCATCTCTGTACTGCTACTGAGAAAGTTGTGAAAAATAATCGCGTGACAGTGTACTCGATTTAATTCCATTTTTTGGCCGAGATGAATATTTCTACAGTTACAGTAAACAACACACATCAATAAATCAAACTTTAGGAACAAGTTGCCTGCTAAAACTTTTTACTATGATATTCATCAATCGTTATCATCAAAGAATTAAAATTTCAAAATTTTTGAATTTTAAGTGATGATATATAGAACAAACAATGAGATACGTAAAGAATATTTGTTCCATACAGTAAAAAGTATCTTATTATCTTACCTTGAGTGAGAGCCTACATATATTTAACCAACTGGTTAACATTTGAATTCCTCTCTATCACTCTATCTGTCAGCGTAGACAATATACTGGTAATAATAGGTAGACAATATGCTGTGAACGTTGGCTAAGGCTTATGCTCACGTAGATCTGTACAAGGATTAATCGATCCTCTGTTACTTAAAATAAATTTTGGTTCACATTCTCTTCACTGTCATCTTTTTCATTATTGGCCAAACATATCAATCAATATGTACTATATGTACATATGTATGTACAACACAAATTCGATTTCAACTTAATATTTTTATATGTATTTATATTGATTTCCTATTTTATTAATACAAATCTATAACAAACGCAAACCTTTCAGTGTCTCGCGACAAAACAACCAATGAGCAATCCATCCTTTGCAGAATACAAAATAACACATTCAGCTACTTACATACATACATATATATGCATATATGGTACATATACTGATATATGCTATATATGTATGTAATCAATTATACTAAGTATGAGCCTGAGTTGATGTCGCAGTTACACCACAGCTAAGATTGCTTAAGAAAACTCAGAACAAAACAGTAATCACGCAGGATTCATTTACGGTTATAACAGGCGAAGGCCAAGTAAACAAAAGTGAAAACGAGGCATAAAGAGCCAGTGAGCAACGAGGTACCGTTTACACTTTCTAACTCAATCTAAAAATACCCGCATATTATACTATATAAACAAACATATATATGTATATGTCCTGTTTCCCTACTCTGTTCTTGAAGATATGTAAGTAAAATTGTGTACACAATTCCTTACCAATACATAAGTACATGCATACCAATGGATATAGAAGTAATAGCTTGGTCAAAATTTCACACCACACGTGATGATTTGCGAGTAGATAGGACTTGAGCTTATCTATGTATGCATAACGATATCATGGTCGAGCATAACTGTTGCAATCAAAATAATGCCTTCGGCCATAAGATATACTCGTAACACCGCCAGCTTATTTCCGTGTGAACTTCAAATTAGAAATGGTTAGCGTGTATTTCAATATCCTCCCAATGAATAAAATAAGAGTTGGCGTAAAAGCATACACATACATATGTAAATAGCTATATATGTACATATATACACATCATGTAGTGAAAAATCAAACTAGTTAGGAATACGAATACTAGTTAACTACTAGACTTTATTGTCTAAATGGAACTCCATAAGTCGAAAAATAATATCGGATAATTATATACAAGGTCTGTCTCAAAAGAAACAGGACTGTTAAAAAAAACAACAAAAAATTAATATTTTTCAAAAGTTATATTTTTTTATTCAAAATAGTTTCCTTGTGCTTCGATACAGCGTTTAGCCCAGTCAATTAGCATTTCAAATGAGTGTTTAAGGTCATTTTTCGGAATGCTCTTGAGAATATCGGTCGTCGCCTTTTGGATAGCTGAAATGTCCTGAAACCAGTGTCCTTTCAAGGGCAAATGAAGTTTTCAAAATACGTAAAAATCACAAGGTACCAGATCAGGTGTGTAGGGTGAGTGATTAATGGTTAATATGGAGTTTTTTGTCAAAAAATCAGTGACAAGCGTCGACCGATGACACGGCGCACTATCGTGCAACAGGCGCCAGGACCCTGCCTCACGGTATTGTGATCGAGCACGACGAATGCGTGACAAAAGACGCTTCATAACACCAAGGTAAAACACGGCATTAACTGTTTGGCCAGGTGGGACGAATTCTCGGTGTACAATACCCTCGGAATCGCAAAAACAAATCAGCATTGTCTTTATTTTTGACTTCTGAAGACGACCGACTTCTGATCGTCACAGAGGTCCTCACGACCTTCTTGGAATCGCTTAAACCACTCATGCACATTACTACGGGATAGGCACTGATCACCATAAACTTTTTTCATCATTTGAAATGTTTCAGTAAACGTTTTCCCAAGTTTAAAACAAAATTTAATATTTGCTTTTTGTTCAAAATGCATTTTACGACCGATGACCAAAAGCTGCTGTCACTTTTTGATCGATAACATCGATTGTAGTTATCCAATTGTCTTAAAATTTTTACGAAATGTCAACAAGAGATCAAACTTTTTATTTCATATACCCACCAATAGGTGGCGCCACCAGAAACAGTTATATTTAAAAAGTTCTGTTTCTTTTGCGACAGACCTTGTATATTATTTCCTTTAATTCTTGTTAGAGGAGAGAACCAAAACAAAAGTATTAAAGTCGGGTTATTTAACAAAGTTTTCAAATTATTCCAGTTTGCATTTCTTAAATTGTGGCATTGCTTCTAGCTGGTGGAGGGATAGTTAGGTCATACCAAATTTGACATTTAACCGGCTTCGTTCCTTAAAATTGTGTATATTCAGTTCACCAGAGCACGTCGATTTCTATTATATCCATTGGTCCCGAATCGACGTTGAGAAAAACTGTGATGCCACACTACAGGATTTCATAGAAATAGAGAGAGTTGGGTACTATTATTTATACATATGTCGGAATATGTCCATACATAAATTAAGCAACAAAAAACGTTAACTTCGATTGAAGCTTCAATACACTTCACAAATACAAATATGCCTTACAAGAACTCGATTTTAATCGCTCAGTTTTTATTTTAATACAAAAGTTTTAATTTTTCCTTAAACCTTACGATTTCAATACCGTTTCATGCAAATAAGGGTAGCCAGCTGAACAATTACTTTAATGTGGCGTAATTATCTACTTGCATATATGTATACATGTATATATGAGCTCCGATAGCTCAAACGCGAGTAAAAAACTAGGTGCAACTCATTTCCATTCCGTTCGGTACAGTCTAAGTTTACCACGGTTTGGTGGATTTGACATCACACGGCCGTTACATTGAAATATTTGGCTTTTTTGTACATAAAAGCCAACATAACGATACGTGTGAGTGCAATATCCACAAATGCTTTGTATTCGCAGCATTAATCGAAGTTCCTAAATCCAATATCTCATATCGTATGAATACATTTATCGGTGTTTTTCCTGAAATTTATATATACCTATATAATATGCTGTACTGAAAGTTTAACGTGTATATACATATGTATATGTCTGAAATTATTTCAGGTATTTTGGCGCAAACAATAAGTCGAACAAAAGAATATAAATAGGGTGCGAAGTGGAACATGCGTAATGCTTTTTATCGCTCTCACAGTACTCAAATGCTAACAGAGCAGTCGAGACTACGTTAAAACAAAAAAACAGACACATATACATACATATAACTTGTGGTTTGCTCTCCCAGATTTCTTGTGTCCGATGCTTAACTCAGCTTCCGCAAGCGCTCGTACAACATGTCGTATACGCAACTTGGCCTCGCTCTTGTCTGAAATAATGAAATCATTGACTACGCCAAGTGCGAATTCGCAGTTTTCAGTTTGACTACAACCACGTTATATGCTTCTTCGTCATGAACATCGGTGCACCGAAGTGCAATGTCAAATTAGCATAGACCAAAGATTGTGTATAAGTTATTGGTGATAGAAACAGTAAAACATTTGCTAATATAATCCTTCCTGTAAGAATGTGCATATATGCCAATTTCGAAACAACTTAAAAAATATATAGTAGTTATAAATATTATAGCCATTGTGATGAATGCAATAATCAAAAATGTGTTTGACCGATATCCAATTTAACTCTGCAGCTGAGTTTTCTAAGCTACAACATACTCTGTTGCATCCACATAGCACATATTTACATGGAGTCTCAGCGTTCGGTTTTGTATTAAATATGGAAGTACAATGCAACATAAGAAAAATGTCACTTCATGCCAATTAAGGTCAGTATGTGTGTCAATAATTGATTAACTTGAATGTGTTTTAGTTGATTGAAAATTCACCATCAATTCACTGTGCACACAAATATACGTTGCCATACATATACTGATGCACGTACAATGGATATAGACGCAAATATATTTCTTTCTGCAATTTTACGAGTATTTTCAAAGGCATACACACTTAATGGTGATATTCTCACCGCCAATAATTCATTTATCCGTTAAATACCGAGCTAAAACTCCAAGAAATCGTGGAAAAATAACGCATATGTTCCAATAAATTGTTCCTCAGAAGTTAAATTTGATAAAATGGAAGAACAACGGTGTGGTGTGGTTTGTGGGCTTGGGAAGTCATCGGTTCATATTTCTTCAAAAATGATGCCGCTGAGAACGTAACCGTCAATGGAGACCGTATCGCGTTATGATAACCGACTGTTTGATACCTGAAATCGTGATATCGGCGAACAACAACCACGCCTACTTCAAATAAAGCACAATTTTAAATTCCATTTGATTATTTAATTTTCCAGTATACAAATCAGAAGCAATTTATATAAATGCCTTAAGAGTATGCCACCTAATGACCAAAAATTGTTGAAATCCAACAAAACTGTTCAATTCCACTTAGACTCTGTAGTATTCTTCGCAAGTTCTCGCGCAGAAATTTTCGCGTTTTGTTTGTCGCCCGCAGATTCTTGGTTTTCTTGCTGTCTTAATAAATGGATCGAAAGTATTTCTCAACTTTTGGTCTTCGATTTTGAAACGTTATAAGCAGCGTTTTTATCATATTTGATGCCTTTGTAAGATCGATCGATTCCTTCTGAAGAAACACGCTGAGTGAATGAGTTAGAGTTAGAATATCACATAGGCAGAAAATTTCAATTATAAACTGAAATTTGCACACGGCTATGATAAGTATTGCTGATTTTCTCGCTGTTACCTTATTTTTCCAGTTACTAATTTTTGTTTGTTGGAAAACTTGGAGGATAAACCGCGGAAAATGTATCAATCGAACAGATCACAGATGGTGCTGAATGCAGCATCCATTTCAAGTTCTCTAACAATCTGATTGGATTTATTAACAATGAAATCTGCATACGTTGCTACAGTTTGTAACTTCAGTGGAATCTTAGCATTATTATTACATTCATAAATGGAAAATTTTATTTCTGAAATAAAATGACAAATTTCTGGATTATATTTCTGTTACTTTATATTTTTTCAGAATAATAAAATTACTAATAAGTCATTTAGCTCTTGGGGGAGAAATTTTCCCCATTGCCCCACTGGTATATGTATATACAAAATTGCTTGAATTTCGATACTCTCGTGAACGTTTTACACCTTAAAGTATTTCCCAGGCTTTGATTCTTGCAAGCTGCAAGAGCATAAAATGTTCGGTTGCACCCAAACTCAGCCCTTCCTCACTTGTTTAATATAAAGTTATCCACCGTCTGATGTAATAACTGCCCTGATCTGTAAGTTGCAAATTTTTGGTTAAGGCCTTCCTTTAATCTGATTTCGGGATTAAAAAAATTAAAAAAATTTAACGTTTTAAATAAAATTTTTAATTCTTGATCTCAAACATCTTGTGTTAAAACAGTAACATAAAGTGCGTTGACTCGATGAACAGAGACGTTACAATAATTAAAATTTCCACAGAAGATGGTATGGAAGGCCGCATGTGAGTCGGTAAAGAAATTAGAAAATGGGCGTGGCACGGCTACTTGGTGAAAGGTAGATGGAATACTTTCTCTCACCAATTGAAACATTCAAGTATTTTATAATACCTACACTTTCGGAAAGTTTTGTTGAAAGTACGTTTCCTACGATAAAACTTAACCACATAGCTTTGAAAAAACATGGATTTTGAAACTTTTAAAGCAATGTTCAAATAAGTTTTAGACAAATCGTTTTTTTTTTGGTTTGCTTTTAAATCCAAGTGAATAGTCACCCCGTTCACTGGTACTTATCCACAAGTACGTGTTCAGCATTTTGTACTTTGAAATAACTTTTGACCGAATGCTCAAACTTGTTGTAACATGCGTAAGTGAAACTAGAGTAGTATTTAGAAAGCATCTTAAGGACGAAAAAATTCATTTCGCCCTCAGGGACATGGCACAAGTTTGTCAACTTAAACACACGGAAATACTTGAAGTGTCGTCCCTCCTTTAATGAGAGAGAGAGTTCCTTAGCAATATGTAAATTCTTGACGTGTGTGAGCGATAACGCACATTTCGAAATTCTAGCATAGTATATATTTAAATAACAAAGCGACTAAGTTATAGCGAATGTTAGCATGCAAAACAACAAGAATTTTTAAATCTTATTGTTCCTGTCGTCATGTAAAAAGCTTGCATTTGTTCTTCGTTAAATACTGTTGCCGAATTGCCGAAATAGGAAGCAGCAAAAAAGTTTGAAGTATGGTGCAGCACCCTTTTCAAATTTCAGAGTTGTATTTATAGTTGTCGTGTGTGTTCACCCTACTTTTATGAAGTTGAAGAGAAAATGTTTTTGGGACAAAAATATATAGAAATCTTGATAGCAGCTTAATTTAATATTAATTACACTTCGTAGTGTAAACAGACAGAATTAGTGAAAAATAGGTATTTATACATAAGATTTGCGGTTGCTCGTTGAAACACGCAAGCTTTAATTTTTATACCCTTGCAACCACCTAGCAACACACGTATGACCTAAAACTAAACGAGATAGATATAGGGTTATATATATATATATAAATGATCAGGGCGACGAGGAAAGTCCATATCTGGTTGACTGTCTGTCTGTCCGTCAGTACGTTCGTGCAAACTGTAACTTCAGTAAACATAGATGATATATAGATGAAACTTGGTATGTGGGTTCCCTAGTACAAAAAAAAAGTTTCGAATCGCCACTAACCGAAAACATATAAAGTGACATCACTATGCACTAAATTAAGATATAAAGCTGTAATTGTGGCAATTTTGAAAATATGGGCGTGGCCCCGCCCTCTAAAAAGTTTTATGTACACATCTCCTAAACCACTTAAGCGACAACAACCAAATTTGCTGATTACAAATCCTATAAGAACCGACAGTGTGAAAATGAAATCAGAGGATAACCAAGCTTACTCCCCATATAACGGAACTGTTACAAGAAACAAGAAACTACTAAAAGCGCGATACAATTTTAAATTCGACTTTATTCGTTCAGTTTCCAGTACACAAATCTAAAAACAATTAATATAACGGGATAAAGCTTTGCACGAATAATGTCTTCAGTGAGTTCCACCTTATGAGAAAACATTATTTAAATCCAATAAAAACTGCTTAAGCCCCTAGGTACCGAATATTTAGACCCCGCTACCTATAGTTGACTTTTGATCGAAAATGTCGAACAATGTTAGATATATATGACTGAAATTAAGGGATACTCCTTCCCTTATAATGTTATGTCTGTATGTCAAAAATGGGTTGAATCGAACCAAAACTTCCCTTAGCCCCCATACACCTAATATAAAGACTTTCGAATTTCGGGGTGACTTTGTACCGCATATATCAATCAATATGTGAGTTATGCCAATGAAAATAAGAGAGCGTGTTTTACTCATAACAGTGTATCTTTGTGCCTAAAATAGATAAATATAAGCGAAAACTTGGCCTAGTCCCTATAAATATAATATCAGGATTTTCGAACATTCGGCTGACCTTACTCTATATGATTGGTTTTAAAACTTTAAGTATTTTCCTGGCTTTAATTCTTGCAAGCTGCAGGAGTATAAAAGGTTCCGTTGCACCTGAACTTAGCCCTTCCCTACCTGTTATTTTACGCTTCTCCAATGTGATTATAAGTTAATTCTGCTTCCATTCATCACAACGCAGGGTTGCCAGTCTCGATATACTGTAGTAATTATAAAAATTGTCTTCAATATGTTTGAAATTTTCATAAACTAACTCAAAATCAGAGTGGAATGCTATTATTTATAAATATATAAACTATTTTTTTTAGTTTGTTTTCAGTCTTAATATTTTTTAATGTATTATGAAAAAATTTAAATGAAAACTTATAGAGTTTGGTTTTTGTTCGTCGTCGAGAGGACTTTACTTCTCAATTGCCTACTCAGTCCTAAGTAGCACCTGTCGACAAGAGTTATCCTGCGTTGGATTTCCAAGCTGACATTGTTGGTAGTGTTTATACTGGTTCCTAAATAGACGAAGTTATCTACAACTTCAAAGTTATGACTGTCAACAGTGACGTAAGAGCCAAGTTCCGAGTTTCGTCTTGCCCTCGTTCACTGCCAGACCCATCTGCTTTGCTTCCTTGTCCAGTCTGGAGAAAACAGAACTAACGGTGCGGGTGTTGAGGCCGATGATATCAATATCTTGCGTCTTGGCTGCAACAAGATAGTGGTCCGAGTCTATGTTGCGACCTCGGGGCGTACGCACGTCTAGAACACTGGAGACGTGTCTTCCATCTATCACAACATGATCGATCTGGTTGGTGGATTTTCGATCCGGAGACAGCCAGGTAGCTTGATGTATTTTCTTGTGCTGGAATCTAGTACTACAGATAACCATATTTCGGGCCCCGGCGAAGTCGATCAGCTTCAACCCATTTGAGGATGTTTCCTCATGGAGGCTGAATTTACTGACTGTTGCGCCAAAGATACCTTCTTTGCCCACTCTGGGGTTAAAGTCGCCAAGCACGATTTTGACATCGTGACGGGGGCAGCTCTCATAGGTGCGCTCCAAGCGCTTAAAGAAGGCATCTTTGGTCACATCGTCCTTCTCTTCCGTCGAGGCGTGGGCGCAGATCATTGATATGTTGAAGAACCTCGCTCTGATGCGGATTGTGGCTAGACGTTCATTCACCGGAGTGAATGATAGTACTCGGCGACGGAGTTTCTCTCCCACCACGAATCCCACACCAAACTTGCGCTCCTTTATATGGCCACTGTAGTAAATGCCACAAGGACCTACTCGTCTCAGGCTTTGTCCGGTCCATCGCATTTCTTGGACGGCGGTGATGTCAGCATTCACTCTAAGGAGGACACCAACCAGCAGGACACCGGCATCTTCCCAATTTAGGGACCGGACACTCCAGGTGCATGCCCTCATGTAATAATCCTTGTTTCGTTTGCTGTGGTCGTCATAGGGGTCTCTCATCCGAGGCAGTTGGTATTTTTTCATGGGGGCGTTTTTACGTGGGGGGTCCCAAACCAAGCACGTAACCTGCGAAGATGTGCTTCGCCTTCTCACTTTAGCTGGCCTTCGAACGGATGTTCTTAGGCTACCTAGAGGATACTTGGTCGTGAACTGCTTGAGCCATATGTAAAAGAATCGTTTCTGGCCACTTCCAAGTGAACGGCGATCAGAGAACTTTCCTCACTTGCGTGAACTTCTACACATGACTCCATCCTCCAAATTAAATGCACAATAAAAATATTGCTTATTTTTTTATTATAATAAAAAATACTGTGTATGTTTACAATTTAAATTCATTTATATATTTATAAGATTAGAATCTATTCAAAGTTTGAAATTTAAATTCATTTGTCCATTTACATACATATATGACAAGAATGTGTAATACTTGAAAAGTTTAAAATTAATTAAAAGTTAAAAACAAGTTTATGTTAGTTTGTTTTTCCCTATATATTTTACTAAAATATTTCCTTTCCTTGGGTACTCTTCAGGCGTCAGTGCTGTCAATTACGTTCACAGTTTCCCTCAATTTAAAGAACTACAATTTTTAAAGAAAACCGCTCTGTTTGGTTTCAATTTATATTAAATTTGATTACGATCAAGTGTTTGTAAATTATATATTTAATTGGTTATAAAAGATAAAATTCTTTAACTTTTTTAGAAGCTTTCCTCATTTTTCGTAAACAGCTGTATAAAAGGGTAATTTATTGCATATGGCAACATTTAATAGTCATGTAAAGAAAGATTCAACGAATTTATCAAACTATTCCGAAAACATTTGTACCTTAAGGTATATGTTGGAGACTAATTCATTCCATATTGTACTTTATAGAGAGTAATCCGGGAATTCTATATTTAAGGGTTACTTGGGGGTATATAGCAATTTTAGAGTTTAAATTCATTGAATATCTTTAAAATGTACTTTATTAAATACTTTTTACGAAGATTTCTACTTGTAACTAAAAATTTACCAAGATCTTCGAAAAGTCGTTGCCCTTTATGCACTTTATACATTTTTAAAGTAGTATTAAGTTTTTAAATTTTTAGAGTGACATATATTTTTTTTAACTTATATTGTCTATTCATTATTCATTATTGGCATTAGCCTTCCGCAATAGGGGTGTTCACATTTTCTTTAAATGGCTGTTGCTAACGTAGAAAAAAGTAACAGGCGAGTATAATATACATTAAACAAGTAAGGAAGAGCTAAGTTCGGGCGCAACCGAACATTTTACACTCTTGCAACTTGCAAGAATCAAACCAAAGGAAATACTTTAAGATGTAAAACCAATCATATAGGAAATACTTTAAAGTCAGCCGGATAATCGAATAT
Organism: Bactrocera neohumeralis; assembly: GCF_024586455.1. Lineage (NCBI taxonomy): Eukaryota > Metazoa > Arthropoda > Insecta > Diptera > Tephritidae > Bactrocera > Bactrocera neohumeralis. Next base: position 39,060,404 of record NC_065922.1, on the reverse strand, counting down.
CCTGTTAATATCTATTTGGACTAGTTTTGATTTTACGTACAACCGTTAAGTGAACAAAACTATTTTACTCTGTAGCAACTGGTTGCATAAGCATAAAAATCCTGGTATAACCATCTTTTCGATTTTAGCAATTTCTGGCGAATTTGAATAAAATTTGCCGATTACATGGTATTTACTGAATCTACTCGTACATAGTAATATACACTCATTGCATATTCCCATTATATACCTAGGCAATAAGTTAATTTCCCTCAAATTGGCAACTGTTGCTTATTAGTAATTGAAATGTAGTAAAAATCAGTAAAAGGAGCAAGCGGAATTTCCTTTCTAGTGCATTAATGTTAGCCGGCATTAAAAACGAGAATCCCGCTATCCGTGTGATGTATCAAGATTCTCTGACAATCCACAATTCACGGATGTACAAAACAAATGAAAGTCGAGAATATTAAAATAAAATTAATGTAAATTTACTGTATACTGAAACCACATTATGGATGCCACGTAATTAGTTCGTTAAATAAACATACAAAAGAGTTTGCCTTTTAGTTTTGTGTATGAGCGGCAGAACTTTTCCACCAGTGCTTAGTCAAACAAGAAAAAACGTTAACTTCAGCTGCACCGAAGCTAATATACCCTTCACAGGTGGATTTCTTTTAGTAACTATGTGTTCAGTTTGTATGGCAGCTATATGCTACAGTAAGCCGATCTGTACAGTTTCTTCGGAGATAACATTGTTGCTTTTGAAAATAATCTGTACCAAATTTCATGAATATATCTTGTCAAATGCGAAAGTTTTCCATACAAGAACTTGATTCCTATCGTTCGGCTTGTATGGCAGCTATATGCTATAGTAAGCCGATCTGTACAATTTCTTCGGAGATTACATTGTTGCTTTAGAAAATAATCCATACCAAATTTGGTGAAGATACTATGTCAAATGTGAAAGTTTTCCGTACAAGAACTTGATTCCGATCGTTCAGTTTGTATGGCAGCTATATGTTATAATGGTCCGATATCGGCCGTTCCGACAAATGAGCAGCTTCTTGAAGAGAAAATGACGTTTGCAAAATTTCAAAACGATATCTTAAAAACTGAAGGACTAGTCCGTATATATACAGACAGACAGACGGTCAGACAGACAGACAGACGGACATGGCTAAATCGACTCAGCTCAACATACTGATCATTTATATACACATATGTATACTTTACCGCCGCTTACTTCTGGGTGTTACAAACTTCGTGACGGGTATAAAAATGTTGCCCATTTGACCCTTTCTAGATATATGTACATACATACAGATGTTGACGACTAATTAAAACCCCACCCTTTTTGTAGGTGGCTGTTAAGTATAACAATAAACTGTTTCCCCCAAAAATCTGGCCTTGTTTGTGTTACTCTACTTGCTACTAAATTCGCTCAGTTTTGTAGTTGTGCAGTCGAAGTACTGTTAATTTTTTACCACATAGTACTTTTTAGAAGGTAAATAATTAGAAACAGTTGTTTAAAGAGACTAAATTACACACAGTACTAATTTTTAATAACAATATTGCTAATTTCTGGTAATTATTTGTTTCGAAGTTGTTGTTTAAAATATAATAAAATGTTTTTTTTTTCAATCTTTGTAAGGGGGGACACGCAGCAACTGTACATCTAACCTACGTAGCTGCATTTTTGACCCTCGTCGGGCTGGAAAAACTTACAAAGAAATTGCAAAGCTGATCAAATGCTCAATAAAAATTGTTTTCAATGCCCTTGGCCCATATAGCAATATAGCATGCAAAAAATACCCGGAAATATGCCACAGAAATTGCCGCAGAATCATTACTATCTCCCGAAGTGATCCAAAAAAGAGTTCCACTGACCTTCTACGAGAAATTGAAGTCGAATGTATTGTCCAAATATCCAAGAAAACAATTTGCCAACTCTTATTGGCTTTAGACCACAAATGAATGGAAGTATGCCGTTTGGAGCGATTAAACAAAAATTAGTCGCTTAAGTGCTGATGGTTGAAGGTATGTTCGCCGACAAATCAATCAAGAATTTAATTTTCGCTAATATTTCGTGCATAAGAAATGGTTTGGGGATGTTTTTGCTGAAATGGTGCTGGTCAGCTCCATAAGATTGATGGAATTTTAAATAAGGAGAAATACGTTGGCATCCTAAAGAATAGAATGTTTGCTTGGGCTGAAGAAAATTTGCCTGAAATTCCAACAAAATAACCATCCAAAGCGTACGAGTACGGCAAAGTTGACACAAAAGTTTTTTATGAAAATTTCATTTCATCTTTTGATTGACCAATGTCCAACGCGGATTTTAACCCTATATAACATCTCTGGGGTATTGTTAAATGAGCCGTCAGAAAATTTAACTGTCATATGGAAATTGCAATGAGATAAAGATCCGCCAGTACCAAAAGTATCCTAAATATGGATGTCCTTTTTGATGAAGTTAGTACGACAAGCACAATCGATGTGAAGCAATATTAAAGCAAGAGGGTTAAACAACAAAATACTAACTACTAATTTTTGTAATAGCATTATTTTTTGCTGACAAGATATCTCCGTATCTAATTAGTTATCGCACTTAAATCGTTTACTCGACACGTTTTAGTAAAAACCTCTATAATAAAAATGAATTTTAAATGAATTGTTTGTATTAAAGTTTAAGTTTATCATATAATCGTCTTGTCCATACTCATTTTTTTGAAATTGAATCAATACAAGTACATACATATGTCAGATATATGTATATCCGCCATTATAAGAGTAACTGGCATTCCTAATTAAAGGCGATGAGAGGTGTGTTAAGCCGACGCGGCATCCCTATAAGAAGCAGCAACTCTGCGTCAAATTCTCACTTAAATTCTAAAATTAGTAAAAAAGAAATAAAAGGCAACCGAATTATTTATTAATAATAATTTCATTCAAAATCGAAATTTTCAACCCCAGCGTTGCCGTCGCGTTTATTTTTGTAAGGATGTGCCATACAAAATCTATTGGCATGAGTGCATATGACACTAATTTAGCGCTGCCGTTTTTATTTAGGGTCGGCAGTAAAGATAACAGTGCTTATCAGGTCTACCAGGTTAGGACAATTGTACTGTTAAAGACTTTACTCTCTTTACTCTACGACTTGTCACAAAATTTTTGCCTTTCTGTTATAAAGGAGATTTTGGGACATGCGTACCTCCATGCACTCAAATTTAGTACATTGTGATATACGTATGGATATAGCTCTGAGAGATTTCCTCACTTAAAACAAATGAAAATCGTTTCGTGTGGCGCAGTTTTACGGATGCTACAGCCACAGCAACATCAACGGCATATCGCCCGCAAAGCGTCCACTGAGCGGGATGGCTGCATACTCTTTGTACGTGTATCGGGTTTAAAAATCAAAATGTGCATATCACCAATAAGTGTAAAGGCTACATCTTTTCAGCACTGCCGAGTGAGCTAGTGATTTGGTGACCGAGTACAGTAAATAGTGAGAAGAACAATCTCCTTTAGATAATATTTGTGTGCATGTAGAGCAAAGCACTTGTTCGTAACTACTGACCCATATATGTATGTATGTATATGGTAGCTCATATGCACCGAAGTTATAGGACGTGCTTTGGATATTCTCTAATATTATTTATGTGTATGCGTTTAAAACGGAAGTGCATTGATTATGAAAATCTCTAGCTAAGGATTAATATTAGTAAAAAGTTCTCGGTCAATATTCTATAACTAAACAAAGAAAGACTGACAACATACATATATGAAATGTTCATAAATTACAAAGAAGTCAAGACAGGTCAAGTTCAAGGCAACTCAAAGAAAGAATGTAGCGCGATTTCATATTTGCGCTTAATTGCATACTCGAATTTAGCTGCTTCATGGTAAATACTATAACAATCTAATGCAATTATTTATTGAAGGAGTAAATGGATACATTTTTATAATATTCTGCGAAAACATACAAATATATTCGGGAGTGAATCGACAGTTCGTTGCAACTCACTACTGTGAAGTTGTAAGAGTTTGAATAAATAGATAAACATGAACATGAATTTTTGAAAAATTTTCAAAAAGAAAGTCGTACGTTTCTCTTTATGCAGAAATTAATGTTTATTTTTGGATTTTAATAATCATTTTGAGTAAATTATTACTTTTACTATTTTACAAATAGTTCAAACCATATCCCAAAATGATTCGGTTTAAAAACATTAAGATATTACTCTAAAAGAAAAAGTGTGAATTTTACGGATTTAAAAAAAACTTATTTTGGCAGAATTGATTGCTTGTAAACAACGAAAAATTAAAAAATTCTTTTGACTTTTGTTGGAAAGTTTTTAAATTAATTAAAACAAATCGATTTTGCCCTATTCGCCGATTTTGTGTAAATTATTTAACGTCCATTTACATTTAGAGTCATGTGAAAAATAATAAGACAGGCATGCATAAAAACGAAACAAGAATAAAATTGGACACTGATTGGACAAGCAGTAAAATGGGTTCCCCAGTTTGAAACACGCGGCAGGAAGTCAAAAATAGCATTGTTTGTCAATAAAATATAAAGTGCTGTGTTAAGAAAAATCCATTTATTTCGTCAAAACTTATAAAATATGATTTGAATATTGATGTTGATCCATCAACTAATCGCAAAGTACTTATAAAGGAAAATCTGAAGAGCCGAAGCACGAGAAAAGGGCCTATGTTGACCGTACAACAAAGGCTTAAGTTTGCTGAAGGACATGTTCTTTGGCCTAAATAACAATGACGTAACATTTTCGGGTTTAACGAAACAAAAGTTAACTTATTTAATTCTGATTGAGGTATTCATTATGTAAAAATACCGAATAATGCAGCGTATAACCATAAGTATATTATGGTATGGGCTTCGTTTTCATACAATTGTCTGGGCTCTGAAGGCAACAGATTGTGTGGCCATACTACAAGAATTTATCTATAGAACGCTGAAGAAAATAGACCACATAGGTGAATATTTATGCAAGACAACGATCCTAAAAACACGGCTAAGTATACAAAAGATTGGTTTAGGGTCAATAATGGAGTGGCCACCGCAGTAACCGGATCTAAAATCCATTGAGAATTCGTGGAATACAGTGAAAGCGTCGTTAAAAGAAAAGTGCCCAAGTAATAATGAAGAGCTTTTTTCAACTTATTCAAAATTCATCGAATGCAATTCCGGTTTCCTGTCTAAACCTAGTTGACTCTATGCCGAAGCGGTGTCGATAAATTTTAAACAACCATGGATTTTCAGCAAAATATTAAACTACTTAGAAATTGATATTATCACAATTGAATGAAAACCAGTTACCATTTTTATTTAATATGGTATTTTTTATAATGTAATATGTTAATAACTTATTAGTTTCCAACTTTATTTTATGGAGAATACCATTCAAGAAAAGATTTTATGACCTCCAAAAACCACACTGACTGCATTTTTCAACTTTTGAACGTTTCGTAAGGACATGATTACACTTAGGGGAGGGAATACCTCAAAACTATATTGACATTGTCGCGCTCCTGTTCAAAATCATCTTGGGGTTAAACAAAAGTCAAGGCATCGGACGCTCTTAGTCGTGTCTACGCAGTACATGTCAAAAGTTTTTATTGCTTTTGTATGCATATGTTATTACATAATGTTTTAGGTCCTACAAGCTTGATGAAACCTAAAATTTTCATTGATCGAGAACGTCATACTCAAAGAGAAATATGTAAATTTCGGTGACGCTTAGAAATTTATTGGGTCGAAACTATGAACGCGAGCGTGGCACCGCCCAGCTTTAGGTGAAGTCACATTTCAGCTGATTTACTCACCAGTTTCTATCATATTTCGTACATAATATTATTCTGACATTCCTAAGTAACATTGCGAAACTGAAGTTAATAGGATCACGTTCAAGACCAACTTTATTCATAGTCAGAGTAGATGGTTTATATGGAAATCCGTTACAATTGATATCAGATGTAGGAATGTCAAATAAAGTCCCAATGAGATAATTATTTTAATGATTCAATAACTAAAATTAGAGCTGGCCCAATGCTTGCAGCGCCTATGTCCTCACTGTCGGAAGAGCACGATAAAATTAGGATCGAAGTTGATGAGTCGATTTAAGTTCCGAAGATAAGAAGTTCTCAACGAACTGCAAAACTGTTCAAGTGGATAACATATGGTTATCATGAAAAACTTAGAAAAATTAAAGCAAATCGGTCGACACATCTGTTTCAGGCCTATACAACTGGGATGCCCAAAGACTATAAGAGCTTTTGGAGTAGATGTCTCCCAATGAGATAATTATTTTAATGCAATAACTAAAATTAGAGCTGGACCAATGCTTGCAGCGCCTATGCCACGAATTCACTTTGAGTTCAAGTGGATAACATATGGTTATCAGATGTCATGGGAAAATTAAAACAAATCGGTACATCATTGAAATTCGTCCACGAAAGATTTCTACCAAAAAAAAAACGTTTTGGTAGTAAAGGACTATTTCAACAAATATCATAGGTATACAAAATTCCTTATCAATTTAATGAACTACATAGTAGGGAACGTATACATCAAAAAGTGGCTAACGAGATATAATGTTCCAATGGAATTACATTCTGATCAGGGTAAGAACTTCGAACTACTGCTTTAAGACAAGCGCCCAACGCTAAGGACAATTGTTATAAATCTCGATTGGAATCGCCTGCGGTGCCTTAAGATTTTCGATTTAAGTTAATTTTTGGATCGAAATTGGCGAAGGTTGAACAATATCCATGTTATATTCATAAATCCACGTCTCCGTACCGTTCTCAGCTACGTTGTCTGACATCTTCTCTACATCAACCGCTACTCGACGTCTTTTTGGAAAAAGATTCAGGGCTTTTGGTACGAGCAGAGATAAAGAGATGACCAACTCTCCTATCACTTGAAACTGGGAGCGTAAAGATTTTGTCATTTGACTGGATCGGGTAGGTCTGACATTTAATTAAAGAAAACGGAAAGTTTATATGTATTTTTTATAATCGAGTTAACAACAGCGCGCTAATCGCCTTCTTCTCTTGATATCTCCAACGGAGTGGAGGTCTCCTTCTTCCTCTGCTTCCCCCGGCAGGTGCTCTTAATTTTCTGAATTATGTCAATGTCGTCGTATAACACGTACATTGTTCCATCGAATGCGATATTTGCCATTGCCAAAGCGCAAGGCACCATAAGTCATCCGCAGAACCATGAATACCAAATTCAGACATAGCGGCATAAAGGCTGCTCCTTTTCGCGCTGTCGAAAGCATCTTTAAAATCGACGAAGAGGTGATTTGTGTCGATCCTCTTTTCACGGGTCTTTTCCAAGATTTGACGCATGGTGAATATCTTGTTGATTTTCCAGGTCTAAAGCCGCACTGATAAGGTCCAATCAGTTTGTTGACAGTGGGCTTTAATCTTTCACACCAAATACCTATCCCACGGTAGTTGGCGCAGATTGTGGGATTTCCTTTTTGTGGATTGGGCAGAGCACGCTTAAATTCCAATCGTTGGACATGCTTTCATCCGACCATATTCATTGAAAGAAGCTGATGCATGCTCCTTATCAGTTCTTCGCCGCCGTGTTTGAGCCGGCAATCCATCGGCCGCCGCCGCTTTGTTGTTCTTCAGACGTGTAATTGCTATTCGAACTTCTTCATGGTCGGGCAATGGAACGTCTGCTCTATCTTTATCGATTGGGGAATCGGGTTCGTCATCTCCTGGTGTAATGCTTGCACTGTCATTCAGCAGGCTGGAGAAGTGTTTCCTCCATAATTTTAGTATACTCTGGGCATCGGTTACTAGCTCACCTTCTTAAGTTTTACAAGAGTATGCTCCTTCTGTTAATCGCCGCATTTTTTTGTAGAATTTTCGATCATTACCCCTGTCGGCCAGCTTGGCAAGCTCTTCATACTCACGCATTTCGGCCTCTCTCTTTTTCTGTCTGCAAATGCGTCTCGCTTCCCTTTTCAACTCTCGGTACCTATCCCATCCCGCACGTGTTGTGGTCGATTGTAATGTTGCGAGGTAGGCAGTCTGTTTTCTCTCCGCTAAGACACGGCACTCCTCATCGTACCAGCTGCTCTTTTGCATTTTTCGAAAAAAATGGTCTCGCACAGAAACGGGTGCGTATCTTGGCTGCGACAAGATAGTGATCCGAGTCAATGTTAGGATCTCAGTGAGTACTCACGTCTAAAACACTGGAGACGTGTCTTCCATCTATCACAACATGATCGATCTGCTTGGTGGCTTTTCAATGTTGTCTCCGAGCAAGCTATCAGAGGTTATTGTATCCTGTTCATTGGTAGTGGTAACAAACAAGTTTAATTCACTTGATTCATTGTTGAAACTTCAAAAATCAGGTTCTTTAACATACCATAGAATAACAAAAAATATTTAAATAGTTACTCCATATATTAAGTGTTAGGTTTCTAATTTAAAGGCTCAAAAAAACGTATTTCGTTACATCGGGCTTAAATGCAAAATGTTATAAAAATTGCTAACTTTGAGAATGCAATTCAGTGCACATGTTCCTTGATCCTCTCCATGAGATAGATTTTGGAGACGACTCAAATCGGAGCATTGCTTAGACTAAAAAAATCCGTGGAGCTAAAATCAAACCAGAAATTCAGCTAACAAACTTAAATTCGGTAGAATTTACAGTATGTCAGAACTTACTAAAACGACCTATTTATATCCGCAATGCTCAGTGAGCATTTCTTTTTAGGATTTTGTAACGGTGATGAAATGGGTGAAATCGGATAGTAAGTACGCCTGCGTGCCTCCAAAGGTTCTGTAGAAATTACAAAAAGTGCAATAACTGTATAGTGAAAATATCAGAAGCATTAAATTTCACCATCAAGTTACATATGTTATCACAGCAGACATCTACTCAATCAAATTTGGTGCATAACACCACCCTTTATATCTTTTTCGAATCATTTAAGTCTTCAGTATATTGCTAATTAAACTTATTAATTTAAAACATACTTATTGATTGATTTTTCTTCTTTCAGCAATGGAATCTAAACTAATTTGGATAATAGCAATATTTTATTCAACTCTTCAACATATCAGTTCCGCTTCATCACCCTGTAAGTCAATCTCATATACGTAAAGTATACATATTTAATAAATATTTATGCACCAGTGGGGTGACCACTTTTGGCGGACAATTTTATGAGACATAACGAATCGTGACAGATATACTCGTACAAATATAAATACACTTAAATGGAGGAGTAATTTTGAACAATTACACTAGGCTCACATCGAAGCAAAAAATTTAACAAACAAATAAATACATGTCATACTTTTTTACTCTTGCAACATGTTGCTAGAGAGTATAATAATTCTGTTCACCTAACGGTTGTTCGTATCACCTAAAACTAATCGCGTTAGATGTAGGCTTATATAAATATAAATGACCAAGTTGAGAGACGAGTTCAAATAACCCTTCCTTACTTGTTATTGTTACTGTTTGCACTGAGTAAGCCTCTAAAAGGATCTCAATTTTAGCCTGCGTCACTTTTTGGTTACCTGAATATAAATATGTAAATAAATAAATATACATTTTGACAAAAAAAAGCATCCGGAAAATGTAATTAAGTTCCCGTGGTAAATGATATTTCAAAAAAAGTATCAGCTTTTTAAGTCGGTACACCTCAGTGGATAGAGAGAGAAGTCAAGAGCGCTCGACATCTCTCGAGGGTCCGTTCGAATGATTTTGGTGGATATTTCGAGTATGAAACGCGTTCTTACTTGACTCGCAGAGTACCGTAAACAGGTCTGTTTACACATGCTTCATCGTTTGAATTCCGATTCCACATTAATGGAGAGCATTATAACTGCTGATGAGATATGAGTTTGACTTGCAAACAAGTCAATAATCATCGGAATGAAAGAAAAAAGAGCCGAAACCAACAAAACGAAAATACCAAAGCCGTTCGAAAATCAATTTGGTGCTCATTGCTTTTAAGATATTCGTGGTTTGGCGCATCACGAGTTTGCTCCGAAAGAACAGACAGTCAATAAAGAGTATTTGGCCATATTGAGGCGTTTGCGTGAGAACATTCGTCGAAAACAGCCGGAATTTCGGGAGAACAAGTCATGGATTTTACACGATGATAATGCACCACCTTATCGATTGTGACCGAATTTAAACGCAATGAATACCATCTATAAACCACGTGACGCTACAGTGAACCCCATTTTAGTCGATCGAAGATAGGAATCAGGAAAGCAATATCCCTGAATTTCATTTATACATATATCTCAAACATTGACCGGTATTTACGGTAAAAAGTCGACTATAGGTACTGTGGTCCAAAATAACTTTTTAACCAAGTTACAGCTTGCACGGGCAGACAGATAGTCACCCGGATTGTAAATTCACATTAACGATTTCATGCGCTCACATCTTTTCATTAGTACATTAGACTTTTAAAATATTATATAATAAGAAATATAATTTTTAACTACAATTATTAACTTATCACAAATATTTTATATCTTTATGACAGTGAAACGACCCCGAGCAGGAGATCCCTTTGACACATTTCCAAAAAATTTTTGGCAAGAATTCTCCTCCCCATTTACGGACACACCCGAAGATGAGGAGGCTGAAATAACGGAAACCACAACTCACGAACCGTTTCCTTTCTTTGCTGATCCATATACAACTGTAAACGTCAGTACGCAATTAAGTTCGAATGTACATCTACATTGTAGAGTCAACGACTTACAAGGAAAAACGGTAAGAAAAATTAATAATTATAAGACAATTGACTACATTGCCAAGAGTTACATTTTTTCTATTCATTAAATGTTAATTAAATTTCAAGGGCAAACCTCCATAAAAGAGTAATTTTACAGTATACCCGGAAATACCCAATGTATATAATATATGTATAATATATACTATATATGTATCTAACATACAAAATATATGCTCATAAATTTTAGAGACTATGTATAATAATTGCTTTGTGTGAAATATACGAGTATATTAAGAAAACTCTTCTTTGAATTCTATCACTGGATTTTTAATTAAAAATTACTTGCCTTGTTTTCTAATGCAAACGCGTTATTACTCCCTATTCGAGTTTACAACTTCTTACTTGCAACTCATTCATACTTTACTCGGCTACACTCTCAACCTTGCTACTCCGGCAACTCTCAGATGGTTTCTAACACATCGCCACACGAGCATTCTACTCTTGTTTTCTGTCAATCGTGTTCGCCACACTGCCCTCCACCTAAGTCTGATCGTCCGATTAAACATACCATATTTGTGGTATTAAACGCTGCCAGCAGTTTCAGATGAACTACTTCACTTTATTCCTAAGTCCTCTACTGGTTTGTATCCTGGTCGTTGAGTCGTTTAAATTTGGGGTAAGGTTTGCACGGAAAAAAAATTTTAATATCTTATTAAAAGTATTGGCAGATAGTGTTTCGGAATTTCAACTTTTCATGTTTTAATGCAGTTTCCGTATTCCCAGTATCTATGATAATATATATATGTATATATGGGTGGGTAAAAAGAACTCTTTTTTCGCTTGAAACTCCGAAAAATATGTTCTTACACACCTCCCAAAAACCCGCTCCAAGTATTAGCCCTTAATTGTAACAGGAAGGTCTTCATATTATCGTATAGAAAGATTCATGTCTCACTTCAAACTACTTCAAAAAATATTTCCTTTTATAGATTTTGTAGGAGATTTTTTCGTAAAATCAACCATTTAAAAGTTATTAACGGTTGAAGTTTGACTAAATTTTCGTTTTTCTTTTGAATTTATAACACAATGAACAAAAATTATTTTAAATTGCAAAACTCACGAGAAATGTCCAATTAGTAGCTACAATAAACTGTGGATCCCATCCCTGAAGTGAGAATCCGGAAGGTCTGCAAAATACGCTTCAACAGCCGTTCTGTCATCTTCATTTGATGAAAAACGCTTACCACGCATAAATTTGGAAGTTGTTGTAGCCAAATCTGGTGAATACGGTGTATGCTCAAACAATTTGAACTTTAATTCATGCATTTTAACCATTGTAAAAATGCTCTTGTGACGCGGTGCTTTGTCCTGATGAAAAAGGATTTTTTTCTTCGACAAACCGGGTATTTTTCACGGTATTTTCCTTCAACTCAGTTGGAATCTTAAATTTTACATTTTACAACAAGTATGCAACACGCAGCTTGGGAAAGTACACCGTTATTAAGGAAAATTGCTGTAAACTCTCAATATCCTAATGATATAAGAGAAATTATTAAGTTAAAGGGAAAGCTACGACGTAAGTCAAACACTTTGCCCAGCTGATAAATCTATTTTGAATAAAGTTTTTAAAGGTTTAAAAATTAAAGTTTCGCAAAATATCTACAAACACCAGAAACTCAAGTATGTCCCATTAAAATAAATGCTGATAGCTGGACCAGAGATGATTCAAAAAAAACCGAAGTATTTTCGGATTATTTAGCAAAAATATTCTCCCCATATGAAACACACGTAGATTCTCCTACTGCTTCCAGTCAAGAAAGCGAAGAAATCTCAAGTTGCACAAGCAGTGAGCTAAGTAAGCAGATTAAAAATCTGAAAAACAAAAAATCTCCTGGTTACGACCTGATTACTGCCGAGGTCCTAAAACAGCTTCCTCAAATAATTATAGTAAAAATTACCAGCATTATTAACGCGGCTTTTCATCTTCAATACGTGCCGATTTATTTGAAAATTGCTCAAGTTCTCATGATTCCAAAGCCAGGAAAACCAGGATATGATGTATCTTCTTACAGGCCCATATCACTTCTACCGATAATATCGAAGCTTTTTGAGAAAATTCTCATAAAACGTATCAATAAAATCATAGAACGAAAAACCATAATTCCAGCGCATCCGTTTGTGGTTTGAGCCAACCAATCTACGATTGATCAAATCCACAGGATTACACACATTATTGAAAAGCCGCGAAACTGTAACTGATTTTACAGAAACAGCGTTATGACATCATAAAATCGTATTTATCAGATCGCTACTTTCGCGTTAAACAAGGAGACAAAAATTATATTCTTATGGAAATAAAAGCAGGAGCTCCACAAGGCAGTGTGTTGGGCCCTCTTCTTTATATTCTAATAACGCACGACCTGCCAGTAGACTACAATTATACAACAGCCACATTTGCAGATGATACCGCGTTGCTTGTTGTTGGTAGTAGTGAACACGAGTCCACTACTAAGAAACACAACTGCAAGAGAGCACTAAGCTCAATAAAAGACAAGCTCCAGCTAAACTTGATCTGGGTTCTCGGCCACAGGAACATTTTCGGGAACGAAAAAGCAGACCAGTTGGCAAAGGCAGGAGCTTTCCTCAATGAATCCAAGGCGGAGCTAATACCAAGCCCACTAGGATCGATAAAAGGAGAGATCAATAGACAATTTCAGCAAATTTCAAACAACAGGTGGAAAAACATTACAAAATGCGTCATAACTAAACAATTATGGCCAACATATGGCAGGAAAAGAACCAATGACTTATTAAATAGGTCAAGAAAAAGTATTTACAGAATAACAGCTACCACAACAGGGCACTGACCATTTGGGGAACATGCGTCCAAAATGGGATTGCCCTACAACGACATCTGCCGTGGCTGCGGAGTAGCAGGGAACAAGGAAACAATCTTCCACTTTCTCTGCGAATGCCCAGCTCTAGCACAGATCCGACACAAAACACTCGAAATCCACCAAGCACCAAACCTTGAATGGATTTCCACCAAAAGCATATCGGACATAAGTAGTTTCATCGAAACCTCAAAATGGTTTGAGAGAGAAGGTGAAACGTAATAGCAGATACAGGAGGTTCTACGAATAGTGTATCAAAATGGCACATCAAGTGCTAATTGAGCCCGATAGGGATGCACTACTACCTACCACTACTAATCCAAAAGCTGTAAATAAAGTCTTACAATGGGCAAAGAAATGGCAGAAAAACTGAATGAATTGTTTTGACATACAGCACTTACCAATTTTCATAGACGGTGCACGAATGCCGTACTTTAATTCCGCTAAATACATAAGAATGATGCTTGACTCTATGCTACGGTGAGTTCACGTAAAAAACAATTGAAAAGTATTGGTTAATCGGTAACAAATCAGTGTTATCTATCGAAAATAAGTTACTTACCTATGAACAAATACTCCGACCGATATGGAGCTATGGTGCACAACTCTGGGGATGTACTAACGCAAACAATAAGAAAGTCATCCAACAATTTGAAAACAAAGTACCAAGCCTATGTCAAAGAGCCTTGGTATTGTAGATGTGCTGACATAGAGCGTGATCTAGGCGTAAACTCGATTAACGCAGAAATATTAAAAATGGCAACAACACATAGTGCTTGTAAATCATATTCAAGTTGCTTGTTAGTCCTTTCTTTTATTTGAACTAGTTGCAATCTATAAACCAAATAAAAAAAATATAATTATAAAATTGCCTTTGAATAAATAAATTGAGTTTCTGTTTTTTGATAATATATAACCTTAAAACACAAAGATAATCGCATAAAGTAAGTATTGAGCTGATGAAATATTATTTACTATGAAGGTATCGTGGATGCGGCGCAAAGGTGATGAGTTGGCCCTGATCACATTCGGTCTTCACACGTACAGTGGTGACGCAAGGTATTCCTTGGAGTTCGAAGAGCCAAATGACTGGAAGCTTTCAATACAATATGCAAATGAACATGACGAAGGACCGTACGAGTGTCAAGTCTCTTCACATCCGCCTTTAGTATTGTTAGTATATTTAACTGTAATTGGTAAGTTGTAAAGAATTTTGCAAATTCACATATTCGCATTTTTGCATTTCTCTCTTTCGCTGTCTTTAGCACATTTATTATATTCTCTATTACTGTCAGGGGTATTTTGGCATTATTGTAACTTATATCACAATGATTAATGATTTTTTGACACAAAATGTTAGAAATATCCAAAAAGCTAAGATTTGAATTTGTGCACGTATTGCAATTACATACAAGCTACAGAACGTCCAACGTGATCAGTAATCAAATAATACGAATAACTCTCATTTTTATACCCTTGCAACCGAGTTTCTTAACCTAACGGTTAATAACGATTTTTCCAAGGAGGATTTACCAAGTGCTATGATGACTGGAAAATTCGTTGGCATAAGTGTATTACAGCGGGAGAGGATTACTTTGAAGGAAATGAAATGGACAAAATTCACCTTTCAATTTGATCACAGTAGTATAAATGATCAGAATGACGAGAAAAGTTGATATCCGGTGGACTATCTGTCCGTTCGTCCGTGCAAGCTGTAACTTACTTAACTTACTTACTTAACACTTAACTTAACGGAAATATTTTTTTGTTTAATCCAAATATTTTTTATACGCTATATATTGTATATTAAATTTAAAACGAAATTCGTTTCGTTCAGAAGAAACTTGGTAGATCATATGATGTATATATAGTATAATCGATCAGACTTATATGCTGAGTGAATTTAGCCATTTCCGCCTGTCTGTAGGTCTGTCCAGCCTGCTGTATATACGCGAACTTGCCCCTCAAGTTTTAAGACATTCAACTAAAATTTTGCTCCTCATGAAGCTGTATAAGAAATAACTGCCTTACATACTGATCAATCAAACTCAAGTCCCAAGACCTTCACGAAATTCGGCGTAAATTATTACCCAAGGCAACTCTGCAATCTGCAAATTGGTGTGATAGGACCACTATAGGATAGCACTTTATATAGGATATGGAAAACTTTTTTATTTGTTAGAGTATTTTCTCGGAATTTTGCACAGATTATTGTTCAAGGTAGCGCCATAACCTTAACACAAATTTTTAAGGTCTTGCAATTATAGAATACAACTGTCATTCAAAGTGATCAATCAAAATCAACATAATGATTTTTTATACCCTTTTATTTTGTAAAAGAGGGGTATTATAGGTATCAATTTTAAATAATTGTCTGATACTTACTTACACTTACACCGGTTTTGAAAATATTTTCTTTCTTTTCTTTGGTGCACTAATTAGTAAGTCAATCATATACTCCTATATCAATCTTTGGGTTTTATATTTCTATTATGCACTGTACATACAAAAATGTCAGCTCTTGAATCTCTTCAGGTTACTCTTCGCCCCAAATGCGGAAATTTTGTGTGTTTTGATACCCATAGCGCCAAAAATGAACCTCATTGCTGAACAAAAATTTACTCGAAACATCAGATCTTCTTGGAACATTTCAAGAGCCCATAGAATGAAGCCATGTCTCTTGAGAAGGTCGAGCAGCTTCAGTTCTTGCATAAGCTGTATTTTGTATGTACTCAATTTAAGATCTTGACGTAAAATGTGCCAAGTCGTTCCACACGTCAGTCCGACTTGCTGCAAACGGCGCCGAAGTATTTAAACAATTTCAAAATTTTGATACTTTAATGAAATTAATGGCACTAAATATGAGTGTAGTAAGTCCAGACAAAAACTTCTCTTCTTCTTAATTGGCGTAGACACCGCTTACGCGATTATAGCCGAGTTAACAACAGCGCGCCAGTCGTTTCTTCTTTTCGCTACGCGGCGCCAATTGGATATTCCAAGCGAAGCCAGGTCCTTCTCCACTTGGTCCTTCCAACGGAGTGGAGGTCTTCCTCTTCCTCTGCTTCCCCCGGCGGGTACTGCGTCGAATACTTTCAGAGCTGGACTGTTTTCGTCCATCCGGACAACATGACCTAGCCAGCGTAGCCGCTGTCTTTTAATTCGCTGAACTATGTCGATGTCGTCGTATATCTCGTACAGCTCATCGTTCCATCGAATGCGGTATTCGCCGTGGCTAACGCGCAAAGGACCATAAATCTTTCGCAGAACTTTTCTCTCGAAAACTCGCAACGTCTACTCATCCGTTGTTGACATCGTCCAAGACTCTGCAACATATAGCAGGACGGGAATTATGAGTGACTTATAGAGTTTGGTTTTTGTTTGTCGAGAGAGGACTTTGCTTCTCAATTGCCTACTCAGTCCGAAGTAACACCTGTTGGCAAGAGTTATTCTGCGTTGGATTTCTAGGCTGACATTGTTGCCAGACAAAAACTGTTATTCTTAATATATTGGTTGAGTTTATATCACTTACATATATCTCTTTTGAGTTAATTAGTTTGCTTTGAACATGAATGATTCGGATACGAAGCAAAATGTGTTGTGAAGTATCTTAATAAAACTCAAAGATTATGTTAATAATATGGCGTATGGACAAAAATAGACATGGTAAAACCTGTTCAATACTAATCTATATCTCATATACCTAATATAAGATTTTCAAACTTCCGGTTGGCTTTACACCGTATATATCGGTCAATATGTAAGATATCTTAACAAAATGAACTGAACGTATAGTATTGGACATAGTAGTATAGTCACAACACAAAATATATGAAGAAAGTCACCATACCCCGCAAAAGGAAATTAAATTTATAGAAATGAAAGAAAAATGATATGATTTTACATGCAATATGTGTAAATTTATATCATACATACATACATATATAAATTATTCTCGTAAAAGTTATTTCATTTGATGACTCAATCTATTTACACACAATGCTTTCGATTCTAAAGAAATAAAGTCCAAACATTTCTATCACTTGGCAGTTCCTCATGTGGAAATACTCGATGAACGAGATTCAGCCACTCCTGAGAAGTATTATAAAGCTGGAAGTACCATTGAACTGAAATGTGTAATTTCGAAAATACCGCAGCCGTCATCGTACATCACTTGGCAGCATGGTAAGCGAATGCTGAACTATGACACCAGTCGGGGAGGAATCAGGTAATCGATAAAATTATCTAATCAAACTTATCCCCTAACTTATACTTGTATTTTACTGTACCATAGCGTAAAGACTGACATGCTTCCTGGAAGAGCATTGAGCCGTCTTTATATTGCCAACGCAAATCGACAGGACACTGGAAACTATACTTGCATGCTTGGCAACGATATTTCAGGAACCGTCATGGTTCACGTCCTAAATGGTATATGCCTAACCCGCTTTTTTCATTTATAAAAACTTAAATTGTATTATTTACATGCCAGGCGAAGAGCCAGCCGCAATGCAACATGCATCAGGAGCTAAGTTGTGCTCTCCGATTTCGATTGTGATAGTTACAATGATGGCATCAAAGATTTGTCTACGATGACAACACTAATACGAACTATTTGACACTAACACCAACACCACTTGTCCAAATCTGCATTTTTCATGTCCGCATAATAAAGGGTTGTTTTAGAATATAAATAAAAATAGGTGCATATTACAAATAAATGAATAGGATATGAACCCAACCATTTTTACAATACACAATAGAATAAACATGTATATATAAATGTTCATAAATTATTGAAAAGAGCAAAGATGTATGTTAAGACTTTAACTTTTTCATGCATACTTAAACTCATTGTATTATAATTGAATTTTTTTCATTTTTATACAAATATTTAAATACATAGAAATTTATATTTATAACAATTTGCAATGATCAAAAATGTCTGGAGATTAACACATTTTCGGAAACGTCGATCCTTAGTGAAACTAATGTACCAAGAATATTGCGAACTGAAAAGTCTTTCAAAATTTTATTAAACGAAACCATAAATTAGGTTCTAAGAAAATGATAAACTTCCAAATACAAATCAAACGATTATTCATATTTGGTATCCTTTAAATGTCCTAACCTGGACATTTGTCAACTAAATATTCACATATTAGCTTAAACCAAGTCCGCTACCAGTGAGAATGACGTCAAAGATGTCATGAGTAGTTCAGTTAATAACACTAAATTCTATATTGTTAAAATTAATAATAAGAAATTTTCAAAGCTTTTCAAGTCTTTATTAAATGTGTCGTGGCATTTCAAAACTAATTTTAGTATTTACTGTCATTGAAACACAGTGATATTTAAGCTTCGAATTTTGTGTAAAATTTAGATAAATTTAACACTTGTTTTAAATCTATAATTTCAGAACTTAAAACTATTAAATTGTTATCAACATCATCTAGGATACAGTGTTGATATTATATAATATGTACGAATTGAAATAAAAACGAGAGGATTATTTTACAACCAAGAACAATTTACACAACTCAAAGCGAAGAAAACCTTTTATATCAATTAGCTTTGAAGTAAATACAAAATATTCAATTTAAAATTGTAAAACGATCATCTAAGACGACGTCAAATGCGAGAATTTGTTAATAATATCAGAGAAAGTTATGCATAAATACATTATATAAATACAAGAATATCTCTGAGGCTAAAAAACGTGAACGAGCCAAATTTAAAAAAAAAAAATTAAGAAAAAAATCGAGTGAGATAATGAAACAATACTTATAGAGAAATAAAGAAAGCATACAATTAACTGGAGATCAAAATAAAAATAAGTAACATATGTACTCGTATTTATTTAAGCAACATTGTTACATTTTTTTACTCATACTACATCCATAAATGTGTCGTTAATGAAAATCAATCATCTTTACATACAAACGTAAATACATACATACATACAAGAGTAGATGTGTGTATACATATGTATATCGATAGCAAATCTTGCGAAACTTTTCCGCGATAGCAACTTTAAATTACATAATAAAACGAATTGTATTTTTTTTTTTTTTCAAAATAGATTCAAATTTCGACATTTCTAATTCAACACAATTTGTTGCTTCATACGAGGTATGACAATTAAGTAATGAGACTGATTCCATAAAAACCGTATATTTAAAAATTATTCTACAACTCTGCCATCCCTTCAAAGTAGTCCCCTTGGGCAGCTATACAGCGATTCCAGCGCGTTTTCCATGCTTCGTAACATTTCTGGAACGCTTCGACTGGGATGTCCGCGAGTACCCTCGTCACGGCCGCCTGGATGTCCGTAATCGACTCAAAATGGGTTCCTTTGACCACCGATTTTGTTTTAGGAAACAAAAAAAAAGTCACAGGGTGACATGTCGGGCGAATAAGGCAACTGTTGCAACACGGCGATCCCTTTAGAGGCCAAATACTGGGACACGCTGAGGGCTGTGTGGCACGGCGCGTTGTCGTGATGAAGGATCCAGTTACGAGCGATGTCTGGGCGCACCCTGTTGACTCGTTTTCGCAATCGCGGCAATAAAATCAGTCTCATTACTTAATTGTCAAACCTCGTAGTTACCATATTCTACACCTTCTAATAGCAAAAGGTTTAATAATTTAACGCACGCCTCTTTATACTATCTGAATGATGTTGTAGTACAGTTTTAATTGAGGTGATTACATAAGATAACTTTCTGCAATGGCTTTATTTTATTAATACATCCAGTGCATTTAAATCTTTTGAATAAAAATGAGGTGAAGATAGTTCAAATAATTCTAATTTTGTTTATAAGTAATTTTTAATAAATTTACGAAACTACACTGAATATTTTTTATTATTATAATTACTGGAGCTAGCACATATGAATAACATATGTCTGTACATATGTATGTGTATTTCATATTTACCATAGATTATATTACAGTTTACATGATTTTTATTCTAGGTACTGTTTTAATGAATTTGTATCGGACCCTTGAGAAGCAATAAAATTATTTAAAGTCAAACTAATTAGTTTCTTATGAGCGGAAATGCATTTTATCGAAAATGTATCATAATTGTTAGTAAAAAACTTAAAACATGGATGCTGCTCATACCTAAGTTGTTACTTTAATATATTCCGCGGTTAGTATTTCTCCACCACAGAAAGAAGACACGATTTAAGAAAAAACTTGTTTACTTTCGCCATTTTACTTTTTTATGGGAAAAATTGAAATTTCAGAGACGTCAGCAAAAAAAAAACGACTTGTGAAATAACGGATAATTCACTTTTCCAAGTGTCCATTCAGCATTGCATAAATACCATATTAAACATAATTTTTTGGAAATAGCGCGCTAAATTTATTTCCATCATTTAGTTACATTACAAAGAGGAAACGTATATTCATTTGTAACAGCTGGTTTAAAAATCAAAGTCAGAGTGAAATTTGGAAAAAAATCTATTTATTTTTGTTTTTGGTTTTTGTCATAATTTTTGAGTATAGTTAATTATTGGATAGCCGCTCAGTTTAGTCAATAGCCCAATCAGTTAATCTTTAAACGCAATTTTTTCGAAACAGAATTTTTCCGAATTTGCTGCAAAGATAACTCATAGAGATTTATAAAACAGCTGTTTTTGACATTAAAAATATACATCGTTTAATATTTTTTTTAAGAAAACATTGTAATGCCGTATTTTGTTATACAAGTCTTCTTGTTTTAAATGTTTTCCCTTTAAGGTAAATAAAGGAGGAATTTTTGATTTGGAAAGTCGATTGCCAGGTGAATTCAGATGTATTGGTTTCAATCCATTGGTTTATTTAAATTTTTGCTTGTTTTCCTCTTTGCAGTAGCTAAGTCAGCTGTAATAATGAAATAGATTTCAGAATGCTGGCAAGCAGAAGGCGTTAAATCAGAGTCGCACAGGGAGACGAGATTAACCGAGCGATTCTGTACTGTGATACAGTTACAAGTCTCTAAAATTGAGATTTTAAAATAGAGACAATTTTCAAATTTCCAATATGCGCCTTCTCCTGGCGTTGTACTTTCACTGCCATTCAGCAGGCTGGAGAAGTGTTCCTCCATAATTTTAGTATGCTCTGGGCATCGGTCACTAGATCACGTTTGGGGGTTCTACAAGAGTATGCTCCGGTCTTGAAACCTTCTGTTAGCCACCGCATTTTTTCGTAGAATTTTCGAGCATTACCCCTGTCGGCCAGCTGGTCAAGTTCTTCATACTCACACATTTCGGCCTCTCTCTTTTTCTGTCTGTAAATGCGTCTCGCTTTCCCTCTTTAACTCTCAATATATATCCCATTGCACGTGTTCTGGTCGATCGTACATTTGCGAGGTAGGCAGTCTGTTTTCTCTCCGCTGCAACACGGCACTCCTCGTAGTACCAGCTGTTCTTTTGCATTCTCCGATAACCAATGGTTTCGGTTGCAGCTGTAAGTAAGGAGCTTGAAATGCCGTCCAACAGCTCCCTTATACCGAGTTGTTGACGAGTGCTCTCAGAGAGCAGGAGGGCAAGCCGACTAGCAAATCGTTCGGCTGTCTGTTGTGATTGCAGCTTCTCAATGTCGAACATTCATTGTGTTTGTTGACGTGTGTTTTTTGCTGCACAGAGGTGGGTGCGAATCTTGGCTGCAACAAGATAGTGGTCCGAGTCGATGTTAGGACCTCGGAGCGTACACACATCTACAACACTGGAGACGTGTCTTACGTCTATCACAACATGATCGATCTGGTTGGTGGTATTTCGATCCGGAGACAGCCAGGTAGCTTGATGAATTTTTCTATGCTGGAATGTAGTACTACATATAACCATATTTCGGGCCCCGGCGAAGTCGATCAGCCTCAACCCATTTGGGGATGTTTCCTCGTGGAGGCTGAATTTACCGACTGTTGCGCCAAAGATACCTTCCTTGCCCACCCTGGCATTAAAGTCGCCAAGCACGATTTTGGCATCGTGACGGGGGCAGTTCTCATTGGTACGCTCCAAGCGCTCATAGAAGACATCTTATTTCACTACTGGTGATTTTTCTACTGTAATTGAAAAATTTCCGATATGCGTTCACTTTTCGTAAATAGAAGTTCACTCTATGAAATGCGATTTATTAGGGTTACTAGTGATCACAATAGCAGGAAAACAGCAAGTATTAACATTAAAGTGTAACGTTCTTACGATTTTTAATAATGCCAAAAAATTTATAAAAGAATATAAGTGAAGTATGGCAGATATTTGAAGTGGTACATGATATATATGCAAAATGTAATGATTTAATAATAATAATAATACACAACGATTAGTAGCGGGAGGAGGGCCCAACCGTCGCGAGGGGCGCAATCCGCGAACGAGCGGAATTAGCGGAGTCATAAAAGGCAAGAGAGTTTTAAGCGTGGCGATCTTAAGCTGCTCAGCTACAGAAACAAAAATTTCAACAGCCAAAATTAAGAATTAGATTAAAGTCAGTTTATTATTTTTAAATGTTACTTGTTAAGAGTAGATAAAATAATTTTTTTAATGGTAAAGAGTGAGTCTGTTAGATCAAATGTGCTGGAATGAGAATTGAAATCATGATATATACGGCGGAATGGTTTGTTTAACTCAAAATTTGTTCTAGAAAATTTTAAAAGTAAAGGTCTAAACTAAAATTAATATCAAATAAGAGAGATGGGCTACAGACTGACCCATCAGAGTTTGACAAGAAATATTATACCAAGCATCTCCCTACGACTAGCGAGTGTCGGGAGATTTATAAGCTTTAAACGGTTAGTGGAAGGGGGAAGATTTAAACGGGAATCCCAATGCAAATGATTTAGGGCAAACAATAAAAATTGTTTTTGAACGGACTCTAACTTATCCGAATGGACTTGGTAACTAGGGTTCCCTACTACCATACTCTAATATAGGCCTCACCAAAATGTAAAAAGAAGTTTTATGGTAAAAAATTACCTACAAAAAATAAAATGCTACCGAACAAATTTGAAGAAACATGTTCAAAATAAGCATCCTGCAGTGGAACTACCAACCCAATATTTTCTACGGCCGCTTGGACGATGAAAAGACTAAAATGCCAATATTGTTAAATGCAAATCTTAACAAGTAAGAAAGCGCTAAGTTCGAGTGCAACCGATCATTTTATACTCTTACGATGTAAAACGGCAACCAGACAATCGGAATGTAAGCAATTCTATATATACTACACCATATACTCGTATAACTTATTCATACGCTAAACCTGCATAGGATTTGTCATTGAAAACCACAATAAATTAGTTATTAACAAACCGGATATTCGAAAATTGAAGTAATTTTGTGAACATGGGAACTAGGTCAACGTTTCATCAATTGTATCCATTTTAGGCACAAAAAACTGTTATTTAAAATATGTTCTCGAAAATTTCATTGAGATAATTCAAATATTGGACGATATAGCCATGAAAAAGTCAGCTGGTGAAGTTTTCCTTTATATAATACTAGGTACATGGGTGTGAATATTGTCGGAAAGGATTCTCTCTGAATTTAAATATACGCATTGACCGATATTTTCTTCACAGCACTTTCTGTGGCACACTTTATAACTGCAAAATTTTCTTCCGTTGCATTCAATACTTCTTGGTTTATGTTCTAGAAAGTGAAAGAATTAAATGGAATTTTAAATTGTGTTATAGGAGAAGTAGTCTTGGTCGTAGTCCGATCTCACCTATTTTCACACTGTGCCATAGGAATGTGAAAAGGGCGCTATGTACTAAATTTAGTGGAAATCGGTCGGTCTAGTCCCGAGATTTGTGATTTTACCAAAAAGTGGCGGGGCCACGCCTCTCGTCCAATTTTCACAACGTTTTCAATAAAACCTTTCCATGCCATCTCGGAGGTAAAACTTAATATCGTATTTAGTTATTGATTCATCGCGCTTTTAGTAGTTTTGAACTGTACCTTTTTGTAATTTTTCTCACACAGATGCCTCTCGGCAAATATGTAATCCCCTATGTTAAATTACAGTTGAATATCTTAATTAAGTGCTTAGCTATGGCAGTTTATATATTTTTAGTTAATGGCGATTTGTGGGCGTGGCAATGTTTCGCTTACGCCCATCTACGAAATCGTAACTTTTTTGTACTAAGGAACCCACATATTAAGTTTCATCGAAATATCTCAATTTTTATATATCAAAATTTCTCACATATTTGCCAAACTTAAGGCGAAAGCAACTAATATAATGTAAAATTTTGGATTCTAATATTTTATATTAATAACACTGTTTTTCGTATCAGTATAGGGTATATCACAGAAATACTTATATATGCTAATTCCTCTTACATTTTTTAAGATTTCCGCATAATAAAAGTTTAAAAAAGTTTTGGTCTGTCTTTTGCTACGCAGTGGGTAGTCAAAATTCAAGATTTTGGTCCAATAATTTTAAAGTGGATAATTTCAAAGAAAACAAGTGTTCCGTCCGACACTTAATCTCGACTTTTAAGCTGTTGAGAAGATTATCTCATAATCTACTAGATTTATTCGCCATCCAAAAATTACATTTTTTAACCTCGTTACTGAAGAGATTTGAAACTAATCTACTCGAAATCTTCCTGTGCGACTCTGATTTAGCGCCTTCTGTTTGTCAGCACTTAGAAATCTATAACATTATTACAGCTGATTTAAATATTACACAGAGAAAAACAATGCAAGCAAACAAAAAAATTGTAAACAAAGAAATGAATCAAAAGCAATACATATGTATGAGTTCACTTGGCAATTGACCCCCATAATCAAAAAATGCATTTGTTCCTTTAATTGAAAAATGTTCGAAAAAAGACGACTTTAATAACAAAATATAACATTAAAAAGTTTTCCTTTAAAAAATATTAAACGATGTGGACTTTTAGTATCAAAACCACCCTTTCTATAAATCTCCAATGACAGTGAAAGGGGTTTAGATTAGTGAATAGATTAAATGTAATATAAACACTCCAGATTTTTAGTCGGAAAATGTTATTATACTATGTATTACAAAAACTCAAAGTGCATTCACCCAAATACATTTTGGAATAAGCTAATTACATTAAATTAGACGTTTTTTAGATTCCCTATGTATTTTAAAATTGTATCTCTCAATAGAGATCATATAGTATAAAGGTAAAGTAAAAAAAAAACAGTAACAGAATTCGTAATTATTTTTTCCAGTTTGTCGCACTGGAAGTTATCGTAACCTTATATTCAATGACTATGAATAAACATGTAAATCCTTAAAAATACTAAAGTGTGAACAGATAATGTTTTATAAAAAATTAAAACATTTTTTAAGACCAAATTATCCAAACGTTACTAAGGAAATAAATAATATAAAAATATTATATTTTCTGAAATTCACAAAATAAGTATTGAGAGCATTCTACATATAACATACACAATATGGCGACAGGCGCCTCAATTCTTCGTGGTAGGTAGATGATATTCTCTCTTAAAAGTAAAATATGATATTCGGTTGTCGAAAGGCAATTATAGAAGCATTATGCAAAACAGGGGTGTAAGACAGCTCTGAACTTATCGTTATTTTTATAACGGTGATCTAAGTAGAGGTACTTTTCAATAGCCTTTTTTTTGAAAGATCACATACGAAGAGCAACCTGAAGAAAAAACAACGGTTGGGTGTGGTTTATGGGACGGTGTAATCATCGAATAATGCCGGTGAGAACGTAATCGTCAATGAACGTCGTGAAATCTTTTTTTTGAAAGTGTCATATCGATATGTGAAATCTTTTTTTTTTTGAAAGTGTCACACTGGTATAGCCCCCTTAAATCTATGCGCACAATCCCGCTTCGATTCAGGCCTTGGAGCAAAACATCTTGCTTGTCATTCAGCAGTTACCAGTCGAAATGGTAGAACAAAAATGGACTTAGAGAATGGGCCATCTGAGACGTAGTCGCCAACATTTGAAAGTGATTATCTTCAAAAATTAAGTGCCAAAAAAGGTTTTTTCAAATGATAACACTGGCCTACAAAAAATTTTTTTTGGTTTGGTGCAGCTCTGTGCGCATCAGTAGTCGGTATAGTAGCTAGGATGAACCACATTCCCGCTACTAGATGTCAGCTGACAGCTCTAGTTTACCTACAATGCTCATTTTAATTTCCCCGTATACTATGTATGCAAGCACTTGCCAGCCACCGCATCGCGCATCACTCATACGCCCTGGCATACACTAAGTAATGTAAGCTTGTATGGTACTGTCCTGCATGAGGTCAGCCGTTTCAAATATTGGCTTCTGGCAATTTATATGAATAAACCAATTACACTGGCCTACAAAAAAAATTTTTTGGTTTGGTGCAGCTCTGTGCGCATCAGTAGTCGGTATAGTAGGTAGGATGAACCACATTCCCGCTACTAGATGTTTTTTTCTTCTTTCTTATGAACAACAGCTGATATGGAAAATGTGACTTGTATCAACTCACAAAATACATCCAAAATCAGGTATAAAATCTTAGGCACCAAAATGAGTGTAGGCCAGTGTAATAAACATTCCCCATTAAATTTGAAGTTTCTTAAATAAAAGTAAGGATTCTCGAAATGGATTACCAATAGAGATTGATTGATTGATTATTAGTGCTGCCGTCGGACAATTGTGCTCATTGCTCCTAAATGGAAAAGGCATATTGATGCAGCTTCAATAGTTGGAGCCCTACCGAAGTCTGCGAAGCTATTGAGACCGAGGCCACCGCCCCATACTTGATTATCGGTTGCAAGATCATGGTGTACAGTCGATTAACATTGTTTGGTTTGCAGCATTCCCAGGATTTTCCAGAACCGATTGCACCAATAGTGCTTTTGTACCTTGACCAAGATCAGGTGTGAAATGCTTGCTTCAAGTGCGCATTGCAGAGTGGAGTCCAACGTGAGACCAAGTTGAGGTTATCTCTATCGGTTGATCTCTGTCCCCAAGTGTAAAGTTTGAAACCAATAGTGCTTTTGGTCACATGGGGCCTACATCTCGTGAACGGGACGATGGTAGTCTCAGAGAGGTTGATGTTTAACTCAACCCCACTACACCACCCTTTTGCCAGGTTTAAACGTCTTTGTAGTAGGTCACAGAAAGTGTCCTCAAATTTACCTCTGGTTGTAATAACAATGTCGATCGCGTAACCTTGGCAGCGGATCCCATTGTCAGTTAGCAATGCTAGAAGGTCGTCCACGACAAAACTCCGGATAGCACTCTATCTCCGACGTTAGCTGGTACAGGGCAGTATTGGTTGATCTGCCTGCTCTGAAGCATGCTGATGCGCATGCAGGGGTGCAATTTTCAGCGCCTTCACCCTTATTTTATGATCTACGATCTTTTCCATACTTTTTAGTTAGAAGAAAGTTAGACTAATTGGCCCGAAGGATTTTGCCAGTGAATTGTCCTTCCTTCTTACTTTGGGTGTAAATATCACCTTCGCGGTCCTCCATAGTTCAGGGATGTACGCCATTGCGCGGCTATCCCTCATCAGCCGAACAATGGAGGGCAGTAGACACTGGTCTTCCCAAATTGTTTGCGGGAAGTTGCAAATCCTATATTACATACATGCACATATTTATATTTGTATCTTTACGTCACAGTATGAAAATTGGCGAATAGACTACAACTACGCCTATTTTAGTATTTCACAATTTTTAAAACCTTTGCGCTTATTTGACTGGGTCATTTCCCGAAATTAACACGTCTCCGAACTGTCCAAGTGTCCAAGTTTAGACGAAAAACCACGTTGATTTCTTCAAATTCAAGCGCAGACAAAAATTAAACGCAATTTCAATATATTTTATGATATATTATTGAATAGAAATTAAAAAGTTGTTAGTAATTTCAAAAATATTATATAACTTTATTTTTTGTATATTTCGCATATTACAAATGTTATTAAAGTACAAAATGTGTTTCGGTATTGATAGTAACTGCCAGCTATCAGGAAGAATTCGAAAATTTTTCAGTTATTAAAAAAGTTAAAAGCGAACCAATGACAAAGTAAACTACCTGAAATTAGGAAGAAAAATCTGAGTATAACCACACTATGTTGTTGCTTGAATTAATCAATAGAATTTTAAATAATTTGGTCTCCAATATTTTGAGCTAATGCAAACGACTGAAAGAAGCCAACGAATTCATTTTTATAATAAAAAATAATAATATACTAATTAATATATGCATATTCATCATTAAGTTACCATTTACTTCGAATTCTAATAAGTCCAAACACTAACATTTTGTGTAGTTGTAGTTATTTAACTAATATCTGATTTGTATCTTAACAATTCACAACTATTAGAAATTAATGAAATCAAGGTATGTTTTCTTATGACAGCAACTAATTTAGGTTAGTAAAAATTTCATTATTAGAACTTAAAGGATCGTCTCAGCGTTACTCTCCGAAAAATCACCGAATTTCGCGATAATTTTTTTAAGTTTAACATTAACTAATCGGTCCGATTTTTTTTATATAAATACGTTCGTGACGAATACAAAATGATATTTTTTTATATTTATTCATTGGGTGTATAATAGTTAAATAAAGTGTTGAAATGACACGTAAAAAAAAGGTATTGTACGATGTACACAAAAAAAAGCTTCCATAGCGCTATAGAGAATGACGATTAAAATGTTCTCTCCAATTTGGAACTAGATATCTTCAAAACACTTCCTTTGAGAGTGGAAACCATTCAGAAAAACGCATTTATAGATTGGAGTCGCTATGTTCCCCACTCTGTTCCGTTTCTACATGAAACGCTGTAGTGACCGTAATAATTTGTATTTCGTTTTCAAAATATGAGAGAATACAGTGCATACTATCCGATAATGTATAATATAAATATAATGCGAAAATTTCACATTGGGACGATCCCTTAACAGCTCACTCTGCTTTTTACGCTCTCATTTTGTCCTCTCTTCTTCTAGTTTTTAGATAAATAAAAGCTTTTCAAGAAATCTTGGTTAATTATTGATAACTAGCTATAAATACAGAATCACATTTACATGCTATACGTTGAACATGTTTACTCATAGCAAACATCTTTATCAGTGTACATTTCTACTGGCATTGCAGCAGTTTCATTGCTATATTCCATCATTTCAATATCTCTACAACTTGATGCCAAAAGTTCTCTTCGAATTTCAGGTGTAATCTTTGGGTGTGATTGCTTTCTGTAATAATAAAATTGAAATATATGAAAATGGATTGAACGAACGAACAATATTGTTTACCTTAATAAATTAAGCAAAGCTTCTTTTTGCTCGGAAGAAATGTCGTTCTTATAACGTTGTGCAAACGTTAATAAGCTTTGATGCCACAATACAGGCATTTCACGTTTATCATTTTCAAATCTGCATAGATATATTCATAGAAATGTAATATAAATAATAAGAAACAATGTAAGGTCTTACCTAATGAAATGAAATACGGCGGCGTCGATAACACGGTAAGGTAAGGCATAACGCTTGTCAAGAAAGTAGCGAATAAATATTGAATTTGCTCCTGTATATCCCATTTCACATATTTTGAGTAAACATGCTGATGAATGCAATACGGGAATCGAACTGCGTGCGATGACGCTTCCAAATATAATTGCTTCTCGCAATGTGCAATCGCCAGCCTCTAACAAAGGAAGTATTATACCTTTCATAAAAGCAGCTGGTTTGAATAGTGCTTTTTTTAAAGCATTGTACAAATGCATATTAAGTTTTTTATATTCACAAAGATCGTCTCTTATCCGCGGCAACAAAACCAAATTATAAAACCGCTGAGCCATTGCGTGCGAGAGAACTGAACAAAATATACTGAAATAATGTTAAATAGTAATACTGTTAAAAATTGTAACTCCATAAATAAGTGTATACATATGTAAGTATATATGCGTTTCGTTGATTAAGTACTTATGTTTCCATATTTTATGTTTATACTCGTAAATAAAAGTTCAAAAAGCCGTTTGGCAGCCAATGGAGATAAGGCGGTTTACAAATATTTGAATGCTAGCAGTGTTAAACAATTTTCAGAATACAGTGAACCAAAGAAAACTTGAACAGAGATATGTTTTGACTTTGAAAGGACTATTCCCTTAAACAATTTTAGGTTTTAAGCTTCAACCAAATATACAATCTTTGAGCACCCACAGAAACGTTTCAATAAAAGAGAAAGCACATCGATTACTGCGGTCCAAAAAACCAAACTAAATATCTATAATTAATAGAGATAGCGTTTGTCATAAATTCGTATGGTACTAAGTGACTTTAAAGCGCCGCACGATCTGATAGATGATGCACATGAAATAGCTCGATCGATATTAAAAGTTGACATTCCGTTCGATGGTCATATCTACTCATCCTTTCACAGAGTGGTTTTTGATTTATTGATTACCACAAGTTAACTGGGCGCCTACGACGTTAAGTCCTGTAGTGATTCTTTACGGAAACCATATTTAGGATCTACTAAGTTAAGAGGGTGAGTGCAAGTCTGGAGTAACAAATCCTCAAGTGTCTTCACAAGGGACACTTCACTAAGTAGGGTTATCGAAAGATCAGACTCCCTTTGGTTAGCAGGTTTCCAGGCTTTCAGTAGTGGGACGACTCTTCTGACTTTCCAAATATCGCGTATATGAAGAGTGATAAACGACAGGTTGATGATCTAGATTAGATATGCTACTCCCGTCGAGCCTAGATGTTTTAGCATCACGTTTTAGCTTATGCCAACTAGAGCCTTCTCTTCGGTGAAAATGAGCGCAGTCTTTTGTACCACATCTTTTGACCTTATATCCTTTAATGAGCATTTCTTTTACAAATTTTTAGTTGCCAATCAATTTATGGGCAAAACACTAATCTATCATCATGTTACGATCCCATCGACATTAATACCTTACTTCCCTTACTTTTGGAACACCACTCTCTATGTTTCACTCTATAATTTCGTAGATTATACCAAAAATATTAACAGGTGGTTGCAGTCTGACTAAGACTGTACTCATATTTGCTTCTCCAGTTTGAAACTTATTTTCATATTTTTCAGAATTTCTTCATAATTTGTTGATGGAATACCTTGGAAATTTTCATCAATCAACGCAAAACTTTCCCAAGCTTCAGTTTCCGAAAGAGGCCTTGATAAAATGTGTATGTTTCATTAATTGTCGTGCTGAAGCCTCTTTAAACATTCAACCTCTCAATATTTCCTTACTAAATTATGGAAACTTTCTAAATATATAATCCACTGCTTTGAAAACTTCCTTTATCACACCTAATTACATTGGAAAATGAGGAATGCACCGCGACCTATGACCTATTGCTCCCTAACTATATCAGGTTTTAAATCACTGAGTAAATTTTGAGGAAATTACATTAGCCTAGATGTTGTACCCTCCCATTCAATGCCACCGGTAGACTATACCAAAATCTGGAAATTTGGCGACAACCTTATTGCTTAGTGATGAATAAATCAGTATGGTATATTGTATGTGTTTATGACTATATATTTTTAAATTAACTATTGACTTTTTTCGAAAGATATTTAAATGTTGTAAAAATAAATTAAAACGCAAATACATATTACGTACACACTTTTACACATTTGTGGATGTACATACCGAGTTCCTTGAAACATAGCTGCAGCACTCCAATTATGCGGTTCCGTTATAAATAAAATCTGCTCCCAATTTCGTAGTCTTGG
Source organism: Bactrocera neohumeralis (assembly GCF_024586455.1). Classification (NCBI taxonomy): domain Eukaryota; kingdom Metazoa; phylum Arthropoda; class Insecta; order Diptera; family Tephritidae; genus Bactrocera; species Bactrocera neohumeralis. Next base: position 39,028,081 of record NC_065922.1, on the reverse strand, counting down.
AATAATTTTAAATGCTTTCGGCACTTTCCCACTTCGATACCGCTTCATTACATCCCTAACTCCTTCATACATTTCTCGCACCCTAAAAAGATTGAAAATGTTATAAACTAAATTTCAATTTTGTTCTGCGTTCGAAAAAAAGTAATATGCAGCGGAATATTGGTTTTTATAAAATATGAAATAATGAAAAACACCAGAGATCGTTTATTTTTATATTCTTGCAACCTGCTGAAATCCGGTTGACTGTCTGTCCGTCCATCCGTCCCCAATCTGTAACTTCAGTAAAAATTAAGATTTATAGGAACTCGACCCTCTCCCACTAAATCCACAGCGACCATATTCACGAATTGTACGAAGGAGTACAGACTGGATATTAACATCACAGATTAAGATCTAAGGAGTTAGATGTTACTGCCAAAATTCACAGTCGCAACAAAATGCTCAAGTCGCTACCCGGGAAAAAGATAAAGAAAGGCTGTTAGCAACAAACATGGCAATGGGCCGGATGGTCATAAGCTATGTCGCACCAATATGGTCGCCTGGATATAGTGACGCAGACGAGGAAGCTTGAGGCGTGCCAAAATAAAGGATGTCTCTTGATGTCTCGGTTCGAACATTTGCGCAGCGAGACCCGCATGCTTCGCATTAAGCGGGACTAGACAACCGCTACAACAACACATGAAATTAAGAGCTTGTGGTAATGTTTTTTATCCCATTAAGTAAAAAATAAAATGATTCCTTAAACGAAAATTCCACACATATCTGCATTAAAAATTTCAGCTGAAGGGTTGAAAAGCGTAATAGGAGATAATATGAAATTGGGTGTTGGAAATTTTACGTTTCTGACATTATTTCTTAGGTCTTACGCACTTTAAGAAATTAAGTTTAAGAAGGTACAATAATACTTTTATGTACATATGTAGAGGTGGTTCGATGAATTTATTCAATCTCCCCAATTTTTTCTTTACCATAAAAAAATAAAAATCTATTACTCCAATTTTAGCCAACCAAATAAAAATTTTAGAAAAATAATCTTACCGGGGGTCTATATCCTCTATATTAAGAGATCCATTATCAGTGAGTTTACTCTGAATATCTTGTTGTTTTTCTTGAATTTTTTCCAGTATGATATCAGATAATTTTAATGTTCGTTTTCCTTCCTGAGGATTTTGAAAACGTTCGAATGCTTTGGCATCTTCTTCATCGATTTCTAAATTATCCATAAAGTCATTTTCAGTGACATCTTTATTTTCGTCCTCTTCAGCAATTTCTCCTAAAATATTTGTTGATTTCGCCAAAAGTAAGTATGTATGTATGCATTACTATTGTTTACTTTTACTAACCTATGTTGACATGAGTGTAGGCTTTTTTCCCCCCTAGGCTAGGGAAATTATCATCGTTAAGTTCCAACTGTTGGGCTTTCGCAGCATCTAAAATTTTTTTGCTTGTTTTGCTATCTAGCACCTGAAATAATTGAAATCCACTAAAATGAATACCTTTAGAAATTTCAAAGTTTTACTAACCGAACTTTCTTCTGCGCGCAAATGAAACTTATCTTTGTTTTTTCGTTTCGTTATTTTACCCTGAACTAATTGCTTCTCCAAAGCTACATTTTTATTTTGAACTAAATTGGCTTTTTTTGGCTTAACCATACTGTTTTATTATTATTCCAAATTAATTTTGAGAGCTCTTTATAAAATCACACGTGCGTTTATTGTTTTTCTAGTTTTGACTTAAAAATGACATTGCTGTCATTAGAAGAATAATAATGTTTTTTTAGTGCTGCCGTTTAAAGGTACAAATACGAATTTTTGCTATGTAAGTCGACTATGGGTTAAGTCATACGTTAATTATTAGAAAGTGCTACCAGAGATTTCTATTCAAGTTTCAATGAGTTTATTTACTTGAAAAAAAAAAACCTGAAATATGACTAATTTTAAAGAGATTGAATTAATTATAAGAGATTAATATTATACGCAGATATTGTTCAAATTATTTCTTGAAAGTAAGTGAAGTTTCTGCGAAATACTTAACTTCCTCAATAAATTAACGCCATAAATTTTACATTTGAGTGGTCAACTGTTTTATCGACAAAAATATACTTATCAATACAACCCTGTAACTATTGTGAATTTTTCTGACTTGTCATCCACCCGAGATTGCCGAGCATACTTTGCTTTCCCTTTTCTGTTCGGTGTTCCATGAATTTGGATTGAAAAATGAAGGTGTGTTAATATTTTTTAGAAAAATATAGTTAAATAATGTGTTTTATACGGAATTTAATAAGAAAACATATTTCAAATAACGTGCTTTAGAGTTGAAGGGTAGATTTTTTAATTATACTCTAGTGATCATAGAGATAAAAGTTGATCGAATTTTGTCGTAATACTGGACTGCATATCTTTGTATATGATAGTGTATAATTTACAAAAGTCTTCAATTTGCAGCTTAACGTATCTTTCCCGGCAACAGGATGCCAAAAGTTATTCGAAGTTGTGGATGAACACAAGCTTCGTGTGTTTTATGAGAAGCGTATGGGACAAATTGTCGAAGCTGATGTTCTCGGTGATGAGTGGAAAGGATATCATCTTCGTATCGCCGGTGGTAACGATAAACAAGGTTTTCCTATGAAACAAGGAGTGCTTTCGCATGGTAAGTAGTAATATACATATATACTTTTTAAACAAAAATTAACAGTGTATTATATTTTAAGGTCGTGTTCGTCTTCTATTGAAGAAGGGTCATTCCTGTTACAGACCTCGCCGTACTGGTGAAAGGAAAAGGAAATCAGTCCGTGGTTGCATTGTAGACGCAAACATGTCGGTTTTGGCTCTTGTCATTGTTAAAAAAGGTGAACAAGAACTACCTGGACTGACTGACACAACTGTTCCTAGACGACTTGGTCCAAAACGTGCCAGCAAGATCCGGAAACTTTATAATTTAACCAAGGATGATGATGTTCGTCGCTTTGTGGTTCGTCGCCCTTTGCCCGCCAAGGATAATAAAAAAGCTACATCTAAAGCACCAAAAATTCAGCGTTTGGTTACTCCAGTGGTGCTTCAAAGGAAACGTAGACGCACTGCTTTGAAGAAGAAACGTCAAGCCGCCTCCAAAGAAGCCGCAGCTGATTATGCTAAATTGTTAGCACAACGTAAGAAGGAATCTAAGGCTAAGCGCGACGAAGCTAAGAGACGTCGTTCTGCTTCCTTAAGAGAATCAAAGAGCTCGATTTCGAGTGACAAAAAGTAAATAATTTTTACTCACTTCTGTAATAAAGGTTAAACTATATTAACTTGGAAAACAGTTTATTTTTATATTTATTACGCTTAAATTGGCTTGATAACTAACGAATACCGGTTTTTAACACATTTGAACGCTTTTCCGACGTTAAGTTAAATTGTAGATTATGACTTTCTTCTTCCACCCTTATATTTCAATGAAAAAAAGGGCCACCGGGAAGATACGACAGAATTATCCACAACAGCTGGTTCTACGTAAAGGGTCCAGTCACATTTATATCCGATTACAACTGCAGCATTCCCTAAAGTATTTCGCCATAACGATATCAGAAATATTTAACCAAGGAGCAATGCTCACTAACTTCAGTATTACAGTTTTTTTCTTAAAAGTTCCATTCTTATCTACAATGGCTAAAAGTCATTTGCGGGCATTCAATATTGACTTTTAAGTGAACACTATCACTTTTTTATCTGGTCATGGATTGTCACTATATAAGCGGACGGATTGTAACTTCTAGTTCATCTACATCATTACAGACAAATGATATTAAATGTGAAACCATAACAACTTAACCACCCTTAGACTTATATAGGCAAGAAAAGAGCGTAAAAACGGGTTATGCTTTACTTTTATGTATATTTAGGAGGAATGATGCTTAAACTTTTAGAATTATAAATAATGTACTGTTTCGTAGTATACAATATATTTTCCGTATGAACTATGAATTAATTTCTAATCATATATATCCGTAAATTAACTTATACGTTCAAATTAGGATTTTCTTGATTACCTACATCATCTGTGTAATTCTCATTGTCATTTTCAATAGGTAAACCTGCTGATCGCATTTGCTGCTCATATCGATTGATTTTATTTTCTTGATCAGTCAAGAGCTCAAGTAGATCCTCTTGATCCTTTTGTAATTTTTGAAGTTCGTCGTTTGCTGTGTTAGCGCGGTGCACTTCATCTTCCAGTCGCTGGCGCAATGTTTCAAATTCTCGAGTTATTCTAATGTTCTCTGCACAATATAGATTCGTCTGGAATTGAGCTGCACTTAATGCATTAACCGGTGTACCGTCTCCTGACGGGGAAGTGCTGCTCTGTGCGGCTCCTAACTGGGCTTTTAGCAATGTATTTTGATCAGATAATTGCGTATTAAGGCTTTCTACTTTAGACAGTTTTAGTTCGAGTTCCTCATTTTTTATTTCGAGTCGTCTTGAATTTTGTTGCAGCAAATTAATTTGGCCATCAAGATCTCGAATGATGCCTTTATATTGTGCTACAAGCGCAGAAGCTTCAGAGCTGAGTGTTAATTCCGTTAATTCTATACCATTGACATCAAAGCCGCTTACGATTTTTCCTAATAACGCTTCCAATCCTTTATATAACTTACAAAATTCGTAATCCAGCAAAAGATCAGAGGAGTCCTTTGGTCTAATCTGAGGTTGTTTGCATGCTCGATTATAAGCTTCATGTCTTGATACTTCGCTAAGTTTATTACAAAAAGTTTCTTGCCCTATACGTTTAATTAACAATTGGCAGATATCATCTCGTTTTTGATTGGCAAGGGTGTTATCATTAAACTGAATACAAATTCCCATGAGGAACGCGCATAACCCTTGTATCAAATACTCATTTTCATCGTGTTCATTTGCACTAATTTGCGCCGTCAAATATGCCATTGTACCACTTGTGCTGAGAAAAGTTTTAACGGCATTGGGGCAATGTGCCAACCACATGCTCAACAACATCAGAAGACCAACTTTACTTTGCAACTTATACCTATCTTGCTGAAGTAAATTTGTACATTGCTCCAATAGAGTAATCGGGTTTCCTCCTCTGGGACTAGCTAAAAGAACGCGCAACAGTTCTTCTTTCTGTGCAACACTATCGACAAGTCCATGCATAAGAGCTACTGCAGAAAACCAATTGGCAAGTGAATCGGATGAAAAGAGGCCCACACATAACAATTGACCAGTTGAATGACTACTCACTTCAGATTCAGAAGAGGGTAATAACGTTTGTACGACAGCTTGATGGCTCTCCTCGTTCCGAAAAAGGTAGCATTGAAAGCAATACAATACAGCACATCTAAGTGTTAATATCTGCTTCTCGTTTATCATTGACATTAAAAGTACGACAATTGCTGGTCGAGGAGGGTTACTAGGCGCCATAACCATGCTTAATTTATCTTGGTTTTCTTTATCACCTCGAACTATTTCAGCAACTGCATTTATAGTTTCCGTTAGTATATCAGCTGGTACTCCGCTGCCCATTAAAATGTCGCATAGCAAATCGAGGAGATTCGATTTGCGCATAACTTTTTGGCAAGATGATACCACTTGCTGTTGATTACTTGGTGTAACTAAAGCACGAACTACTTGCAACATGCAATGTATATTAGAGACCTTTTGTGGGGCCCACTCATTCTCTTCTGCTTCTTGGGTAATACTGAACATTGGTGATAGCCTTTGGATAAAGGATCCTTCCTTAAAAAATTGTTGATTACTGGAATTATTTTTTAACAAGTTCAATAAAAGAATTAAACAATCCTCAACAACAATGCCCCCGTCCGAACATCCCTCACTTTGAATAATTTCAAAAATTTTATCAAAGGCATTTTCAAAAGCAACTATCTTTTGTATATTTGAGTTCCCCTTTGTTAACTGAATTAGCAAAAGTAGTGCATCATTTCGAATAACTTCACGGCTGTCTGAGAGTAAATCCATTAATTTGGATACGCCCATAGGGCTTACCAAAATAATTTCTTGTAAATCACGAGTTTTATTTGCAATCAACGTAGTAATGAGTTGAATTGCGGAACGCCGAACACGAAAATCATATTCTTCTAAGAGAGTCATAATTACAGTAACATTGTCGTGTACTTTTATAAACATTTCAGTAAATTGCTCTCCAACATTTACTGAAACGGCTGGGTTATCAGTTTCTTCATCGAACTCTTCAGCAGTTGTAATATTACACAAAGTATCTAGGGCATAGCCAATGATTTCTGAATCTTGACTATCATGTTTGAGAATCTGGACCAATGCTGACATTCCTTGTGCTCCAACTTCAATACGATATTTTTTAGATAGCGCCTTCAAAGCCCGACAAGCATCCCGACGATCGTCTAATAATGTTGAACTTAATACACGATCAACTAATTTTTCAACGGTTTCTGCTGCACTAGGTTGATGACCAGGTTCAGTACTTCCAAGCACTGTTTTAAAGCCGCTTTTAAGGAACTCCATCGTCCCACTTTATTTTCATACACAAAAGCTAAAGGTACTAACGTCAGCCAAAACAAAAAAAAATAGCAATTAATGCAACCTGCCACGGCAAATGTCCACGTCTAATGACAAGTCAAGTACAGGTATGTTAATGATATTTGACCTTCATATAAAAAGTATTTTTTCCAAGGCAGTGAGTTTTCTAAAAAGTTGATATTTATAATTAAACATATATGTATTAAGGCTGGGATTTAAAATAACATCCCTCTATTTTTTGCATGCAGCCATTTTGTTATTGTATAAATAAATGGCTTTAAACCAAAGTTAAATATTGAAATAAGGTTAATTTTGCACTAAATAATTCAAAACAAATATGTAGAAACGAAAGTAAACAAGTAAACTTGCAAGGATTACAACCAGGGGAGTACCAAGTACATAAGGTTTGCTAGTTATGGGGTCTACGGCGAGTTTTCACCCGATTTTATTCAAAGCACAAAGATGCATCGTTGTAAGAAAACACGTTCTTTGAATTTTATTAAGATAATTCACATTGGCCGATATATGTATGTATATATGTGGTATGAAGTCACCCGAAAGTTCGAAAATCTTTAGATTGGTTATATGGAGCTAAGAAAAGCATTGACCTTATTCCAACCATTTATATCCCTTACTTTAAATTATATATCGAACATATTAACCGATATTTTCGGTAAAAAATCCACCTTTGTCTACTTATTTGGTACCTGGGGGCTTGAAAAGTTTTAGTTCGATTTGACCAACTCTTTGGTCATAAGGTGGCCCACCTCGTAGGTACTATTAGTGCAACGTTTTATCCCGTTTCTACTACAGAACTCAACTGACAAATATGTAAAACCGCTAGCAAAAGTAATCATATACAATATATAACGATAATGCATTTTAAATTTTTTTTTAAATATAATTTTCGTAAGTTTAGGCTTTTGAATTAAGCAAATGAGCCATACACGACATACGACATCATATATAGGGTATAGTAGAATATATGTAGTTTTTCTGACAAACCTTCTAACTATTAAGTAATGCCCATATCTATTATTCTTGAAATGCAATGCTGGAATTTTGTAGACGTCCTGTATGCTTGGATTAAAATTTGCCTGAGTTTATCCTTAATTAATGTTTGCGAGAATTTTAAACAAAAAGACACATGAAAACCCTCTGATTCTTCAAGAGAAATTGTATTTATAACTTTAAAAAAACCAAATCCTGCATTTAATCATTATTGGCTATTGGCAGCTCTAAATGTTGGCACTGAACATATTTTTCAATTTTGACAGTATATTTTGTTTGATACAAACTTGTTCAATAAATCTAGGCACAAAAATAGCCACAAGTGAAAGTGCATCGATAAATTTGTAAAATGACAGAGAAATCTATATCAACAAATAATTTAACTGATAACAACGACTGTTTAAGAGTTACAAGTGAAATTAATACTTGTAACGATATTAATCATTGGGCAAACTTTTCTCAATGGATTCATTGTATGTGTGTCATAACATTCGATCTGAACATAGGACAAGCTCTCGAATTTGTTTACCCACCTCAATTCGTACCTTCGGAGACTGAAACTGCTAATATATGTTATATGGCATTTCCGGATTCAAACTCCGGGTGCATGGGTGACACAAAATTTCATATGCGTCTTCGAAGGATACACAAAGAAAGTCACAACGGAAACTTAAAAAAAATATTTCACTCATATAATTCGGATTGTATATCTGCACTCCGTGTAGACGAATCACATTACTGGGGATTTGTGTATTTCCGCCAAAAGCGAGATGCTAATCTTCCGAGAGGTTATTTTCAAAAAAGTTTTATTTTGGTGACGCATCTTCCATTTTGCAACCTTTTCTATAATATTGTGGATCAACTGGCTCCAAGGTACTTTGAAAATGGCAACTCAAATATAGAAGAGGCTTGTGATCAAATAAATCGATTATGGCCCCCGTTACAAGCAGGTGTTTCCTTGGACTTACAGCTGTTTGATAACATTTATCAAATTAATATACCAACCATAAGTGGTAAAAAGTGCGGTACTGTTGGACAAAAAACTGATACAATTAGAAAAACTTCATTGAATGCCTTTTCCACGAAAATTTTGAACTCTGTTAACGAACTAGAATTATATCAATGTTTATGTTTTACCTTGGAGAATTTGTATACTTTATGGGAATTAGTGTTAATTGCTGAACCTATTGTAATTGTTGGAACCTCACCCGCTGATTGCTCACATATGGTGCACAGTCTTGTTTCATTAATAGCTCCAATTGAATATTGCGCTGAAGCACGACCTTATTTTACAATACATGACAGCGAGTTCAAAGAATTCACGAGGGAATATGGAAATACGCCTCCACCTGTGATACTAGGAGTAACAAATCCGTTTTTCATAAAGTTACTGAAAGATTGGCCGCATATATTGCGACTAGTCGATAATCAGGTAAAAACGATTAAGTTTTTGATATATACATAAAATATTTGTTTGCATACTCTCTCATCTTGTTGCTACAGTGTTCGAGTTAAATATACTGTTAAGTTAATTATATAAAAATGTAATGTCTGTCGTCTGTCCGCGTAGACAAGCGATAACTTAAGTAAAATTTTAAATTTTTATATATATTCGATTGAAATTATTGCTTTTATGTCGTTGAATATGTAAAATGACTTCTTGAAATTAGTAAATATAAAATACATATTGCAATTCTTGCCCAACATTTTTAAATATGTATTGTATAAAGTTTTTGAAGCTTTCAAATTGTGAGAGTATAAAATGTTCGGTTGCACCCGAACTTAGCCCATTCCTACATGTTTGAATATGATTTTTAAAATATTTTTAGATTAATATGCAGCAACATCAGCAACTCCAAAAAAATATTAGAAATTCGGATTCTGTGACATCATTCAATTCAAGCAGTACAGGCAATATAAAAAAAGGATTACCTAATGCAAGCTCCTCTTTGGTACTAAATACGAGTGCAACTATCAGTGACGGTGCGCTCCCGGGATTGTACACGAAATATAAGCCTTTTCTTAAAAAAGACAAGAATTTAATTAAAAAAGTAAAAGCGGGGGTTAAAACCAAACGACCTGATCATGTGCAAACAGCATTATTGCGCCGAAATTTATTGGAACTTACGCAAAGTTTTATGATACCTCTGGAACGGTATATAGCTTCATTAATGCCCTTACAGAAAGATATAAGTCCATTTAAGTCCGCACCGAATGCAAATGCTTTTAAATTGGAGGACTTTTTGGCGACTATTGAACATTCCGGACCACATTTAACTTCGCCTTTAAAAGGTGATTGGAAAGGGTTGTATCGTAGATTTTTCAATTCGCCAAATTTTCGTGGATGGTACAACTCAAGACATCGTGAACTACAATTAACCCTACAAGACTTGCAACTTCAAGCACTTTCGGTTGCGAACCTTGAAAAATGGGCGCATGATAAGCAAGAGGTAGAAATAATAGACATGATACTTAAGTTAAAACAAAAAATGAATCTATATACCGATACCACTAATAACAGTGCTACTCAAGACCTAATACGTGCCCAAATTAATTGTATGAAAGACCTTCTACCTAATGACTTAAAAAATGTGGTTAATATTTGATTACTAAGCTGCCAAGTGAATGGAGCTACTGTTATGGATTATTATTTTTTTTAGAAAGTTTTCGTTTTAAATAAATGTAGGTTAAGTTAAAGAATTTAAAAACACGTATTTTTTTATACAGGAATATAGTATATATTATCATAACTAATAAACTAAAGATATTCCTATTCTAGCAAACAACTGCATTAGATTTTATAAACGTACACATATTATTATATACTTAGATTGTTTACTTATAACATATTGTTATTAATTAAAACGATTGCGTAGGAATAGTTTAATGAAAATAATATACTCATCTAAATACCCATGGTACATAGTAAAATTGAGTCATGCTTAAAACTGTCAATATTTGTTTATTGTGTTATTGGAATTTATGGAATCAACTCTCATTGCCTAAAGGCAATGATATAACAACTTCACCTACTAGTTGTGCTTCATTTGGATCATTAGCAACAATTACACGTTGATCATGTTCGTTAGTCATAGAGACAATCTCATAACAACTACTATCTTGTGTTACATCAGATGCTTCCATGGCATGGGGTGACAAAATTTGTTTAGTTACTTCTAGGCTTTCAATTCGCAATGTTTCAAGTAAGTAAAAACCATTTTCATCAATACGATATGTAAACCGTTTATGTCCTGATGGTAGTTTAAAGTCATGTTTCTTGATCAAATGCTTTGACAGATATTTACTATGCTTGAATAATTTATCGCAGCAATGACACATATAAATAAAAGGACTATTGCCATGAACTTCCAAACAATGCTGAAATTTAAGTGTTTGGAAATTGATCAATTGAAAAATACAAAAGAAATTAACGACATTGTCTTACTCGTCTTAATAAATTATATGTCCGGACAGCATAATTACAACCAGATTGCTGACAACGATGAACTTGATTGCTATGAATGTGATTCATATGTTTTTGCAAGTCGCTTTTTCGTACACAACGATGTTCACATTCAGTACATTTGAAAGGCTTATCCTTCAGGTGCCGATAACGTATGTGTGTGGCTAATGAACTTGAAGACGGGCAGGACATATTACAAAGGCTACACTTGTAACAATTTACATGTTTTAAGAAATGAGATCTTAATAGTTTCTCTGTCGCAAAATATTTAAAGCACTGGTCGCATTGAAACTTGTGAGCTAAAATTAAAAACAAATCTATAGTCAAATGTATATCTAAGTAAATTAAATACTCACTATTATTTTCAGGTTGTCTTCTTAGATGATCAAATAAAGTAGTCCTAGTCCTAAATACTTCGCCGCAGTGATAACATGCTAGTGATTTTTTATTCGCGTGAGTAAAGATATGTTCAATTAATCTATACTTATTTTCTAAATGCTTGTGGCATATGCTCCATTTGCATTTAACTTTTGGTCGCGTATCATTCGGAGATTTCTGGATCTCGTATTCAAATAATGCATGCTGAACAATGTGATCTTGAAATTCAACTATAGACACAAATGTTCTTTGGCAATCGGTCCATTCACAAAGAAAGTTACTCTTCAAATCGGGGATCTTATCAGCTTCTTTTGGACGCGCACTGCAACTAGGAATATTCGGATTTTGCTCACATTCATATTTTCCTCTTACTACAAGTGAACTGTAATATCCATGATAATATAGGTGGCGCTTAATTTCGGTATAATCAGTGGTAAAAAAGTTGCATTCATTCCAAGGGCAATCAAATGTTTCATTATCTTCTTCAACGTACTCATCCAAATGTATTTTTATATGCTCGTTCAATTTCCAATCATCGTTAAACAGATCAGCGCATTCTTTCCATTGACACTGTACTGGAGGAAACATTTGCTTATTTTTCTTTGCAGAAATCATTTCACTATTTGTTCAAATTTTCTAACTGCACTAAAATACTGAAATACCTGTAATTCCAGGTGATGAATTTCGAGTAAAAATCGACTATTATCGATAAATATGATGAAGAGTTTTATTATTATACTATATTCGGACCGACATTGAAAACATTTTGAAAACACATTTGTATGTTGTGGAATCTAAGTCGTTCGGGCTGACAATGTGTGTTTTCGATGAGTTTTTACTGACAACTATCAATAACGGCATTCTCTTGCTCTTGCAAGATTGCACGATGACACAAAATGCAAAAATCCCATACCGAAATATGCAAGGCCAAGAGAGCACCCATTGCAGAAGCTAGTGATATATGACGGCACTAAAATAAACATGGGTTTGGTCTAACATATTTTACAGCCATTGCAAATAATTTTCTACGTGTGTTGTTGTGCCGGTGCACCAAGAGGAAAATTCTGCAATTTCTGCACCTTGCAAGGTTTTGCAAGTGCAAGAGAATCCCCCTAATATGAGAATATCAAGTGGCAGCTGTATTTGTATATGGAATGTAAACAAATATCAAGTGACAATTTTGGGCCGGCAAAATATGTCTTCCAAAAACATCGATTAAACTAGAGCAGGCACCGATTATAATGAGTGGAATGTAAGTTATCAAGCAGTTTTCAGCGAAAACTGTGTTTTCGTTTGACAGATTTTACATGGAAAGCACAAGTTTTCGTGCGAAAACCAGTTTTTCCCACGAAAACATGTTTTCGTTGTCGGTCCGAACAGAGTATTATGCATTTGCAGGATTTTCGTTAATTTTTTGACAGTAACATACGGCAAAATATCATCTAAAATGTAAAATAAAGTATGATCAAAAAATTCGAAATTGAGTGTTTCATTGATTCACTACTTCAAATTACACATGTACATAGTATGTTCAACATGTTAAGGTTCTGCTATTAGATATAACCCAGTTTTAACCAATATTGTAAGTTTTGTTTCAGTCACGTTCCATTTTATGTGTTTCATTCTTTCCCCTGTGAATTACCGAAAATGTTCTTACGTTATTTTGCATTTTAGGTGACGACTGTTTGAAACACACGTTTGTTTACTCAAAGCTTGTTCAGATAATCACTTTTCTATGTTCTCTGCCCAAAGTACCCCTCTTTTGTTGCGTTGTTTCAATATGATGCAAATTTTGGAATCACCTATACTTAATATTTTGTCAGAAATTAATACTTTTAACTATGGTGAGAGAATATAAATAAATGTATAAATTCCGTTCTAAAGTGGCATCCATAAATATCTAGAACTCTTATTCACTAAGAGAATAAATGGCACGTCATTTACAAGCTTACAAAAGTATTTACATGAAGTTTCACTACAGAATTTAATTGAAAACAACGCCAAATGCTTTGTTAAAGAACTGAATCCTTTAATAGGAATCATAACATTTGATAGCTAAATTGTCGAAGCCTTGTCGTAAATTAATATTTGGCAAGTATTGCCTCTTTGTATAAGTTAAGAATCACAACACTTTTCACAATTCTTTTGTAGAACACTTGTTCTTATTTTATTTCTAAGTTTTCTAATAAACATTTTTGCTCAATTACTTTGCGTGAGTTTGCGCCTTTCTCATTTGTGTGAGGATGTTGGACAACTCCTCACGCTTCCTCTTTGCACGAATGTGTGTGCCTAAGCGACGTTTTAAAAATTTCAGGGCACGTTTATCCTTTGAAACTTTCAACAATTCCATGGTTCTCTTCTCGTAGGGAGCATGTCCAACAACTTCACGAACCAAGTCGCGCATGAATTTAGTATGCCGGGTTTGAATCTAAAGACATTGCTATTAATAAGTATATACGAATTATTTATTTATATACTTACGTTCTTCAAACGGGATCCTCTAAGTCCCTTAACCTTTTTGTCTCCAGTATATTTAACATTCTTCACCTTCGATGTTTTATGTCCCTTGTTGAGACCAACGCAGAGTTCGTATCGTACAGCCATTATTGCTGAAAACAATCCACATAGTGAACATAATTTATTAAACAATTCGATAATGTAATAAGAAAATATTGTATCTAAAGTCTCCCGTATTATTATAGAATTATATTTTGTGATGCAAATAATAATTTTAGATTTTTATAAGAAATTTCAACAACAACCTACCTTAGCAGCTGTCAAAAGGCGGAAAGAGCGTAGAGTTGACAAACACTTTCTGAAGTTTCCCCATTTTGGTTTAAGCATTGCCAACATAAATAATTTTTTCAGTAAGCTTGAAGCGTTGCATTTATTACATTTCATAATACGGTCAACTTAAAAATTTATGTAAATAATGCTAATTCCAATAATGCGTTATCGTTCGTTAATTTACAATACGCAAACGACTCTCAATATACATATGTACATAATTTATAGCTAATCTGTATATATATGGTATCAAAAGGGTAACATTTTCCCTTTGTTGAGTTGGGATGAAAACATTCCTATGGAGCATAGAAATTTTATAGTTTGCTGTGTCAGATGGCAAATAAAATTTGGACAATTGAAATTCAAAATAAACACAATTGCCTTGTTATTTAAATTATTTAATATATTCACAAAATGAATTAAGTGAAAAGCAAATTATTTGTTTTCTAATAACAATATTAATGAAAATAATTAATTTATTCCTTTGGCACACTGCCAAAGAACATACCCACGTATGTTCAAATTTTACCTAATATCTTTTGACATATATCATAAAGTAAGGTTTGTATTATTGCTTAAATGGTTAATTAATATAGATTTCATAAATTGCATATTTATTTGCTTTGACCATTAAAAGTTTTGATAAAGCTTAAAAGACCAAGCGGTAGCACATATTCACATACATATATTTTTTAAAACGACTTCGAATATCGAAACTAGAATTCGAAAAAAAATATTCACAACAAGATTGCCAACCGTTCAACAATATTTTTTTGCATGGTTACTTTCAATAAAATATGTTTTGAATATTTTTTATTAGAGGAAATATATATTCGATTCGTGTTTAAACTTTTGCATAGACTGTTATAACAGCATGTTCTTCTATTAACTAGTTTTGTTAAGTTACTTTTCAACCAAATGGATTTCGAATTTAATTTGTTTATGTTTTTTTTTAACCTGAACCCGTCTTTAATACTTTTAATATCATATTTTTTTCATACATTTAATTTCATCGTTGATATTGACAGACTTACAAATAACATAGCTGAGATATTAATTTTTTTCCAATTGCGCAAAGTGGCAGCACTTTTCGAAATATGTATTGGAAATTTTGTACGCCGGCCATATTGTTATTGTGTGTATGAAAGAAAATACTCTAGACACGTGTTTAAAGTCGCAATTTTTTTGTAAAGATTACAGAAAATTGTACAAAGAATAAAATATATATCAAAAGTGATTAATTTAAAGCATTATAAAAGCTTTGAAAGCTATATATATTTGTTTTGTATTGTGTTTAATAAGGTAAGAGTGAAGGAAAGAAAATATAACATAACCTAGTATAATTGGTGAATCCGAACACTAAAACATTTTGTAAACATATTTCTTTTTGTTATCAATATTCTTTACAATAAATTTGTAATTATTGTAAAAAAGATAGTTGAAAAATCTTGTGCAATATAATCAATACTACTTGATCCGGAAAGAAGAACAACTACAATAAGTGGGTGATAAAAGTATACCATAGGTTGTTAACAGAGGTCGGATTGAGGAAATTCACATACTGCATGTGTGCATTGATAGAAATTTACACGAACAAACACTACTTAATGTTTAAAATATGTATAATATCCGTTTATTTGTATAAAAAATTGTTTAAACAATCATAATCATTATAACTTTTTGTATGAAGCGAATGTCTATTATTTCTTATGTTAAAATTTATCGTTTCTTTCGTCGTTGTATAATTATATGGATATTTTTAGTTTGTGGTCATTGATTTAAACGACTCAAACCTGACTATCATCAAGTAGCACTACATCTCTCTTGAGCTGCGCACACATCGTTCAATTTAAGAACTTAATTGAGTGATTTACATAACTTTAAATTTTAATCTTAATTATTAATGAGAAAATATTACATTTTATAATTACATATAATAAATTTTGTTGTGGCGAATGAAATATAGTTTTATTATTTTTATTATAGTTTTTGGCAGATTTATGTCACAAATGGTTTCTTATAAAAAGATTCTAGTTAAAATTACAATGGGGATCTCAAAATCTTCAAATGAAAGGTTGTTGCATATTTCTTCGAAGCGTTGCTATACGATTACACAAATATTTGTTAGAAAGCTTTGAAAAAACTATATAAATTATTAGACTGTGATTTATATGTGAAGGAAGAAATGTAATATGCTTCCTCATCACATGTATGTTGTATATGATGTTTTCGGTACCTCATTATATTATTGTATATGTATCACTGTTACATAAATAAATGTGACTTCTGTTTTTTTTTTTATTGAGTTTATTAATTACTTCATATCTTTTTTCGAACAATTAACCTTTGTTATCCAGTCTCCGTTATAATACTAAGATATAACTTTTTTGTTTTAAAGATAAATAATGTAATACTTCCAAATTCCTCCAATTATATTTAGGTTGTGCAATATGTAGTTGATCTTTGTGGACGAGAATACAAAGCTTATGTGATCACAAATATCAACAAGAGAAGAATGTTGGCAATAAACTATCCTAATGTTGTTGTCCCAATAGATAACATTGCTAAGTTTTTAAGTATTTCAGTTTGTGTTTGATTATGTAGTATTCTGGTTGTCGTGTACACAAAGATTTTAGTTTTAAATGTAAAAAAAGCAGTTGTTGAAATTAATAAAGTGTAATTAAATGGATTGGTTTTATTCAATCGAATCTGCAATTTAGATTAAGATAGTCAAAATATATATCTCAATAAAAAATAAAGTTGTAATAATATTCCTTGATAATAACTTTTGTTAACATTCATAAGATTGGAAGTTTTATATATGCACATTTACATTTTAACATTTACTGAGCACATTTGGTAATATGTTTTCGTTGGCATCTCGAATGCATAATCTAAAAATACGTTTCTCTCAGTAGGAACTAATTTTTTTCGGTAAAGAATACAATTATACAAAAAGTGGAAACGTATTGGTGTTGAAGTGTGTTAAAACATATTATCGTAAAGATGCTAAAAAGTAGTGATACAATTTATAGAAGACACGTGATTTTATTTAAGTCATTGCAAAAGTTTTAGAATATATCTTCATTGCAAACAGTAGATTGCAAAAGTATTTCTTTTAATTGTTTTTGCAAAATTTATTGTACAAGTATTTTTTTTTAATTGTTTTTGCAAAATTTACCTGAAATGAATATGTTAACGAATTTAAAATCGTATGGATTTATTCTTCCTTATGGCCGATTATTTCAGCGCATAACTATTTAATTTTTGACAGTTTCAATGTTAAAAATTAATGTTACATACACAAACCGAAATAAGGATGTTATGCTTTACGGCGCCATATATAGAAGACTTTGTTATGTAGATACAAATGTATGCATATTTTATACGTTTTGAAATGTTCAATATAACTTTTTATAAAGTTAATACTATTAAATAATAATGAGTCTTTTGCTGTTTAAGTCTTTAGTATTTTAATTACAGCAATTGTTTGTTTTTATGTTTTATGAAATTATTTTTTATCTATAATTAATCAGTTTTGGACACCACTTATAAATTACAAGTTTTGTAATATTGTATCATTTTCAAATTATAAATTTTGACTATAAAAATAGAAAAAATTACGAAGTGTGATTTTTGTTTTCTAGTTTTCATTTATGAAAATCATTGCATAAGTTATGTACATTATGTATATATATTGTATATATATATTCTTCGCACATTTATTTAATTTCAAACAACCAAGTTTTTGCGGTTTTCTGAAAGTTTATTCCTTACATCTAAAATTGAATTTCTTCAAATACACAAAAAAAATTTTTGGTGAAATTAGATGGACGCATAAAAAACTTTGTTTTTAATGACTGCTTCACACCTGCGACTCATACTCTCAACCAGTTTTTTACACTTGGTCTTAGGTATGGCATGCCAAGCTTCCTGAACGGCAGCCCAAAGATCGTCCAGATTTTTATAATTTTTCTTCGCGACTCTAATCTTGACTTCATTCCATAAGTTTTCAATGGAATTTAAGTCGGGGCTCTGCGCTGGCCGATCTAAGGCATCGATTTTCTCCGCACTAAACCAATTCTTAACTAGTTTAGAGGAGTGTTTGGGGTCAATGTCTTGCATAAATTTCCAATATCTTGCCGTTTATCCGTGCGAGTGGCTCTATGCCATGCCAGGAAAATGCACCCCAAACCATAATGTTTTCGCCCCCGTGTTTGATGAACCTTGAATTTGGCTTTTAGGACGATGAACAAAGACTCTTCCATCTGGCCCTATCCTGTTGATCTTCGTTTCGTATCCACAATATGTTTTTATTTATTGCTTTTTCTTGATGGGCTCTGGCGAAGGCCAATCGTTTAGAAATGTTTTTTTTGACAGGAGTGGCTTCTTCCTAGAAATATATATGGGTCATTTTTGGACATTCTTACAATAGCAGCATCCGTACGCGCATCTGTTTTTCGAGGCCTTGGTTTTCGAATTTGTGATTTTATCAATAAATCAGGGTTCCTCACACATGAATTAATTGCTTTGTATACTTTTTTCCGAGAAATATTTAAATTTTTAGCAATTTCGGCCACTTTCTGTCCTCCTTCATGCATTTTCCATATGATTCGTCTTTCTTCTATTGTGGTATGCTTTCCTGATCCCATTTTCTATAAATTATTTACTCAAAATACTTCTGATAAAAAACTATCCAACTATGGTAAATATCATGCGCTTCTATCGAAGTTTACGCGGGAACTGTGTATCCAAATTAGTTTGTGCCATTTACGTGTCCATTCAATATTAGTGTTGTTTACACAAAATTGATAACTGTAAATAATTAGCAAAACATAACGAAATATTTCGCCGCTGCAGATATGAGAGCTATTACGGGACAAAGTTGGATGTAAAAAATTTGACATTTCGAGCAATTTTTAATGGACAATTTTTAACATTTAGTTGAAATATAATTTTGTGCCATTTATATGTCCATAGCTGTATATGTATATTGTATATACATATATAATTTTTTTTATTTTTATTTAACGTGTGTGCAGAGAAAAATGTTACCACCTCATTTTTAATAAATTAAAATTCTCTTTTTTCTAACAGTTTTCAATATTCAACGAAAATGGTATCTGGTCGTCCCCTTTTATATTTGTCATTGCCGGGAGTAGTATTTATTCTCGGTGTTTATTGGTATCGACGTCGCAATAAAAATCGTTCAAATGGAGACACAACTGAAAAAGAACAAGAAAACTTAAATACACATAACTCAAAAGAATCAAAACACCAAATAAATGGAAGTTTTATGCAAAACAAGTCACATCCATTACCAAGTGATTCAGTAAATATAAATAATAAAAATGAAGGTGAAGAGAGTCCAACCGTCAGACTTTTTGGTAAATCAGCTCCAATCAAAATTGTTCAGAACTGCAGAGGTTCGCCTGTTAAACAACAACAGGTAGTCGATTCAGAGGTTCTTAAAAACAAAATACAAAGCGCTGAAAATAAGGTACTTCGCTCCATCGATGAAGATTTTGAAAACTTATCGTCACCAGTTGATTTGCCAGATTCGGTGAATAATCGTATTGCCTTTTATTCCCGTAATGTGAATTGTAAAAGCGATGCACCTGTTGTAATAAGAGCTACCCGTACACCAAAAATCTCACCTGAAAATTCTTTCCTTGAAAATAAGTATACCAAAGAATGTGAAGAAAATAATAATTTAGATCTTATAGAAAATGTAAAAAATAATAGTGATGCAAGAAATCAGCAAGGACATCCAATTCAATCGTCCACCAATATCACACTCAAAACTACTGAACAGAGTCCAATACTGGAAGAAAATTTTAACAAAGAGAGCGCAATGAACATCTCTTGTCAAGATGTTGATATTACAGAAAATGGGAAACGTAACGTAGATGCTGCCAGTCCATCATTAAGTTTATGCAGCGTTCAATCTGGCGATTCAGGAAAAGGTTCAAGTTTACCCCGATCCGAAGCAAATCGTGCCAAATCTACATACGAATTCTTTCTGCCAAATAGTTTTATAGGACACCTGTATGGCAGAAAACATTTTTTTATAAACCAGATCAAAGTCAAAACTTCGGCGAATGTACTAATACGCAAAACAAATTATGCTGGAAAATTGGTTTGCATTTGCATTATCGAGGGTTCTGAGAGTGAAATAGAAGCTGCTTTGGCAATGATAAGACAACGCCTCCCTACAAAACGTTTTCCTAATTTTACTATGAATAAAATACAATCTGCATCTCCTCAAACTGTAGTTCCTTTATCTGCAGACAGTTTACTTAATTTACAGGCAAGTGTGTAATTATGAAATATGTTTTATATGCTTGTATTATCAGCAACTGACGATTCTCTAATATTTCCTACAGCTTAAACTCATCGAAAACATTAATAACGATGTAATTGTCACTGCTGTAGTGAATGGCGCACACATGTTCGTACAACATCCTTTACATCCCTCACATCCTTCTCTGACTGTTCTTCAAAAGTGTTTGTATGACAGCTACACTTTGAGTGAAGCACCGTTGTTGCCTGGTATCGAAATCAATGCAGTTTGTGTACTCCCAGTAAAAGGAATTTGGTATAGAGTACAAATAGTCGAACAAGACGCTGAGGATAAGCAGCGTTGTGTAGTTAAATTTTTAGACTTTGGAGGCTATATGAATGTACATTTCAATGAATTAAGGCAAATTAGATCAGACTTTATGTCTGTACCATTCCAAGCCACAGAATGTGTTTTGTCTAACGTGGAACCGATAGGTATGTACATAAGTTAAAAGCATATATATTTTTATATTAATATTGTGATCTTAAATAGTGTACAGTCAGAGTCAAAAGAAAGTGTACATCATTTGTTTACTACATACTACATTGCTTGATTTATTTAAGTTTTCCTAAGTGATATAATAAAACAATTTATAGGTTTATAGGTTTTAAAATGGTTATGGAAAAACAAGCAATGTAATAAACAAGTGTTGTACACTTTCTTTTGATGCTGACTTTACATCGTACAATTATTTGTCTAGATTCCATGTGGTCATCGGAAGCTGTAGACGTATTGTGTCAGCTAACTAGGGGAATTGTTTTACAAGCACAGGTAGCGGGATACAATAGCCATAATATACCGGAGATTTACTTATATGCTTATTTGGGTCCTGGTGTAAGTATATTGTTATTTGTCCATTATTTTTAAAAGAAATTAAGCTAATTTTAAATCAATTTGTATATTAAAGCGACGATTCCAACTAAATATAATATTATATATAAAATACAAGTTTTTTTCATATTAATATATTTTATATTATTAATATATAAATTATATTTGCTTCATTTCAGAATATTATTTTCATAAACAGGGAACTTGAAGCAAGAAATCTAGCTAAATGGGTTGAGTTGCGAGACTGATTCAAAGGAGTAGAGAGTTTTTGTAAAAACTGTTAATAGAAAAGCCACAATTATCATCTAATTATTTTTAAATATTTAAAAGAACAAAACATCGCTATTTAAAATTTAGAAATAGTAAATGTATTTCATTAGGTAAGTTCTCATGCGCATAGGTTATAAAATAAATCACTTATAGGAGTTGTGAAGAAGGCGTCGTTGAAGCATCATGCGTCATGACAATAGTCATTTGTTTCAAGTGAATAAACCTGTTGTAAATATGGAAGACATAAAAATTAAATCGCGAAAATTGTGGCGATATATACATACATATATCTAGGAATATAGCAAGCAATAGAAGGCTCGTATTAATTCTGCCGGACAAAAAGTTTGAAATAAACTCTTGTACATATAAATGAATATTAAAATATTATTTATGTTATAAATAATACAGTTTTAGGTCTCTTATTGATGCATAAAAACATGTTTTAAACATAAACTTATGTACGTATATTTTTTTACCAAACCTAGAGAGAACTAAAAAAGCAGCTATTTTTGCTATAATTTGCTGAAAGACATTTTGATGGAAATGAAAATAACTGGAAAAATGTAAACTCGTTAAAACAGGAAATATAATTTTAACCGGTATTTTCTTTTACATACATACATACGTATAAAGCATTTGTGACTACAAATATTGACTGCCTTTTTATCGATTTATTTACTTATTTGAGTATGTTGCATTCTATCCAGAATGAAATTGCATCAAAATGTCTCCTGTATATTATAACTGAAATTTATAATTGAATATGTAACAAGGTAAAATAATATTTTCTTAAGTAATAATTTAGACCATTTAAGTAAATATAAGTAGTACGCTAAACTGTAATGTATAAGTAATTGTTCAGTTATTCTTCTAAAACGTCGTATTTATTTTGCACCTCAGTAATGCCCAAATGGCATGTTTTTTACCAGAATGAAAGCCCATTAGCCCTAGTGTTAATTATTGTTTGATTCAGCTTAGTTAGTTTTAAATAAAAATTGTTAGATCTATATTTATTCATAAAGTGATTTAAAGAAACGTTATAATGCTGAATATTACAATTGGAGTACACTTATAATAAAACAATGGAGATTTAATATTCTGAAGATAACATAATAATATAACGCTTTGGCCATAGTTCTTCTGCACTTAAGCAAATTACACCGATAGCTACGCAGACAACCATACATTTCCTCATCTATAGTTTATGTATCGAAAATTGCTAATATTTGTATCTAACATGGATTGTGAGGCCTACAACTCAAGTGTTAAATGTTATCAAGACTCATAAAGAGTAATTAAATAGGCGATAGATATCAGTTGACTCAAAAATAAATAATAAATATAACGTTATTAAATCATAAAATTCTTCTTTTAATTAATATTGGACACATTAAAACATTTTAACTTATTTTTTTTACTTCTTAAATATACATTTTTTTTCTCAAATACGTATTATTTCTTACTATTGCTATTACATAATATACAATTTCCATTAAATATTGCTCCAAATTGCTAACGGATAAATGAATCACGGCGTGAAGCGTCATGTTGTGTTCCCCCAGAACTTATTTAGAAACACGCAAAAAACAAATGCACTTCACAAAGGATAATATGAAGTGGATGGTAAGTAGTCACAAACCCTCTTTTCTAACGGAGAGTCAAAATTTAATCTGGTAGGCCGCGAATTGTTTCCAAGAATCATTTCTGAATAAAGTCAATGGTTTTTAGTTTCCGGCTTCGATGGTTTTACCCTATTAGTTGTACATTTGCTTAGAGATAAAATTATTCGCACTTCAACGCTCCTGAATCAATAGAGTTACTTGTAATCGTTGAAAAACATCATGGACATTTATATAACAAAACATTCGCGAAAAATATATTCACTTTTTACCCATCTTTTGTACATACCTTAATACTGTGGCTAACAAAATAATTATGTCCAGGAAAACAAAACGACTGCTTTAGAATGATTTCGAGTTTTTATTGGTCGTCCGTCCGTCCGTGCAAGCTGTAATTTGAGTGAAAAGTGAGATATCATAAACTTGGTATACATATGTACATATGTATGTATATATTCCTTGGCGAAAAAGTATGGACTGGTTCGTTGTTGTTGTTGTTGTTGTTATAATGGGTACCTAGTCACCGTTGGGATGTTGTTGTTTTAACGGTTTCTCAATCCCCGTTAGGATGGTAAGGGTTATCCATGTGGTCGTCGACGTCATCTAGCGGGAGGCCCAGGAAACGTGCTGTTTCGACGGGGTCGGACCAAAGGGAAAAGGGTGTTAGATGAGTAGGGTTGGCAGGGCATGCAAAGAGGTGGTTAGTGTCATGCGGAGACTCGTTGCATGCAAGACATACACTGGATATGTCGGGGTCTATTCTGGATAAGTAGGAGTTTAACCTGCTCCAATATACAAAACGAAGCTGCGCTAGGGCCACTCGCGTTTCTCGCGGCAAGTCGAGCTCTTCGTCTGCGATGGGTGGTGGTTTGACTCCAAGAACGCCATTCACGGGAAGGTGAAGGTGTTGATAGCTCCACTGTGAATGGCGGTTAGTACCTGTCGGAAGTCAGTTGCGTCCGAAGTCCGGCGTACTGTACGATGTCGTCGACGTAGTCAAGGAAAGACCTATCGATGCTCCTAGGAGGCGGTTCTGCTCCAAGCAGGGTGCTGAAAGGGTAATTTCTACGAAAACATCCCAGCAGGAACAGTTTGGAGAGGAGTTCATTATGTTCCTAAACTGGGAGCATAAGCATCTCACTATGTCCCTAGGTGTTCGATAGGAGACATCAAGAGGCATCCCGTCGTGGTCCGGAGTGCAGTATTCTGACAAGTCTGGAGTTTCCTCATCACTGCATCCAGGCGGCTATATTGGTGCTGCGTAATTGAGGACCGGCCGGCCGATTGCCTTGTACATATGTTGCCAACAACGTTTCTTTGTCTTTTTCCCATGTGCTGCTGGCTAAAGACTTGAGGATTTTGTTGCGGCTATGTACCTTGGCGATAGTATGGGGAGTTACATATAAAATCTTAGGGTTGTTGACAGTCGGAATTTTGACGCCATCGACTACAATATTAAGTTGAAGTCTATACTCCTTCGTCCAGTTCGTAAAAATGGTCGCTGTGGATTTGGTGGGGGAAAAGTGTGAGGTTAGATGTTTACTTTCGAACACATGCCATCGATTCCATTGAACGACGTCAATATCGTGTAATCATTTGCGTACGTGGTTATGGAAACCCTCTCTGGTGGCTGTCGGAGTTTCGAGATGTAGAAGTTAAACAGTAACGGGGAGAGGACACCACCCTGCGGAACCCCCTGTTTAATTCTTCTAAGTTTAGATGTTTCACCTCGAAATAGTACGGATGATTGACGACCGCTCAGGTAGTTCATGGACCACCTCTTCAATCCTGGAGGAAGCGTAGTTTTCTCAATGTCTTGCAGTAACGTTGTGTGGTTGACGGTGTCAAAAGCTTTTGACAAGTCCAAACTACGAGGATCGTTCTCTCACAGGGTGGTTTCTGGTTGAGGCCGCGAACTATCTGAGCGTTTATGACGCTAAGTGCTGTGGTGGTGCTGTGCACTTTTCGGAATCCATGCTCGTGGCTGGCTAGGCTCAGGTGGTGAGTGAAGGTCGGGAGTAGCAAGGCCCCAAGTGTCTTCTCTACTGGAGAGAGCAGAGTTATCGGACGATAGGACTCCCCTTTGTTGGCGGGTTTCCCAGGGTTCAGTAGTGGGACCACTCTTCCGACTTTCCACACATCGGGTATTTGAAGAGTGGTCAGCGACAGGTTGAGGACCTTGGTGAGGTAGCTTACTCCTGTCGAGCCGAGATGCCTTAGCATCGAAGGTATCAAAAACATGCCGTGATGGAGAATCTTCATCAGAAACTGAAAATTGTCTTGCAAGTCGAAGAAAATACGGATCGCCATCGTGCCGGAAAGGCGAGTATCGAGCGGTCGCAGAGGCTTGCTCAATAAAATTTAAAGACTTCTCAAGTGCCCGCGCGGGAGTCGAGTATCGAGCGATCGCTGCGGCTTACTAAGTGTTTTACCAAAAATTGCGCCGAACCAAATGGTATGTGCTCTTCTTCTTCTTAATTGGCGTAGACACCGCTTACGCGATTATCGAGTTAACAACAGCGCGCCAGTCGTTTCTTCTTTTCGCTACGTCAATTGGATATCATAGGTCCTTCTCCACATCTGCTCCCTCGGCGGGTACTGCGTCGAATACTTTCAGAGCTGGAGTGTTTTCATCCATCTGGACAACATATTAGGTCTTTTAATTCGCTGAACTATGTCAATGTCCGTATATTATCAAATTATTCGCCGTGGCCAATGCGCACAGGAATAATTTTATGCTTACTTTTAAAATAGAGGGACAAGTGTATCATCTAATAGGTATGCTTCTACCATCATCGGGCCAAAGTCCACAATTCTTGCAAACCTATTTCATTTCAGACGTAGATCAGCTATCGTTACAATCAAACATAGCGCCAATGCTAAAAATTTATTTAATTAACGAACCACAAACCGCACTGTGTAGCAACAATATAAGTACGTACGGTAAACGTAAAAAACACTATCAAGGAAAAGATGAATACCTACCTATCTACCTTTCAGTTTTCTGCTCTGATCAAAAATCTAATTTTGGCAGGCCAAAAATGATCAACATTTTGGTCAAACTGTACTTTTTTTTTAAAGCCGCCATTTTGTCAGTTTTTGTTTTTGTTAGACCGCAGCTCCGTATTATCTAATAGAAAAGTTTAGTTTTTATACAAGCAGAAGGCCGAAACGTTGCAGCAGTTAAGAAGCTTTTTACCGCCGTCGTAGATTGAATTTAAATCAAAATTAATTTAATTTTTTCAAATTTTTCTTATAATATGTTCTACCATCATTCCACAATTTTGCAAACCTATTTCATTTTTTAGATCAGCTATCGTTACAATCAAACATAGCGCCAATGCTAAAAATTTATTTAATTAACGAACCACAAAACTGTATTTTGTACCTATCTTTTCAGTTTTCTGCTCTGATCAAAAATCTAATTTTGGCAGGCCAAAAATGATCAACATTTTGGTTAAACTGTACTTTTTTTTAAAGCCGCCATTTTGTCATAAAATCAGTCCGTATTATCTAATAGAAAAGTATACAAGCTGCCTATATATGTATATAGCTTATAATAAAGCTTAAAATCATTTTGTAATCATTTTTTATAAATGATAAAATCGCTATAAATATTGACATTTTATGGTAAATATTGACACGGAGTTGTATCACACGCGCGACAAAGAGTTTATGATTTGATTAAAGTCTTTTAGTTCGTAATATATGTATGTATGTAGGTGCTCATGAACATCTACACAAATTTTGTTTCAACGCTGATTTGGAAATTTCTCTGACAACTTGAACACAATCTTTTAGCGGTAATATATTCATGTAAATAAATGTTATATATTCTTCATTTCCCCCTCTTATCTCCCGCCGGAAGACAGGTAAATTTTTTTTTCCTAGGTTGGTACAACTGTCCTTAATTATGATGCCAAAAATTAGCGCGATCCGTCAACCAGTGTGTTTACAGCAGCTGCTTATGTCAGTCGACCTCAGTAGTGTTTGTCGAATTTTACAAAATTTTTTAACGTATTTGTATTAAATTTTGACCAAACACCCAAAAAATATGATTGAGCAAGCACCGTATTCATCTGATATGACCCCCTCTGACTTTTCTTATTCTCCACACTGAAATATCCACTTCGCGGAACACGCTTCGACTCAATTGAAGACATCAAAACCAATTCGACGCGAGAGCTGAAGGCCATCCCAGAAAGTGCCTATAAAAAATGTTTTGACGATTGGAAGAAGCGTTTAGATTTACCGAGTTTCACACAGAATTTAATTGCGTACCTCTGCTCTAACGAATGCTGTATTTTCGGCTTGCGTCGCGCGAAAATGTTTGTCCTGACTCTACAGGTGCTCAGAGACAACTAACCAGCCCCTCGCTTGTTAGCTAGGAACGCCCTCTACCGAATCCAGTCAGTGCGCGCACTCTCCGAAGTACAATCGCGGCGGAAGAAAATCAGTCCTATTCCGCACAAGCCCTGTATGTACCTTTCCTCACCACTAATATGATAAATATAAAAAGATAAAATGGTTATATGACCTATAGCTATGTTATATGGTACATTAAATATGATATGATCCATTTATAATTTCGCCGAATAACCAATATTAAAAATTTTTTAAATAAAATTTTGCCAATACTTAAATCTTCTTTCATCTTTGACTATTTTAAGAGTATAAAGTGTTCGGTTACTTCAGAACTTAGTTTTATTTACTTATTTTCACATGGCGGGAGACCAGCCAACACCTGGAGACGGGAAGTCGAAGCAGAAGCACAGAGAAGTGGTTATTTTTGGAGAGAAATTAAATTTATAGCTGTAAATAAAATTAATTATAATTTGTTTATTGAGGCCCTATGTTCCACCTAGGAACTACGGGAAAATGTATATATGTATATATAAATCTTCTTTCATCTTTGACTATTTTAAGAGTATAAAGTGTTCGGTTACTTCAGAACTTAGTTTTATTTACTTATTTTCACATTACTAACTAATAAACACTACTAAACAAATCTGAAGGAAAATTTACGACTGGTTTACTAAGGGATCTACCTTGACTACAACTCTCCTCTAACATCACAGTCGCAAAATAACTGTAACATTAAATAGTGTAATTAGTTTAATGTTGTAGATTAGTCCTTTCATATTTTATTGATATGATTTTTTCGTCTTTTCATTCGGACTATAGCCGTCATTAGATACTTTCGGCATTTGTAAGAATTAAAATTGTTGTATGTTAAATTTTGTAAAAAAAACTTTTATAAACGATTTCAAAATTCGTTTTCAGCATAATTATCATAATGCATTTACCGAGAATTATGTTATCAATATTTGCAATAAACTTTGTTTCTCAGGTGAAGTCAAAGCGCTGTTGTAATCAAAACAGAGTAAAGAATATTAGATATCCTCGAGTTATTAAATATTTTAATACAATATATCTTTTTAATATTTGATTTCAAATCAGTTCGTCCATTGTATAATAAGCCATATCCATTTTGCTCATTACAGAGTTACAACATAAGTTTCTTGACGAAATTCACTTTGTAAGGTTAACGGATTTATTGATTTACTTTTGGGATATCTCAGCTTTTATCCTCAAGCCAAAGGACTAACAAAAATCAAGGAAGAAACTCATCTCGTCAGACTAATGTTTATAAGTAATAAACATAACAAAACACACTGCTGTCTAAGATATGTATGTTGAAGTGATTCACAATGTGAACTTAAATATACATACATACAATATAAGAACAATTGATATCTGTACCATCAGAACAAACCCGTTTTTACTTTCATAAATATTACTTTCATCTACATACGTATATTCATAAGTAAATGCTATATACCTAAGGTACTTTATTTATTCATATGTTCTTACATACATACGTATGCATTTATTTATACATTTATTGATTTACGTCTTCCATATTTATACCCTGAACAGGGTATATTAAGTTTGTCGCGATATTTGTAACACCCAGAAGGGAGCGTCGCAGACCCTATAAATTATATATATAGTATATAAATGATCAGTATGTTGAGCTGAGTCGATTTAGCCATGTCCGCCCGCCCGTCTGTCCGTCTGTCCGTCTGTATATGTACATACGAACTAGTCCCTCAGTTTTTAAGTTAACGTTTTGAAATTTTGCAAACGTAATTTCCTCTTCAAGAAGCTGCTCATTTGTCGATATCGGACCACTATAACATATAGCTGCCATACAAACTGAACGATCTGAATCAAGTTCTTGCAAGGAAAACTTTCCCATTTGACAAGATATATTCACGATTTTTCATTTGGTATCGATTATTTTCTAAGGCAACAAAGCAATCTCCGAAGAAATTGTTCTGAGTCGATCATGCTCACTCTGTATATATATACATACAACTGAACGATCCCTCAGTTTTTAAGATAACGTTTTGAAATTTTGCAAACGTCATTGGTGTAGATTATTTTCTAAGGCAACTATGTAATCTCTGTAGAAATTGTTGAGATCGTATAACTATAGCATATAGCTACCATACAAACTGAACGATCTGAATCAAGTTCTTGCAAGGAAAACTTTCCCATTTGACAAGATATATTCACGATTTTTCATTTGGTATCGATTATTTTCTAAGGCAACAAAGCAATCTCCGAAGAAATTGTTCAGATCGGTTAACTATAGCATATATGTAGCTGCCATACAAACAGAATGATCGGAATCTAGTGCTGGTATGGAAAACTTTTGCATTTGACGTGGTATCTTCACAAAATTTGGCATGGATTACTGTTTAAGGTAATAATATAATCTCCGAAAAATTTGTTCAGATCGGATTACTATAGCATATAGCTGCCATACAAACTGAACACATAGTTACTTAAAGGAATGCACCTGTGAAGGGTATATTAGCTTCGGTGCAGCCGAAGTTAACGTTTTTTCTTCTTTTCCATATAAAAAATCATATTTAATTTGTTCGTTTATATGATTGTTAAGCGCATGAAATTTTTGTAAGATATTGAAACACAGGTAATATTTGTTTTTATGTCTGGGAGTTTTCTTATTATTATTTTTTCATTATCACGGCAATATTGGTGTGTTAGCCGAAAGATTGACGCTCTTGCTTGTTGCAAAATTAAACAGTGCTTTGAAGACAATTGTAAGAGAAGGCTTTTAAACAGTTCCGTTCTGAACGCCAACAAATCCACAACTCTAAGTGAGAAATACTTTAATTCAATGTAAAATTTGTTAATATTTTTTATAAATTTTCAAAGGCTGACTTTATGTTTATTGATTACGGATTTTAGGAGCAACTAATACATATGAAAATTTTAATGTGTGTTTGTGTATATGCGGAGAAAGTTGAAAATAACGTATAATACGTACTTTTAAAAAATCTAATGAAATTATTATAAATTAATACTAAGCAAATCAAGACATAATGAGTACGGAAAATGGTGTTCTCAGTATTGAGGTAAGTAAAAAAGTATAATTAATAAGTTCCCGGAATTCTAAAAAGCACCGTTTATTTTATTGTTTTCCCAAAGCAAACGTGTTACTGATTTATATATACACATGTTGTATATGTTGTGTATTAAGACGCATAATTTTCATTGAAAATTTACCGACTTTATAAGTAAACACATCTATGTATGTATGTGCAAATAGTAAGTAATTATATAAAATTTTGCAATCACTAACTAGATTCTATAATGTGTTAATTACTTAAAAGTATTGTTTTTTCATATCTCAGTTGTATTTATTGTTGTTGCGTGAGTTATTATACTACCTACATACATACATATGTGTATAAACAATGTAGTGTAGCAGTGTGAAAGTGAAACCAACTTTGTTCGGAATAGTTGCACATGGAAATGTGAATAGTTCTGAATATTTCCAATAACCTTAATTAATCTGAGTTTTGCACAATGACTTATTTTCTCGATTTTCACAGAGTGATCATAGGCAAACTATATATGTAACGTAGATCTTCCGTGTACTTAATTGGGGTTTATTTGAATTAAAATATTGGGTAGTCGAAAAAGTCGTCTCGTATTTTGTCAATTGATGTTGCAGTCGTATATCTCCAGTTAAGCTTCATTTAACCCAAAAAAATTAAATTCGGGGAAGTTGAAAAAAAGTTACAGCTGTTCAAAAATTAGTGAAAATAATGAAGAAATTCGCTATATTTTGAAATTTTTGTATAAAAAAGAGAATAGTGCCACGCAAGCCAGCAATGAAATATGAGAAGTTTAAGGAAACGATGCTGTATCAGTTGAGGTGTATTGAACAAAGAATTGCTATAATGCACAATCTCATACTGCCTTGGTTATTCGTGATCATTTCGCCACATTTTCAACAAATATCGTGCCGCAACCACCGCATTCGCCTGATTTACCTTCGTGTAACTTCTGGCTATTCAGCAAATTCACATGACCACTCCAATGACACCGTTATGACTCAATTGAGGATATAAAAGCTGGATCGAAGAAGGCTCTGATGCTCACGTGCTATGATGACTGGAAGACGCGTTGGCATAAGTGTATTGCAGCGGGAGGGGTATTGAAGGCGATGAAATGGACAAAATTCCCCTTTCAATTTTATCACAGTAGTAAAAAAACGGTGCTTCAAATATCTTTTTAGTTTAATTATGTATTTGTTGTTGTTGTTTTATAGAGTGACAAGTGGTAAAAATAATTCTTTGCGGTGAGCCATTCACGAAAAATTAATCTGACTACAAGTACATCAAATAATTCCACTGTTAAAAACTACCACAAACGATAAGTCGAGATCGCATGAAAGGGCTTTGTAGGAGAAATTGGACGATGGACCGATTTGAACTAATATCGTTCCAATTTTACAGTGCAAAATGAACGAGGTCGGATTGCAATCACGCTTGCTTTCTATTTTTCAATATGTAATATCTTCTTCTTAATTGGCGTAGACACCGCTTACGCGATTATAGCCGAGTTAACAATAGCGCGCCAGTCGTTTCTTTTTTTCGCTACGTGGCGCCAATTGGATATTCCAAGCGAAACCAGGTCCTTCTCCACTTGGTCCTTCCAACGGAGTGGAGGTCTTCCTCTTCCTCTGCTTCCCCCGGCGGGTACTGCGTCGAATACTTTCAGAGCTGGAGTGTTTTCGTCCATCCGGACAACATGACCTAGCCAGCGTAGCCGCTGTCTTTTAATTCGCTGAACTATGTCAATATGTAATATATCTTAGCAAAATTGAATGGACACTTAATTTTGGATATTCTATCTAATGCCGAAAGTATGTAAAATTCATCCAGAAATTACCCAAACTCCTATATATTACATATACTGATTTTCATTATTCTAACAAATCTTATGCCGTATATTTATGCTCTAAAGTATAGTAGTATATATCAATATAATATATATAGTATATATCAAAAGAGATGCAATCATACATACATAGATATACATTTAGAGAGTTTAATGTGTTTTAAATAAATCTTTCGAAGGCCCTCTGAAAATAGATTTCTGGCAGTGAACAACTCTTTTTTATACTCTTGCAAAATGTTTCCACAAAGTATAATATTTTTATTCACATAACGGTTGTATGTATCACCTAAAACTAATCAAGGTAGGTATAGAGTTATACATATGCACACACATACAAGATGATGAGAAAAGTTGAAATCCGGGTGACAGTCCGACTGTCCGCCCGTCCGTCCATGCAAGCTGTAACTTGAGTAAAAAGTGAGATATCTTGATGTAGCTTGGTATACGCGTTCCTTAGTAAAAAAAAAAATACAAGTTCGCCCACAAAACACTATTAACCGGAAGCTTATAAAGTGCTTTAACTAAGCACTTAATTAAGATATAAAACTCTAATTTGGCACATGTGATCGCAGTAGCAAGTACCATCAGTAGGCAAAAAATTTTGAAAAAGTGAGTGTGGGCCCACCCTCTAATAAGTTTATTGTAATAGTAACTTTGTGTATCAAAACTTCCTTGTGACTTTATACTGCATGTATCGGCCAATATGTGAGATATTTCAATGAAAGTTACAGAGCGTGTTTTACTCATAACAGTGCGTCTTTGTTCCTAAAATATAAAATATAATATTGATCTAGCCCCCATTACTCCATATAACTGGTTATTGTATGTGAGCTATGTATCATAATGAAACCCTGGAACATTTTTTAGTATTTGTTATGATAGTTTAAAGATAAAATCGGGTCGATACTACCCCAACTCAAATATACTACATACTATAATGATTTCGCAGGTCCCAAGATATGTGGTTTCATCTACATAAATGTTGGCGGTGCCACCCTCTACGTCCAATTTTGGCGCTGGCTCCTATAAGGCCCTTTTGTGCCATCCCGGATGTAAAAATTCCTTTGAGTAGTTTTTAACATAACCGCTATTTAGGGAGTTCATTTCATTTCGTCCTTACACCGTGGCTAAGGGTTCTTATAAGATTTGTCCTCAGCAAATTTGGTTATTAAAGCTTTAGCGTTTTAGGAAATAAGTTCATTAATTTTTAAATATTTATCTCGATTAGTTTTAGGTGAAACCAACAGCCGTTAGGTGAACAAAACTATTATAGCAACATGTTGCAAGAGTATAAAAATGTTGCGGAAGAATTTAAGATATGTATCTTACATATTGACCTTCATACCATATATGGTATAAAGCCAACGTGAAGTTTGAAATTCTTATATATTTTCTTATACCAGATTGACCAATATAGAAGGTGTAAAATCAAGCGGATGATTGAAAATCCGTATATTAGGTGTATGGGGACTAGGAGAAGTCTAGATCGAATTTCATTCATTTTAGGCGAGAGGATTTACTGTTATCAGAAAGAGATTATTTTTGAATTTCATTAGGATTATTTTACATATTGATCGATAGATGCAGTATAAAATTAAATAGAAGTTTGAAAATATTTATATTAGGTATATGAGAGCTAAGGGACGTATTGATCCGATTTTGTGGCACTTTGTATTTTGATCTCCATATGTTAACTGATGTATGTTTGGCACCTGTTCGCTTACGACGCGAAAAGCTTTTCAGGCGATTTTTTCTATAAAAAAAATTTCAACGAGTTTGCTTGACTCAATACTACGATAATAAGAGATGATGTCGGAGCTTTACAACAATCTCCCATACTTTAAAAAACTTTAAACCATTGTTGCCCTGCAATATTGTGATTTTCTGTACCAATTACAGTTTTGTATCTTAATTTGTGGCTTAGGCATGGCATTTTATATTGTATGTTTTTCTGAACGAAGAAGTTATCCGTTTCTACCAATCTACAATACTGATGTTCTTATGATGCCAAGGAACACTTGTAAAAAGTTTTTTACTCAAGTTACAATGTGCATTGGCATAATTCTTTAATGCAGTTTTATAAAGTAAATTTTATGTGCAACCTCTGTTTGTTATACTTATACTTATGGTACATACAACCCATGTTTAACCCACATATGTACATATATGACATTATAGTTACACAATAGTAAAATTTACTTCATGTTTTTACCAGCGAAATTTATTTTACAAAGCTGTAATATCTGGCACCACATTCTATAGAATAGTTTCAGCAGGTTCACATAAATCTAAATTTAAAATAGGTAAGGAAGAGCTAAGATCGGGTGTAACCGAACATTTTATACTCTTGCAAGAATCAAAGTCCGAAAAATTCCTTTCGGAAAATATGGGAGGGGTTAGTTCGAAAGTCTTTATATTACGTATATGGGGGCTCAGATAAGACCGATTTAGCACATTTTTAATACACTGAGATCTTATTATCGGGAGAGGATTTTATCAGAAAGAATACATTGACCGATATTTTCGGATAAAAGTCAATTATAGATCTCTAGCGTGTTTAAATATGGATTTATTGCGCTTTTAGTAGTTCTCAACAGTACCGCTATATGGAGAGTTAATGGGGTTATTTCCCGATTACAAAAAAATTTACAGTATCGGTAGGGGTGCTAAATGGATTTGTCTTGAGTGAATTTGGCTATTGTTGCTTTAATGGTCTAGGAGATATACATATAAAACCTATTAGAGGGCGGGGCCACGTACACTTTTTAAAATTTGTAGCCCACAGGTGCACCTTGCTACTGCGATCCCCTTCGCCAAATTAGAGTTCTACATATATCTTATTATAGTATTTAGCGATGCTACTTTATACGTTTTCGATTAATGGCGTTTTGTGGACGGGACCACTACCCGTTACGCCTATCTACGAACTCAGTCCTACTTTTTTGCCAAGGAACATGCGTAGCAAGTCTTATCAAGATCTTCAATTTTACTCAAGTTATAGTTTTCACGGTCGGACAGACAGACAGTCACCCCGATTTCAACTATGCTCATCATCCTCATCATTTATATATATATATGTATATATAACCCTACATATATCTATCTCGCTTAGTTTTGGGTGATACATTCAACCGTTAGGTGAACAAAACTATTGTACTCTGTAGCAATATGTTGCAAGAGTATAATACAACTTTTATGTTGAGTTATTAAAAACCGGTATTAACATTACCTGTGTGAATTTTTAATTATTTACATTATACTATATATAGTATATATATTCTTGCTTTTACTCTTAACTTGAAATATTTATATTTGAATATTTGTATGTTTGCCCATATGAGTACTCGTTAAAATTGATAATCTCATGTTGCACAGAGAACAATGTTTTTACTCTCCAAAAGTCATTTGTAACACTTTGAAGTAATCCACATCGATTTAAGCCTGTTACAATTTCGTATATAGTACACGTTTCTTGGCACTTTCGTGAAATCAGCGCCACAAAGCGTCGGTAAGGAAGAAAACTCAGTAAGAAATTTTAAATGCAGTAGGTAGGTAAAAGTGTTGTGACTTCGTCCTTTGAAATTTTTTTACTTGATGCTACGGATTGTTCGTTTGCTATATTCTCCTCGATTTATCCTCCAAGTTTTCCAACATACACAAATTTTGTAACTGGAAAAATAAGAAAACAGCGGAAAAACCAACGATATTCTGCGTTTTATACTCGTAATGTATTTTTTTTTCAATTTAGTAGCATTTGATATGAGAAGGTCTATTTCACATTTTTCCATGATAATCTTAAACTGTATACAGATTACTATATTTAATATATTAATCTTCATGTTTCAAGTAAATGTTTATTTCCACTTGAATAACAATTGAGATATCTTGATGAATCTTGAGACAAAAAAATATAAGTTCATAGATGGGCTGCCATGCCGGTAAAACGCCATTAACCGAAAACCTATAAAGTTCCATAACTATAATTTTGCATGGGGGATCGCACTAGCAAGTGTCACCTGTGGACAAAAAATTTTAAAAAGCAGGTGTGGCCCCATCCCCTAATAAATTTAATGTACATATATTTTAATCATTTATCATCGAGATGGTGCGATAGGGCTTTATTGGAGCCGGGGTCAAAATTGGTCAATGGGCGTAGCACCGCCCACTTTTAGGTGAAAACACATACATATCTGAGGATCCACGCTACCGATTTCAACCAAATTCGATGAGTGACATTCCATTGTTAAACTACAACCAATTTTAAATTTCATTTGACTTTTCCATCTTTCCTGTGTACAAATCAAGAAGCAATGAATTTAACCGGATAAAAATTTGCGCGAATAATGCCTAAATATGGTATTCTGCGTTGGATTTCGAGGTTGACGTTGTTGTTGCTGTTAATGTTGGTTCCAAGATAGGCGAAATTTTCTACGAGGTCGAAGTTATGACTCAACAGTGACATGGGAGCCTAAACGCGAGTACGACAACTGTTTGCTTGGTGGCAGGAGATATTTCGTCTTGCCCAGAGAAAATTTGACAATTTGACTTTTAGGTGAAATCCCATATCTCGGGACCCGACCAATCGATCTCGACAAAATTGAGTACGTGGCATTCTTGGATTTGCCTTTAACGAAGGAAAACTTTAAAATAGCGCGAGTTTCGGCGTTAGTGAACTCCATGTTTACACGTCTATAACTGTTGAACGCAATATACAAACTAATTATGGATAGCGTCGTTTTGTAGGTTATGTCAATAACTTTCAAAGATCTATAGTATTACGCTTTATACGTAGCCTCGAAATTCAAAAGACAAAAAGGCGGAAGAGAGATATTTTCAAATCTAATATATAAGTGAAATTAACGGATAATCCTTCTCTTATGATGGTATGTCAAAAATGGTTTGAATAAAAAATATGCAGCTAAAATATGAAATAAAAATATATATATGTCAAAAATGGTTTGAATAAGTCTGACAATTCCCTTAGCCCTCATATACTTAATACAAAGATTTTTGAACTAGTATACCTGAGCAAAGTCAAAATTAAAGGAATCAGCTCGTCCTTTTCTCTGCTCCAATATAGTTCTGCATATGATTTCCGTCTTTTCATCAATATTTAAAGCCCTTGACTGTTCAAAATATGTGATATTTTAATGAAACTAAATGCACAAGTTTGCTTAAAAATTATGTTTTAGCGGAATTAAAATAAAATTACTCTATTGCTCATTTTTCTAATATAATGGATTCTGATCCTCTGGTCGACTCAATATATTAAATTTAGCCTCTTCTCACATGAGTACATATGTACATATATCTCTTTTGAAAGTGGTTTTAATTTTAGCTGCGGCGAACTAAAATGGCCTTCAATATATGCATGTATGTAAGTCAAGAAGCTATAAAATTTATTTCTTTCCCAACATTTTTTACAATAAAGTGTTTGCCAGTACCTGAAGGGAATTCCGAGGCTTTGATTCTCGCAAGTTGCGGGAATATAAAATGTTTGGCTACACCCGCACTTAGCCCTTCCTTATTTTATTTAATGATTGTGCAGAAATACTTTGGGAATTTTATGCTTTCAGTAATTTCATGTATAACAGTTTTTCCAATGCCATTATCTAACGGTTGTTTCGATAAAGTTTCGGCACTTTTTCCATATTATGAGTACACCACAGTCGCGATGATTTGAAACAGGCGTTGATCATCAGTGCACGTTGAACGTGGAATAACTGGAAGTGTCTGGCTAAAATGACATAAAAGGAGTAACAAATAGTTCGTTGTCGTTCTTTAAATCCTTCAATATCCAATCCAATACCTAAAGCGAAAGTTTATGTGCCATAGTGGATTCCTTCCAAATGATAAATTTACACTATTTCAGCACTGTGGCCATGGACGATTGTTTTTTTATGTTGCACACTGCCGAAGCTGCCAGCATAAAGCGGTCGTAAACTATTTTTTGTTCATAATTTATACATTTTTTTCGATTAAAACATTGTAAGATACCGTGTCAGTGTGATATATAGCACGATCAAGCACTGTTTCGTTCGTGACAAATACGAATATAGCTAAATGGATAACTATTGTAACCCGTTAATGAATTTTAAAACCCTGGAAAAGCCAGGCAGCTTTATTAGAGCTGATATATCGGGCAAATTGTTAAGGGGTTATATACCTTTTTTAATTTCAAAAAATCGAAATTTTTTTATTGCTTTATCTTAAAGAACAACTCCTTGAGAACATTTTCTCAAATTTTCATAGAGATTCGAGCAGTAAAAAAAAAGTTACAGCACTTCTAACCGCGCGCCTCGTCGCGGCCCCAAACCCGAGCGGCCAGCGTCACGTGCGAATATCTCGAAATGGTGTTTTTTGAAAAATGACTTTGCGGTGACATGGATTGGCGGAAAACTGCTGAACCGATTTTCTTCAAATTTTTTTAAAATGTTCGTTATGAAATTTTTCTGTGCTTGAACGATCGACTTTTTACGCACAAACTTTTTTTCGCCGAAAGGAATTTTTTAGTGAAATTTCTAGTGACCAAATTTTTGCATAAAACGTTCTCGTGTGCACAAAAAAAAAATTATAAAAACGATCGTTCAAGCACAAAGAATTACACTAAACTAATGAAATTTGTTTACTCTTATGGTTTCAGTTGACTTGTTCGACCTGGGGAATTGTCACCACAAGGCTCTGCCAAAAAAAGGCCTTTAAGGGAAACAGCCACCCCTTAAAAACTATTTGATATTTTTCCACGAAATTTCGCACAAACATTGTTAATAAAGTGTACTATCAAAAAATAAAAACATTCTTGTAATGAAATAATTGCTACATACCTAAAAAAAATCCAAACTTTCCTTTTTTCTTCGACAAAGAAGGTATATAACCCCTTAATTCGTTATTTTATTATTTTCATTTATTAGCAGAGTATTTGCATTACTTTATTTATACACTTATAAATGTATTTAATGCTCTTCGCCGAATTGCAAAACTCAACATGAATATGAATTATTGAATGATTTATTCAGCAGGGGTGACTATGGTACCACCCAACGATTGACAATGTCAATATCTGAGTTATTGACATTTTTAATGAATGATTGACTGTTATTATTGGTATTTCTTTTTTGACGATATACCTGTATTGTATTACATGTATATCCGTCAACATGTGTGACCGTATTGTTGGGAACATTTTTAGGGAAACGCTTTCTAAATTTTCTGTCTACCAAGAAAGGGATGAACGATTCAGATCTCCGCATGGGCCATGAATAATTTTGTTAGTAACTCATCAGTAGACTGGAACTTCTTCACGACGTATTTTGTCTATGAACCAAATCAAAAACAGTGTATATTTTAAAATGCTGATTCTTCTTCTTCTTAATTGGCGTAGACACCGCTTACGCGATTATAGCCGAGCTAACAACAGCGCGCCAGTCGTTTCTCCTTTTCGCTAAGTGGCGCCAATTGGATATTCCAAGCGTAGCCAGGTCCTTCTCCACTTGGAAAGTGGAGGTTTCCTCTTCCTCTGCTTCCCCCGGCGGGTATCGAATATTTCAGAAAAATGTCCATTGATTCATGACCTAGCCAGCGTAGCCGCTGTCTTTTAATACTAAATGTCGTCGTATATCTCGTACAGCTCATCGTTCCATCGAATGCGATATTCGCCGTGGCCAACGCGCAAAGGACCATAAATCTTTAAACTCGCAACGTCGACTCATCAGTTGTTGACAACGTCCAAGCCTCTGCATATAGCAGGACGGGAATTATGAGCGACTTATAGAGTTTGGCTTTTGTTCGTCGAGAGAGGACTTTACTTTTCAATTGCCTACTCAGTCCGAAGTAGCACCTGTTGGCAAGAGTTATCCTGCGTTGGATTTCTAGGCTGACATTGTTGGTTGTTTACGCTGGTTCCAAGATAGACGAAATTATCTACGACTTCAAAGTTATGACTGTCAACAGTGACGTGAGAGCCAAGTCGCGAGTACGAAGACTGTTTGCTCGATGACAGGAGATATTTCGTCTTGCCCTCGTTCACTACCAGACCCATTTTCTGTGCTTCTTTGTCCAGCCTGGAGAAAGCAGAACTAACGGCGCGGATGTTGAGGCCGATGATATCAATATCGTCGGCGTACGCCAGCAGCTGTACACTCCTCTAATTTTTAGATTGTACGTTCTAGTTTGAACTCTCCAAATCGAATTATTTTGTAAATCAGTAGGTTGAAGATAGAAGTCAAACGATAGGGAGTCGCCTTGTCTGAAACCTCGTTTGGTATCG
The DNA here is from genome assembly GCF_024586455.1 of Bactrocera neohumeralis. Taxonomy (NCBI): domain Eukaryota; kingdom Metazoa; phylum Arthropoda; class Insecta; order Diptera; family Tephritidae; genus Bactrocera; species Bactrocera neohumeralis. The sequence continues at coordinate 38,987,325 of NC_065922.1, read as the reverse complement.
AACGGCTCGGAGAGGTCCGTGACGGAGCTTTTGGTGTTGCTCAACGTCAGTTTACACAGCCGTATTAGTTTTGCGGGGATACCAAATTCAGACATTGCGGCATAAAAACAGCTCCTTTTCGTGCTGTCGAAAGCAGCTTTGAAATCGACGAAAAGGTGGTGTGTGTCGATTCTCCTTTCACGGGTCTTTTCCAAGATTTGGCGCATGGTGAATATCTGGTCGGTTGTTGATTTGCAAGGTCTGAAGCCACACTGATAAGGCCCAATCAGTTTGTTGACGGTGGGCNTTAATCTTTCACACAATACGTTCGATAGAACCTTATATGCGATGTTGAGGAGGCTAATCCCACGGTAGTTGGCGCAGATTGTGGGGTCTCTTTTATGGATTGGGCATAGCACACTTAAATTCCAATCGTTGGGCATGCTTTCGTCCGACCATATCAAAGAAGTGACTTTCAGTTCTTCGTTATGCAGCTCGGCCGGCAATCCGTCGGCCCCTGCCGCTTTGTTGTTCTTGAGGCGGACAATTGCTATTCGAACTTCTTCATGGTCGGGTAATGGTACGTCTGCTCCATCGTCATCTCTCATCCGAGGCTGCTGTTGGTTTTTCATTGGGGTGAGCTTTTTACGTGGCGGGTCCCAAACCCAGCGCACAACCCTTTGCAGGGGTGTTTCGCCTTCTCACTTTAGCTCACCTTCGAACGGATGTTCTTAGGCTACCCAGAGGATACTTTGTCAAAGACCGGAAGTCGTGAGCTGCTTGAGTCATATGTAAAAGAATCGTTTCTGGCCACTCCCAAGTGAATGGCGATCAGAGAACTTTCCTCACTTGTGTGAACTTCTACACATGACCCCATCCTCCAAACGGGCAGACGGAAGGACAGACACACAGTCACTCGGAATTCAGTTCGCCTCCTCATCCTGATCATTTATGTATATATATTATATTGTATATAACAAACAACCGTTAAGTGAACAAAACTATTATACTCTGCAGCAACATGTTGTAAGAGTATAAAAATGTAAACATTTTAGACACACCTTAAATAATCAAATATTAAAATTAATATTCTTCATTTATAGATGCGCAGAAAAAATGATAAAGAAAGTAAACAATTCCAAGGGAAAGACTCAATTGAACGTCCCAATTGGTCAAACGGGTTAGAGTTTCTCATGTCATGCATATCAATGTCTGTTGGACTTGGGAATGTATGGCGATTTCCTTTTACAGCTTACGAAAATGGTGGAGGAGCGTTTTTGATTCCATATATTATCGTTCTCTTCATAATAGGTAAGCTTCCATAAAAATAATATAATAACTGCTAAAATGGTATTTTCTTTTAAGGAAAGCCAATGTATTATCTCGAAATGATTTTGGGTCAGTTCTCAAGTAAAGGTTCGGTGAAGATTTGGAGCATTTGCCCCTCTTTCGTAGGTATGTATTTATACCAATAACAACTTTCACACTGATTTTATATAATTAGGTTATTTTATTTGTAGGCATAGGGTATGGTCAAGCGTTCGCTACAATTTGCATTATCACTTACTACTCATCTCTTCTGGCATTGACATTATATTACCTGATAGTTTCATGTCAATCGGTACTTCCGTGGACATATTGTAGATCCGAATGGGGTAACAATTGTATCAATTCAAATCCAATTGGAGATGGGAGAGAAAGCAGTATTGAAAACCCCTCAATGCAGCTACAAAGCAGTTCTGAGCTCTACTTTTTGTAAGTTTTGAAACAAGCGCCCCAATTATATATTGTTTAATACTTTTTAATTAATCAACAACATATAGAAATATATACAACCATTACATTAAATGTATATGTATATACATGTTTTATTTATTATGTTTCTTTACAAACTACAGAAAAGAAGTTATAAAAGAAAAGGAAAACATTGAGGATGGACTAGGAATGCCAGAATGGAAATTAACTTTAACACTTTTTGTCTCGTGGATTGTAATTTTCTTGGTTATCATGAGAGGCGTAAAAAGTTCCGGCAAAGCGGCTTATTTTTTGGCTCTGTTTCCTTACGTAATACTCGTGGCATTACTAGTGCGTGCAGTTACACTGGAGGGAGCGGCAAAAGGAATAATGTTTTTCCTAGAACCAAATTGGCATGAACTACTTAATCCAAAGGTATGATATTTATATTCTATTCTGTGCATAATGCACGATCACATTTATAAAACGGTTCAATAAAATTAGGAAATTAGGATAGGAATCAGTACGTTGGAAAAAAATTAAATCCCTGAAAGTGCATACCATTAATTTGAATATCAAATGAATATATTGTAATATATACTATACATGTATAGTATACATGTATGTATATGTACATATATAATGAATACGTATGCCAAGTTTCATCAAGATATTATGTTCTGTGCATCATGTTGCGAGAGTATAAAAAACCTTAAAACCCAGCTAAAAGCAACAACTTTCCATGCTCTCATTTGAATAACAAATTTATTCAACACACATTCTTAAAGAAAGAGAAAGTGAAAAGAAAGCGTAAAGCTAAATAATAAATATGGTTTAAAAGGCTAAAAATCAAGCTGTTAAAGATTCAAATAAAAAAGGATAAACAGATGTAACTGAACATTTTATACTCTTGCAATTTGCAAGGATGAAAGCTAGAGAAATACCTTAAGAAGCAAGACGTCAACCAGAGCATTGGAATCCAAGCAAATTTATATATACATAAATAATAATAATTTTACATATTTTTGGCATTAAACTATAATATATTCAATTTCATATGTTCAGTTAATTTTGACGAAAGTTTGAAGATTTTATATTAGGTATATAGGAGACAGTATTGATCCAATTTTTGTCTATATTTTTCCAATATTACATGTAATTAAAAGACCACAAGCTAATAAAATCCCTCAAGGTTTCATCAAGGTTCCTCACGTACAATCACCAAATATATGGAGTAAAGTAAGCCGGGTGTTCGAAAATGTTATCCATTCTAGACACAAAGATACACCGTTATGCAAAAACACGCTTACTCAATTTTATTAAGATAAATCACATATTGGCCGATATAGGATGTATGATGTAGGATGACATAACCGTATAACAGTGTGAAAATTAGTGAAATTGGAATACAACCACGTCTACTTCCATACAACACAATTTTAAGTAATTAATATAACGGAGTAAATATTTGAAATAATGCCTTTGAAGTATACCACCTTATGACCAAAAATAGTATAAATGGAAGCAAAACTTTTCAAGCACGTGAGTACCGAATGTGTGGACCCCAGAGCCTTTAGTTGTCTTGTTATCGAAAATATTACTATAGTGTCTCTGATTATCAAAAATGGTTTAAATCGGGTCAATACTTCTGTTATCCCCCATATGCCTAATATAAAGATTTTTTCCGTTGGACTGTATACCGCATATATCGGCCAATATGTGAGTTATCTTAATTAATTGAGAATTGAGGGTGAAAACTCGCCTAGACCCCATATAACTAACAAGCCAAAGTACATGAAAGTATTACCCCGGCTTTAATCATGGCAAGTTGCAAGAGTATGAAATGTTCGGCTATGCCCAAAATTACCACATCTTTACTTCTTTAAACTATATTATGTTATTAGGACAATTAATGTCGCATTTTTCTTACGACAGGGATTGGGTTGGACAAATATACATACACATACCATCGTTTACCTACTATATTCGTTCAGAAGAATACAGTTATTTCATTTTATGTCGCTTACGTTATACTATTTTGTAGCTAATTTGTTACTACAATGTATCTGATCTCTTATGAAAAATCAAAATCCGATCTGAAAGACATAGTTACTATTTTGTGGAGGTGGATCCGTTCACGCAGTAGTCTGAATTTTACAGAAATTACTTACCTCTTGGGTAAAGTTTACAAAAGTAGGCAATTAAACAGTAATAAGAGTAATTGTTGTATTTAATGATGATAATTTTAATTGACTCGTTTTATATAGAAGTTGCAGATATATTTTAATTATTACGTATATTATAAATTTCATATAAATATATTTTGCAGGTGTGGAAGGAGGCTGTGGTACAATGCTTTTTCTCTCTGGCAGTTGGACTTGGTCCCATAGTTATGTTTTCTTCTTATAATCATTTCGATCACTGCATTTACAGGTAAGCTAGAAAGTAGCAACTTAAATTTATAATTATACCTGCAACTTTTTTTGGTGACACAGACAACCAATGGAACTGTAACAAAATAATCAAGAGTATGATAAAAACCATACTTTTAAAGTGCATTAAACGAAGAGGTAGTCTGAACAAGTAGGGAAGGGCTAAGTTCGGTTACAATATTTTATACTTTTGCAACTTGCCAGGACTAAATATAGGTAAATACCTTAAGGTGTAAAACGTCAACCAGAGGATCCAGAATCTAAGCTATTTTATATTTATGTATATGACTCAACACTGACCGCCATATTTGGAATAAGGTTTGTTAGAGAAACCGAGATAATTATATGTACATAGTACTATATGTGGACTCGGGTAACTCATTTATTAATTTCACATATTTTTGGCATTAAACTACTTATAAAAAAAACAGAACAAATGGTTTTTTCGGCAAAATCAATTTATTTTATTCAAAATAGTCTCCTTCTGCTTTAATACATAGCTTTTTGCATGATCGTCCTTCGAATGTTGGAGTCTGAGCAATTTTTGGTCGTCAGTCAATTTGTGCGGAACAAACCGTGCACACACCTTTTATAAGCCCAAATGTTCGGTCAAAATGTGATAAATCAATGTTTTGGAGATGTTCAATTCCATTTCCATGAATTTCAATGATGATTTCGGCTGATTTTTGATGAATTCACACACAGTTTCGATGGAATTTCCGGTGATCACGGACTTTTTTTGGCCCACATGTTGATCGTCATTATGTCCTCACGACCACTTTGAAAACGTTGAAACCACTCGTACACTTTGCTATGGGATAGGCAATCATCGCCATGAACTTGTTTCATCAATTGAAACGTTTCGCTAAAAGTTTTACCAACTTCAAAAAAAATTTAAGGTTGGCTCTTTGTTCGAAGTTCATTTTCGCACCGATAACACAAACATACTGACACTTAAAACGCAAAAACTCCACTTCCAATCAATGAAATGTCATGAAATCATAAAGGTACCAGACTCTAACCAGGGGCGCTAGATTCAAAAAGTCCTGTTTACTTTGGAACACACCTTGTATAAATAATCAGGATGACGAGACGAGCTGAAATCCGGGTGACTGTCTGTCTGTCCGGTCCGTCCGTGCCAGCTGTAACTTTAAAATTGAGATATCTTGTTGAACTTTAGTAGATATGTTCCTTGACACCTAATGAAGTTTGGTATTGTAGATGGCGTAACCGAACCACAACTACACCCACGAAACGCCATTAAAGAAAATCCTCTTAAGTGCCACAACTAAGCAGCAAATTAAGATAAAGAACTCAAATTTGGCACAACGAATCACAATAAAGAAGGGCACCTGCGTATTGAAAATTTTTAAAAAAGCGCGTGGCTCTGTCCCTTAATAGTTTTAATATATACATATTAGTATATATATTCTAAACAAAAAAAAATAAACAATTTGAAATTCCATCTGACAAAGCATCAATTAACATAACATAACATTAGCGGAATAAAGCTTTGCATGAATAATGTCTTTGATTTGAGCCATCGTAAGTGACGTCTGTTGACTTTACTCAATACTTGTAGATAGGTGATGGTATGTGAGGTACCTTAATGAAACCGAGAGAGCATTTAAATAGAATGTGGTATGCTAATAGTATGTGGTATCGGCTGAAATAGATAAAATCGAGGATGATTTAGTATAATTTTCGCTTTGATTGTAATCCATTCACAATTTCGTCGAACAATTAAGTTGAACCCTTTCGCAACATTTTCCACCTGAAGGTATGTATTTAGTCGGCTGTTATCCTTGCAAGTTGCAAGAGTATAAAATGTTCCGCTACATCCGAACTTAGGCCTTCCTTACTTATTAAGACTGTTTTTGTTTCAGTGTGGACAGATAGTGAGACCCGTTCTGTTCTTGACAGATATGCTTTATAGCAGCATACCAGAAAAATGCAAACATGTAAGTTATGGCTGATGTTTGTATTCTTCCTTCTTTGTAGCTTCTTGTGACATAACACGACATCACGACATAAAGATCGCGTCTGATACGAAAGATCTTTTTAAACTGTAATTAACGAAAATAATGGCAGTAAGCATCTCTTTACAACACATTTTCTTTTACCTCCGTGTCGGAGTAAGCGTTCACAACGTCTTCTACGAATCCTTTCACCCTGTTAGAGAATATACATATTTCAACAACTAATATCCCCATTTCATTCTCTGATTACATTATAATTAAATTGACCGATTAATTTTACTGCCAAATATACCATCACCAATATACGAGTATATGGTGTAAAGTCAACCGGATGTTTAAAAATTCTTATATTAGTTATTTGGGAGCAGATTTTCATCCAATTTCAATCGTTTTAGGAGAAACCGATGCACCATTATTAGAGAAAAATTCCCACTTACTCTTGTTAAGATAGCATACATATTGGACGATACATACGGTATGAAGTAAATTGGAAAATCCAATGAAATGTTCGGTTACACCCGAACTTAGCCCTTCCATACTTGTTTAAACTATATTTATTATGATTGTGAGTATATAGGGGATATACGTACAGTTATATGATGAAGATATAAATACCTACATATATAATGAATTATATTTTCAGGGATGCTATGATAGTTACAACATTAGATACCTTTACAAGCTTACTGGCTGGTGTATCTATTTTTGGCATTCTTGGAAATTTGGCTCATAACCTTCAAATTACAGACATCAAAGAGGTCGTCAAAAGTGGTACTGGTCTTGCCTTCATTTCATATCCGGATGCCATTGCAAAATTTCAAGCAGTTCCACAGATTTTCGCCATACTTTTCTTTTTCATGCTGTTCGTATTGGGGGTTGGATCCATTGTGGCGCTACACTGTACAATTGTCACAATAATATGCGATCAATTTAAATCACTTCGATACTGGAAAGTAGCACTGGTGACATGTGTATGTGGATTTCTCGCGAGCATAGTATACGTTACACCGGTAGTGAATATTGACCACTAGATATTTATGTAATATTAATATATATTTATATTATTTTTCGCTTTCAGGGAGGTCAATGGATATTAAATTTAGTGGACTTTTATGGAGGAACTTTTGTTATTTTTGGCCTAGCGATTTTAGAAACGATCAGTATTTCATGGATATATGGTAAGCTTGCCAAAGTCTAGATATACACATATGAGAGTAATCCATTAAGATGAGCAGTATATTGTATATAACTATCACAAACGAGAAAAATGCAATTTTGATTTACAGAAAGTTGAAAAAGTAGTCAAGAGGATTGACATGTGCAAATTTTAGGATGGATAGGATGAGTTAAATGTGGACGTTGGGCTTGGCACCTCACGGCTTTAGATAAAATTGCCATTAATCGGAAACCTGGAACTTGTCATAACTAAGCTGCAAATTAAGCCATAGAACTGTAATTTTACAACGAATCGAAATCTTTAAAAAGTGGGAGCATGACAAATCTTTTCAACTCCTCTTGCGAACATGTGAAAATGGATGAAATCGGATTGTAGCCTCGCCCGCGTTTTTCTTCTGATAATAGTGTGTCTGTATAACAAAAGTCAATACTTTGCTTAGCACCCATATGCCTAATACAATTATTTTCGAACTTATTTACTTTATACCACATAAGTATGTATATCGGCAAATATATAAGCTTGGTGAAAACTTGCCCTAGGCCCCATATAACTAATATCCGAATTTTCAAACATCCGGTTGACATTACTTCTTGTGTATTGGTGTTGTTATGGGAGGTAACTTATTAAAACTCAGGGAGCATTGTATTCTGTTACTAGTATGTTGTATTGCCAAAAATATTTAAATCGGGGAATATTAGCATAATCTGCCAAATATATAAATATAAGATTTTAAACTCCCAAAAACATCCCCAAAAAAATCGATTTTTTTGAAGCCTCGAAAGCAGGCTGATTTTTCTGATTGTCCATATCAGTTAATATGTAGATTAATAAACATTTGAATCTTAGCCATATATATAAAATATAAGATTTTAATTTTTTTCTGATTGTCCTTTTATCAGTTAATATGTAAGACATCGTAGCAAAATAAACTGAACGTATAATATTGGATATACTATAGATCAATGCCCAAAACATTTGAATTTAGTCTCCGAATTACCCCCACTCCCATATATATAATAATTTTCGTTATTCTAATAAACATTATGCTAAACATGTCGTTTAGTGTATATATATATGTATGTATATCAAATAGCTTTAAAATATATACTCAAGTGTACCTCAGCAGTGTCAAGTATGAATGAATACATTGGGATAAAACTTTGCACGAATAGTGCCTTCAAAGTATGCTTTATGACCAAAAATTGTCCAAATCGTTGAAAAACTGTCAAGCGCCTAAGTACCGAATATGTGGACCACAGTACCTTCATATAGTTGACTTTTGACAGAAAATATCGGTCAATATGTGAGATATATGCGTAGTTACCTCTTCTACTCTTCAAGTCAGAATGACGTTTATTTTCAATAATGGTTTGCCTGCGACTTCGACAACACCGACAATGGGTTCATGACATTGTGATGGAGCACTTGAACATGCGCAAGGTGTGCGCGAAGATGGTCCCAAAAGTGCTCACTGATGACCAGTGCGGCGAGTGGAAGTGTGCCAAGAAAATTTGAACATGTGTGAAATTAGAATGCCTTCCGTGACGCCTTCCAATGCATCGACACAGAAGGAGCCTATTTTGAAAGTTTTTAAAGAACTGTAACGATTGGTTCAATAAATTTTTTTAAAACGACTCAGTCCTATTACTTTCCAAGCAAAACTCTACAAACAACTATTAAGTGAACTCTTTTACTCGTAGCTATGTACATGTTGCAACAGCATAAAAATGTTGCTAAAAAATAAATTCATTATTCGATGAAGCCGTGAAAGGATTGCAATCATATTTGATTTATTATTAACATATGTATATTATAGGTCGTAGATTTAGTCTCTCAACTATATTTTGGTTCTTATCCAAGCCATAGGTACTAAAATAAACATAGGTACCTCAACTTATTAAATTTAATATATTGGGTGTATTTCTACGGCTCTGATCCTTGCTAGAGTAAAAAATGTTCAAATTCACCCGAACTTAGGTCTTTCTTACTTGTTTATTATTGCTATGATTAGATATTAAAAGAAACAAAATACATATGCTTCCACATATGTATGTATTTAACATAAAACCACATACATACTTATCTTAAGTGTGTAGTGAATACACTATTTCATTATGGCTTTACGAATTGCAATACTTTTTTTTAGGGATAAACAATTTTTGTGATGATGTTCAATTCATGACGAAGCGTGAGGTGTCTTTTTACTGGCGGGTGTGTTGGGCAGTTCTTACTCCATTGTCAATGATCGTAATTTTTGTATACTCGCTGTCATCCATCGAGCCTTTGACTTATAGTGCTAAGCTGTATCCAGACGCTGCAAATGGTAAGGCTAATTCATATTTCATATTTCTAAATAACCTAATTCACTCCTAACATACTGAACCGACTTTAGTAAAATATATACAAACATCTCCAGTTTAATCCAACATAAAGATAGAATAGTTTTTATCTCAATTATGTGAATGTCAAAATAATTCATACATAAAAATACATGTGTGTTAATACACACGTGTCTAGAGTATTTGAAATCTTTTTCTAATAATATATACACGCTTAAAAATTAAAATCCTTTCTGTCGTCCGATCATCATGCTTAAGCTACTTAATTAAAGGTCGTGAAATTTTCTATACTCATTTTGCAGGTTGATGGAAATATAGAAAATTCACAGAAACTGTGAAAAAAATTTCTATACATAAGAACATGTGCAAACTTAAAAAGAATAAATATAATATATAATTATAATTTTCAGAAAAATACCAAGAAAATTCATTATTTTTTCCATTGACAACTACACAGTACAACAGCTAATCTGGGGGGTTGAGAAATTCCAAGTCAGGGTGATGGTACTAGGTCAGTATAGTAAAACCCTCAAAGGGTTTGGCGTTCGTATGTATCAAATTTAGAAAAATTAATAATTACAGTTTCTCAAAAAAAAAAAAAAAAAAAAAAATACATATATATATTAATAAAAATAATTAAATAAAATTAAAATAAAAAATTATAAAAATCACTTTTTTTTTAGTATTTAGAAAAATTAAATTTTTCTAAATTACTTTCCGCCTTTTTTAAATTTTTATTAATTTTTTGTATTTTCTCATTACATAATATTATATAATCAGAAAAAAAAAAAAAAAAAAAAAAAAAACATATACATATTAATAAAAATAATTAAATAAAAATTATATGTATATATGTATGTTTGTGTATATACATATAGTGACACACGACATGGGGTTGTTTTTAATTGTACAACTCAATGCATGTGCGTATGTGTGTGATGATACTACAGGTATATGAATTTATTTTTACATACATACATTTAGCTAAAAATGCTAGTTGTATTCATAATTGTTAATTGAATGAGTAATGCATGTAAACACATAAAAACGATTGTTTATGTATTGTATGTTAAGTACGTTTTGTACTGCCTCAACATTATCTACGATAAGCATGTTCAAAGATATTTGAACAACCATGGTACATCAAACCATGACGCCGCGGCTTCCACTTTTGATCTTAGTCATAATACAGACGTGACATATTTGCAGTACTCATTGTACGAACGGCTTAATTTTAGTTTTAGCAATTTTCGAGTCTATTTTGGTTTCATTTCAGATATTAATTACAATTTCGAATATGTGACCATTTTGGCCGACCACTTTTTGCCATTTTTTGGTTTCTTGGCGCAAAACTGCGACAAGTAATTTTCACAGGCTTCTCTTGAACCCAACATTACTCCATTAAGGGAGTTCTGCATTGACCGGAACAAATGGTAGTCCGATGGTGCAACGTCAGGGCTATATAGTGGATGCATCAAAACTTCCCAGCCAAACTCTCCCAATTTTTGCAAAGTCATCAAATATGTGTGTGGTCTAGAGTTGTCCTGATGGAAGACGAAGCCTTTTCTGTTGATCGTTGTTCTGGCCATTTTTTTCGATTGCTTGCTTCAATCTCATCAGTTGTTGTAAAATGTAGAATCAATCGTTCGACCAGACTGGAGCAGCTCATAGTGAATGATTCCTTTCCAATCCCACCAAACACTCAGCACAACCTTTCGAGGCGTCAATTCTGACTTTGCGACCATTTGTTGAGCTACTCCACGCTTGTACCATGATCTTTTTTCCACATTATTGTCGTATTTGATACACTTTTTGTCTTTTGTTACCATTCGCTTCAGAAATGGTTCGATTTTATTTCGTTTCAGCAAAGAATCACAGATGCTAATTCGGTCTACTAAATTTTTCACAGACAATACCCAAACATCGAGATTCTTTTTGTAATCATTCTTTTTTAAATGGTTCAAAACCGTTTGATGATGAATGTTAAGTTCCTTAGCGATGTCATGGCTGCTTATGTGTCGGTCCTAGTCAATATTTTCCATAATTTCATCGACTTTTTCAACGACAGGTCGTCGAAATCGAGGTGCATCTTTCATATCGAAATTTCCAGAACGGAAGCAAGCGACCCATTGGTGTGCTACACGAACACGAAGAGTATCGTCTCTGTAAACTTCACAAATTTCATTGGTGGCTTTCGTGGCATTCTTCCCGTTTTTATACAAAAATTTCAAAATATAGCGAATTTCTTCATTCTTTTCACTAATTTTTGAACAGCTGTAACTTTTTTTTAACTTCCCCGAATTTAATTTATTTTGGTTGAATGAAGCTTAAAATCTCACCTTTCCAATACTATATGATTTTACACAATGTGATTTGTAGCACTGGAGATATACGACTGCAACGACATTTATTGACAAAATACGAAAAGATTACCTAATATATTGTAATATACCCATGAGTATATCTTAAACTTTTACCCTTAACATGAACCCAGTACAATACTTTGGTTATAGAGTTTTTTGTTATATTTTAGTTTCGGGATGGATTCTATTTACGATTGGAATGGCTCAATTTCCTCTCTGGGCTATATGGAGTATTTCTACTCATAGGAATGAAGGAATATGGAATGTAAGTTTTCGAGCACAATCATCATATATATTATTAAAACATATAATGAACAAACTTTATATTTTAAAATTCTAGTCAATTCGTTCATCTATCAGATCAAGTCCTAAATGGGGTCCTTCTAAAGAAAAAAATAGACAGGATTGGATTGCATTCAAAGCAAAATGTGCACAAGAGAGAGCAAACCGAAATAACGAAGGAAAAATAAAACAGTTATGCCAAAAGATTTTCAATTTAATAAAGTCATCATAGTAAACAAGTTAATATGACACAATATCTGTATAACGATACTTTGATGTTTAGTTTTTACAAATCGGAGTATAGTAAATAAACATATTAAATTAACAGTGTCTAAAATGGATATTTATCTCCCCGTCCTCCCTCACTTTGGGCACAGGTCGGACTAGCAGGCAAGTAGGTTCATTTTAAAAAGGCATAATACAATAAGTGGTAGATAATATGACTGTGTTAACAAGAGCAAATCACTCAATACTTCTCTTTTTTAATAACTGTATGAACGTTCATTTGTTGAACAACATAAAAGAACATACTACAAATAAATTTATTTGCTGATTCCAAGACGTTCTCAAGAACTGGGACTGTCTTAATCCAACACCTGGCTGATTTCGAGAAGGGAAATCAAAAAATTATTCAAGAACAATCATTACATTCATTTAAATTGACAGTTTGGTGTAGCTTTTGGTCTGGTGGAATCATCGGTCCACACTTCTTTCGAAATGAAGCTGGTGACACCGTTGCTGTCAATGGAGAGCGGTATAAATCGATGATTTATGTCCGATTGCGAGAAAAGTTTGGAGCTTCGATTATTTCAAGAAATTGTGATAGTGTTGAGATTTAACACCATTAGACTACTTCATTACTCGAATATTTGAAGTTATTGGTCTTTAGCAATAAACCAGATTCTCTTCAAGCTTTAGAAGTCAATATTGAACGTGATTTTCATGACAGGCGGCTTGATTTAGTGGAAAAAATACTCGAAAATTTGATTCATCGAATTCGTTCCTGCAAAAGAAATCGTGAAACCCATTTGAATGATGTTATATTCAAAACATAATTGTATCGATTATACTTAACATTAAAAAAAACAGCATTTGAATTTCCTAAACAATTAGTGTTTTTTTGTTTTAAATAAATCATATCACCCTTATTGAAAAACCATGCGCATATATGCATATCGAAGAGATATGGTACACATTACTCACTTATATTGCCATTTATCAACTTTATTTCGATATGCCTATTAGATAATAAATATTTTGCTTAAACTTGCTAAGCGCCTTTTCATTTCTCTCTTCTTCCCGCAACCTCTTCAGAGATTCCTTGTGCTGCAGCCATTCCACATATATTTCTGGATCTGTTGGGCCCCACTGCTGACTCGGAGATATCGATTTTTTGATTGTCTAAAATGTAAACAATTCTTACAATAACTTGAATGTTTATATATAAAACAATTTAATGTTCTATAATTACTCTTCTAAAGGTAGCTTCTTTATGAATATATAAGTACCAAATACCCCACAACGGAAATTGAAGAAATCCAAGTAAGAGTAATATCCAGCCGACAACTGCAATGATTAATATGAATGCATTTTTTTATTATATATGTATATCTGGATGATTTCATATGAAAGGCATGATTATGCTAAAAACATAAAAATCACAAAAAGTTCTACCACATTAAACATACATATAAGTTACTTACTTTCGGCAGAAGAGGGGTATGACCACCCTGCATATGTTAAAGGTTCCATGACCGCAAGTGAATATATAAAAATGACCGCCAATAGTAATGGAGTTATTATGCCCCAACAAAGCCGCCAGTAAATGGACACTTTTCGGTTGGTCATGAATTCCACGTCATCACAGAAGTTACGCAGACCTACATATACATACATCCATATATACTTATGTTAATGAAATTATACAAGTATGTGCATATTTGTAGAAGTTTGAAGCTTTGTATATGCGTGGTAATAGAAAAACAACAATGCATGGAAAATAATCGTAGGTCTAATGTTACATACATGTTAAAAGATAAAACTACTCAAAACGAATACTTTCCGTACCATAGAACCATGTTATACCGACTATTTCAAAAACTGCTAGAGAGAATACTATGTAGGTTCCAGCGAAATAGTCCACAAGATTAAGAATCCATTGTCCACCCTAATAAATTGAAAACCACACACACAAATTAATCTAATAATAATTAGTTTATTAGATATGATCAAAGTGCAACTCACCGGCGTCACATATAATATACTAATGCCAAATTCGATTATTGTTGTTATCAATGAAACAAGCCAGAACCTTTTTAATTTGAATTGGTCACAGATAATTGTCACTAAAGCACTTTGTAGTGCCGCTAAGGTGCCGATACCGAGAACAAAAAGCATGAAAAAAAATAATACCGCAAAAAGCTTTCCGGCATTAAAAATTAATATTTTCTTAATTTATGAAATGGAAGAAGGTATATTTTGCAGATAATAAATTTAAGTACGCATTACTATACGGATAACTGAAGTTGAACTGTGATCTTAAGTTCGAGTACAATAACAAATCTAGTGCAACATACATATGTATTGCGAGAGTAACGAACAAATTTGTATGAAATTAAAACATATAAAATAATTCGCAATATTTGAATGTTTGCTTACAAAATAATTTACCGATGTTTTGTTTGTTTTGCTATAGTTAGCATGCTTAACTACATCTGAAATATGTACATATGTACATATATACTTGTAGTATATTTAGAGTGTACAAGTATAACAAGTAAGAACGCTGAGCAGTCCATCTTCTTGAAATTTGTGTGAATAAAAATGTGTGAAGTAAGTTCGGGTGTAACCGAATACTTTATACTCTCGCTATATAAAAGAATCTAATTCATGGGAATATTTTATAATAAACAAGTAAGGAAGTACCCGAACTTAGGGTACAAATGAACATTTTATACTCTTGCAATTTGCAAGAATCAAAGCCCGGGAAACTCTTTCAGGTGGTGGCAAAACTTTATATTAAATAAGTAAGGAAGAACTAAGTTTGGGTGTACCCGAACATTTTTTTACTCTTGCATTTTTCAAGAATCAAATTCGGAGAAATACCTAAGGTGTAACCAGTTACTATAGATAATTCATACACCGACCGACATATTCGACAAAAGGTTTGTTAGAAAAACGAAAATCACTATATATATATTTTTATATATATATATTTTATATTATAATTATATATATTTTATCTATTTTTGTCAATACCTCATACTATTAACAGGGCACATACTAAAAATTTGTTTCCTGGGTTTCATAAAATACCTCACATGCAATTACCATTCTGATGTTCGAAAATACTGATATCAGCTATTGGCTACGTTAAGTAGTTTTTGCAAATTTTATCTATTTTAGGGTTAAAGGTACAGTGTTATGAGTAAAACACGCTCTCTCATTTTCATATTGGCCGATATATGCCGTCATCTAGAAGTTCGGAAATCATTGTATTTGGTATATGGGACAATACTTCCTAACCCGATTCAACCCATTTTTGACGTTCGACATACTGTTGACAGGAAAGCATAGCCCCTGAATTTCAATTATAATATATCTCAAATTTTGACCGATATTTACAGTCAAAAGTCAACTATAGGTACTGGAGTGAACAATTTTAGTTGGATTTGGAGAAGTTTTGGTCATAAAGTGATATACTTCGAAGGTAATATTCGTGCAAGCTTCTTCCCGTTATATTATAGCTTCTTGATTTGTACACTATAAAGTGAAAGAATAGAGAAGAATCAAAATTGTCAGCCCCCAGGTGCTATCTATTTTGATTGGTTTTACGTGATACAAACAACCGGTAGGTGAACAAACAAACAAATCTATTATACTCTGTAGCAACATATTGAAAGAGCATAAACATGTTGTGTAAGCAGTCAACAAATATATACATATGTACTATTCGAAGAAATCGAGTGGGTTATATCAGCTTGAGATTATAATATTCAGTGTTATCGCAAATTATGAAATCCTTTTAATTTTATTAACCAACAGCAAACCAACACAAACAATCTAACGGAACGTCGATTGGGTTGAAAATCACTATATTGTATTGGTATATCGGGATTAGGTGCAGATAAAAGCTGATTGCGTCGACTTTTGGCTCCACTCCAGTTACTCACGTTTTCGCGCAATTTTATAAATGTGACAATCACTTATGATATATGGAAGCTGGGATATTTCGTGAACCAATTTCACACATTTTATATACCATCAATATTATACGTTTTTCTTGACTTTGCTAAGATATCTTACTATTGAGTGATATATACGGTAAAAATGCAATTCGGAATTTAAATTAATATAAGGTATGTATAGTGATCACAGTGTGAGTTTCATTATGATACCTAACAGATTGAATTTTATGCTAGGGAAGTGAAGTTATTAATTAAACTTGGATTTCATTTAGAAATCCCATTATTCAATTTTTATACCGTGTCCTATGAAGCCCCTTTGTGCTAACTCGGATGTAAAACTTAACGTTTCCTACATAGCCATTATATGAGAAGTGGGCGTATTTATCTTCAAATTTCATCTATTTTTACATTATATAAAGCGGTGCCAAAATGACTTGGAACTCAGGAAGTTTGGTTTGAAATAACTTTAGTGTATTGCGAGACATGGACATTAAATCTGTTTAAGGGCGTACCACTCCACAAAATTATGATATAAAATTACTACATTTTTAAATTGTAATTTATATTCCATAATAACTGTCTGACACTAATTGTGTTTCGCACTGAAACTAGAGATCAGCCAAGAATGAATTTATGAGTTTGAATGTATGTATGTATATATGCAATCGAATTGTTTACAAATCTGTGTCTAAACTCACTTGAGGTACAAAATTGAATTTAGCAATTGCATCAGGATATGAAATAAATGCTAATCCAGTGCCACTACGCACCACCTCGCTAATATTTGGTGCATTCAGGTTAAGTGCTAAATTTCCTAATATTCCAAAAATAGTAATGCCAGCCACAAGTGATGTAATGGTGTCCAATGTTGTAACAATCATAGCATCTCTAAAAGGAACATTTTTGATAGGATATAACTATATTACAACAAAAAGTATTATCAAACAATATCAGTTTTTACCTGTAAACCTTGTAACGAAATTGATTATGCGACGAAAACGCAACAATCGGTCCAAAACAAACAGCTAAAGAAAAGAAGCACTGAACTACTGCTTCTTTCCACACCTGAAATTCATCAAGAATAATTATACAATCATTAAAATTTAGTAAACAATTTTGAAATCCCTTTGAACAGTAATACATACTTGAGAAAGATGTCGAAAAACTATTTATATATTGTATATATGTATGTACATGTATTTAACAAATTAACATTATAAACTCTTTTATAATGCTAATCACATAGATCTAATGAAATTTTTGAAAGACTAGATATTATAATAATATAATTATATGAAATTGAATTAATTGAATAAATCATACTAACACTTATTATGCATACCATACAAACAATTTTCATACCTTCATATTAAGCAGTTTATCCCATTCAGGTTTTAGAAAATATATAATTCCGTCAACAGACCCCTCTAAAGTCACTGCCCTTATTAGCAATGTTATTAAGATTACGTAGGGGAATATTGCCAAAAAGTATGCAACCTTTCCCAAACTTCTCATGCCTTTTATCAAAATTAAATATGTAACTATCCAAGAAAGCAAAAGAGTTAATATAAGTCGCCAGCTTGGAATTCCAATCCCTTCAGATATATCGTCCAATTCTCTCAAAACAGTGTTACTATAAAGTATTTTCAATTATTTACTCAATCTTCATTATTTTAATTTTAAATATTTAAGTAATTAAATAAAATACCAACAAAATACTATTTACCTGAAATACAACTCGGAGCTGCTTTGTAATTTTTCACTTGAGCTAACATTTTCACTGTTTGAGAGACTGGAGCCGACGCAGTTTAGCCACTCTTCCCTACAATACGCCCATGGCAAGGGCGATTGAAATGATGCGATGAAGTAATAAATAGTTACAGCTATTAAAGCCGAATAGTATGTCAATACGGCAAACGTTGCTATTGCCTGCCCGATGCCCACTCCTAAAGGTGTACCAGTTATGAGGTTCCGCAATGAATAATTTATGAAAAATTTTTAATTTTGAATACGCACCCATAAATATTGGACAAGCAGACCACATCTTCACGGAACTTTTACTGGCAAATTGGCCCAAAAGAGCTTCCATGTAGTACATAGGTTTACCTATTAATAATTTAAACATATATTAAATAGATTCGACCTCGCGTTGCTGTGGCTGTGGTATACATTAAATACTATTACAATAAACTATTCAATACAGAGAAATTTTATTTACAAATTAAGGCAAAAACGTTATTGCCTGCATTCGAATTTAACGGAGTAGTTTTGCTCACCTAACGGTTGTTTGTATCATCTAAAACTAAAAACTTGCAGATGGGCGTAATCGGGCCAGTACCAAGCGCCATAAAGCGAAAGCCTACAAAGTGCCTTAACTAAGCACAAAATTATGATGAAGAACTGTAATTTGGCACAGGGGGTCGCAGTAACAAGAAGCACCTGTGGGCTAAAAATTTTGAAAAAGTGGGCTTGGCTCGACCGATTTCAACCAAACTTGGTACGTGACTTTCTTTTCACATTTCTATGTAACAGTGCGAAGATCGAAATAGGCTGCTACATCGCCTTCTCTCCATATAAGACAATTTTAATTTTAATAATATAACAGGATAAAACTTTGCACGAATAATGCCTTCAGAGTGCCACCTTATGATCTAAAATTGTCCAAATTCAGAAAAAACAGTTCAAGTTCCTAGGAACCATTAATTTCGACCCCAGTACCTAGAGATGACTTTTCCCGCAAATATTGGTCATAATTGAAATTCAGGTAATTCAGATAATCCTTTCCTGATAGTGGTACGTGGATATGTAGAAAATGGGTTAAATCGGATCAATACTTCCCTCAGATCCCATATACCTAAGATACGATTTTCGAACTTCCAGGTGACTTTATACCGCATATAAACTCGACCTAGCCCCTATATAAAAACATATAACATCCGGGTGACTTTACTCCATGTGATTTGTGATGATATGTGAGGCACCTTAATGAATCTCAGGCAAAATAATTTTCGTTTTTCTAACAAACCTTATGTCGAATATGTCGAAGAGTGTATGAGTTACATATATCTTTTTCTTCTTCTTTACTGGCGTAGGCACCGCTTAGCCGATTATAGCCGAGTTAACAACAGCGCGCCAATCGTTTCTTCTTTTCGCAACGTGGCGCCAATTGAAAATTCCAAGCGAAGCCAGATCCTTCTCCACCTGGTTTTCTAACGGGGTGGGGGTCTCTCTCTTCCTATGCTTCCCCCGCGGGTACTGCGTCGAAGAGCTGGAGTGTTTTGTCCATACCTACGACATGACATAGCCAGCGTAGCCGATGGAGTCATGTGTAGAAATTCACGCAAGTGAGAAATGTTCTCTGATTGCCATTCACTTGGGAGTGGCCAGAAACGATTATTTTACATAGGGCTCAATCAGCTCACGACTTCCGGTCCTTGACCAAGTATCTTCTGGGTAACCAAAGAACATCTGTTTTGAAGGGTTGTGGCGAGCGAAAGTGATGAACAGAGTTACAAGGTTTATCCGGATTGAGTCGATTTAAAAAATATGATTGAACCAATCGTTACAATTCTTCAAAAACTTTCAAAAATTCCTTCTGTGTCGATGCAGCGCTACCAGTGCGATTTCCAAGTATTGAAGGCGTCACGGAAGGCATTCTCCGGAATAGCTTTGAGAGCCGAGGTGCATGCTGCTTGGATCCCCTCTGTCGTCTCAAAATGCTTGCCTTTCATATGCCTTTTAAGGCAAGGAAACAAAAAAGTCTGAGGAGGCCACATCTGGGCTGTAGGGCGGCTGCGGAAGCGTTGGAATGCCGACCTTGGTTAGATATCACATATACGTGTTTTAGCAAAAACAAATGTTTAATAATAAACCTACGATGTGTGGAATTATTGGCTTGTAGCTTTCAAAGATGCCGATGTCAGACTTAACCAAAAAGTCTTGTTTAATAATTTGAAACGAGAAGATACGATAAAAGAGCGAATAACATCAGTTTTATTCTCGAAATTACTTTTACAGATTTTTCACACTGTTATGATCACTTTCCAATTTTTCTCGTAAAACAAAAAATTGTAACACTTGATCTAATCAAAGTTTTTTCTGAAGTCTCATCAAGAACGAATGGTGCATTTGCAAAAATGAATTTATCAGACTGATTGTTAAGGGTTTTAACTGCTTACCAATAAGAAATAGTACAATTATGTATGGTACCAGGAAAACCCCTCCACCATTTTCATATGCGATGAATGGAAACCTCCATATATTACCCAAACCAACTGATACGGATATGCAAGACATTAAAAAATCCAATTTTCCAGACCAATTTTCCCGATCATTTTTAACTTCAGCATCGATGGGGGACGTATTTTTTTTATCCATTTTATTTTTAATTCCAAGTGAAATGCGACTATGCTGCTTTAAATGTTAAATTAAACTAATATTGCGTTTATTCCAATTCGGCTTGCTTTTGCTGTCTGCATGGAGTGTGTCATAAGACAGATACCGCGAAAGTAATAAAATAAAACATGAAACTTGAGGCGACCGAATTTATTGCAAAGCCTAATGATAAAACAATTTAGACGTCAATAGAATGAGTGCAGAATTCCATAATTTCAAGATTAAATTAACAGTATACTACAGCAATTTATTGCATTGCTTACTTCTGTGTTAGTGAAACTTATGTGTATGAGTTAGTAAGGAATTAAAATTGTTGAAATTAATTGCTTTGAAAATATCGACTGGATAACAAGTCATTCCAAAGCTTTATAAGTGTGTGTAGTATTCTATGTGATTCTAAAGGTCTACATGGGCGGCAGTTGGCAGATATAAGAAGATCTTTGAAAACCGTTGAATTGTTAAGCTTATCATTTCAAGATTGTTAATTATTTTCGAACGCTAAATATAAAAATTAACAAATAATGCTAAATTCGGGTGTAACCGAACATTTTATACTCTTGCAAGTTTCAGGATCAAGGGACAGTCTAAATACCTTCAGGTGTTGGCAATGTTAAAATTGTAGCGAATAGATTCAACTTCGTTGTTCGACGAAATGGTGAATGGATTACAATCACTAAGTTTTATTATTATATTTTACTTCCCGTCAGCGAAAGTTTTACTAACTTCATTTGGAGCATAGAAATGGAAGGTTTGATTGCAAAAATTTTTGATTGCAATCCAAATATGTATATATGGAGTAAAGTCAGCTGGACTTTCAAAGTCCTGAATATCAGTTATATGGCGGTTAAGGCAGTTTTAACCCGATTCGATAAATTTTAGGGACAAAGATATATTGTTACTAGTAAAACATGCTCTGTCGATTTCACTAAGATAACGTACATATTAACCGATATATACGGTATAAAGTAAAAGTTCGAAAATTTATATTAGATATACTACATGGGGGCTAAGGGAAGTATTGATCCGATTCAGCCCTATTTTGGGAGAGCATATTATTATCGAAAAAACATTTTTTCCGAATTTCACAAATATATCTCACAGATGTGACAACAAATCAGCCATAGGCGCTGATACTCCACATGGTATGTGGGACTTGAAAAGTTATGGTTCGATTTTTACAATTTTTAGACTCGAGCTGCATATCTCAAAGGTACTATTTGTACAATGTTTTATCTGAAAATATTCGTTGCTGCTGTATTTGTGTACTGGAAAATGGAAAAATCATATGGAGTTTAAAATTTTGTTATACGAGTACAGGAAATAGGTATGATTTTTATCTGATTTCGCCAATTTTCACACGGCAATATAGAATGTCAGAATAATATTACATACGAAATTTGATTGAAATCCGACCACTAGGTCCCGAGATATGGATTTTCTCATAAATGTGGGTGGTACAACGACCATCGACCGATTTTGACCTCGGCTCCCATAAAGCCTTTTTATATCAGCCTGAGTGATTTTTCGCTCTTTTAGTACTTATTTTTTAACAAAATCGTTATATGGGGAGTGATTTCATACATTTTCAGACAGTCGGTATGGGCTTTATGATATATGCTCTAAGCGAATTGGTAGTTTAGGAGATATGTACCCATTTTTCAAAATTTTCAGTTCACCGGTGCCCCTTGTCATTGCAATTCTCTGTACCAAATTATAAGTTAGTGTTTAATTATGACACTTTATACGTTTTCGATTAAAAGCAGTGATCCGATTACGCCCATCTACGAACACGTATTCACTTTTTTGTCAAGGATCACATGAACCATGATTCAAGGCATCTCTTTTTTATTCAAGTAATTGCCTGGACGGACTGACAGACATTTAAAGATATATAACTTTATATCTATTTTGATTACTTTTTGATGATACAAACAACCGTTTGGTGAACAAAACTATTATACTCTTCAGCAACATGTTGCAATAGTATACAATTAGATATGTATGTATAGTATGTTGTAAGGAAAGTTTTTCGGTAGGAATGAAAAGAAATTCTGCAAATGCGACTGACTGAAACCGATGATTTTTTGCTAAAGGTGAACCGAAATAGTATTTGCCGAAGTCGAAAATAAGTTAAGTCTCATTTCCCATACGATCAAAAGCTAACTTATATATTAAATAATTCTATACTGTATGGGCCCATTCAAAATAAACACAATTTTCAACACAAGTACTTTATTTGCCTCCAATTAATTACTGATAAGATTTCAACTTGTCCTTTGTAAATTAACCAAACAAAGGAGATACTCCGTTGCAGCAAAGAGCATGCCTAATGAATTTTCTTTAGTGCATTGGGAAAGCTTGAATTAATAAAACAAGGTCATGTATACAAGAAACAACACCTAAACTTCGGAGCATGGGTGGTACCATTTACATACATATGTACATACATACATATATAAATATGGTATACACATATGTAAGAACGTATGTGCGGTTTAAATTCAACCAATAGAAAGCACAATTTATTAACAATAAAGTTGAAGAATTTGAACAAAATCTAAAACAAATTGTATAAAATAATTTACAAAAATAAATAAAAAAAAAAAAAATTAAATTTATTCTCGTACAAAATCATTTCTTCTGTTTCTGGTTTTGGCTTAATGTAAACTGAATATT
Organism: Bactrocera neohumeralis; assembly: GCF_024586455.1. NCBI lineage: Eukaryota > Metazoa > Arthropoda > Insecta > Diptera > Tephritidae > Bactrocera > Bactrocera neohumeralis. Next base: position 38,963,782 of record NC_065922.1, on the reverse strand, counting down.
AGGAAAAATACTGATGCCGATGTTAAAACCGTTTTGAGTGCACAAAAGATTTATCACGCAAGCTCGTCGGATTACGTTTATGACTTGAACGCCGCGGATATGATTTTTAACTTTGAATCGAATTGTGATGTGCGAATTGTGTCTGCTATCCCGTTGTCCATCCTTTTTGTTTAGTGGGTTTGTGTACAGGTGTGGTGAGTTGTGTTATGGTGTCATCGGCTGTGGTGTATTGAGCTGTGTTTTGCTAGGGTGCACCAGTTTTTCTCGGGTAGAATGGGTAGGGACTTATCTCATTTAAACAGTAAGTATTACCTCCGGGTTTGGCATTTTATATCTGTTCTCGTTTATGATTTTTAAATCGATTAGATTTTCTTTTTTTGTTGTCAGTTTTTCCATCAGATAGAGCTGTGCGACTTTTTTGTTCAATATTGTCTTGTGTTATTTTAATACCGGCAAATCACTTAGAAAATGTATTTTTCTGTCTTATTTATGTTATAAATTATCATTTGATATGTAATACCAATTTTAGCTCCGATGTTGTTTGAAAAATGTATTCCTGTTAAGAGGTCGCTCTATAAATTTTCGAATAAAATCGTTCTTGAACGCCAAATAAATTGTTATTATAGAAATATTGGATGACGTTCGAACCATGAATAATAACTGGTTGGTTTCGTGAACCAACTTGATAGTTTTTTGAAAAATGCAGTAGAAATTGTGCTCGCATTTTGTTAGAACATAGCTCTTGAGCCTTCGCAAGAGCATTTGGTAAGTCGTGTAACACCAATGTAGAACGTATCTTATCTATTGGGTGTTTAATCCCGTTATAAAAGTTCTGAGACCCGTTTTTAATTAATTATGTTAATTTCTTATTAACATCATTATAAAATTCTATTAGAGTTCTAGGTCCCTGCCTCAATCCAATATCTTGTTCAATTTTATAACAAGGTCGCTGTTCTGCGAATGCGAAGTCTAGTCGATTTAAGATCGTTCCAGATGTCTGAAGTGCTGAACAATTGGCATTGCATGTACATAAGTAATTTTGATACATGTTTTTCGGAAGGCAAAATCACTTCACGACCTAAGCTAACATCTCCTACATGATTCGATTGCAAATAATCAGTAATATTGTTATACACATTTGCCCTCAAATTGACTTGATTCTGTCATATAAAATGTAGTCGACATTATATCCTCACATACGTTGGTATACGTATATACTGCAAAAATAGTTTTTGAGATTTATGCAAAATTCTAACATGATTCCTTATCGCAAATGTCGGGAACTGCTGAACATTTTTTCGAGAGTTTGAAGAGTAATTGGACCTAAAGAATTCAGCAAACATATTAGAAATTGTGTGATCGTCATTGGACATAGTAGTGTATCGAACAAAATAAAAATATTGAAGTGTAATTAACGTAAACCTGATCTAAGATCTTACCAAACTTGTTTGAAATTAAATTAATTTGATTAGGACCCAACTTTGACATTTCATCTAAGAACTCGTTAAAACATAAGCGAGCACTAAGAGGAATGATGCAATCATCAATAGATTTTCATGATACACAAGTTAAATTGAAATCTCTTAAAACAATCATGGAATTAGTATTATTAGCCAGGGAGGAAACATTATTTATTAAAGAAACATGCAGCTTATATACAGATAAGTCCGATTGAGGCGGTATATAAGATAAAGTTAAGTAAATATGGCCACTATTGGCGCAAATTCGAATGCACTTAAACTCAATGCAATCGGCATGAGGAGCATCGAGTTCTTCAGACGCAATTGAAGAATGCACAGCAAACAGGATACCACCTCCTATCAGCCGGTCATATCTAAAGATTTCAAATTCGCTATAGAATATCTCATTATCAAAAGTGTGTGGCTTTAGCCAAGTTTCTGTGAAAGCAATGATTTTAAAATTACAATTAATGCTATTTAAATACAGATCATTAAGTTTTGTATTAACACCTCTAGCATTTTGATAAAAATACTCAGCGAATTATTGTTGATCAGTTTTTTCTTGGCACTTTAGGAACAACTACAGTGGGTTTCGTATTTGAAGTTAAGTTTTCGGACGTCTGTATCGTCCGTTTTTAAATTTGACGAAATATAACGCTTTATAACTGTGGTATCCGCAGCAAATCTTCAGATTAAAATTAACTTTTTCCGCTGTATTACAACTAAATTTTTATTACCATACTTAGAGTTATTTGGCGGCGGATCCTGAGAAGTTTATAATAATTAAAAAATAATAATTTTGTGCTAATAGTGGAAGATGGACTTTACCCTTATGACAACACATAGTGAAGGAATGTGTTTTACGCATTGTAGACTCTGAATCAAAATGCTTAGCTAAACAATGCCTACAAACCAAATTCTTAGAACCAATATGAAAGAGATCACAATTATGCGGTACATTTGAATGAACTTCGCAAAGGGACGGAATTATTACCAACCAAAACCTCTAGGGGTTTGAACAGTTTTGTTTGGATTTGGACATGTTTTGGTTATAAAGTGGAGTACTTTAAAGGAATTATTCGTCCAAATTTTCTCTCGTTATATCAATTTCTTCCTGATGTGTGCACTGGAAAGTGAAAGAATCAAGTAGTCCGATTTCGCCCATTTTCACACTTTGACATAGGAATATGAAAATAATGAACTTACAAGATATGTGATTCACCAAAAAATGACCGGTGCCACGTGCATCGTCCAACTTTTACACCGGTTCACATAAAGGTCTCTCATACCATCTCGCAGGTAAAATTTAATTAATTATTGATTTATTGCGCTTTCAGTAGTTTACCGTTATATCGGGTGTGAGTAGGGTTATTTTCCGATTTCATCCATTTCCACACTGTCGGTAGGAGTCCTTACAATATTTGCGCTGAGTAAATTTAGCTGTAGCTGTAGCTTTGGTGGCTTAGGAGATATATACATTGAATTGCCCACAGGTGATACTGCAATCCCCGGTGTCAAATTAGAGTTTTATGGCTGTGTTCGAGCTGCTTAACTTGAAACTCTGTTGCTGATGTTCAGCTGATACTTTGCTGCAATACTGCAGTCGTACTCGTCCTTACTTTTTTGGCAAGAACAAGCATTCCAAGTTTCATCAAAATATCTTGATTTTTTCTCAAGTTAGCTTGCACAGACAGAAAGTCATCCGGATTTCAACTCGCCTCGTTATCCTGATCATTTATATTGTATATATACGTATCTATATCTACCTCGATTAGTTTTAGGTGATACAAACCAACAACAACCTGCAAGAGTATAAAAATAGTGGTTATTTACGGTTCAAATGGATGGCATACATATACTGAAAAATACCCACAAGGCCAGTTTCCACGGCATGTTCGGAACTTTCAACAATGGAATAGTCATCAAGTTACGCCAATTATTGGCATATCGCCCGGTTATACAAATTAATTAAATTGATAATTCAATTATTTTTTAATGCATTATTTGCAATACTGATGAATAATAACCTCATCTTCCTGCAAGTCAACAATTCTAACTTTTATTTTTTATTAAAAAACGTGTAAGCAAACAATAATAACAATGATGAAATAAAATACATGTGATTGTATCTATAAATACGGATCCCATCCAGGGTATAGACGACAAAGATTTTGTTTGGAAATAGCATCATTTATTAACCTTTGCACTTGAATGTCAGTATTGACGGTACCTGTGATGTTACTTAACCTTCCTTCTAACTTATGCTGTACACATAAAAGAGCACGTTGTGCAGTTAAATTTTTCTCATCATCTATAAAAGAGATTTATTTAACCATTTAAGTGGAAATAAAACTCAATACTCATAAAATTGTACCTTTAGATCCAGCTGGTGTTGGCACTACATTCCAAATATATAGCGGATCATATAGTAAAACTTCAAGAATTGTAATTATTACGGAATGATTTTTTCGCAAAACTTCCAGTGTTGATTGGCATGCTTTCTTAAATACCCCACCTGTTTCACAAATGCCCATTGGCGCAATCATATCTCTGGTTAGACGAAAGGGTACGGTTTCTGGGGTCGGCATTATTTTTCCTTGCTCAAAAGCAATTCCTGCAACCAATTAAATACATGTTTAACAAATTTTCCAAGTTATTGCTCGCAATTTTCAATACCGAAATCGATATGAATAACTTCAGCAGATTTCTCATCAATCAGTATATTCTGAGTATGTCGATCGCCTAGACCCACAACAAAGCCAACCATGGAGTTCACAGCCACACTATATTTAAAATATATAAAAATGAGTACATTTACAATTTTATTATCAACAATTAGTGACCTGTTGGTGTAAGCTAGGCGTCGTTCAAACCAAATACCAGGAACTACAAACTTTTCCATCAGAAAATAATGGAAAACGGGCTTTATTTGCGCGCATATTTGCTCGTAAATTGACAGTCGTTTTTGTATGTCGGATTTAAGATGTTGCTGAACACAAATAAAAAAGTCAAAAATATTAAAATATTAATCAGTTACAAAAAGGATGTAAACTGATGTAACTTGTACATTACTGAAAAAAACTCTTACCATAGATATTTGACGGCACTTATAGGGTGTGACATCAGCAGGCCGATATTTCCGATGTGCGCCAGCCTTGTCGCTTCCACTACCCAAATACACACCGATCGGTACAGTACTTTCACACCACTCTAATATTCCACTTCTCCTTGAGAGCGGTACAACTTTATAAGTGCGAATATTAATTTTCCGTTCACTCGTTTTCGGATCGTGGGACAATAGTGTGTTCATTAGGGAAAAATATTGCTGCATTACAGCATCTTGACGTAAATCATCTCGACCTTTTAAAAGTTGAGGCCGTGATTTTCCATCAGAACATAAACACTTGAGTTTTTTTGGAGCGTTTATACCTCCTACTAGTGACACGCTTTCTTCCCACCGTACGATACCTAAAATATATATGAAAATACCATAAGACGGACTTGACACATGATAACATTAAGTTAAGAGAAGCAGCGCAGTCGGCATTGAGTTTTCAAATACAAATTTCCGAAATACGAGCGACATATTACAACGAATTTCGGATCCTGCCCTGTTGTCAACTTTATTGACCGCACATAATGCGAATTGGTTCGTTGATTTAGTATGGGGGTCATGGATAAGGATACAAATCGATATTTTCCAGTTATTTTTTGTTGTGCTAACAGACGACAGAAAGATTTCTTTGAATTCAATGTAATCATATTAATTCAATTTATTTAAAAAGTAGCCTCATGCCAGTTTTTTCATAGATATATACATATGTACATATATGATAAGCTTACAAGAAGTAAAAAGTTAGGAAGGGAACATTTTTCCAACTTTTCCAAATTTTTAGCCCACAGGTGCCTCTTGCTATTACAATTCTCTGTACCAAATTACAGTTCTCTAGCTTAATTAAGTGCTTAGTTATGGCACTTGATAGGTTTTCTTTTAATGGTGTTTTGTGGGCGTGGCATTGGCACTTTTACCCCCTTATTACCATCTTCCTAGTTTCATCAAGATATTTGAACTTTTACTCAAATTACAGCTTACACGGATGGACGAACAGACAGACAGTCCTTTCGGATTTCAACTCGGCTATCATCCTGATTATTGATATATACTATATATAACCCTATATCTAGCTCGATTAATTTTAGGTGACACATACAACCGTTAAGTTAACTAAACAAGTAAATAAGTTACTTTGGAATAATTATACTTACTTATTATTGTGTAAGCCTTATTAGGTAATACTGGAAGTTCAATTGTCGGGCAATGAACAGCGTCTAAGCATTTCATTCTTTTTAATTTGTCACATAACGCCATAGTAGAGCTCTTTCCACAATCAGCGTCTGCGAACTTAATTAAAGCTGAAACAAAATCAATTAATTATTTAAAATTTACTGGGTGTAACGGGTTTAACAGCTTGCGCACCAGGAAATATCATTGCCAATTGTTTTGCAGATTGTGCATTTGACGAGTTTCGCCCCTTTGTAATTATTTCGGCAGCAATGGTCGAACGACTATTACTTGATTTTCCGCCTGTATCATCAAAAATTAACGGATACAACTGATAAAGTGTGTGATGTGGATGATCTTGTACGCAGTTAACTAATATTTCTTTAATGATTGCAATAAAATCCACTAGTTTCGTATTTAATCTAGCGGTAATCTGATTCAAAGCGCAAATAAACTTATAGGAAGGAATTATATTCACATTATCCTTTATTTCTTTATACAATGCTTCATCTTGCTTATTGGCAAACCACAATGCTATTATCCTGTATATTGCAGCATCAGAAAATCCAGAATCAATTTGACAAAATTTCATATAATTCTTAACAGCAATACACAAGTTAGTTGTGCGTTTCTCCTCAATAAATTTTATTTCCGTTTCATCCAAATTTGCATACTTTTTCATTATGATTACACCATGGTTAATATCACGATCTCTGTGTTGTCGACCAATTGAATCCGCTGTTTGTCTGTTTTGTTGAATGATTTGACATTTCAGTTTAAATTCATCAGAATTGATGTACGCATTCGACTACAAAGAAATTGATTGTAATTGTGAAATCAGTGGAATTGAGGCAGATATATACATTTACATTGAGTGGGTTCCACACGAACTCTTTTGTCGCTCATTATCGGAAAACTCTCTTTTTGTGTTGTTAATTTTGACTGTCGGACAATTTTTCGAATTCCCTTTCGAATCACATTCTAAAATTCTTGAACGCTTCATGTAGGCGTACACAAACATATTTTTGATTAGCTAATCTTTATGCTATTTACCCTTATTTTCAAATATTTCTATTATATTAAACATTTTGCATATTTCATACAAAAAAATAGATAATAAAATACAAATTTCCGAGCATATAAATATTCATATGAAGTCAAGTGCCGTTGCAATCATGGATATAATTTAAAAAGAAAAGCAATGCCGAATAACGTAGCGGTGAACTGATACCAACAAGAGCACAAAGCATGCCACCCGAGCACAAGCGGCAGTCAGGGCTAAGTAACCCGAACGGATCCGGATTTTTATCGGGCCGAGGACTATCAACTCGTCACTCTGCCTCGAAATTACTTTAGAAATGTTTTCCGGCACGACAACAACAACAGCACGAGCGTCACGATCTCCTCGTATTACCTCGATGTCCCCTCGCCAATTAAACAAAAAAACCGTTTTGGGCGACAAAAGAGTCCTCGCGTGGACAAAGTCATACTTGTACATATTCACGATCGGCATATTTCGCTATTAATGCGTATGCTTCTTTTTGGTTTTCCTTTTCAAATTCAGCTGGTTTTAGTTGTCCTAAATATAAAAAACTTAATTCATCATTATCACTGTGTTTTTGAGATTTTAATATCTTCTCCAGGTAAAGCATAGATCTATTAAACATTTTTTCTAGAACGTATTCAAAACTTTGCGAATTAGTCTCCAAGAGAAATTCTCCGTACATTCGCAGAGCACGCGCTTGTTGTGGGCAAGCGCCCAGTTCTTTGTGCGTTAATATATGCTTTAACAATGATTCAGTTATTTCAATACTTCCGCATCGAAAAGAAATTTCTGCATCTTCAAGTAATAAATTAATCTGCAATAATTAATTTAATTTAGAAATATTGATTATTTGTTGTTAGTGTTTTTTAATGTCGTTATTTTGTTGAAATACCTACCTTAACGTATTCGTTTGTAATATCTGCTTCTCTAAGGGCTAATATGTTACGTTTCGCCAAATTAATTTCACCCGATTTTTGGCATTCTTTAATGATATTTAGCAAACCAGTTTCGGTCGGGCTATACTATATTAAAGTAAGTGTATAAAATTAAGTTGTAAAAATCCGTGTTCACATATGCACATACATATATACTCACTTTGAAAAAATCAATTATCCTTCTTTGCCCACGGACTCCAGCTGTGTTAAACAGAGTTATCTGGTGCGACAGTATAAGTTCTTTGCAATAAAAGTTTCCGTATTTTAAATTATTTTGCAATTGCCACTTTAAAAATATCGATTTAATATCTACATCAGAAATAAACTGGACCTATAATTTATAGTTATATAGTCAGCAAATATTGTCACCATACTTTTAATTAATGCAATGAAATTACTTGACAAAAATCTTCAGTCTGCTGAAGTATGTGCAACCATGTTAGATATTTGTAAACGCTTTGGAGACATTCGGTGCTTATTCCCATCAAATTGTAAATTACGCATTGTCGGGCATTTGCGATGGCCGCTAAACAATTGTGCTGTTCACGATTATATAGACATTTTAAAGCATTGAAGTGATGCTTCTTAAATTCCGATTCGGGATCATTTTCCATATTTACTTTCAAATGCCCTTCCACGGGAGTATCCCATTGACATAATCTCCAACATACTTCATAGTCGACTGAATTAGCAGTGTCTTTATTGCCCAGCTCATCGAGACATAAAATACCGTTTCGTTTTAATGCTGTAGTACAAAGTGTATTAGACGATGTATTCTTAAATGAGTTTTGAAGTATCATTTCGGACCAGTCGTTGTTTAAATTAAGAAATTCCAAACGAGAATTTAAAGGCGAAAGAAACCCAGATATGGCATCGTAACAACCAATGGATTTATAAGCCTAAAAATAAACAATTTATATTATACATAGTTCATCAATTAAATATATTTTACATTATATTATTACATATTCGACTTATATTTTCACAACGTAATATTATTAATGAATATCACCTTTATTGCTACTTCCTGAAATGATGGATTTTTTAAATACTCCTCTACTTTGGACTGCTTCTCATTAGATGCACTCTCTGACAATGCCCATAATTCAGTATACATAATTGTCATAAAAAACGCCTGGCAATGGTTACTAGCTTTAGCAACATACAGCAAATTCATTGGCACAGAACTGAAATAGGAAGACCCGATTTAAAAAAATGCTATAAAAATCCCTAAAATAAATTACCACTCATTATTTAAACGAATGCATTCACATATTTTTAGAAATATTTGTATTATTCGCTTGTCTTTATAAATCTCTTGAGCTGCAATCTGTTCAGTTTCGCCCTTTCCAAGAACCATATTCAACGTTTTGAAATAATGAGCGAGCATTGACATAATACTATCTATATGTCGCTGTTTATTGGACATTAAAAGCGTAATAAAAGGCAAAAGTATTTCATTCGCCACATACATATCTCGAGAAGCCAAGTTACAGAGTGCTGTCCAACCGCAGCTTTTAAGCACTTTACTAACAAACACACAGATCCATGTCTCCCACTCTAGTGTCTCTGTCGAATTTAAAATACATAACCAATCCACAGGTTCGATGACAAAACTTGGATCCCAATCTTGATTTGCCTTCTGATCGCTTTGAAAAATTGCCAAATGCGGGTACAATTCTGGATTCAAAATTATTTTAATTATCAACCTTGAAATGGAAAAGTTTCAACAGTTGCGTACCTGTAATAGATTTTGCGCATTTCGAATTAATTAACTCAGTAGATACTCGAAACAAAGCTTCGTAGGTAATTGTATTGAACTGCATCAATATTTTGTCCAATACTTTTGCAACGTTCATCGAAAAGAGTTCGTTACCGTCCATTGAACTTGTGATCTAAAAAGGAATGAAGAGAAGATATTTAATGCACACGTTAATTATTATTAATATACTTTTAATAAGATCAATTGCAAGAATGAAGTTAAAGTTCTGTTACTTGACTAAATATCTGAATTATTAATAGAAATTCTGTCTTCTATTAAAACTTCAAGGTCAATAGCTGTATTGTAATACTAAAATCTAAGTGTTATTCTATTAAGCATACGTGTCTACCGACAAAATCATTTCTTCTGCGTATACTTACGTTGTCATAAAAGGATGAATTCTTTTCAAAATAGAAAGAAGTATTTGCTATTTCAAGGGAGCCAATTTCCCCAAGGCATTTCGCTGCCTCCAGGCGTAAATATTTATTGTGAGCGTTACAGACCACTTCCAATAATCGACGGATCAAATCACAAAAAGTATGATCACTTGTGCATATATTATCTTTAAATTTGGTTATCTAAAAAAATTAAATATGATCATTTAAGAAATACAAATAAAAATATTTCAAAACTTGCATATTTTCTTAATGTGCCTAAAGTGTCGTTACTGCATTTTTGCATTAAAATTGAGGATTCCAAAATATCCAGCAAATCTCTGATATTGTTGGGAGAAGCAGATTTTTTGCTTTGGATTTCACATAGCTCCATAAATTCCTCTGAAGCCGGTAGTTGAGTGAAAATCATAGTATTCTCGCCAAAATCGGTAATTAAATGATGTAATAATTTCAAAGATAATTTTGATTTTTCAAAGGAATCATTTTTAGCGATGGCTACCAAGCATTTTGTTATCACATTCAAGTGATTACTAATCACTTCTTTACCTCCACCAATTGATATAAAGGACTTTTGGAAAAGGCATTGCAAAAAAAGAAGTCCCATCATTTGCAACTCGGGGTATTGAACTGCAATAAACAATTTAGTCTGTTATCAAAATGTAAAATCTTCCTTTTACCTGTTTGAAAACATTGAGATAAAAATAAAATCGTATCACGAACAAAATACTCAGCAATATTTTTCTCTCTTGTCGAAGTAATATGTGTTGGAATCGAATCAATAATCATATCAACTGCTGTGCAATATTTATAAAAGCAGGAGCTTCTCTCATTAGAAAATATACAAGCGTATACATCTGCTTTAAGAGCACCAAGAACCTTTAAAAACTGAAGGGGATGACTACAAAGTGGAGAAAACCACGTTTTCGTTTCGTCTTCATCAATCTACAAGAAAAAGAAATTAGTCAAAATGTACATGTGTATAACTTGAGAGTTTAAAAGTAAGGAAGGCATAAGTTCTGGTGTAACCGAACATTTTAACGAACCCCGAGCTTTCTTCTTAATATTTTTTCTTTTTTATTATGAGCTTGACTTACCAAATATAATTTTAAAGATTGTTTAAGAGATTCGTAATTTAAGTGATACCAAGATGATGTGCCATATAACGTCGGAAACTCAAAGGATGCCGCTGATAGACTATCAACTTTTAAAATGCTACAGCAAAAATATATTGGTTTCCAATGAATAATTCTTGACGGTGGTAATTTCCACCCCAATCGCTGCATATTTCCATTTAACACGTTAATATATTTCTTGTAGCTTTGGGTTTGGGACTCCGGACATAACGCCTTATGCGGCAACATGTATGCCTCTAAAATTGGAAGTGCATTCTGGAAATTTATCAATAAATAAAAGTATTAACCCTCATGCTTTTATTTCCCTATAACATTAATTGTTATATTAAAGTTAGGTTACCATACTGAAGTTTTAAGGTTCTACTTATTATCACTTTAAATATGATATAATTATATATTCCATATACCCGTATTTTTTAATACAAGACATATTATATCAAATACCTTTATAAGTTCCTCGTCAGTTGCGTATTTATTTAGTTTTTTTAAATCTCCATTGGGAATATATAGTAGCGTACATGCCGAAATTATTGAAATATTATCCATCATGAATTCATCTTTGTTTGAATAACAAAGGAAATACGGAAATCTAAGGAAAATTTTATAAAAATATACATATGTATGGATCGAAAATAAATATGCCAATAATAATTTACTTTGAAATTGGCCATTCTTTAGATATCCATGATGAGATTAAACTATTCATATAAGGTTTTATTAACTGGGCCTGCGAACATCCGAAAAAATGAGAGACCTGTACAAACTCACAGAAGTCCGCTAAAATTTTATATTATGAAATAGAGAAGAATTATGTATTAACTGTAACTGTAGAACCAAATAGATATACATACATACCTTCCGTTAATTTCCTTGCGGCATAGAAATTCCCCAATTCAATTAAGGCATTTTTCTGGTAATATGAACTGAAAGCAAATAGAGCCACTAAGAGTTGCGTCACTACTGAGTTACGATTTTGTGCCAGATCTGTTGAGGTGTCCTATAATATAAACTGTACATAAATAATCAAATAATCCTTGCATTATTGTATCACACGTACTAATAAATGTTTCCAATTTATTGCAGAAAACAACTGTTCAGACATATTATAGTGCTCATTAATGTGAAATGTTGTGGATGAACTTTTCAGCCAACCAGTATCCATTAAAGAGGTTATCGTGCGAATCAATGAGAACTGAATTTGAAGCGACGGGAAAGATAAAAACTTCATCAAAGATATGCAAATGCAAATGAAACCGTCCTTCATCCAAATCCCTTCACAATTTCGCGAAATCAGGCGAACACTGTCTATTAAATTGCTTGTTATTTTTACGGGATAATTTTTTTTATATGCTATTTTCAGTAGTGATGTTAATGCCACGAACATGTTATCCAATAGTTCATTGATTGCGTAGACATATTCGAAAATCTCTAAGATTCAATAAAATATGTGACAATAGTTTTTGTTATTAAAATAAATATATATATATATATTTCATATGTTAGTGTACCTGGAAGCATGGCAACTAATCTCTCGATGATTTTAAGATCCATATAATATAATCTAAAAATTAATTTTAATTTATCTACGAACCATTCGCCAATAGGTAAGTTTTCTGCTACATTGCCGCTTTTCCCCTTACAAAATATCTAAAAATCGACAATAGTTAACATATAATTAATATTTTATATATGCTATATATATATGTATATATGCATATATATATGTGTGTGTATATGCTCATATAATTAAGGTTTTACATAGCACTAAACAAATGTACCTGTAAAGGTGATCTTATTATGGAAAAAGTAAACGGAAAAATTATTTGATTAAGACGCTTCATTGTAATATACTCGTTCACATGTTTTCATGTATGTGCATATACATATATAAAAAATAATTTTAAATGATTTTAACATATGTATTAAAAAGCATAATTTTTGGCTAACATTTTTTTCTTGTTCTACCTGCATATCTGATACTTTATAAAAATTAAAAACCCCTAGGGAAAAGGGTACAAGTTTAATTATAGCTTGTTTTAGTTATAGAGCTGGAAAGAATAATATTAAACATATTTCATATCAAATGTATGTAAAATCAAATATAATAATTTTTATTATAATAATTTATTATAGACATAAAAACCTATAGAATTTTATATTTAAAAAACCACTCTAAAATTTAGAACAAATATCAACATTATTTAATAAAGGACTGTCAACCTTTCCTCGAAATTGCTTTTGAATGTTTCTGGCCCTACAATAACAAAAACAAGAAGAAAAAGAGATGGAGTTATATATTTATAAAGAACAAGGCATGTTGAATTCCGTCCGTACAAGCGAGAGCTTTAGTTTAAATTAGAAATTTTTGTATTTCTGAGGGTACTGTAGCTTTCCATATTTTATCTTTTTATTTCCTACAAAGTTTTTTTCCGTCAAAAAAATTGTTATGTTGGAAAATTGAATTGCAACAGATAGAAAACTTGACCTGTGTTATTTAAATGAGATATTTAATTTTTGAAAGAGCTAAGCTGCTATTGCATTTAGAACCTTTAACATTTAATTTTTAACAAAACTTTATATTCCATAATGAATTTAATTTTAGATAAAATAATGTGCTTATAATCTCTTATATACATATATTTGGATTCTTATGGGATTTTTATGGCATTTTTAGTTAATGGAATCTACTAAAGGCTCATATGCTCTGAATCAGCTTTAATTTGTCATATTATTTTTTCTATACATTGTATTTTTCCAGCCGTCAGCGACAGTTTGCACACAAATCACGTTGCAGTTTAGTCCTACTTCCGTTGAAAGTTTTAAAATCCTTCTTTAGACAACCATGTCAATTTTCAAAAACAAAACTTATATTTTCTTTATGCTTTTTCTATTATAAGATCAATTTTTAATAAAAAAAATCCACTAATTTATATAATACACATATATGTCGGGGACGATGTTCGTAGATGATTCTATTTTTTATGAATGTGAATTAAAAAGTAAAATTAAAAATTAATTGTTATAAAAAAATTAGTGTATGTGGTAGTTAATTAATTGATATAACAAGGGAAAATATTACTTTGCTTATAAAATAGCCGTAAAACGCAAAATGGTTGCTGTGCCAGAACTTATGTGCGGCACTGTATATAGTTTAAAATGTTTCGACCAATAACTTAGGTCATTTTAATGGAAAAACGAATATGATTTATACCGATTTGAAGGTTTAAATGTTTTTTAATTGAAAACTTATCTACCAAAAGTAACAGGTATTTAAGGCAGGGTAGCCTGCTTTAGAGGCTTTAAAAATCGATTTTTTTGAGATGTTTTTTGGGAGAGAAAGAAATAATTTATTAAAGCGAAATTTTTAGGGTTTATAGTTATATATTTAAACATTATCCCCCCGAAGCGAAGCAACCAATTTTGACAATTTCAATAAATTTCGTTCCCACGACACGGAACGGATCCGAATTTTTATCCGGCCAATGTTTGTCAACAGTATTCTATATTAATAAATTATGCTGCTTCACATAATCTTTGCAACTCGGTGGCCTTCCGCCATCATCGGCGTCGCGACAAATTATGTCTAAATTATAATGATATTGATTGCCAAAATTATTTTAATTGTTTTTGATTTTGTTAATATTTTAACTAAATGTGGTGTTTCTAATTTTAATCAACGTTTACAATTTAAAAGCTTTTCCAAAGACAAAATATCGACAATTAACAATCGCACGATATTGTATATAATTAATTAATATATACATACTTTTATCAGTGGAAGAAGAATGTCTAAATCATGGCGAATATTGAAAACATATCGTGATATATGATGAAACGCATCTTTTTGGTAAGTGTTACTGGCGCATAGTTCAGCCAGAATACGAAGCGATATTAAGCGAATTTCCGCCCAGTCCCTGGCCTTACTTTGTAAATGTTGCGAAGCTACAAAATTGTAGAAATTTTATTGACAATAATTGCCAAACTTATAAGATTTACCGCTATGTGACAAACTTGTTCCTAAAAAGTTTATCAACTCCTCCAATGGTTGCGTTTCCAAAAACTGGGTTAGTGCCACACTGGATGTAAAAGTTGTTATAAATGATTCCAAATACTGCAAAATTTCTAATAATTCTGTTCGCTCTATATTTCTTGGATCATTGCTTTTTAATTGAAACTGTGGAAGAAATATTAGTAAACATTTTAAAATTAATATTTCAGAACATTTAGATATCAAATACATAAGTGAGAAATCATACCTCCATATGACTAAGATAAAATCCAATGCGTTTAATTAGCGGGCACTGCGCTAAATTTTGGTTAGTAAATACTCCATAATGCAGGAATGTTTTCATTAGATCTGCCAATTTATTTAGTGATGTCATATCCGAAACGATACTAACACAAGTCGTTTGTTTTGAAATTTCTATATTCAGAGTACGCATCAGCAGCTCATAAGTATTCTGAAATAAGCAATTTCCGAGCTCTTTTGAAGAAACGGCATCTGCATCAGCCGCATTTTGGCTTGATTTTAGGGTTTTACCATGTTCCTCCAAGCACACAAATTTTATATTGTATTTGTATTGGAGCATGTTTAAATTAGTGAAATGCATTTGAATTTCATCTTCGCACGATGTTTTTGGAAATATTTGACTTTCATTTAAGAAATTTATAACTGCAATAGCGCATGTATCGTTTATAAGAGTAATATCGACGGGAGAAATATTTAGAAGCATACTTCTAGCATTTATTTTCTCGTTTACTTCATAAGCCCATATTACAATTTTCTCAACAATGTTGGAATTTTTATCTATACCACAAATATCTGAATGTATTAAAATTTGACGAATGGTTTCAAAAGCTTCAGATCGCCTTAAAATACTATTACTAATAATAGATTGAATCAGATTGTTACTTGATTCGTACGAGAGTTTTCCGCATTTTATTAATTCTTGTAACAATATTTGTTTCTCTGTTATAATATCATTATTTTCGGAGGACTCAGATATTAAGAAATTTGTTATTTTTTTCCATGTGCCCTCACTATAACTTATGTAAATTTTGTCGTTAATTGACGACATATAGTCTTCGAATTTTAAGATCGCTATCAGACTACGTCGTATACTACGCCAAATCACCGCATTTGCCGAAATATTTAACACGTTTGAAATAAATTGAAGCAGCTCTTGATAATTTGATACGTTTATAATATTTCTTTGTTTACTAAGGAGGGCAGCCATTATTGCAAACCTGAAATTTTTTAAATGTGAGTAATTTATTTAGTTTTTTGATAATCTAACTGAATAATATATAAAATTTAGAAAGTAAAGTGAGAGATAAAAAGTGGTTGGTTATAATCTCATCCAGATTCACATCTAAATAAATTAACTGTGTTTTATATCCTCATAACATGTCAGAATCGTATTGAAAGGTTGTACTAAGTTTTTAAAACATAAGTAATTCTAAACTAGCAATATAAAAGTACATATGTATTATACATACAATATATATTCAGCGACAGCGACCTAATCAATCACGATCAAACGTGACGTGAGTATCGTCTTCAAAGTTCAAAAAAATAGTGCAAACCCTGAGCGCTTATTTGTTCTAATTCTAACTTATTTGTGAAAAGTATCATGGCATTATTTTTTTATTAAAAAAAACCTAAAATATATAAAAGAATTAAAATTCTTCTTTTCTTAAAATCCTTTTTAATTATTTTTTTTAAATTCCTTTTTTAATGACCTGTTTTCATATTTGCAATCAATCAACTTAGATATTTAGTTCTAGAAACAAAAAAACATTAACAACTGATTTGATTTCTGCCCACGAGAGGCTTAATATACTGTATATACAAACAAAATTAGGATACTTTTATATATTTGACATGCAATACGTACCAAGTTTCATTAATAGTATTGTCATTCTGAATAAGCCGCAACACGATATCTAAATTGTCCGAAACTTTTGAGACTTTTTTCAAAGGTTCATCCAACTTCGCAAGGTCGGTATTAGAATTAATATGCCAAAATATCTTACGAATACAAGAACAAAGTTAAACAAACATAAATTTCTATACATAAAACATACCACATATACAATATCACTAGCCATTTCAATGAAGTTCTCCATATATTTTTCACGCCCACATTGATTTGCCCTTTGAATTGTTGCCCTTCTTTCTCTTATTTCCAATTCCACTATAGATTTTAATTTGTTCAGAGTCTTCGGCCAACTATCTTTAATGTTAATTTTCAACGTTTTAAAACTGCCGTTATTAATATTTGGGTATATGGCATGTACAGATAAGTATACTGATACGCAAAATTTTTCCTAAAAACCAAAATATCATAAGTGGACATATTAACAACTATAAAGATTGCGATAATTATAATGATTTACTTTGATTTCTGGCTTCAATTGTAAATTATACATATCACACAAAACTGGTAATGCATCCTGTAGGGACTCGCAAATCGTATGATGATAATCTATAGATAACTGAGGAATAAAAGGGCAACAAAATAGCAATTCGAAAAATTTTAACGAAATATTTTTAATTACCTGTGAGATAAAAAAATAATATAATTTGATAACATCTGACTTTTTGCGATCATCATTGGCTCTTCGTGCAAAAGGCATTATTTCAGGAAAGTAATCTACAATTTCGTCTTGTATGTGTACATGTTGAACGGCTAATTCGATAGTTTTAACTATGCAGGAGAGTACTTCAAAATGAAGAATCTCATCACCAGGAATTGTTATTTCAAACAAGCTCGAAAGAATATCTGATGTAAGGAATATTAACATTTGAAAAGTCTTATAAGATAATTCACTTACTGCTATATTCATCAACTTTCAATTCCCGAACATACAAAGGACTTTTATATATTCCACGTTCTACAATCTGAATGAACAAGCTACCAAAAATTTTTACTGCACTTGTAGTGCTAAATCCACTACAAAATGCCTGGTAAATTAAAGATTTTGATAGAAAGTTATTTTCATCTATAAAAAAAAACAAACAATATCCATTAATTTAAGAGCTATTGTAATATAAATTTAAAAAACTTACTTTCCAAATTGTAATCAATTATTTTATGAATAACTGAACGATAGATATGATTTTTGTTGAGCATAGCTTGAATACTTTTTTGGTCTGTTAACTCCACAACTTTAGAAGCATGCTAAAAAAAAAACTATGAAATTAATGCTGTATGAGTACGTCTTTACAGACCTTTAGAACAGCATCAATAGCACTGGAAAATATTTCATTCAAAGTAAAGTCTTCCATGTGTTTACCACGGAGTCTTTGGATCAGGTCATCCTTGGAATTCACCAAAATTATCTCCAGGCGTTCCATTGCTTTGTTTCTAGTAGTTGTTTTGTCAGAACGTAGTTCTGGACATAACGCCGCTATTTGTTGCAGTTGAGAGGACATATTTGTTTTACAAAACTATGTCGAATTGCCTCCAACAAATTTAAAGTTTTTTAAAATTTCCAAGATTACTTGTAGCAATTCGCGCCTGTTTAAAAATAAATGAATAACGAAAGTAACATATGACATAAAAGCTTTATCCTTCTCAAAGCAGAAGCAACGTTACCAGATTATGGTTTACGCAACGAAATATGTGAAAGCTTTCAAAACGACGTAAACTTTTGGGTTTTCTTCATTGGTAAAAATGAGAAAGACATAGTAGAAAAATTTATAATTCGTTATTATTGCAGAAAGAAGAAGAAGTTGGACACAGAAGAATTATGAGCGCCGAGCGCTCGAAAAAAAATAACCCTGGTCGGTCCCGGCGTTCATAATTCTTCTGTGTCCAACTTCTTCTTCTTTCTGCAATAATAATTAATTATATATTTTTCTATTATGTATTTATCATTTTTATCAATTCTCGTTCAGTCTCGAATATCGAGAGTATCGATAATTCGAAAACGATCAGTGCATGAATCAATAGCTCCCATTCGAATTTACAACAGGGATGCCATAATTTCGAACATAACCTTGCCATTTTCGTTGAAGTGAAATGATTCTGAAGTTTTTCATATTTTTATAAAAATAACATAAAAACCAATTTTGCTTATTTATTAACTAAATAACATCAATAATTACATGTATATATTTGATAGAAAATATATTTTTAACATCTGAAGGCGTGTTAAGTGTAAAAGTGAGTTTTTAATTTCGGGAAATACGATGTTTTTTCACTAAAACAAAGAACATATTGTTTTCAAAGGCAAGCGCCATACATATTCGTAAAGGTGAATTAAAAACGAGTATTTTAAGACATTTCCCGTGAAAATTGGTGCACGTTTTCGGAAAAGCCGCTCTCCTGAACATTTACCGAAAATTCAGAGGACGAAATTACGTTTGTTTTTAATTTCAATTGCCAAAATTTTACGTTCCATTAGGCACAGCAAAATGTAAAACTTGTTTAGACAATATGAAATAATTACACCCCAACACAACATAGAGGAAAATGTTTCAGCTTGGAACACAGCCTAAGTGTTAACTTTTTACACCTTATCGATAAATTATATTTGTAATTGAATTTCTCGATAAATTTGAATATTGGCGAATCGCTTTTCGTACATGTGTAGCAGATGCTTATTGATAAACGTGTGTAGTGTTTATTACCGGTGTTTTTTTGTACTGCGAGATTTATATAAAATTTAATCATGTCGGCTGCTATGCCCATTAATCCAAAACCATTTCTTAATGGTTTGACTGGTAAAGCGGTCATAATAAAACTAAAGTGGGGTCACGAATATAAAGGATATTTGGTTTCCGTTGATGGCTACATGAATATGCAGTTGGCCAATACCGAGGAACATACCGCGGATGGTCAAGTGACAGGTAATAATTTCTTAAAGCAAAAGCGTTTCGAACTTTTACTGAATCGGAACGTTCTAACAACTATATAGGCTACCTCAAGATTATTTAAGAACTAAATTCTACTATGACAACAACTACTAGATAATGAATACATATACCAAATGTGTATATTGTAATATTTAACCTCGGATCTGTGTCTGAAAATTAGAAATTTTTAATTTGCTTAAATAATTTGTCGCAATTTTATGACTGCACTTTCATAGAGTTGATCATTACGCGAAGCTTTTTTTTTGTTACATAAAAACAACAAATTATTTGTATTGAAAAACTGTAGTTATGCACTGAAATGAATGTTTTGTTCTTTAATGATATTTATTCTTTATTGGCGTAGACACCGCTTACGCGATTGATGTCCGCCCTCTTGGAAAAAGGTGCTACCGTCCCTCCAGGACGACGTTGGTGACCGTCAGCGGTCACCTTCCAGGGGCGACTGACCATCCTCACGTCAGTCCTCAGGGCTGCCGGGCTGAAGTCCTTGAGGTTCAGCTCGAGCAGATCCTCCATGAATTTCTCATGGGGGATCGCCGTATGAACCCCCTGGACCACAACCCGACGACCCAACTTCCGGTTGACAGAAACGTCCAACCCCACCTCCCCGAATTTTTTGTTATTCGCAACTCTCTCTCTCTCAAGGACAGAGGGAGTGCGAATAACCGCCCCACCACCCTTTAAGGGCCTAACCTCGTGGATCCTCACACCAAGTGAGGGACCCACCTCCTTCACCACTTTATTAATGACTTCCTTAGAGGAAGTTGTGGGAACTTTACTCCTCACCACGACCGACCAGGTCTCCACCGGTTTCGGCATCACCGGTGTGATCGCATCCAGCACAGGTGCTGGTGGCGCAGGCATCGGTGCCGCCGGAGCCGGCATTGACCTGCTCGGCGTCGAGGAGTGTCACCCCCACAACCTCCCTTAAGGGCGTCAACTTGACCGCGAAGATGGGCATTCTCGGTTATGACCGTCATCAAGAGCGCCTCATATTTGGAGGCAAGCTCTACCAGCCCCTTCGCGGTCCCCTTATCGAAGCTCTTGGCTTCAAACACCAGCTCGTTGAGCTCCCCCGTAATACGCTTGGCAGCCGCAACATGGCCGACTGCCCCCCCCCCCCCCCCCCCAACAAAAACTTCTCCCCGCGAATACTCCCGCTTTTTTGCGGCCTCTTTGGCGCGCCCGGCACCCGTCTCTTTGCCAACCGTCCTTGACGGTTGAGCAACCGTTCTGTTTGCGGAGGCCACGTTGGCACTCCCGCAACAACTCCCGCTCCCTCCCACGATTTCTCCTTCATGACGCGGCGACGCTGCACGCGCAACCGCTTTCTCGGTGGTGGCCACGATGGCACTCCCACCACAACACCCGCTCCCTCCCTCGACACCCCCTACGTTACGCGGCGACCCAGCTCGCGTAACCGCCTTCTCAGCGGAGGCCACGTTGGCACTCCCGCCACAACTCCCGCTCCCTCCCTTAATGCCCACTACGTTACGCGGCGACCCAGCACGCGCAACCACCTTCTCGACGGAGGCCACGATGGCACTCCCGCCACAACTCTCGCTTCCCGCTTCGCTTCCGTCATCATGACGCGCCTTACTCCGCGGTGGCGACCTTACCGTCGTTCCCGCCACTTCCGCCTCGCCACCCGACGTGGAGTCATCCACGACTGTGGAAGCGGCGGATTCTCCGCTTCCAGCGAGGACATTCGTCCTCCTCTTCCGTCCTCTAGGCATCTCGCTCCCCAAACTTACCGCTCAGTTGACCTGATCCGCTGGCGTACCACTAGCGTTGAAGGCTCACGGACAGAGAAGATTCTGGAGCAGATGCTCTCCAGGTGCGCGCGTCTGGACGCGCCGAAAAGTGCGACTCACGCAAGGGCCCGCTCAATAACAGCGACCACCCAAGCGGTCGATTATAGCGTGCTCGCGGTGGCACAGCCCACAACCCCAACCAGTGGTCGGGTTAAGGCCACTCAATTGGCCGCCGGCCGGACAAAGTCCCCGTAACGGTCCGGAGTCGACCGATGTGGCGCTGAGCCGAATCGCACCGTGGGCTAAACGGTAGCGCTGCTACGACCGTTGGTCCTCACAGGAGCCGCAATCTCCGACACTGGACAGACGCTCGCCCCCTTTGGGCAATCCTGTCCAGATCTTCCTGACACTGAGCCAACTAACCGCCAGATGCTCAGCACAGAACTACTGGCCGGCAGTCCAGTCAGCAAGAATGCCAACAACACGGAGCTACACTGAAACCGTGCGAAGCTTCCGCTACTAACAACAACGTGGATGACCACGTTGTCCGTATATACAGTAATTATAAAATTACTTACCGCAAGTTGGTACACAAAAATTGCACAAAATTGCGCAAAAATGTGTAACCGCACGAAACACTCGCGGTCACCGACCCTCACAACACGCGATCGCACAAACAATTCACCCGAACCGCTACTCACACGCGCCAGGCAATAACGGTGCCAACTAATCGCGTAAACAAATAGCCGCACAAAAGGAAATCAAAAAATCACCGAAAAAAAAAAAACACTATGAAAAATATCGCAACGATGCGCACGCACGTCTATCCGCGTCGACAGTCAACTAACGAATGTTGCACAGGGACAGGCGGTTTAGCCTTCCTATGCATTCTTCTACTAAAAGCGATTTGGTCTCGTACGATGAGATCGCTTTTAGTGCCGCTTGACTATCGCTGAGAATAGCTATGCGCTGGTTGCGATAGTTGCGGCTGAGGTTGATTTCAGCGCATTGACTGATGGCAAGAACTTCAGCCTGGAAAATGCTTGGGAAGCAGCCCATAGGTATGGATAGCTTGGTTCGCGGACCCGCAATACCTGCCCCAATGCCTTCCGGTGTTTTCGAGCCATCTGTGTACCACTGAATGGTACTGTCTTCCAGCAGTCTTTCCAGCGTGGAATCGTTCCACTCCTTCTTACTGCCTAGAGTTACTTTGAAATGCTTTTTGAAGTTTACTTTCCTTGTTGTGCCGTCTCTTGGGAGGAGGGCCAGCGGTGTGCTCTCCGCTAGAGCGTCCATCTGCCTGGAGGACATTATCTTCCCTCTCCCGCAGCCTTCTGCTGACATTAGCAGCATGGTGTGCTTTGCTGCTAGCTTGATCACCTTATGCAGCGGTGTGAGCTCTAATAAGACCTCCAGTGCCACTGTGGGGCATGTGCGCATTGCCCCTGAAGCACAGACACATGCAAGTCTTTGCAGCTTTGACAGTCTCTGAATCACAGAGGACTGTGCTGCTTTGGTGGCCCAGGCAACCGCTCCATAGGTGACGATGGGCCTTACTATCATGGTATACAGCCATCTCATGATGTTTGGCTTGCATCCCCATGATCTGCCGGCTAGGCGTCTGCAAATCATAAGTGCTCTTGTTGCTTTGGACAGCGTTAAGTCCAAATGCCTGCTCCATTTTAGTGTTGAGTCTAGGGTGACGCCAAGGAATTTGACCTCCCTAGACATTTCCACCTCTGCGCCTCCAATTGTTAGGGTCCTCAGGCCCGGAAGAGATCTCCGCCTAGTGAATGGGATCACGGTGGTTTTTGCTGGGTTGATGTTTAATCCTACCGTGTTACACCATTCCTTCGCCAATTTTAAGCCCCTTTGAACAATGTCACAGAGAGTGTTCTCAAATCTTCCTCTCGCCATTATGACAATGTCGTCCGCGTACCCTTGACATCGGATTCCATTGCTGGTGAGCAGCTCGAGTAGTTCGTCCACTATCAGGCTCCAAAGCAGAGGGGACAGTACTCCACCCTGTGGGCAGCCCTCGTGGTGCCAAGACGAATTTTACTTCCTCCAACTGTTGTTTCTGCAACCCTAGTGCGCAGAAGGGCTTCCGTCCATCTGCGTATCGAGGGATTTACGTTCCTTCTCTCGAGTGCCTTGATGACGCTAGTGTGAGACGCGTTATCAAAGGCCCCTTCGATATCAAGGAAGGCGCAGATCGCAACCTCGCCATTATCCAGCGAATCCTGTAGCTCAGACGCGAGTTGGTACAGAGCGGTATTTGTAGATCTACCTGCCCTGTACGCGTGTTGTCCGGCATGTAGGGGTGCAATCTTCAGCGCTTGCGATCTAATATGGTTGTCTATTACTTTTTCCATCCCCTTCAGCATAAAGGACGTGAGACTAATAGGCCGGAACGATTTGGCTAACGAATAGTCTCTCCTCCCTATCTTGGGGATGAAAATCACTTTTGCTATTCTCCACGGTTCGGGGATATACGACATCGCCAGGCTGTCTCTCATCAGCCCCAGCAGGTGTGGTAGGAGGATATCCATACCTTGCTGCAATAGGGCCGGGAAGACGCCGTCCACTCCCGGTGACTTGTAGCTCGAGAAGGAGGCCAGTGCCCATCTGACTGAGTCAGCAGTGAACAGAGTCCTTGCCGTCAGCCAGTCTGAGCGATCCGGCCTGCGTGTGACCAAGGTTGGGGTTAGGTCAGCTTGAGCCGTCTCCGGGAAGTGCGTTTGTAGGAGCGTTTCTGCCCTCTGCTCCGCGCTTGTCGTATATGTCCCGTCCTGTCTCTTTAGGGATAATACTGTGTCCGTCCTACCCTTCGACAACGCCTTGTGCAGTCGAGCTGCCTCCGGGGTCGAGGAGACGCTATCACAGAATTTCCTGAAACTGTTTGACTTGGCAAGCCTAATCTCCTTGTTGTAGGCTGTTAGGTGCCATTTGTAATCCTCCCAACTGCCTGTGCGCTTGGCTTTGTTGAACAACCTACGCACCTTCAGTCTGAGGGCTGAGAGTTTACTGGACCACCATGGGCAGCCTTGTTTGCTGGTGGTCGCTTTCAGTGGACAGGCACAATGATAGGCGTCCATAATGGACTGGGTTATGGCACTCAGTCTGCTCTCCAGTCCATCTGTGGTGGACCTAACATCCGCCTGCTCCACTACACTTATGCTTCTACTTAGGGTCTCTTTGAAAGTGCCCCAATTTGTATTTCTGGGGGTACGAGTTGGGGGTCGGTCCCCGACTACCACCCTCAGAGCAAAACGAATGATTCTGTGATCTGACAGTGAGGGCTCTTTTGATACCCTCCACTGCGAGATCAACCCGATCATGTTGTCATTGCTTAGGGTAATGTCTAGGACTTCCCTGCGGACACTTGTTACGAAGGTTGGCTCGCAGCCCACATTCTCTATGTTAATATTATTACTAAGTATAAATTCAAGCAGTGACTCACCCCTCATGTTGCAGTTCGTGCTACCCCATTCCGTGTGATGAGCATTTGCGTCACATCCTATGGTCAGGGGGAGATTGTTGGATTTACAATACTCCACCAGACCAAGTATCGATGGGGGGGGTGCTGTGGCTGACTCTCCCGGAAAGTATGCGGATGCAAGGACGAAGTCCGATCCTTCCTTGTCCTTCACTTGCACCGCCACCAGGTCTTGCGTTAGAAACTCTGAAATACAGAAAAAGTCTATATCGGCTCTAACGACTACACAAGATCGGGGTCTCTCGCTAGAGAGATCCCAGATTACCTTGCTCCTTCTCATGTTGAGGCCTCTTACCTCTCCTTTGAACACCCAAGGTTCCTGGATTAGAAGGATGCCCAGGTTATCCGAGATGAACCTCTTCACGATGACTGCCGAGGCTGCCGATGCGTGATGTCGGTTCACCTGGGCCACTTCTATGCCGGTGCTGGAGCCTACAGAATCGGTTCTAAGAGAGACAGGTCCCCGTCTTCGTCCCCTTCATCGACCTGCATCTCCAACCCTTCCAGAAGCTCCTGGGTGGATGGCATCTTTTCTTCCTGCCCGTTGCTCTCGTCTGCATCCGCGGCGGTGGTCGCAACCTGCCCAGCCGAGATGAGTCCGCTGGGGGATTCGCTATCCTCCCCCGAAACCACAGATGCAGTCGCCTCCTGCTCCTGGGTGAATGACATCTTTCCTTCCTGCCCGTTGCTCTCATCTGCATCCGCGGCGGCAGTCGCAACCTGCCCAGCCGAGATGGGTTCGCTGGGGGATTCGCTGTCCTTACCCGAAGCCACAGCTGCAGTCGCCTCATGCGCCGCTGGGCGGGCTACGGGAGGAGCTGGTGCTACGTTCATCCCCGTCTTGGCCTCTTGGCTCGTGGACGCAGCCTTGGGCCTCCATGGCCGCATCATAATCTTGCCGAAGCGGAAATTTAGTTTGAATCCCTTCAGCCTTATAAACTTGTAGGACTCGTCGTCCATCGTGATGTTGAGGTTCCACCCGGAACCCACAACACTGCTTGCTACGATTTTCCACGCCGAGGTACTTAAACCTTCGTTCTGGTTCCTCACCAGACTAAGCACAAAGTCGTAGCTATCCTCTGCACTTCTCGGAAAGAACGCTACCATGCTGTGTGTTCGCGGTATTTCCTCCCCTCTCTTTACACACAGGGCCGGGCCCTTCCAACCCTCGAGCCTTGGCGTGATCTCCTTCAGCCAGGTGGCCGACTTCTCTTCCTGGCAGTCGACCAGCAGCATGCCGCCCTTAAAGAATATGCCGTTATATGCGATGTTGAGGAGACTTATCCCACGGTAGTTGGCGCAGATTGTGGTGTCTCCCTTTTTCTGGATTGGGCAGAGCACACTTCAATTCCAATCGTTGGGTATGTTTTCGTCCGACCATATTTTACAAAGAAGCTCATGCATGCCATTCAGCAGGCTGGGGAAGTGTTGCCTCTATAATTTTAGTATGCTCTGGGCATCGGTTACTAGATCACAAGAGTATGCTTGAAACCTTCTGTTAGTCGCTGCCCTTTTTCGAGCATTACCCTGGTCGGCCAGCTTGTCAAGCTCTTCATACTCACGTATTTTAGGCTCTCTCTTTTTCTGTCTGCAAATGCGTCTCGCTTCTCTCTTCAACCCTCGGGATAGTATGTAATAAAAGAGCTATGAAAACTCCGTCCAGCCTTAATTAAAAAGCCGAATATCTCGAGAAGTATTAATGATAGCGATTTTGACCTCGGACCTTTTTTGTAGAAAATAAAATTTCCTACAAGTTTGTGATGAACATTTTTTCTATAGCTCTTGTCATTTACGAGATATATACAAAAAAATGCGAATTTTATGGAAAATGCAGGTTTAGAGCCCCGTACTACCTCGCCGGTGTGAGTTACGACTTTGTTGCGATGGGCACTTTTGTAGAGTGAACAATTATGAGAAATATGCGTCTAAAGTCAAAGCGATGCCATAAAATAACTCTGATCTGTAGGAATTTAAAGAAAAAAAATCACGATTGTAGTGTATTTTCTATGGAAAATTTTTACATGTCTTGGTCCAGTTCTTAATATTAATATTAAGGCTAAAATTTTCAGGGAATTTGTTTTAGGGTATTTCCAAAGAAATTTCCTGACGGGACTGAAAAAAATTAATAGTTAAAAAAACACCCTAATGTACATATATAATAAACCATTTAATTTTTTGTTTTCT
Organism: Bactrocera neohumeralis; assembly: GCF_024586455.1. NCBI lineage: Eukaryota > Metazoa > Arthropoda > Insecta > Diptera > Tephritidae > Bactrocera > Bactrocera neohumeralis. The sequence continues at coordinate 38,936,449 of NC_065922.1, read as the reverse complement.
ACTCATATAATTACATGAAACACTTATTAAAGTATATATACATACATACATATTAATGCAAACTATAATTTTTTATTGCAGGAAATTTAGGGGAAGTTCTCATACGTTGTAATAACGTATTATATATAAAAGGCGTAGACGATGAGGATGAGGAGGGTGAAATGAGAGATTAAAGTTACATATGAACAAAAAGTGGAAATCCCAAGATCGTTGATAATCTTTCAGCAGGTTTTTAGAATTAAGTTATGTAGTCTGAATATAATTAAAATTTGTATTAGAATTTTAATAAAAATTTAAAAATATATACTTAAAATTTCTTTTAATTATACACTTTTAGGGATTTTAAATCTTAAAAGAGTATTTCTTGTGGTAAGTTCTCGTACAAAAGAAGTAGTTATGTATGTGTAATAAATAAATTGAATGGTGGCATCTTGTCACCTGTTAAGACTTTTGAACATATACCCTATGTAATGCAGCCAATGTATTTTGAGCAACTCGTTTTTCTTATCCCGCTGCTGTAATTGTTCTGTCTTCCGGCTCGTCTTCAGACAAGATTTGTCGTTTCCTTAACAAGTCATTCTCATATAGTTTAATTGTAACGCACCTACTGAGTATGGGATTATTGTATTATTGATTCAGATGTAAATTTAAAGACTTTGTGGTGTTATACAAAAGCCATTCTTTGAAAATTTTAGCTATGTATATGCTTCGTGTCGTTACCTTGGTGAAATACCCACGGTGAGGTTAAAGCCAATTTTTGAACACTTTGGTTTAAGTTGTCTTTCAATATTTTAATATAATCTTTGCTATTCATCGAACTCTACAAATACTAGATTTCTGGTGATAGTAGCCGACATGCACACCCAAACCATTACAGAGCCTCACTTATGCTTAATTGCCACGGCTTCATGTGCTAAAGATGTAGAATTTGTTTTCGTTTAGTACTAGTACTACTGTTTCAGAGGGATGGGAAGTCAAGCCGTTTAGCTCTATTGGTATTAGAAATGTAAGGCTTCTTCCTTCGTGTCCTACCATGAACATTTATCGCACTATATAGTGGAGGCACTGACGGTTCATTCTTGAAAAAGATTTACTGGTATTTTAACAACACTACTCTTCGGCGTTTTCTTAACTGCTCGTACAATGTTATGAGTTTGGGTATCACTCACGAGGGCGACCATAATGTTAGCAGCTTTTGTATCACATCGCAATTCAAAATTGTTTATATTTTTAGACAATTTAGGCTATTTAACCTAAGATTTACCCTTTTTACCACTAGGAATCAGATCACTGCCACGCCCACAAAAGGCCATTCATCGAAAACTAAATTAAGACTTAAAACTGTAAACTGGTAAAATGGATGGCGGTAGCAAGGAGCACCTGTAGGCTACAAATTTAAAAAAAATGGGCGTGTTCCCGCTTAATAGGTTTAATGTACATACCTCCTAAACAATTAAGTTAAAATAACCGAATTCATATAGGACAAATTCTATAAGAACTTCTATTGACAGTGTGGAAATGGATGAAATCGAACACAAATCAAGCATCAATGAATATATTCGGATAAAACCTTGAACAAATAGTGCCTTTGAAGTACGAGTAAGTCCCATATACCGAATATTTGAAACGCGTGCATTTAGTTGACTTTTGCCAAAAATATCGGCCAATTTGTGAGATATACTATATTATTGAAATTCGAATAAAACGTTTATTTGACAATAATAATAATCCCTGTGTCAAAAATGGGTGGAATCTGGTCTCTTTGCATCCATATACATAATAAAAAGATTTTCGAACTTCCTGTTCACTTTATACCACATGTATACATAAAATTGATAAAATCAGTCGAAAACTTGCTTTGGCCTATCCCGCTGAATTCACTTCATTAATATGATTATAGGAGGATGGAGTCATGTGTAGAAGTTCACCCAAGTGAGGAAAGTTCTCTGATTGACATTCACTTGGGAGTGGCCAGAAACGATTCTTTTACATATGGCTCATGCAGCTCACAACTTCCGATATTAGACCAAGTATCCTCTGGGTAGCCAAAGAACATTCGTTTGAAGGCGAATTAAAGTGAGAAGGCGCCTCGGAAGCCTCGGAAGGGCATTTAAAAGAAGAAACGACTGGCGCGCTGTTGTTAACTCGTCTATAACCGCGTAAGCGTTGTCTACGCCAGTGAAGAAGAATAGGTTTATATCAATATATTTATAAAATTGCATGAAAATAAGTTCTCAAGTATACCTGAGATATTTCGATTTAATGCAATCAGATCTTCCCCTGCCTAAATAAAACCTATATAATGATTTCCGACTTTCTATCTGACTTTAAACCGTTTAGGTTGGTCAAAATGTGTGATAAATGTTTAAATGTTTTTAAATGAATTATCCGTGCGCATACCTATTTAGATTCATAACACACGAAAGCTGAAACTTACTTCTCCTTGCCTTACGCAAACAATATTTCGAACTCTCCACTTTCGTTTTCAACAATTAGAACGAACCAGTTGAAGGATCGTAGGCTAGGAGGGGCCAGGGGACGAAATGCGACATAATTATTTTAGTTAATTTTTTTATTGTACATATGTATGTATGTGTAATAAGTATAACCCCTTACAGTTGGAAGGTAAAAAAAAAACGATTTTTCCAGATTTTTTTTTAGAAAAAATTTAAATTCATTAATCCAAAAGTTTGCACACATTTTATGGTATCTTTTAACTGTAATTTAAAACTTAGTATTAGTAAAAATGTTTATTTGGATAGAAAATGCAGCTGATCTCCGGGAGCTCCTCTCGAAAAAGACGAATCCTCTGAAATTAAAAAAAAGGGATTTCGTTAAATCAAAGGACTCAAAGGAAGAGTTTGAAGATATCTATTTCCAATTTGAAGAGAACATTTTTAACGTCATTCGCTATCGCGCTATAAAAGCTTTTATTTTTTTCTACGAAAAACTGTCGAAAAAAAATCGATACTTTTTGTTCAAACCGCCGCCATTTTGTCAAATTTCAAAAAAACAAAAAAAGCTTCCATAGCAACTTTCTTACAGATTAATAACACGACTCTACAAAAAAATGTTCATTTTACCCAGAGGATAAGCAGTCTAAGACCGGAAGTCGTGAGCTGCTTGAGCCATATGTAAAAGAATCGTTTCTGGCCACTTCCAACCACTCCCAAGTGAATTTTTCCTCACTTGCAAAAATTTTGCTCGGAGAATGTGGGACAATATTCTATAGATATTATAATTATAAATAAAACAGTAACAAATTTTAAGCCGTGAAACAAATGTAACCCTTTAAATGGTGTAAAAATTAAACGTTACAGATATTTTTTACTTTATATCCCAAATGAGCGGTATTTCTTTAAAAATAATGTGACCAAATCGTCTCGTCTGTTATACTTAGGGTAACACGTTGCGAAGAAATGAAGAAGTATGTACATATGTGTACTTATTTATGTAGAATAAATAAATGGCATTAGCGAAACAAACTCTCAAAAATTCATAGTAATTGTAAACAGGTGGAGAAGCCACCTTTCGTTCCTGACGTCAGATTAATGCAATTTGCTGAAATGCACCACAAAAAGATAGCGGAATGAACTTTTCGTAATTTCCATCGTTATTGTTTTGTGCCCAAATCATAGTCACGCATTCACAATCGATTCACGTCTATTACTTAGCTCGACAACACAAAAAAAAAGTTTATTGCCTTGAATATGGATTTGATGGTTTCAAGTGTCCAGATTATGAATTTATTCATGAAAGTATTGAATGTGCTTTGGTTTTGTGATTAATGCAAATCTTATACGGTGTTTTAATAAATTATCGGCATATTAGCAATTATATAGTTGGGGTACTCACAACGTGTCATAAAGCATCGTAAAATCATAAAATCATAAATTTTTATACTAGTTTAACAAATTTGTTGTTGGATTGCGTACTAAAATACGTTTACGCAAATGCAACTCTGAACGCTATGTTAAAGTCACTCCCGCGCTATGGAAGCTTTTTTATTTATTTTTTTTTTTTAATTTGACAAAATGGTTTGAACAAAAATTATCAAATTTAGCCCTTTTTTTCGACAGTTTTTCGTAGAAAAAAAAAGGAAGATTAAAAAAATAAAAGCTTTCTTAGCGCGATAGCGAATGACGTTAAAAATGTTCTCTTCAAATTGGAACTAGATATCTTCAAAATTCTTTCTTTGGGAGTGGATACCGTTTTGAAAAACATCATTCTGAGAAAACCGCGTTTAAAGATTGGAGTCGCATGTTCCCCACTCTGTTCTCTTTCTACAAGAAACGCTGCAGCGACCGTAATAATTTCAATTTCGATTTCAAAATTTGAGATTTGTTGTTACAGTGGATTTTTCCCTGATCCCTTAACGGCGTTTTGTGGGCATGACAGCCATCCGATTACGCCCACTGCCTTACTTTTTTGCCAAGGAACACCGCTACCAAGTTTCACGATATCTTAATTTTTACTCAAGGTACAGCTTGCACGGGCGGATGGAGAGGTAGTCACTCGGACTTAAACTTTTCTTGTCGTCCTGATCCCTATATCTTTTTCGAATAGTTTTAAGTGATACATACAACCATTAGGTGAACAAAACTCTGTGGTAACATGTTGCAAGAGTATAAAAATATAAAAAGAGCAAATCTTACATAACCATTGATCGTTTCATAAACTCTAGGCACAAATATATCCAAAATCGAACCTATATCGAGGAAAACAAAAGCACTGTAGTCAGTCAGGGTTATTATTGAGCATTTAATTATTGTTTTTAGTTTTTGCTTACTATTTATAACTGTACATATGTATATGAAAACATTTAAAAATTGCAGAAATCCTTTCTGATTGACACAATGTTGAAAAAAATACTATATTTGACGCAAAATTTGTAAATATGTATGTATATACTTACAAACATATACGAAGTTTGTATACAATTGTTGACAGACATGAAATAATGAAAGCGCGAGCAAAAACACATTTGTATTAGTTGCTGCATTGTTCACTGTACATATTCATATAGATTCATTCTACATAGTAACATTATTATATTTATAATTATACTAGGGGATCCGGCCACGCGTTGCTATGGGTATACATTTTATACTATTATTCATATAAAAAACCATTCAATACAGTGTATTTATTTTATTTACAAATAAAGGCGAAAACGTTTTGGTTGGTATAAGAATCCAAGGGATTGTGCTTGAGGTTTAATTTTGAATATGTTCAAACAAACAAGTTTCATTGGAAAATATAACGAATTTAAAGTTGCTTTCTCAATGTCTGGTTACCAGCCTTTCTGTCCAATCAATTTTTCGCTTAATAGATTGTACTTAATAAACATGAATAATAGACATGGTTAAATGAGATGTCCGCTTAAGAGAGCGTGCATTTAATAGAGCTTTCACTGTATTTTTTATTTATGAATTGTTTTAACTATCCTATCTTCTAAGTTGGTTCAAACTGGACACAGTGTGCTAAATTTTACTAAAATCGGTTCAGTAGTTTAGGAGTCCATCGCGGACAAACAACGTGAGCTTACTTTTTATATATAAAGATTATAAATATTTACGTTTTTTTAAATCTGAAATAAGAACAGTTCGCGAACTCTGCATTTGAAAAAATAAGACAGTTTCGATTTCGTTATTAAACTATATTATATCCAATATTATACTTTCAGTTAATTTTGTTAAGATATCTTACATACTGACTGTTACATATGGTATAAAACCAACCGGAAATTTGAAAATTTTATAGTAGGTATATGGGAGATAGGGATAGTATTGAGCGATTTCATCTATTTTTGGCCACAGAACACACTATTAACTTAATAAAATATTCGCTGGGTTTCATTAAGGTACCTCACATTATATGGAGTAAAGTAAACGAGATGTTTGAAAATTCTATTATATGTTATATGGGGCTTAGGGCATTTTAGTTAATTAAACCCACTTAATTTTATTAAAAAAGCTCACATATTGCCGATATCTGCGGTATAAAATAAATCAGAAGTGCGAAATTATTTCGATTTGCGCCTCTTGCCGAATTGCAATAATATACAAGTACATATCTGACAGATTGATCGTTATTTCTGGTAAATAGTTAGCACCAAGGGGCTTGAGTAGTTATGGTTAGATTTTGACAATTCTTAGACTTGGGATGGCATACCTCAAAGGCACTATTTGTGCAAAGTAGAAAAATTATGTGGAATTTAAAATTGTGCTACATAGGAAATGGGTGTGGTTGTAGTCCGATTGCGCCTATTTTCACAATATATTAAGTACCGAATTTGGTAGAAATTGGTTTCGCAGTTCCGGGGATGTGTGATTTCTCCCAATGTGGGCCGGGCCATACCCATTGCCAATTTTTTAGTCGGCTCCTTGAAAGCTCTTTGCACATTCCGGTTATAAAATTTTATGTTTTTGACGTATTTATCGCACTTTTAGTAGTTTTTAACAAATCCTGTAATGCGGAGTTGGCGGGGTTATCATCCGAATTCACCTATTTCCACACAGTCGTAAGAAAGGTCGAAAAGATTTGTGGCGCTTCTTAAAGGAAATCGTTATACCGAATTTCAGTTTTATATTTTAATTTGCTGCTTTGTTATGCAATTTAAGGATTTTCGATTAACCTATTAGTGGCCAATCATAAATGGGGAATGGTTATAATTCAAATTCTTTATTTTGCCATAGGATATAAAAAAAACTATTTTTTCACATAAGTCATGGAAATTATTTATGAGGATGTACTCAATATGGTATACTGGTCACGTAGAGGTGAAATTTTTCGAAACAGGACCTCACAACACAAAGTTTTTAGCATATTTTTTTACATTCCCTGCGAACTCTGGCAAGACATACAACACAGCACAATTGTTTTTCGGGCTTGCTATGATGGTGACCCGTATCATCTTGAGCCAAACCATCAACCGTAGATGATGATGGACGGGCCTTTTTCTGGTTTTCCTGCCGTACAAACTTTATAGTCTTTCTATCTCACGCTTTATGTTTCGTTATTTTTTATCAAACCTGGGGTCTACTGAAGCTCTCCTTTTTTCATTTCTTTCACACTTTTCCCAGCGATCCCAATGGTTCCATTTTAGCAACTATTGGTTTTCCACTGGAAAAGTCGAAAGTATAGCAAAATCTAGAATGAATTGCTGCCGCCCAATTTATATACGCAAATCGTACCTGCTTTCCAGGAATAAATTGTTTTGCGGGGTGGTGTCAAAAATATTTTACCATTGTTTTTCCAATGGATTTTTTTATCACGAAACACAACCCATTGATTATTTTTTTCATTATGAGATTTGTAAGCTCGTACTTGGAACATTTTATCATTAAGTAGCGATATTGTTGTCAAAAAGATAAATATTCCTTTTGATTTTACGAAATCAGTTTCTCAACATAACGGTAGCAACTACTGGAGTACCTAGATCATCGTTCAAACAGCAGTACAATGCCTCACGCGGAAGTTTATGCTATCCAGAGATTATCAACATGGCTATGCACTTTTTGATATCAAATGCGTCAATTCGAAATGTATGCCTGTTGTTTTGATTTGCATATACACATGTATGTAGTATACTGTTGTATATAAGAACTGTGACTTGTGCGTAAAATATGTTTTCGAATATTTGTACTGGATTGGGCTCCATTAGATCTTGCTTATGAATTATTTCACAATTGTATGTGTACACTACATGTGATTTTTTGAAATGATTGTATGGGGAACCCCCCAGGGGAGTTCCAGGGGGTGTGCCACTGGCATGGGTGGATCGGCCGTCCAAAGTTAGTGGGGGTCGGTCATACATTTGGACTCGATTGGAGCACTCTAAATGGGTCAAAGTGGGATTTTTCAAAATTTGCCCCTACCCAAAAGTTCGACCCAAATTGGGGACATCAAAATTCGTTTTAGAGGTATGGTTCCTTCGGCAAAGTATCTTATTTTGATCCCTAGAATATGATTTTCATAGAGTAATGGGCAATTTTTAAATCAACCTGCCCCACTGTACACTGTACCCAAACGAGTACAGCGAGATGATAAATTATGCTTTCAATATAAACAATATCTTAATAAATCGTTATTAGTATTTTATAAAACTATTTATTTTATTATTATTAACACAAAGATTTATATGTGGCTAAATGAGTCTTCGACCCCCCTCACCGCACAACACTGCCACACCGCCTACTACATTTTAATTACATTCCATATTCAACAATAACATGCACGAGGACACCACACATGCGGACACCAGTAATTAACAAAAGGACTGCATCATCGCACTCAACATTCCATGCGCTTAACTATTCATTCGTTTGTTTATACTTTTTTCGATACAGCGATCAAACGCTTTCGACGTCAATTTGAATCAGGCGCGACCTGATGGGTTTCGATATCATTTTGTACAACATCGATCCCACACGTTTTTATTTCCCTATTTAATTTAAGGGGTCAGTGTGGTAATCTTTTTTCAAAGAATTGTTTTTTTTTTTTGCATTTTCTGTTCTCTTATACCCACTTAGAATTATGTATAAACCCACTTTACCATTGGAAGGTTTCGAAAAAGGCCCAAAAATAATAATACCGCTCGACGTTCGGAGCGCTCGGAGTGCACACCTCAAACTTTAAACGCGTTTTTCTCAAAACACACCTTTTTAAACTGGCGGACATGATTCCGGTCGAACTACTCAACCGATTTGCTTAATTTTTTTTAATGTTCACAAAACGCCTGGCTATCGTCCCTATTTTATTTATATTTTATTGACAATGTTATGACAAAATTTATGTAAAAAGACATGGGGAAAAATTAAAAAAAAACATTAATTACTTTTTATTTATCAAAACTTTTTCATGATTCTAGTAGGGACGTTAACTATTCACGTACTTTTTAAGAATAAATTGGGTTTTTGTGCTTCAGATGATCCAAACATGAGAAAACAGGTCTGCCAGTGAAAAAACGCATCTATTCACCCAGCCATTTCTTCAACAGATGTCCTCAAAAAGTTCCGAAAAAATTTGTTTATACACTCCACGATATACCTCATGATATGTGAAAAAAGTTCTATTGTAGAATAAAAATTTCTGTGAAAAAAATGTCAAAAAAACAGGCCAGATTACCCTACTGACCCCCAAATATACATACATATGTATGTACATATGTGTTATTGGACAAGCTACTTCCAATGCTCGTCTGCAGGACTCTGTGAGGATGTTCAGGCCCTCTCTGTTCTCTAGTGAAATGTCGGAATCGTAGAATTTTTTTTAGCTCTTGCAAGTGCAACTGACAGTTCATTTTCCTATATTTCCTGAAATGTTCTGTCCTGTCTGCGCTCCCTTCCAGTTAAACATTATTGTAACGGTTATCCTAAAGTAGTGTTGCTCAATAAATATTAATTGGGCCGGCTTATTTATCAACTCTTTCGACATGAGTGTACTGTCTAATACTTCCTGCCGGTTTCTTTGCCATCATGCGGTTAATTTGGGCTAGACAATCTAATTTAATGTGGTGACGTATTAACTAATTATCTGTGTATTCTTGAGTGTCGCTCAGAAGCCCACTCTCAGTATAAAGTTTAGAGAATCTGTCTGTAAGTTTAGACCCTGAAGAACACTTACATAGCTCAGTGTTTTCTACGTCACTCGAGGACTATATAAGATTTGCCTCGACTTTACAAGTCTATCGTTTCAGCCGTTGCGGAGAAATTGTCCTCACCCACTCTGAAATAGCGTATCGATAAAACGCGTCTAAAGTTTTAGGTGCCGACTACACTAAGTTACGCGATTCTTACAAATACAATCATATCGCCGAAAGTATTTGCCAGTTGAATTTTAAAACTTCAGAGAATATTCTAAAATATAGGTACAATCGATAAAAAATCGATTTTTTTAAATTCACAGGTGAAATAACACCATAAAGCGTAATTTAGCTTGTGAGCATATGTATGTACATAGAGGTGGTAGTTTGAGAAATGTTGATTAACCTAAATACTCGTCCAAACATACTTACATAGAAGAAATTCCATAAAAAGGAATTTATAGAAATGTGCAATTGTAATAACCGAAAGTATAACAAGTGCTCACAAATTCATGCTTATTCATGCCCACATGTACACTTACATGTATGCATATAGTATGTACACGTAACTATGTATGTATGTATGTGCTAATAAACTCACTATAAAGTTCCTTTCAATTTAAACAAGAGTCTGGGCTATAGAGATTGAGATAACTGCCAGGTGAACAGAATATACACATTACTAAAAATGAGTAAATAATATTCGGACATTCTTCTTCAACAAAAAGCACATAACTATGCATGCTGAGGAAAATAAATAATTAGCGACACCAGGAATAAAGTTGGTAAGCTACCCGTCAATTGAAAGCACGAAAAGGTGAGCGAAGCAACGACAGTCGCCGAATCGAATCGTGGCAACAGAAGCCAAAGTTTAGCCGAGTGCATGCTGAACGAAGCAGAAATGTAACGAACTTTCACGCAACAAACAACAACGACGGTGTAAAGTTTTTGAATTTTCAGTATCGCACAAACAACATAAACGGAAACATCGTATTGATAAGCTGTGGAGAATAAGAGAATAGCGCCGCGTTCGTTCCGATACCCTATATTAGTGCCCTAGTGTATCCACGCCTCCTAAATACACTGAAAAAATTAAGGAATATGAATCTAATATGAAAAATATAAGCACCAGTGAAAGATAACGGTACAAATACGTGCTAATAATATTTCACTATAATAAAATATGAATAAATTAAGAAGAAAAGCTGAAAAGTGTGCATGCGTGGATGCAAACGTAAATTTTGTTATACGGATGTACATATGACTGTTTATATTTACTTAGTTTCGTAGTGAATTGTTTTATAAAAGCAAATGTAGGCATATACTACATTTTAACAATGCAGTGTGTATGTGTTAAGTGAATTTAAATGTTTTCATTGCACTGACCTATAGTAATAGTTGTAAGCGGTGCATATCTTTATATATACATATATGTATATATGGTATATAAATGTGTACATACATATCTCCGATGAATATTTTAAATATATGCACATTTTTTACTTCAAAATATATGAATTTATCTAGATACATGTTAAATACATACATACACACATATGCATTTATTGAAGTCATAATGGTGTGCTTATGCGAAAGCTGTATTTATGATTTTGAAGTTGCAATATTGCCTATGGATCTGTGAAAACAAAGGTAATTTATTAATTGCAAGAGTTTATTATAAGAATTTAATATATACTATGTACATAGTACGTTCTACTATATGTAGTATGTAAAGTCATCCTGCGTCTCTGATCGATTAAGTTCAAATAGTGGAGACACGAGTGCAGTGCACTCTGCATACAGATATGTATGTACATAAAAGTATATTTGGTCTAGATATACATACATACATATGTATGTACATGCATAAGAATGTATGTAAAGGCAATTAAAGTACATGAACCACATCATATACGCGGTCCCAAGTACATACGTACGTATAGACAAATAAATATGTATGTATGTACAACAAAACGTATTCTTTTGTGTCCATACGTACCAAAAATGAAAGTACATACATATGTACATACATAAACTATATACTTTATATGTATTTGGTGTATTTATGTGTACTGCGACTGCTGCTATATTTAGTACACAATTTATAAAAGCACCATGTACCTACATATGTATGTGTGTGTACATGGATGCATGTGGATACATTCCTATGTAAGTGCACATGTGCATGTACACTTATAAATATAGTATATATATGTAATTATGTGCACAAACTCAGTGGGGATTTATGTGTATGTATCATACGCCGTGTACAACTTACGATATTCCTGCAACGAATGACGACCATCGTTCGCCGACATCACATCAAATTTGTCTACAATACAATGATAGATTTGTATTTGTACCCCGCAGTTAAATCAGCTGGTTATAAGCTATAAGTTAAACTAGTAGCAGACTGTCTTTAATCCATATAAGCGAAATGTGCTTTTTTACATTATGAGGATTATGATGAGATAGATTTTGTTTTGCAGTTATATTCGTTTATTTCTTGATTTTGGATATCTCTCATTTCAGAACAATAAAACCATTTGCATACTTGCATATAGACAGATATGTAAAAATACTTAATGCAATGTCTGAATAAGTTGCAAAAATGGTTTAAACTTAAAGATAAAGCTGGTACATTTTGAATATTTTTATTACATATGTATGTATGTGTTGTTTACCATAGTATTGAGTGCTGGGTATATCAATTACAGATTGATTGATTACGCTTAATATCTGATGTGACAAAGTTTGTGTTCGAAAGTAGTTTATCTAATTTTCAATACGGACATGAGTACGTTCCAATGACCGGACACGGATAATATTTTGGTAATATTTCGTTCAAATTATCTCCGATAGAATGACAGGATTTTATAAAATTTTCTAAGGCAATTGTGTCCCTTTTTTAAATCCTTATTAAATTCTGGCGTCTTGAGACAGTTTTTTTAAGAACAATACGTTAAATTATAACAGGAAACAAATTGTCTAGCGTTGGTGCCGTCTTGTTCGTGGTGGCTCAACAGAAATTAATGGGAGAATTGTCAATCATTCACTCCTGGTTGACATTGAGACGCATTTATTAGTTCATGGCACGTCCTCATATATGGTCAGCTCTCTTAACCGGACAAAAGCACTGCGACGGCGAGTTCGCGGTTATTAGGAATTTCACTGTATATTAGTTCCTAAAATAGAAAAGTAAAAACTCGTGTATAAAAAATTAATTAACTTTTTTATATACATAAATTACAATAAAAATATTAAAATATCATTACATATACATTAATTGCACTAAACTACAGCCAAGTGGGTATTTCAGATAGTCGCTAATTAAACGCATTTAGAAAAGAACATATGTAATGGGTTGTCAAAAAAGTCTTGCGGTATTTTTATTGAATTTTTTTTTATTGAAATTTAGATGAATTTTTGATGACTCATGCCCAGCTCTTGACCGATGCTACGGCTGCTACTATGCCGGTCTCTTTCGACCAATTCAGCGATTTTATCGCAATTTTCGACGACAAGCCTTTCCAATTAAATCACTACACGCTTTAGATGATACCTATGTACATAAGTATGTATATATAGTATATGGAGAAATGAGAAGATTTATTGATCTATAGCAATTCCGTTAAGGTTGGCTACGTATTCATTTCAGCGTGTATGTGTCTGTAAATTCCTATGAATTCTGTTTATGAAGTATCCTGTAGTCAAATCAACTTGTTATAAACGACTGTGGTTGGAGGTTACTAATTTAAAGAAGTACAAATATACAAAATAATTAGTTTTTGTTAAATTACAAAAGTAATTTTCAGACTAGTTTAATTTTGGATGTAAACTAATAGAGTTCCTGATTAGTTTTGTGTTTTACTGCACGGTGTGTACAAGTTTGGCCATATGCATAAAATACAAATATATACCTTCATATGCCGTATGCATGTATGGGTATGCGAGTACGTATGTGCCCTTATTGACTACCGCGCGACTGCAGTTAATTTTTCTTTCTCAACCCCTGAAGGCACTCCTGTTTTACTTACATACCATATGCATGTATATGTATATGTTCATAGAATTTTAACCAATACATATACATTAATACATATGTATGCCCATATATTCGTATTTCTATAAATATTTCTACTCACCGCTTATAAGTATATAGTATGTTTGTTAAACTGTATATCAACATTTCGAACATATGTTTAAACAATTCCTAAGGGTCATAATACATACATGAATGTTGTATTATTTATATATGTACATATGTATGTAAATACGTGTATGACGTTCTTCTCTTGGCTTTGTGGCTTACCTATTTGATCACAAATCATGAACTGCTGCAGGTGACATTTAATAGCTGGCATGTTGACAATACGGTGTCATAGGCCTTGTAACACGCAAACCAAAATTAACGATTTTCTCCAAATGCCGAAGGTTGAACATATTTTACGAATACCTTGCTTCCAAAGTTATCATCAAAATTTATAAATATTTAAGCTATTGAAGATAGAAATGTCCTAATTATTTATTTAGGTTGGAAACAGCTATGCGCATGTAAGCACTGAAATCTGTATTTCTTCTTTATATTTCGAAGCCGAAAGCTCATTTTATCGTAATAGAATGCATATGAAGGAATACATAGTTATACATAGTACATACGTAAGGAGCGTTCCAAAGTAAACAGGACTTTTTGTATCTAGCGCCCCTGGTGGCGCCATCTATATATATATGCGTTAGAATCTGCTATCTTTAACGATGGTCCAGTGAGAATTTCATGACATTTCATTGACTGGAAGTGAAGTTATTGCGTTTTAAGTGTCAGTATGTTTGTGTTATCGGTGCGAAAATGAGCTTCTAACAAAGAGCCAACATTAAATTTTGTTTTAAAATTGGTAAAACTTTTACCGAAATGATTCAATTGATGAAACAAGTTCATGGCGATGATTGCCTATCCCGTAGCAGAGTGCACGAGTGGTTTCAACGTTTTCAAAGTGGTCGTGAGGACATAAATGACGATCAACATGTGGGCCAATCAAAATCCGTGATCACCGGAAACTCCATCGAAACTCTGCGTAAATTTATCAAAAATCAGCCAAATCATCATTGAAATTCATGGAAATGGAATTGAACATTTCCAAAACATCGATTTATCACATTTTGACCGAACATTTGGGCTTACGAAAGGTGTGTGCACGGTTTGTTCCGCAAAAATTGACTGACGACCAAAAATTGCTAAGAATCCAACATTCGATCGACGCTTGTGACCAATTATTTGACCAAAAATCTCATTTTAACCATTAACCACTCCCCGTATTCACCTGATATGGCCCCGTGCGACTTCTTCCTTTTCGGAAAAATGCATTTGCCCATGAAAGAAAAGCGTTATGTAGACGTAGAGGCCATTCAAAAGGCTTGCACCGGCATACTGGCGGCCATATCGGCCAACGAGCTAAAACACTCGTTCGACATGCTTTTGGACCGTGCAAAAAGCTGTATTGAAGAAGAAGGAGACTATTTTGAATAAAATAAATTGATTTTGCCGAAAAAACCATTTGTTCTGTTTTTTTAAAGTCCTGTTTACTTTGGAACGGACCTTGTATATACCTGAGAAAATAAATTATTTTATTTATAATTAATACACATATTTGTAAAGGTATATGAAATATGTATACTCTATATATGAACATTCATATACACATAGGTAGGTTCATATTGGTGGACATTTTACATCAAATTATTAATTTTATGTCTTATTTTACTTATGTATATAAATACATATGCGGTAAATTGGATGTCTTAATGTTCTATACATATAGATTGTAATTTATTTTTTGTACGTATAACAGATGTAATGTCAGAGAGAAATTATCCAGGCATGTTCTGAAAATCATTTTGGGGCAATATTTTCACAATTTCATTTCCATGTTCTGGAAATCGATCTATAGCGGTTTCAAATAATATTTTATATTTAATGTTTATGTAATATTCATTACAATATAACTAACGGGGGGTTTTTCAATAGGGACGCTACAAAAGTAGACCGATAGGAATAGCAAACGACGCTATATTTTCCTCGCTCTTCTGACATTTCTCTTCAGTTAAGTTTGCCATTTTATCATGGAAAGATACACAATCAAGAACGAGTCGAAATTATTAAAATTTTCTATCGAAATTAGCAGCAATCCACACGTAATCCATGAGTCACCATTGTATCCCGAAAAAATTACGGTTTGGTGCGGTTTATGGGCCGGCGGCGTCATTGGGCCGTACTTCTTCCGTGATGATCAACTCCGGCCCGTTACTGTGAATGGGAATTCGCTATCGCTCAATGACAACCGAATTATTTTGGCTCGAAATGGATGATATGGATTTGGACAATATATGGTTCCCATAGGACGAAAACCAAGTTTGGTGAACGTGTTACTTATCTCACGAAATGGCCCAGTCAACAATATAATATAAAAATACTTAAACTTCTGCATATACATATCTATTATATACATACTTACATATAGTATGTGAACGTTTTTCAATAAACTTTATGGGGGAAAAACAAAACTTCAAAGCAAGGGCTATTTTAGTTTAGTTTATAGAATCACATGCAAATTTGAAACAGAGTTTCACAAAAGTAGAAATAGTGGCTGTTGAAGAAAAGTGGAAGCTACCAGCTACATTGCTAAATGTAAATAAAAAATTTACAAAAATGTTTATTGAAATGAGTAAGTAAGAATGGTTCTATACAAAAACCAGAATCTCCCAGCAGCCAAGACTCTTGATTACATGTTTCATACTGCGAAAGATAATATTGTTTTGCACCGCTCAATTCTGAAATCAAAGGTAGTAAAATTTTTGTAAAATTGAGGTTTACAAATACAATAAAAGTTCATTCATAAAATCATCGAAATTATGTTAAAAGCCCCTTTTCTTAAAAAGAAAATATCTTCGTACACAAATGATTTTACCAGAGCTATATGACTTCCATAAATGCATCTTATTCAATCGTGCGATTCCGAATTTTCGCACAAATAAAGTTTTTTTTAGAATCCACTTCATGATTTCTGATACCGCCCTTTAACTAAGAGTAATATCGGTAAGCGGTGTCTATGCCAATTAAGAAGAAGAATATCGGTATCCTTTCCAACTGAGCGTTGATACGAAGATTCAGCGAAAAACCTAAGACTTGCTACCAATATTCCTAAATTATGTATGATTTCGATGAGTATTTCTAAAAATGCTTGCTTACTTAGCCATTAGCTCGGATATTAATAACAGACTGTAAGCGAAAACTTGTTCATTTGTAATAGGGGAAATTCTCATACATTCGGGACTGCAAGCAGGGAGGAAGTTTTTAACCTCAGTCTGACCTCGAACGCAATCGCACCTCTGATCTCAGAAAGTCTTATAGAAATCTTAGAAATAAACACTGGGATGTGTACCATAAAAAAAAATTTAAAAGGTCATAAAAAAAACTGACACATACGAACGCCAAACCCTTTGAGGGTTTTACTATACTGACCTAGTACCATCACCCTGACTTGGAATTTCTCACCCCCCAGACAATAATCCTAAAAATGTTCCACAGTGTTATTCAACAAGGCCCCGAGTGGGTCAACTGACGATTGGACGTTATATAAAGCGGGACTTGCAATATATAAGTTCGAGATAAGAAAGGCAAAGAGGACTTCATGAAAAAGCTTCTCGGAGAAAATGCAGGATGGTCGTGAGTCCTCTAGGTTCAGGCGCATCCTTGCAAATAACCCCGTCCCGTGGGTTATCTTAAGGACGCAAATGGGAAGTGGGCCTTAACCAGTGAAGTTACACTTCGGGTGCTCCTTGATGCTCCCTTCTCGACCAAGACGTCCCCTGTGCTGCAATAGGATTGCGCAAGAAGAATCCAGATTTGAATCTTAAATAGCATCTATGAGATTTACTGGAAGATCTCAAAAGATGAGTTGCCCGAGGAATGGCTTGTCTATTCCCTGCCTAAAGCCCTGGCGGAAACTTTAAGGGGTCATTCGGGTAATGTGGCCTATTTTTTGACATTTTTTTCATAGAAATTTTTATTCTACAATAGAAGTTTTTTTCACATATCATGGGGTATTTCGTGGAGTGTATAAACAAATTTTTTCGGAGGTTTTTTGAGGACATCTGTTGAAGAAATGGCTGGGCGAATGAGATGCGTTTTTTCACTGGCAGATTTCTCATTTATTTTTAAAAAGTACCTGAATGGTTATCGTCCTTACTAGAATCATGAAAAAATTTTGATAAATAAAAAAGTAATTAACGTTTTTTTTTTTAATTTTTCCCCATGTTTTTTTACATAAATTTTGTCATAACATTGTCAATAAAATAGGGACGATAGCCAGGCGTTTTGTGAACATTAAAAAAAATTAAGCAAATCGGTTGAGTTGTTCGACCGGAATCATGTCCGCCAGTTTAAAAAAGTGTGTTTTGAGAAAAACGCGTTTAAAGTTTGGGATGTTCACTCCGAGCGCTCCGAAGCGGTATTATTATTTTTGGGCCTTTTTCGAAACCTTCCAATGGTAAAGTGGGTTTCTACATTAATTCTAAGGGTATAAGGGAACAGAAAATGCAAAAAAAAAACAATTTCTTTTTTTTTGAAAGTTTTTGAGTTGTTTTTATTTTTTATGAATAATTCAGAAGAAAAACAATTTTCTTCGAGTTAACATATTTACCTTGTCCACAGACGTTTTCTAATGGACTTTTTATTCGTCCGCATGTTTTGTTTTGTTTATCAGTTATTGTCGGCAATTTAATCACTTTTATTTTCATAAAACTACAAATTTAATATCCTTTAATGAATACCAAATCAATTGGTTTTCAATTGATTATTAGTATATAATTAAAAATAATTAAAAAGTCAATGAAGAAATAAATTATATTATAGTTTGTAGTAAATTTTCAATAGATTCGTATAAAAAAATTATTAATTCAAGAATGAACTTTGTGTATACTTTTTTGGTATTTGGCTACTTTAAATAGTGCCGCCCTAGGCACTAGCCTAGGCGGTAATCCATAACTGAGCTAGAGTGAAATGCTTCAATTATGTTATTATTTAGGTTGTCTACTTTCTCTGCCAGTTTTGAGAAGTTTCTCGCTTTATTGATCAATTCTTTTATGTTCAGATTTTAAGTCAGGCAGCATTCAATTGTGTGCTCAGTCGATGTACTAGAATTTATAACGGCTTTACCGATATCAATTGATAGCCCTAAGGAGAATTTGAACTGACATTGATGGTCCAGAAGAAACCATCCAATGAGAGATCATGTTCTTAGGGCAGGTGTTTCCTATTGTTATCTCTAATACTAGTCTTCCTTCCTTCTTAGTGGTTGATTGTATTGCCACTAGATCTCTATTTATAAAATGAAGTACAAACCCTTGTTTATATAATACATGTTCTAGGGTTCTCACAGGTGAATTCACTTTTTTTACTCTTACCTGACCTTTGTATGTCTGTGTCTCCTGCGCAGGAACAACGCTCAGCTCAGCCGCGGCTATTTTGTAGATTGATCTGTGATGGGTTTATTATAACCCTCTTAGCTGAAAACCAACCAATGCTCGCGTAACACCATTGTTTAGGAGAGGTAGGATCGCTTAGTCACTGTTCACTCCGTAACTGGTTTCAATCAGTTCAAAGATTGCCAGATTAGAAATGCACTTCGTCTCTCAACCTTAGAAATTAGGTGATTTTTGGTGAACCAAAATTACATTTTTCATAGAATTGAAAAACTGGATGGTCATTTTAGAGGACAAATATATACCTGGGGTACTCACAACGTGTCATAAAGCATCGTAAAATCAAAAAATCATAAATTTGTATACTAGTTTAAAAAAATTGTTGTTGCATTGCATACTAAAATAAGTTTGGGCAAATACAACGCTGAACGCTATGTTTTCGGATCGTTATAGCTTATAACTTTATGAGACTATGTGAAACCCCTAACCATATAGTATGTACTAAATATGTGGACAAAAATCGAAGTGATTGGATGATTTTTTTTGCAGCCAATATAAAAAATGTAGTCCTGAGAAAAAAACACAAATAAAAAGCATTTTATCGAGTTTTCTCTAGGTGTGACCTTTAATTTATTTCCTAAAATTTGTCGGGATGGAAGCATCGACCAATTTCTGCAAACAAATTGATATTTTACACTAAAACCATTCTTTCATGCCATATATGTATGTAAGTGTAATATGTATGTTTATAAGTTTTTCGAATACGTCTATTTATATATATATGTACATATTTATAATATAATTATTAGCAATCATCAATTTCCGGGCCGAATCGTCTCGGTTTTTCTGAAAAATGAATCTGTGGCTCGTTTGCAGCCGGCCATAAGTGACGGCAACACAGCTATTGTCTGTGCGGTAAAATAGTCTATATTATTTATAGATAGAGATATACATATTTATGCTCTTAAAATATATATGGTACTCGCATGTACTACTGCGCAAAAATGGTCCATTCAACACAGTATTCCATATATACATACATATGTATGCATGTCTAAAATCTTATAAGATACATTACTTGGAAATCTGAAAATGGTCAGAATTTTTCACCTTTTTTATCTTGTCGAATTAATTTTTGTGCCACAGCAACTTTTATAAAAAAATATCAAATATTATACTAACAGAAGCAAAAATACAGACACACATTGATTGACATTAATTTAATTGGACTTTATTTCTGTTGCATTTTTTTTTTTTATTGGGGAAAACAATTTACACAACCTGTGACTGTTTGTTCGCCCTAGAATAAAAATTGAGAACTTAGTACATGTGTTACTTTACTCTCAAAGGTGGGCGGAATCGAACCATTGCCACCGCCAAAAACTCCATTAAAAGAAAATTTGTCAAGTGCTATAACTAAGCTGATAATTAAAATACAAAATTGTTATGGGATACAGCAAATCGCTGTGAAAAGGAACACCTGTGCACAGAAAAATTTTAAGGATGGTTAGATTTATATTTTATACTCCAGCAACTGCAACAGCATCATGCTTCGCAGTTCATCATTTCCGTCCAAAGGGAATTCAGACTTAAACCAGCTTCCGTACAAAGTTCAAATAACTAGCCGGTTAAACAGAGAAGACTTTAACTTAATAAATTTCCCGTTTACGTCTGATGAGACCGATTTTCATCTAAACGGAGCAAAATTGACATATATGGAGTTAATCAAATCCAGAAATAATCCTCGAGACGGAACTTCACTCAGAACGAGTCTCACAGGAACTAACAGGAACTGTCAATGAGCACCGTTATTTAAATATGTTGAATGAGTTGTTTTAGTCAGGACTGCGCCGAAGACTACCCTTTTAATAGCGTTTAGTTCCAGCAAGATACAAAACAAATTAATATCAAGAAACTCCATTTTCTGCTGGTCTCCTGACCTCACTGCACCAGACGTTTTTGATGGGGTTATGTTAAGCAAGAGGTGTACAAAACAAAAACCAGAAATCTGACTGAATTGAAGCAGTCCATTAAATCCTTCAGGCCACAATGAAAACTTTTCTAATTAGATAGAGATCATTTAAGATCCATAATTTTTGAAAATAATTAATTATTAAATATTTAAAAATTTCCTATACAATAAGAAAATAAATGTGAGGCATTGATTAAAATATTTATAACCGTTAGTTTTTGTAGCAGGAATCGTGCGCGACATTATATTTACATATGTTCTTGAATTTAACCAAACTCTGTGATTATTATTTTCTCAAAATTTGTTCTCCTGACAGCTCACAATACCATAATAAATATGTTTATTTATTTATTGCACATTTATATGCAACTTGTATTATTATTTTGTATATTTATATAGTACTATAGTTTTGTTTACCTAACGGTTGTATGTAACACCTAAAACCAATCGCGAAAGATATAGGGTTATATATATATAAAAGATCAGCTGACGAGACGAGTTGAAATCTGTTTGCCTCTCCATCCCAGCAAGTTGTAACTTAACTTATGTGTGTAATTGGGCGGCTGTTACTCCCGCAAAGCGCCATTAATCGAAAATCTATAAATTGCAACAAATTAAAAAAAAAATAAAGGGCTAAATTCGAGAGCAACCGAACATTTTATACTCTTGCATCTTGCAGGAATAAAAGCCAGGGAAATGTCTTAAGGTGTACAACGTCAACCAGAGGATTGGGATCCAAGCAATTTTGTATTCTGCAAAAGATTTGTTAGATAAACGAAAATCATTATATGCAATATATGAGAGTAGAGGGTAGTATTAACCCGATTTTATCTATTTTTGCTAGTAACATATACTATTAACATGTCACATACTAAAAAATTGTCCCTGGGTTTCATTAATTACCTCACATACAAAGATCATATGAAGTAGAGTCAGCCGGATGTTCGAAAATCCAGATATTAGTTATACGGGGGCTAGGTCAAGTTTTCGGCTAATTTGATCTATTTTAAGCACAAAGGTACACTGTTATGAGTAAGATACGCTCTGTAATATTTGCCAATATATGCCCGAAAGTTCGAAAATGTTTATACTAACTATATGGCTCAGGCGAATTTGGTTATTTTGGCTTGAGATATTTGAGAGATAAGTATATACATTAATACTTGGGGGTGGAGATTGACACCAAACTGTCCTGGAAAATAAATATAGAAAAAAGAATAAACAAAGCATAAATGGCCTACTATACTTGTAAGAAAATCGTCAACAAGAATTGGGACCTTAAACCAAGTATAATGATGTGGATGTATACGGCTGTCATAAGACCTTTACTTACATATGGAGCTCTGGTGTGGTGGCCAGCGCTAAACTAACAATACAACATTAGAAAATTCAATGGAATACAAATAATGTGCGGGTGATCTTATCGTTCGGCTGTCTGTTGTGCAGTTTAGGTCATGTCCGACTGATGCGCTCAATGTGATCCTGCATCAACTACCAATGGACATTTTTATTCACAAAACAGCAGCTATTGCGGCGATAAGAATAAAAGAATTGGGAGGTTGGAATCAGCAGAACTACGGACACAGTGTAATTCTAAACAAGCTCCCCACTAACAAATCAGACTACATTCTCCCAAAGCTGGATTTCAATAGACACTTCCAGGTGAGGATGCCATCTAGACGAGAATGGAGAAGAGGTTCAATAGTAGAGGAAGATACCATCTCAGTCTATACCGACGGGTCCAAAATGGACTGCGGCATATCTCTCTCTATACGTCTACCGAACTCGGCTAGCATCTTCCAAGCAGAAGTATCTGCGAAGTTCTATTAAAGCAACTATATTTACGGATAGCCAGGCGGCCCTCCTGGCATTGTCTTCACCCATGACAAATTCCAGTATAGTTCACAACTGCAGAGAGCACTAAGCTCAATAAAAGACAAGCTCCAACTAAACTTGATCTGGGTTCCCGGCCACAGGAACATTTTCGGTAACGAAAAATCAGACGAGTTGGCAAAGGCAGGAGCTTTCCTCAATGAATCCGAAGCGGAGCTAATACCAATTACTAATAATAATTAATAGACAATTCCAACAAATTGCAAACAACAGGTGGAAAAACATTGAAAAATGCGTCATAACTAAACAATTATGGCCAACATATGACAGTAAAAGAACCAATGACTTATTAAATAGGTCAAGAAAAAGTATTTACAGAATAACAGCTACTACAACAGGGCACTGGCAATTTGACAATTACGACTTCGAAGTTATGATTACCAATAGTGACGTGGGAGCCAAGTCGCGTGTGTGACGAATGCTTGTTTGATGAAAAGAGATATTTCGTCTTGCTCTCGTTCATTACCATACCCATTTGCTACGCTGGAGAAAACAGAAATAACGGCGCGGTTGTTGAGGCCGATATTATTGGCGTACGACGGCAGCTGTACACATTGTGCCTTCTCGATTCAGCTCTGCAACTCGAATTATTTTCTCCAGGAGTAGATGGAACAAGTCGCATGATAGGGGTGGCCTTGTCTGAAACCTCGTTTGGTACAGAACGGCAAGGAGAGATCCATCCCTGACGGATCTTTTGGTATTGCTCAAAGTTATTTTACAAAGCCGTATTAGTTATATGGGGATACAAAATTCGGAAATAGTGAAATAAAGGCATCTCCTTTTCATGCTGCCAAAACCGGCATATAGCTTTGAAATCGATGAAGAGGTGGTGTGTGTCGACCCTTTTTCACGGTTCTCCTTATCAGTTCTTTACCGCCATATTTGTATAGCTCGCCCGCAATATATCAGCCCCCGTCGCTTTGTTGATCTTCGGACGTGTAATTACTATCCGAACGTCTTCATGGTCGGGCAATGACACGACTTCCAAATCATTATCTGTTGGGGAATTGGGTTCACTATCTCGTGGTGTTACGCTTTCACTGCAATTCAGCAGGCTGGAGAAGTGTTCCCTCCATGATTTCAGTAGAGTCTAGGCATCAGTTATCAGATCACCTCTGGGGGTTCTACAAGAATACTATGCTCCGGTCTTGAAACCTTTTGTTAGTCGCCACAGCTTTTCGTAGAATTTTCGAGCATCACCTTTCAGTTGTTTTCTCTCCACTGCGACACGGCACTCTTCATCGCATCAGCTGTTTATTTGCCTTTTCCGAAAACGAATGGTTTGTTTTGCAGCTGTATGCAAGGAGCTTGTCAAAAATAGTGAACATCGACTCCATATTTTCCCTAATCAACATAGTCCTAATATAATGTTTTTAAAATAGCCGCTTGACTTTAAATTTTATTTATTGGTCATTTTTACACCATCAGGAAGAATGCACTTCCATGAACATAAAGCCTACCGACTATTTAAAAAAAAGCTTGATATTAAATAATAAATATTTTAAATAAAAAATACAAGATAAAAATACGAAACACAAAAATTTGGTTGTGTGAATGTTTACACATAAGTTTTGAGGTTAAAAATCTATATGTAGAAGTTATAAATCTTTTCATACCTACAACTTTGCATATACATAATTTATTTCTATAGGACCCGTAGTTTCGCTGGAAATCGAGATAAACCATTCCTAGTCCTTAAAAATTATTTCAATTTATATTATTAATTCGGTCGTCCAGGTCGTGATCGAAACCTAATTTTATAATGTAATGATTGCCGTTTCACTCTTTGATTTTTTCCCATTTTTCCGATATATTATATTATATATATAATATATACACACACGCATATATGTATATGTACATATGCATACTTCCTAATGCGAATTATCATCATGCTAAATGACGTATTTAGCCCATTAACGCTGTTTTCTTATTCACTTACAGATATAGTATATGTTTATGTGTATGTACATACGCCAATTCACTTTTCCTCAATTTTAATTAACGTAAAATTTTCAGCCCCATTGCTTTTGAGTAGACTATGTTGCCAAGTACTCTTAAGAGCTGGTGCATAGAAGGCAAACGTGAGCAGGCTTATATGGATACGGAGAGCATCGTCAGAGGAAAGTTGTGCGTATATATGTATATGTATACTAAGCATGGTAGTGTGTATGCATATAAAGCAATTAAAATTAAATTATTTGTGTATAAGCAAACGTTTCTTTCATCGCTATGACCGCCATTAAAATATACGCCTGTGTGCGAAACAATATACCTACATATACACACACAAGTATGTATTGCATGCACATGTGTACAGTACGTCTTCGGTAAAAGCAACACTCGACAAATGCAATCTTTCGGTTACAGCCAAACAATAACAATTTTTCAAAAAGTAAGTGTTTACGAACACAAACTGTAATCGACAAACTAGATTCTTAACTAGAAAATCAAGTCAACGATTTCAATTTGCGCTTCGGGTATCCAAGAATTTGTAATAAAAATATTTCAAGTTTTTTAAGATAATTATGTTAAATACTGTAACTATATAATATTATACTTATTTTTGAAAGTGTGGAGTGAACAAAGGACAAATTGAAATCATTTACCTGATTTGAACGGATGACAACCTCAATAAACATTCTACCCAAATTTTTGCCATTTGCTGTTACAGAGTTCATGCTGTATATACTTTTTAAGCACAAGTGCGCATGCGAAATGAAGAAACTCTTTCAGCACTCAATCGGATGGAAAACTTTGCGTTAAATTTAACTGTCAACAACATCATTATACGAAAAATAGACAATAAAATCAACGACCTTTGCTAATAAAATTACTACATGAAGGGTCTACCTTATATTATAGGTCTAGAGATAAGATTTCATATTAGAAAAATTTTCAGACAGTTTTTTTATTGTATGACTCAGTAATGTCTGTACACGCGCCACACGATGCACACCAGCAAAGAGAAAATATGTCACACTAACAGTTTTTCTTTGATAAGGGCGAAAATGAGAGCCAGGGTATTGAAAATGTGAATGGTGTTTATGAACCTGATACTGTAAAAGTCAATCGCGCGCAATTTTGTTTTGATTAACGAAGAGATGTAACACTAGTGAACGCAAAAAGTCTTAAGGACGGAATTTCCTTCTGCAAATCGCTACTAAATCATAACAAAATCGATTAATTTCTGAAGCCAAGTAGTAACTCCGGTTGAAAAGCAAGTCAATTACTACCTAACAGGGATTGACGGCCAAGAAGGTTTTTCTATGTGTTTGGTGGCATTGGCAGGGTATCATCTGTTATGAGCTGCTTCTCTACAGTCAAACTCCAAATTCGGATCTCTTAACTTACTGTATGCTAATCTAGCTGTCACCTATGTCTGTTGCTACAACAACGAGTAAAATAAATTTGAAGAAAAGACATTGCACAAATATTTAATTAATCTTGAGTAATTTTTTTGAGTGAGTTGATCGTACCAATTCAGAAACTTTCTTTGGCTTATGCATAACAACTTTACAAAAGGCCGTCACATGATCAAATACATACTTTACGATTTTATGAAGGATATACAGACAAACATTCATTTTTAAATTCCCTATTTTCCGGAGTCTAATTGTATAGTATTGGCGGTTCTGGCTAGTTCATTTGCCTCACGGTTACCAGGAATAACACTATGTCCTGGGATATCACTATGACGAAACCCAAAATATTAATAAATAATACCTAATAAAAAAATTTGTGATTTCAAAGCGTTTTCTTCTTTCCCACTTTTCTCTCGATTAAGTTTGTACCCAAACTATAGAATATCTCTGCGCTCTTGTCCACCCGACCATTTTATTCAATTATAAAGGATTTCGAAAATCCGTGTTATTGAATATACATAAATGGGCCTTAAAACTGTTGTGTAGAGCAGCATATCCAAATCGTTTTCTCTGGATTTTTCTCTAGAATACTCATGTCGCGAAATTGTAATTTTTTCTGGGCTTAAGTTGTTATACCCCGAACAGGGTATGTTAAGTTTGCCACGAAGTTTGTAACACCCAGAAGGAAACGTCGGAGACTCTATAAAGTGTATACATATATAAATGATCAGTATGTTGAGCTGAGTCGATTTAGCCATGTCCGTCTGTCTGTCTGTCCGTCTGTCCGTTTATCTGTATATATAAGAACTAGTCCCTCAGTTTTTAACATATCATTTTGAAATTTTGCAAACGTCATTTTCTCTTCAAGAAGCTGCTTATTTGTCGGAACTGCCGATATCGGACCACTATAACATATAACTGTCATAGAAACCGAACGATCGGAATCAAGGGCTTGTATGGAAAACTTTCGCATTTGACGTGGTATCTTCACGAAATTTTTTACTTAAAGTAAAAATATAATCTCACCGCAACGGTACTTTTTTAAAAATATAATTTTGAGATAATCGTGTGGTGTACATATTACTTGTACTAAAGAAGGTCTAAATTTCAAATAGAAGGGCGGAACGAATTATATATGTATATTTTGTCAACACTTGTGGAAAAATCTTAAACTCCTTGTTTGAAATTTCATTTATTTTATGCTTTTGTTAATTTACAGATGTCCATTCAAAAGCTAGCCGAAAGCACAAATTCAGGTTATGTCAGCTCTGAAGAAACTGATTCATTGCTTGTATCCAATACGCCAAAATGTAAGTCCTCCGTATTACGACATATAAAAATGAGCTCAGTAAATGGACCAACAACGACGAGCATGTCTTCTTCCTCGACCGGCAAGCCAACGTTAATACGCCAAGATCGTACTTCCACTTATCTTACGAGTCCTCAGCTATCCCAACAAACTCGTCTTGGATCAGAGGAAAGCGTACGCGGTGTTGGGGGAGATGATGACATCGAACAGGGACTACGACCGGGAGTAGTACCTGATATTGAGGTACATGAAGATAATCCAAATAAACAACAAGCGACCCACAAAAAATTGGAGTCGAACCATTTAAAACAGCAACCAGTACAACAATCGAATTCGCGATCGCAACTTCAACAACAAATTTCTCAACCAACCATATCAATAACGAATTTGAATACGTATCAGACACAAGAGTATGTTAATCCTCAAAGTAATCCAAATTTGGGAACATCATCATATCAGAATCTCTCTTGTGGTATTCCCACAAGCGCTCAAAATCGTTGTCGCGCTTGCCGTAACTGTAGTCGACGAGCATCAACTACGCCTCTCTCCACTACAGCTAGTGCCGGCATGGATCGCTCAACATCGAAAGACAGCGTCAAAAGTGCCTTTCAACAGGGTAACCTGTCGATTTCCAGTTCGGCGATGCAACAACACGCACCACCGTCTCTTTTAGTTACTTCGTCGCCTACGAATGGATCTCGCATAATCCGTCAAAGCTCTCAGCCAGAGTCCAGTACTACAGCCATTTGTTGTGGCGCACATAGCTCTTGCGGTCACTCGCACACAGTTCCGAACGTGTCACTGAAGATTTTGCGAGATAGTGCGACCGATGGAATTGCAGGCATAGCTGCCGATTCCTTACGCATTAACGGCGGCATGCGACCATTCAAACAGGTAATCAAACGAGCTGTATTTATGTAAGTACGGATCTAAGTCTATAACCATTTGCACGCTAGGGTTCATACTCGTACTTTCAAAGGAATATGCATAAGAATAAAACTCATTTACCATACATGTTCATATTTACAATTTTATATTTTGTATATACGAGTATTTATGTACATAAAAATCATATATGGTAAACTTAAATGTTTCGTAAAATGTATTATATAAGCATGTCCTATTTCGCATTAAACACTACTCATGCATTAAAAAGGTTAAAACACGAAGTAAGGGAATAATATATTCTGTCAGTAACAATTCTAACAGTGCCTTTTAAATAAGAAGTGCCAAGATTTTATATACATATTTACATAATTCGAATGTATTTTTGTTCTTCTTAATAAATATGTATAAGTATGTTATTTTTAATGTAAAATAAATTTACAATTAATGAAATCGAAATTATCATATACATACATAGCTGTCCTTAAACTCTATACAAACACTATACTTTTGTAAGTTAGTTTGTTTTCAAATTCATTCTTCTCTCCTGGCATATTCTCGCCCTGAAATTAACTCTCTCCATTTCATTGATTTTCTTCAACTATGCATTTCTGTACTTCTAGATAAGCCTAAAGCCAAAGCCAATATTGTATTCAATATTTTTTTTGAAAGTTCATCATTTGTCGTTACAATCTATATGAGGGTGTGTACTTTGAAAAATTGGTTGATTGACACCTCTAAGAAAGACTCCTTAAGTATGAGCTTTTAATTGTAACGGGAATATGCTCCGCCTGCGGTTTTAAATTTTTTTCTTACACGCTACAAATATCACTTCCAACTTCTTCTTTATGGACGTAGACACCGCTTACGCGGTTATAGCCAAGTTTACAACAGTGCGCCAGTCGTTCTTCCTTTTCGCTATTTGCCGCCAATTAGAGATTCCAAGGGTAGCCAGGTCTTTCTCCACCTGATTTTCCAACGGAGTGAAGGGGTTCCTCTTCATCTGCTTCCCCCGGCGGGTACTGCGTCGAATACTCTCAGAGCTGAAGCGTTTTCATCCGTTTTTGACCTAGCAGTCGCTGCCTCTTAATTGGCTGAACTATGTCAATGTCGTCAATATATCCCGTACCTTCTACTGCGGTATTCGCCTTTGCCAATGCGCAAAGAACCATACATCTTCCGCAGAATCTTTCTCTCGAAACGCCTACTAACCAGCTATTGTGATCGCCCATGCCTCTGCAGCATGTGCATACGGGGATGAAGAGTGACTTGTAGAGTTTGGTCTTTGTTCATCGAGAGAGCACTTTACTTCTCAATTGCCTACTCAGTCCGAAATAGCACCTGTTGACAAGAGTTATTTTTATACCCTGAACAGGGTATATTAAGTTGTCACGAAGTTTGTAACACCCAGAAAGAATCGTCGGAGACCCTATAAAGTATATATATAAATGATCAGTATGTCGAGCTGAGTCGATTTAGACATGTCCGTCTGTCTGTCCGTCTGTCTGTCTGTATATATACGAACTAGTCCCTCAGATATCGCTTTGTAATTTTGCAAACGTCATTTTCTCTTCAAGAAGCTGCTCATTTGTCGGAACGGCCGATATCGGACCACTGTAACATATAGCTGCCATACAAACTGAACGATCGGAATAAAATGCTTGTATGGAAAACTTTCACATTTGACAAGATATATTCACGAAATTTGGTATATATTATTTCCTAAAGCAACAATGAAATCTCCGAAGAAATTGATCAGATCGGTTGATTATAGCATATTTCTTCCATACAAACTGAACACATAATTACTAAAAGAAATGCACCTGTGAAGGGTATTTAACTTCGGTGCAACCGAAGTTAACGTTCTTGTTTTGTGTTTGATTTTGAAGCTAACTTTGTAGTTGGTGTTAATGCTGGTTCTAAGATAGACGAAATTACTTAACTTCGAAGTAATAACTGTCAAAAGTGACGTGAGCGCCAAGTCGCGAGTGCGACGATTGTTTATTTAATAACAGAAGTTATTTTGTCTTGTCCTCGCCATTTGCATCGCTTGCTTGTCCAACCTGTAGAAAGCAGAACTAACTTGACTGAAATCTTATTTGGAACGCCTCGCAGAGTTCCTTCCCGATCCTAACGGAGCTTTAGGTAATGCTCAGCGTCAGTTTACAGAGCCGTATTCGTTTTGCGGGGATCTCGCTTCCAACTACTTGAAAAATATTTTATTTCATAAATTTTATAGGAAATTGAATGCTCTAGAAAATGGTCTCCTCAGGTTTTATCGTAAACTTAGCTGTTTGAAAGATAATACCGGTTGAAGTTTGACTATTTTAAGACAGATTTTTTTTTCTTTTGAATTTTATATTTCAATGAAAAAAAACATCATTTTAAACGGTCATAGTCTTTTAGGAAATTTTCTTTTCTACAAAAATGGTCTGTATAATTTTCCTTTTAGGTTAAGCGTTTACGAGATATTCATCGTCAAAAATCAACGCAAAAACAAAAAATAAATTTCCTACAAAATTAGAAGTTTTCGAATTTTTAATATTTTTTTTCGTTGAAATAATAAAACTTTAACCGTTAATTAATTTTAAACGGTTAGGTTTACGAAGTAAATCTTTTTTGCAGAGCATTCAATTGCCTACAGGATCCTCAAAACGAAATATTTTTTCAAGTGGGGGTAGCGAGATACAAATTCTTCTATCTGACAATAAAAAAAAAATTGAAAACCATTAGGCGGAGGACCTTCCCGGTACAATTAAGAGCTCATAATCGAAGAGTCTTCCTTAGAGGTGTCTACCAACATAGTTTTTCAGAGAACCAAACGAAAAAAAACCATTCGCCCGTCTATATTACTCTGCTAGTTGTGCATATTAAGGCAACCCACAAGCTTTGATGCATATATGTATGTATGACGAGCGCTTCGTTTGTTAAATATTTGAAAAGTATAGACAACTTGGTATTTATGAGATAATTCCTTAACAACCAAATAAAACTGATGTGAATAATGCTGAAAATAAAAACATTCATTCATATTAAAGTTTGCTAAGATTATTATATTTACAGTTTTTTCTTTTTTATAGACATAACAGCACATACGCATAACCTTACCATATACATATGTGAATTTAATATGAACATAATTAGTAGATACATAAGTTTTACGAAACCTTTTTCTCTAGGGTGTTCTTCTAATGCCCCGAACATTGTCTGAGAGCCGAAAATTACGCCTAAGAAGAGCTTTTACAGAAGCAACTAATGAGACACTCCAATGCTCTAAAATGGTATTTAACGAAATTTAAAATTTCAACTAATCGTTTCAAGTACTTTTCATTTAGTTAGAGGAGCCCAATGTATGCCTGCTTTTCCAAAATGCACCGTTAAGCTAGATTAAATACTTTCAAACACAATTATTTAAAAAAAAAGCAAGTTTAGATGAATATGAGTAGAAAACACATATCATGTGTAGTAATGTGAACGTACATACATACATTTGTATGCACATCAATGTAAACATTTATTAGTATTGGAGATTCCAAAAAAATCTCTGTGAAACCACCGTATGTATAATAAATTTTATATAGCTACATTTATATGCCTTCCTCACTTAAATATATGTATGTTAGTTAAATGTTCACGTTTTATTTGCATTTCCTATGCATTCACTGCCACACCGTTTCCTGCTTGTATACGTAGATGTGTGTGTATGCATTTGTACCCGCATGCTAACATCCAAAGTAAACTAAAAAGCATCAACGCGATGCATTTCAGGATGCTGGGAAGTGAAAATGTTATTTGAATGCCATGTACAAATTGGTGCCATAACCTGTTTACAAGCATCATTCAACCAAAAGTTTCCGTAAGTTAAGCTAACGAAATTAATTACTTACATAAATTATAGTAAACACTGTTTGAATCATGCAACGAGTATACATATAGTATGTATTATCAGGGAAGGATTATCCTTTAATTTCAATTATATATATTACACATTGACCGACATTTTCGATCAAAAGTCAACTATAGGTACTGGGATCCAAATATTCGGTACCTATGGGCTTGAACAGATTTGTTGGATTTAAACAATTTTTAGTCAAAAGGTGACGTACACTTAAGGCATTATTCGCGCAGAGTTTTATCCCGTTATATTAATTGTTGCTTGAATTGTGTACTGGAAAGTAAAAGAATTTAGTGGAATTCAAAATCGTGTTATATGAGAATTAGGCGGGGTTGTAGGTCGATTTCGCGTTTTTACAACGTGACATAGAAATGCGAAAGAAATACTACATACCAAATTTTGTCGAGATCGGTTGGTCGGGTCCCGAGATATGGGATTTCACTAAAACCTTGGCGGTGCCACGCCCATTGTTCAATTTTTACCCCGCTCCCTATAAAGCCTTGTTATACCATTTTGAGTCTCTGGTGCATATAGTTATTGATTTATCGCGCTTTTAGTAGTTTTGAACAGTACCGTTATATGGGGAGTAAACGGGGTTTTCATCCGATTTCGTCCATATTCACACTATAGGTAGTAGTATTCGTGCTGAGCGAATGCGATTGTTGTAGCTGTAGTGGTTTAGCATATACATATATATATTAAACTTATTAGAGGGCGGGACCATGCCCTCGTTTTAAATTTTTTTCCTACAGGTGCCCCTGTCTACTGCGATCCGCTGTGTCAAATTTGAGTTTTACAAGTATATCTTAATTTGGTGCTTAGTTATGGCTTTTTATAGGTTTTCGGTTAATGGCCTGATCATAACCCAACATCTATCTCGATTAGTTTTAGGTCATATGTATAACCGTTTGGTGAACAAAACTATAATACTCTATAGCAACTGGTTGCAGGAGTATAAAAATATTTCTGTGTAGTTTTGGAAGAAAGACAGCAATACGTGCATACAGTATTATTTGATATACATATCTATATTTGAAATGAAGTTGAAACATAATGTTACAATTCAATTGAAACTCTACTTGGTTAATAGAAAACCCTACTTAAGTTCAATTTTAATATTTTTCATGTGTTTGTTGTATCTAGTGAACAACAGATGGCGCGTGATACACTTAAATGCACTTCTCTGGTTTGGTGTTCGAATTCGAATTCTGTGTATATGAATTTTAATACTGTACTTTATGACAGGGTGCTTAGAGAAATGAAAAACGGTTGTCATAAAAAAAACCGTTTTATAACAAATCAAAGGAAATAGCGCAAAACAACATGAGTTTTTACCTTTGATTAATATAGTACAAAATAATAAATCAACTTGGTGATAGTGAAATTCACGGAGAGTTGAAAATAATGCAATAAAAAATAATTGAATTAACCTTTGAATTAAAAGTGGTTTCTTTTATGATCCCGGATTAAAATTTAAAAGAATAATCCAAGCATATAATTAAGAATTTTTACTTTAGTACAGTACTCTTACTTATGGCATCGATTGACTAAATTTGCTACATATTCCATTAATTAAGAGTTTTGAGACAATAATGTGCACCGATAATAAATATGTATATTTCGTCACCAAAGATACAAAATAACGTATCATCAAAAAATTCGAAATTGAGTATCTTATTGATTACGATTCACTACTTCAAATTACATACATAATATTACATATGTCCAACATTTTAAGGTTCTGCGTTCATATATGAACCAGTTTTAACCAATATTAAAATTTTTTTCACTCTTTTTCCATTTTATTTCGTGTTTCATTCACGCCACTGTAAATTTTCGAAAATGTTGTTACGTTATTTTGCATTTTAGGTGACGATTTGTATTTAGCATTGTATAGCGGTTGGTGAAGGAGATACATATATTGAACTTTTTTAGCATGATTCGGTGGTAAAACTGACTGTTATAAATGCATACGTTCCCTTAATTTCAGTTGATCATGTCGATTTAAGTGTTGATAATATTAACGATAAGTATTAAGCAAAGCGCCTAAGTGAACTGCAACTGGTTTACGTGTTCTTTTGGTATTAAGAGAAGGTTGGTATTGTAGATGGGTGGAATAGGACTATTGTCACATCCACAATCCTTAACCATTCATAAGATGTAATACTATTAAAATAATATTATTCGCAAAAATAGATTGAAGTCGGTTCAATAGGATTATGAGATATATCGGATTTCACGTAAAGGTGGCCGATGTCACACCCATTTCCCAATTTCGACACCGGCTCCAAAGAGAGTATTCTGTATCATGCAGAACGTGAAATTTATTAATATTATATTATCATATATGATAAACGTTCTCTGATTTAATTCTTAACGTGATATGCATCAATATATCTTAAGTTTTACTCAAGTTACATTTCATCATTTTATAGGTTTGATTAAAACTAACCATAATAAGTAAGGAAGGGCTAAGTTAGGGTGTAACCGAACATTTCATATTCTCGCAACTTTTAAGAAACTAAGTTCGAGAAATTTCTTCAGGAAAATATAGGAGTTGATTTATGTACTGGAAGGTGAAAGAATCAAGTGGAATTTAAAATTGTGCTATAAAAAATGTAGCCAAATTCGCTCAATTTCACACTGTGACAAGAGAGGAATGTCACGTACCAAATTTAAACGTAATAGGTGGGTCGGGTCCCGAGATATGTGATTTTACTTAAAAGTTGGCGGTGTCACGCCCATTGTCCAATGTTTACGCCAGCTCTCATAAAGCCCCCTCATACCATCTCGAGTGTAAAATGTTGTGTCTCTGTCATATTTAGTTATTGATTTATCCTTTTTTGATTATAGCTTTCAGTAGTTTTTAACAGTACCATTATATGGGCGGGGTTATCTTTCGATTTCAACCATATTGACAGTGTCGGTAGGGGTGCTTAAAGGATTTATCCTGAGTGAATTTGGCTATTGTAGCTTTAGTGGTCTACGATCCCCTGTGGAAAATTATAGTTCTATATTTTATTTGAGTGCTTAATTATGGCACTTTATAAGTTTTCGTTTAATGGCGTTTTGTGGGCGTAGTAGTGGTCCGGTTACGCGCATCTACGACCACATTACTTTTTTAAGAAGAAACATGTGTAACAAGTTCCATTAAGATTTCTTAATTTTTACTTAAGTTACAGCTTGTACGGACCTACGGCCGGACAGACAGATAGTCACACGGATTTCAACTTGTCTCGTCATCTTGATCATTTATATATACACCCCATATCTGTCTGGATTAGTTTTAGGTACATATAACCGTTAGGTGAACAAAACTATTATACTCTAATAGTAACACATTTACATTTTGCTTGCTTTGAGATTTTTTTTTTATACACACAAGTTTTTAGATATTTTTCAGCAATGTTAGTTGGAAACAAGTCAAAAAAAACAAGAAAAAACGTTAACTTCGGCTGCACCGAAGCTAATATACCCTTCACAGGTGCATTTTTTTAGTAACTATGTGTTCAGTTTGTGTGGAAGCTATATGCTATAGTTAACCGATCTGACCAATTTCTTCCAATATTACATTGTTGCCTTAGAAAATAATCTATACCAAATTTGGTGAAGATACATTGTCAAATGTGAAAGTTTTCCATACAAGAACTTGATTCCGATCGTTCAGTTTATATGGCAGCTATATGTTATAATGGTCCGATATCGGCGGTTCCGACAAATGAGCAGCTTCTTGAAGAGAAAATGACGTTTGCAAAGTTTCAAAAGGATATCTTAAAAACTGAGGGACTAGTTCGTATATATATACAGACGGACGGACAGACGGACAGACAGACAGACGGACATGGCTAAATCGACTCAGCTCAACATACTGATCATTTATATACATACTTTATAGGGTCTCCGACGCTTCTTTCTGGGTGTTACAAACATCGTGACAAACTTAATATACCTGTTGAGGGTATAATTATATAAATTATAACACTTTGTAATAGCATTTATCCATTCAATACCTAAGGTAGAGTGTTCCCTGTACATTTGCGTGTACATATCTTATACATTGTTTACTCGTTCGTGTCATCTTATTTACACTTTATTTCTTTTTCGTTTGTTTACATTGTCGCGGTAAATATTATTAATAACATGACACTAAAATTATTAAATAACAAATTAATAAATTATGTAAAATAAGGATTATGTTTTCATCGTTACGATGACACATTTTAAAACCACCACAATGGCACTGTTTTGTAATTTTGATAAAAGGTGTTTATGTAAAAGTAATTTCATTACATGGTTATGACTTCGAACATACACATATGCATCTAATCATATGAGAGCCTACTTAGGGTTAGTAATTTAGGTCTAAGATAGTGATTCTACGTTTGTGACGCGATCTGTCGGTTAGGCATGGACTTTTGAGCCCATGCAGTATTTAAATATAATTTAAATATAATGCCATATTGAAAGCACACGAGTTGGTAAAATATGTGCTTTAAGTCACACGGTGTTTATTGATGAGCTGTTCAATTGAGTTAACTGACAGTAAGATTATACACTTGCAGCATGTTTCAAGAGAGTTTATTATACCCATCACACTTTTCACTTAACCGTTGTTGGATTATATATAGTATATCATGATTATTGAATTACTGTCTGTCTGTTCGTCCGTCAGTGCAAGCTAAATACCCGATATGTGGAAAGCCGAAAGAGTGGTTCCACTACTGGAACCTTCCGAGAGGACGATTCTCGTAGTGTTGGCCTTTTTAAAAGCTTTTGGCACAGTCCATCACACAACATACTCTAGAACATCAAACAATCCACGCTCCCTCCAGGGCAATCATCCGTACTGTTTCGAGATAAAAATTCCAAATTGAGAAGAGTTAAACAGGTGGTTCTGCAGGGTGGTGTCGTCTCTCTGTTTAATATGAACTTTTCGAAACTCCCTTAACCACCAGAGGGAATAATGATGTCGTGCAATGAAATCGATGACATGTGCTCCAAAGTAAACGTCTGTTCTCGCTTCTTCGCTGCAGGGAGTCTAACACTCTCCTCCACTAAATCCATAGCGACCATTTTCACAAACTGGCAACGCTCACTTTTAGGTAAAATCACATATCTCGAGATCCGTCGAACCGATTTCAACCAAGTTTGATACTTGGCATTTCTCTGACATTATTACCACGCCCGCCTTCTTCCCTTATAACACAATTCTAAATTCTATTTGAAACTTTCACTTTCCAGCACACAAGAATGAATTATATACATACATATGTGTTAATAAAACTTTACATGAGTAGTGAATGTGAGATGTGCCACCATTTTACCAAAAAATGTTCAAATCCAACTAAAACTGTTCAAGCCCCTGGGTCTCGAATATGGGGACCCCAGTAGCTATAGTTGACTTTTGAACTTGACTTTGAATTTCGGTCAATGTATGAGATCTACAATTGAAATTTAGCGATAATCTTCTCCTAATAATAGTATGAGAGAGCGAGTTTTACTCATAACACTGTATCTTTGTACCTACGATATACAAAATTTGGTGAGACAAGTGACTAACCCCATATGTAACTAATATCAGAATTATCGAACATCTGGCTGACTTTACTCCATATGATTGGTGATTGTGTGCGAGGCACCTTAATGAAACCCAGGGAACATTTTTTAGTATGTGACATGTTAATAGTATGTGTTGGTGTCAAAAATAGATGAAATCGGGTCAATAATACCCACAACCCCCATATACTAAATATAATTACTTTCGTTTTCTAACAAACCGTATGTCGAATAAGCCATATATATGTATGTGTTATACACATGTTGCACCTTCAAGTATTTCCCTGACTTTGATTCCTGCAAGTTGCAAGAGTATAAAATGTTCGGTTGCAGCCGAACTTAGCCTTCCTTACTTGTTTCATATTCGCTTACATACCTACCAGAACAACCACTGTATATTCAACTGAAATGATATTTCAAACTACGATGTTTCAAAGCCAATGCCTCACGTATTTCCGAATATTAGAAAGTTTTTCATTGAAAACAATTATTTTCGGTCTATACTTATGTGCATACATACATACATATGTATATATATGAAATAGGTACGCTTTATCAAAGTGGTACGAGCTACCCGAGAATGTGTTGAGCCTTATGTGACGAAATTGTGATGCGAGTCAGTGAGCAGTGTGTTAACCACGTTCCTACGTGCTTCGGCTGCCACCGGTCGTGTGTGTGGTTGGACATTATTACGTTTATTACTATTTATAGGCAAAGTATGGCCACTTAAT
This sequence comes from Bactrocera neohumeralis, assembly GCF_024586455.1. Lineage (NCBI taxonomy): Eukaryota > Metazoa > Arthropoda > Insecta > Diptera > Tephritidae > Bactrocera > Bactrocera neohumeralis. The sequence continues at coordinate 38,897,780 of NC_065922.1, read as the reverse complement.
ACAACAAATATCCAGGTGCACTGCTAACGTTAATATTCACAACTGGCGCCCAAGGGTAGCTCTTCATCAATAATTTATTCTAAGCAATAAACCGGCCGACTACCAAATGCAGCAAAATGGTTCGAAGGAATAACAAACAAACAATAAAAAGTAGAAAGTTACATCCTATTTTCGTAAGCTCATAATGATAAAATCAAACGTAAATTGATAGGTTAAGGTGGAACCATTAGGTAGGCATAGTTGCTATTGATTATTATTAATGTTATTAAAGGTATTTGTTTTTGAGGGTGCCAAAATGAAAAAAATACACGTTGCATATTTTAGCCATCACTTCTGATTGATTTGGTGCTATTTGTATGTATGGTATGTATTTATTTATATTTACAATGTCGTTTTGCCCAAAATTGTGATGGTGAAATGAATCGCATTAGTTACAATATTATGCCATTCGGTATAAACTCTTTTACACGATGTCTGAGTTGACTCGTTTTCAATATTAACAGAGCCATAATTTGCTTTACCAAAAAAAAAACATAACACCTGTCACAAAGTTATTCACAAATATTTACTTACATATAAAACTCTGTTCATACACACCTTGAATTAGCAACTGACTATTAGGGATGTTCACGACCGACGATGTTCAAAAATACACGTATGTTTGTGGGAACCTGTTTCACACTGTGTAATATATTTGTTCGTATTACTGTCTGAATTACTTAATTTCATACAAATTACTTCCCATTAAATCTTTTTATACCCTGAACAGGGTATATTATGTTTGTCACGAAGTTTGTAACACCCAGAAGCAAGCGTCGGAGACCCTATAAAGTATATCTATAAATGATCAGTATGTTGAGCTGAGTCGATTTAGCCGTGTACGTCTGTCTGTCTGTCCGTCTGTCTGTCTGTCTGTCTGTCTGTCTGTCTGTCTGTCTGTCCGTCTGTATATATACGAACTAGTTCCTCAGTTTTTAAGATATCGTTTTGAAATTTTGCAAACGTCATTTTCTCTTCAAGAACCTGCTCGTTTGTCGGAACTGCCGATATCGGACCACTATAACATATAGCTGCCATATAAACTGAGCGATCGGAATCAAGTTCTTGTATGGAAACCTTTCACATTTGACAATGTATCTTCACGAAATTTGGTATACAGTATTTTTTAAGGCAACAATGTAATATCGGAAGAAATTGTTCAGATCGGTTAACTATAGCATGTAGCTGCCATACAAACTGAATGATCGGAATCAAGTTCTTGTATGGAAACCTTTCACATTTGACGTGGTATCTCCACGAGATTTGACATGGATTACTGCTTAAGTTAATAATATAATATCCGAAAAGATCGGATTATTATAGCTTATAGCTTCCATACAAACTGAACACATGGTTACTAAAAGAATTGCACCTGTGAAGGGTATATTGCTGATTGTATGTGAGGTATCTTAATGAATCAATGAGGCATATACTACATACTTGTATGTACATATAACGATTTTCGTTTTTCTAACGAACCATATGCGGAATATGTCGGGCAGTGTATGAGTTATATATAGTAATGTATGTATGTATAAAATTATTTTTATTCCGATCCTATGGTTGACGTTTTTTAAGGTATTTCCCTGGCTTTGACTCTTGCAAGGTGCAAGAGTATAAAATGTTCAGTTGCACCCGAACTTAGTCCTTCCTTACTGGTTCAATTTAGATTTTTATCGCACATTTATATCATGAAATATTAAACAATAATTGGTCGATCTCTTTAATCATTATGTTTGTTGAAGAATAAATATTTGCTTCAAATTTAATTAATTAATTAATTTCTTGAAGTTTGAGAACAGGGAACGTTGGAGGCAGATTACGCACGGCACCCAATTTGCACATAGTATGTGAAAAACAAATTTTCAAGTAGAAAATGCTCTGGTTTTGGATTAATACATATCTCATATCTCGATATTAATTTAATACAGATAATTCTCGAATTCAACAATTTATTTTATTCAAACATCTTGTTCTAATATCATTATAAGAAAGTTGCTCTTGAATAAATGTTTAATTTGCTCCCTAGAGTATGTATATAATGCGTATAAAAAACTTTCATACACACACAAATATATCTACACGCATACGTATGTATGCAAACATAAGATTTACTGGAACGTTTTCCATAGATAAATTCTGGCGGCATGCCTTTAGAACCAAAAATGATTGATGATTTATACGAAAACTGTATAATTATGGTGAATAGATATGAATGCCTAACTGTTAATGCAAGTGTTACTGTTGGTGATGGAAGAAAAACCAAAAGCAATTATCAGAACTCGTAGTCGTAACGATTATGTATATAGTTAATACTTTTCAATAGAATAATTCTTGCCATAAAGTAAAAGCTTTATGATCGGCTGATTTTTAATATTATGTCTATCTTTATTTTTTGGGTAAAATTTATTTGCTTGGTGAATTATTAATTTAATTAAATTAAAAATTTCGCCGTTATATGCAGTATATTAATAAAAAACAAGTAAGCAAGGGCTAAGTTCAAATGTCAACCAGCAGATCGGAATCCAATAAATTGTATATACATACATATACATCTTACTATATATAACTCATACACTGACCGATATATTCGGCATAAGATTTGTTAAAACAACGAAATTATATGTAGTATATGGGAGTGGGGGTAGTATCGACCCGATTTTATCTCTTTTAAGCACAACAATATACTGTTATGAGTAAAACTTGTTCTGTAATTTTCATCGCGATAACTTAAACTTTGGGCAATTTATCCCTCATAAAGTCAACTGGAAGTTCGAAAATCTTCATATTAGGTATGTGCGGGCTCCGGGAAGTATTGACCCGATTCAACCCATTTTTGATACACAAGTAACTATTATCAGGAAAGCGTTCTGTCTGAATTTCAATTGCATATCTCACACATTGACCGATATTTTCGGTCAAAAGTCAACTATTGATACTTGGGTCCACATATTCGGTACCGGAAGCTTGAACAGTTTTGGTTGGATTTGGACAATTTTTGGTCTTCGGCTGGCATACTTTACAGGAATTTTTAGTGCAAAATTGTATCTCGTTCTATTTATTACTTCTTGATTTGTGTACTTGAAAATGAAATAATCAAGTGGAATTTAACTTTGTCTTACATGGGAAGTCGGCGGGGTTGTAGTCCGATTTCGCCAATTTTCGCACTGTGTTATAGGAATATGAGAAAAATGCTATGCACTAAATTTAGTCAAAATCGGTTGAGTGGGTCTCGAGATACATATGTATGTCTTTTCACCTAAAAGTGGCGGTGCTACGCCAATCGTCCAATTTTCACACTGGCTCCTATAAAGCCCTCCCGTACCAGCTGGGAGATGAAATTTAATGTCTCTGGCGTATTTTGTTATAGATATATAGTATTGCGATTCTATCTGATTTTATCTGCCGATTTAATTTATTTTCACACTGTTGGTAGGAGTTCATATAATAGTTACGCTGAACATTTCGCTGTTCTATCTTTAGTAATTTATGAGATGTATATATTAAAATTATTGAAGGGCCACGCCCACTTTTAAAAAATTTTTTTGCTCACATGTGACCCTATCTATTGCGATCCTCTGTAACAAATAACAGTTTTATATACTAATTTAGTGCTTAGTTATGGCAGTTTATAGGTTTACGGTTAATGGCGTTTTGAGGGCGTGACAGTGGTCTAATTACGCATCTATGAACACGTAATTTTAAAGAACCCGCATACCAGCTTTCATCAAGATATCTAAATTTTTACTTATGTTACAGCTTGCACGAATGACAGACAGTGACCCGAATTTCAACTTTTCTCGTCGTCTGGATCATTTATAGTTGTATATATAACCCTATATCTATCTCGCTTAGTTTTGGGTTATACGTACAACCGTTAAGTGAACAAAACTATTTACTCTGTAGCAACAGGTTGCAAGAGTTTAAAAAATAAATAAATTTATAAAATGCAGTGACTGCGAGCACAAAATCACATAAATCTATAGATCGTGAATTTGAATAACACCATGACTACAGTGTGCATACTAGGAGGATAATTATGCAAACTGAATTCTGTCCACTCAAGCAGACAGATGTTCACACTATTGTAAGGGGAAATTTGGTGATTCAATATAATAAAATATAAATTTCGAAACATTTCAAACTGACAAAATAAATTAGTGAATTTGCCAATTGTAAATAGGTTGTACTAAAAAAATACAGTAATTATACACGATATATAAAATAAAGGGTGATCTGTTAAAAAATGATTCTAGAGTGGATTTGTATGGAAAAATTCAAATTCATACATTTAGAAGTAGCGGGCAGATTGACCCATAAGAAATTATTTATTCTGAAACCAGTTGGAACAGCTGAATATTGGCCAATACTGTATATTTGTATCTCGCAAATACTCAATTTATCTTCTTTGATATTTACAATCTTCACTGTTTTGACGTTATCAATGAATACAGCAGCGCAAATAAGCTTGGATGCATCGGTTATTACTCCAGTAATGATGCAATATCCTTCCTGAAACCAGCCATCTTTATATATAATATATACATATATATATACATATATATATATATTTGAGTTATAAAATTCATAAGAAATAAAAAATAATCAAACTTTAACTGTTAATATCTTTTAAACGTTTGGGTTTACGAAGAAATCACATTTTTGTAGAGCATTCAATTTCCAACAAAATTTAACAAGAAAAAGTAATTGGAAGCGAGATATAAATGTTTTCTATCTGATAATAAGAAAAAATAGAGGCTTTCTTAGAGGTGTCTAGGAACCTATTTATCCGAGTAACAACCGAAAACGAAAAAAAAAATTTTTTTTTGAATCACTCTAATATATATATTTGTATATACATATGTATATTTGTATAAGCAACACTTTTAATTTTTAACGAAGTAAGAGCCGCTACCGAGTCCTTTTTTACTAAACACAGAACTCGCATTTTTGTAAGAAGATACGCACATTTAACTTCAGTTATGCATTTATAATAAAACAAACTCCCAATAAATTCTTGAATGTGCGTTAATATTTGAACTAGATAAGATTGTGGCAAATCCACTTAATACAACATAATTAATATTCAACTGACTACTTTAAATATTCGGAAGGCACAGGCAATGAATTGAGACTTTAGTAGAAGTAGTAACACTCCAATTGAAAATACAGCCGGTCGTGAGTTGTGCAATATTTATAAAAGTATTATTTTACCAAAGACAAATTTCATTAATTATTGTATTTAGCATTTCTAAGATTATGTACTATGTAAGTGTCCTAATTAATAAGAGTTAAGAATATACATCCGTACAAAAAATATGAGCCTTTGAAAGTGACATGTGAAACACGCTCAAAAGAGCAGCGTCTATTCAAATACCATTCTCAATGGAGTGGGCTATCTGAAAGCGCCTCAAATAGCTTTTCTTCTTTTGTAAATATTTACCGAGTGCAGTTGTATCCATGTACAAAATTCATAGCCTAGTGATGAATATGTCAAACGTAGTGTGAGAATATTTTAAATGAGTATTACGATTTTGAAATACATTTTAAAGCAATGTGTTAAAATAACATCATGGCTACAATATTTGATTACGTTCTCAAAAAACTTCAGACTTAAAAAAAACTTGAAAATTTGCCATTTAAAATATCCATCCAATATCTTCCACACGTTAGGTTATTTAACAAAAAGGTAATGAAAAGACAGAAGCGGTGCAAACGAATTGAGTTTGTTAATCGCGTGCTAAACGAAATACTTTCATAGAGAACATCCTTGTGACATGTTTTCCAACTCTTTCATACATTTAAGGCACAAACCACAAATTGCTGGTATTACTCAGCGTCTTCAAAGTCGAATTCAACACCGACTTTTTCTCTTAAAGAACGGCGCACACTCACAAAATGTTGAGTTGCTGCAGCGGAGTAAATTCGAGCACACATCAGCGTTTAAAGTAGAGATAAACAAGCGAAGAGAAACTTTTCGTATAAGAGAGCTATTTAATATTGATGTTTGTAAGAGCAGTGAGCTAAGGTGTCCTAATGAATTTAACAAGTAAGGAAAGGCTAAGTTCGGGTGTAACCGAAAATTTCACACTCTTGCATCTTGCAAAGATCAAAGCCGGCGAATTTCCTGGTGCTGGTAAAATATATATATAAAATTTATATTAAAAAAATGTTTCGAAAGAATTAAATATCCATTATTCGTTGAAATCGTGAATAAAATACCATCAATTTTGGTCTTATGTACTTGGACTTAGTTTTTTGCCATATTTTAGTTCGCGACACCTAAAGTTATATTAAAAACATCTTCAAATTAGACACGCGTGATATTACATATCGACCGGAGATACCAAATTTAATATACTGAGATTACCATAGGACCATAGGAACGGCTTTCAATATATTATGGATATGAGGCTTAGGCCAAGGTCTAGACCAATTCCTTTCTAATTCAGCGCTAAACCTCATAATTTTTAAGAAACTTGTATATTTAATTTCATTCAAATAGCACACTTTGTGGTCAACTGGAACCGTTTAAAGTCTGGTAGAAAAACGTTTTGGGGCAGAGAAAGGAACGGGATTGCAACAATTTGGACATTACTCAGGTACATATACTTGGAAAAGTATATTTAGAGGTTTTCTTTAAGTATACAACTCATACACTGACCGCCTTATTCTTCATATGATTTGTTAGAAAAATTAAAATCATTATATAAAGTATATATGGTTTGGGGGTAGTATTGAACCAATTTTATCTATTTTTGCCAATACTACATATTATTAACATGCTACATACTAATAAAATATTCCCAGGGTTTCATTAAGATACCTAATATACCGTCAGCAATATGTAGTGAGGTCGGCCGGATGTTCGAAGATCCTGATGTCAGTTATGTATATATAGGTTAGGTCAAGTATTCGCATAATTTTATCCATTTGTATGTAATTACATTATATGTATGCGGTACGAAGTCATCGGAAGTTCGAAAATCTTTATACCAGGTATATGGGAGCTAAAGGAAGAATTGACCTGATTCAACATATTTTTGAGACACACACATGCTATTATGAGGAAATAATTCTCTCTGCATATGAATTATATATCTCAAACTTTGACCGATATTTGCGGTAAAACGTAAACTATGGGTGCTGGGATCCAAATATTCGGTTTTAGTTGATTTGGAAAATTTTTGGTCATAAGAGGCATACTTCAAAGGTACTATTCGTGCTAAATTTTATATTAATTGCTTCTTGATTAGTGCACTGGAAAGTGGAAAAATGGAATTTAAGATTGTAGTTCGATTGCGCTCATTTTCGCGCTATAATCAGGAATGTCAGAAGAATGTCACGTACTGAATTTAGTTGAAATCGGTTGGCCGGGTCCCGAGATATGTGTTTTCACCTAAAAGTGAGCGGTGCCACGCCCATTGTTCAATTTTTATCCCGGCTACTGTAAAGCGCTCTGATACTATCTCGGGTGTAATATGTAGTAATACTACGTTAGTTGACAAACCTATCACACTCTGTAGCAACATGATGCAAGAGTATGAAAATAATTAAACAATGTATATAACTACATATGTACCTAAACATTAATTTATTGAGTATTAGTATAATGAAATCTCTAAACGTTATGTAATTTTAAGAATTACTTTAATGCTTAATTTAATTTTATATCAGTGGTATGTAACTTTTTTTTAACAAAATGTTGATGAAACAATATTATCGAATACCCTAATATGCACTAATACATAGAATTAGAATATGAGCATTTTATAAAGTTCGAGGAGCCACAAGTAAGGGAGCCGATAGTGGCTTAGTCATTGTCTCTTGGCCGTTAACCACGATTGCATTCGCAATCGCCGATTTATGCCGTCAATGCATTCGGCAAACGAACTTTATTACGAAATGCTCATTTGCTCAACATTCGCTACACGTGTATCGTCGGACCAACTCATTCGCCATAAGCGTTCATAGGGTGGATACGGCGTATCAATATCGTTGAATCGTTGCTCTATACACATATACATACACAGAGACCACTGTGGACATACGCAATAAACGTAATTTCTTCTTCCAAAAACTACTTTTACTCTTGTTTCCTTTAACGTAGTTGATTCATACAACAAACCTACATAAGCACATCCAATTAAACATTAACTAATACATGCTTAATAATGGTACAATACGTGTGCGCGCTTATTTAAATATGTATGTATATATGTATGTATGCGAAGGAGTTGACTTCTTTGTATTTGCCCCACCTTGTGGCAACTTGATGACATTTCAAACGACTAACGGAATTGAACAAAACAATACTCTGTGTTTATAATTTACAACAACAATGTGCAAAAGAGAAAGCAGAAAGCAGAAATAGCAATTCGTCCTATTGATAATTTACTCAGATTCGCTGCTTATATTTACTTCTACTTCTGCTATTGCCATTTTGGTTTCCGTTGCCGTTGAGTGGTTAGTGGCACATTCAGTCTGTATTGTGTTTACACCCCTGCCTGACGTAGTACGTGGACTCGAAGTTTTAAATGTGACTCGTGGCCGATATTTAACAAAATTCCTATCAAATAAATAAAAATAATAAATTTACAATAAATATGTATATAAAATAAAATATCGCCTGGAAAATATAATGCTACAATAAAAGTATATATCTAAATACATTTCAGACCAGAAACGTCTCCATTTTAACATCTTTTCGCCAAAAATTGTAAGGACGGTTTAGCTTAGCAAAACTTTACATTACTTATTTAGTGAATAAAATGACTACAGAGTATTCATATTGGATAATGCTGCTTTAATAATATCGGTTTTTGGTGATTTGATATTCATCGATTATTCTGCGAAAGCTAAGGTAACTACATCGTCTCGTAGCAGCGGAGTTCAATCTCTTTCGTTCGCGAAATAACAAAAACTCAACATGAAAATGAAGTGAATAGAAAAAAGAAAATGTATCTATCTTGTGAGCGATGAATGAGACCCGAAAAAGTTTGGCATTTTATTTTTCAGAAAAATGGCATTATATATTTTCGGCGTCGAAGTGAAAATTAAAGTGACCCGCAATGTAATCGAAATGTGTAGGAGTTAAATAATATTATACATATATATGTATATAAAAGAGTGTCTGCATTTGTTTGCGTACACATGTACTCAAATGCTCAAGTTATTCATCGACGGACATGCTGTAGGAAGTAGCAAAAAATGTTTGGTGGAGTTTTCTTCGACCTTGCTCAAATGAAAGAAGTATCGACTTGAAAGGGTCGCCGCAACTATAGAAAAGGCAATACACACCTTAAAAGGAACTCCACGCTCTCTTGATAGTTTGGCACCGACAATACAACAATCCAAATGTAAACGATAAATGGCAAGAGGCGGACGTAAAACGCGTTGAATGAATGGCAGACAATGTGGGGCTTGTACGCAGTCTGAATTAGCCAAATCTAGAGCATAGACAACTTTTTATGGAAGAAGGCACACACACTGTGTACATGATTTATGAATTTTCATATAATATTAAGTTTTTATCATCTCATTGTGCTAAGCAGTTTGTGGAGAGTCATGTTGACTGATTAAAGGCAAATTGCTACATACCTCAATATGTGTTATATATGTACATATGTTCACATGTGCCTTTTTGTGTAGTGTGTCAATGTGTGTTTGTATTCGAACATATGTAAATTTATGTTCATGTTATTGCAAACGAGCACACACCCAACATGACGTATACGCAACTTTTTCGTCATGTCCATTCCGATACTGGGCATTGATAATATAGGGGCATGTGTACTTGAATATCAGCATAGCTGATGTGATACTGTAATGAGTGCACACAATTAAATATATCCATAGTGAGTTATGTGTATGATATGTACATGAACATAGTAACTAAGTATATAAGTATGTATATATATGCTTCTGCCACCCCTCATACTCCATATGCGCACTATGATGCTGGCACGACGAAATCACGATTTATGAGTTAAAAATTGAGATGTGCACTTTACATTTGTTGTTTCGTACTACAAACACTTGATTTTATAACAGTGAATAGCAGTGCTTTAATATGAAAAGGCCCTCAATTAATGTACTCTTGTGGCAATATTCTCTTGCCTATTGTCATGCATACTTATATAAATACTATTATGATGTGAGTTTTTTTAATATAGTGATACTTTCACATCCCATTCTTGGCAATGAATGATAATTACACTATTAAAGTATACATATATGTATGTGCCGTCCGTATGTTTATGAACCATCAATGATATAAGCTTGTATTATTCTTCTCAGTAATCTACACCAATATTTGCGAGTGTGGATCAATGTAATGACACAAACGTGCGCACGTGCATTGTATGAGGTTAACTATTGATTTTCGTTCATATTCATTTAGTGTTCTTGTTTTTAGCTTTAAATGCAGCAAGTGAAAAGGGAACGTGGTATGGTTGTATAAATGATATTTTGCGTGTATGTCTACGTTATATGTATGTATTTGTGTACTGTGCGTTGGAAGCGGACACAAATGCCATAGATACCGCCAATCGGCAACTATTTTCCGATGGTAAAACGAAAAACGAAGAATTTCCCGGATAATGTTGCAATATTGCCAACAGTGATGACCGGTAGGACGCGTGAAGAGGTAGTGAAAAAAGTGTCTTAAGCACATCAAATGTGATAAAATTTTAGTGTACATTTGGATTTCAAAACGATTCTGAGAATTTTTCAACCGTACTGCATTATTCAATAAAAAATTATTTGATTTAATTAATTTATAATCTAACAAATTTAGAAATATTTATCAGATACTATGTACATATGTATGTATATGCTTGTAGTTTTCTACCCAAACTTTTCCAGTGAGTTTTTATACCTCTGCGAAAATCAACACTGCGCCAAATTTAATATATTATAATTAAATAACAAATAAACGATAAACAAAATCTTAAGCATTTATTGCGCGGTTCGTGCCGAATATTTACAGTATAGCTTAAACATTTCGCCCGCCAATAATCATAACAAACGTAACAAAAACCTCGACAACAACAATAATATAATCAACAATAATCAAATATTAATAAAATATCGTGGCCAATTATATTTAAATATGTTAAAGCTGTGAAAAAGACACTGTTAAACAAAAACGGATTTCGTCAAAATCCATGGTTCCAGGTAAAACACCATAAAAATAACATAAATTTTATTGTATGCAAAATTTAATTGTTTAATAATTATTTTAGTCTTTCTCACAATAACTACAGAAGAGTCATAACTCAAAAATTTTCAAATTAGCATGTTATTGAAATAAAAATAATAATTTTGTTTCTAAATTATCCTAGTTCAAAGTTAAAATTTAAGCATTTAACTAAATTTCATAATTGTTTTATAAGTTTAATGTACTTATCTCATAGACTACATCATAATTTATTACAAACCACTTAAAATTAAAATGAGAAATTAGGAAAACTTAATAATATATAATAATATAGCTTGAATTTGGGCCAAAAAATAAGTCACTAAATATTTAGTGAGTTTATTGTAAACAATTTTGACAAACCGTCTTACGACACGCTTTTACCATCATATAAATAATGTGTATTTTTGCAACACTTTTTGTTATTTTCTTAAGAATAATTTCACTGGGTGTTAATTGAGCACCATTCAAATCACGACAATTTCCACATTTTATTATAATAAACACTTAAGAACTATATGTATTAGGTCAGCAACGGAAATGCCGAATTTCCTTAATATTTCCGCAGTTGCCATGTTTGGCTTTCCAGTGATTCAATTTAGCTTTTTTTCTGTAACTATAAACATGCATTTATACTCATTCTAAGGCGTATAATTATATACAGTAGAGGCCCGCTAATCCGGATCAATTAAAACCGGTCCCTATCCGGAATATAAGGAAATCCGGATTACCAAAGACATATTAGAACTATGTATTATGAAAAAATATTTATAAATTTCCGTTTGTTTATTATAATAAATAATACACATGTTCCAAAAAAACAAAAAAAAACTTAAACCAATAAAGCATAAAAGCGAATGTAGTGAATAATAAACATGTGATCCGGATTAGAGAATACGGATAGAGAATGTCGGTCCGGATTACAAGGGACATAATAGAAATTTTGAGTTTTTTAACCCTGTCCGGATTACAGTGGAATCCGGATTAGGCCATGTCCGGATTAGCGGGCCTCTACTGTACCTCAACAAGTAAGTTCGGATGTAACAGAACATTTTATACTATCGCAATCTGCAAGGATCAATAGCAGAGAAATACTTTCAAATGTTGATCAAATTTTAATATGTTATAATACGTAGGTTGCTATATATATTTCTGGCCTAATAATGTAAATAGGCATATTTATCAACGAAAATGTTTTTTTTTTTTTTTTTTTTTTTTTTTTTTTTTTTTTTTTTTTTTTTTTTTTTTTTGTCGATTGCTGTTTTGTTTTAAAATGTTAAATGACAAAACGTTCTGAGTGATGTTATGCTAAAAAATGTCAAACTTTCCAATGCAAATGTCAGATTGCACCTGGCTTAGGTTGCCCTAGGCCAGAATATATATAGCAGCCCTCGTATGTAGGGTAAGGATTCAACATTCATTAATCGACCACAGCCTGAAAGGGTTACAACCATATCTGGTACCTTATTAACTTATATTATAGGGCGTAGATTCACTTAGTTTCATTACTATTTTTTAATTCGCGTCCACGATATTTATTTTTATTTACACTACGGTCTACATTATCTTCTAGAAAACTTATCCACTTAATTTCATTAAAATAGCTCATATTGACCGAAACGGTTTAAAGTATGGTGAAAGACTGGGGGCAGTATCGACAAGATTTTTTTCTGACATTTACAACCTATTACTATAAAAGGTTGCTGTGTGAGTTTCATGTAAAAACGTTACATATTGACCCATAGAACTATAAGGTATAAATCAAACCGGAATACGCAAATCCTAACATCCTAGTGTTCTAGTGAAGAACAATTCACACTATTTTATCTATTATAGGCACAAGGAAACACTGTTATTAGAAAGATATGCCCTCTGAAATTCATTAAGATAACCCACAAATTGACAGCTATTTTAGTCATTAGTATGTTCGAATTATATATCGGGGCAGGGTTAGTCTTGACTTGATTTTACCCATTTTCAACACGAAGAAAAAGATTCTCTCCGCATTTAAATAACGTATCCTACACACCGATAATTTAGTCAAAAAGCAGTCATAAGCCCTGTGGCCCATGGAGCATCACCTAAAGTGCGTCACGCGCATTACCCTATTTTTACACCAGCCCCTATGAATGAAGCCCTTTCCTACCAATTTATTATCTCTGACATATTTATTTATTAAATTATCGCATTTTTAGTAGTTTTCAACATAACCGTTATGTGGGAATTGGGCGGAGTTATAATCGGATTTTGCCATTTTTACAGAGTTTGGTGTCTTATTATGCAGGTTAGTTTTGCTATTTTATGGATTTTTGATTAATAGCGTTTTTTAGGCGTGGCAATGGTCCGATTCCCCAAATTTTCTCATGGTGCCGAGAAACCTGTGTACCACTTTTTACTCAAGTTATGTTACAGATTGCACCTACACTGTAGCACTTCTGTAGCAACACAGCTAGAAAATCATCGATTTTTTTTTCATTCTATATCGATTTTTGATACAGAAATGCGGGCTCTTACCGCGCGATAATGTTCTGATGTATATTGAAAATGCTTCTAATGATATTCAAATAATCAACACTCTTTTTTACGACAATATACATATATAAAGAACTTTAATTTAGTTTGGACCTTTAGGTGTCTTTAGAAAAAATAATACTATATGTATATGCGTATACATAGCTTTTAAATTTTTTTGTATTCTTGAGAGAGTTGTCTTTACAAATTATTTTTGCTGCAAAAACTTCAAGAGCAAACTTCACTAACTGTCACGAAATATGACATCTTATAAAGATTAAATTATATTTATTATGTTCAAGTTTTGAATTTCAGCTTAAACAGTCTGTAATACTAAGTCCAACTGTTTGCTCTTGTGAACAATATTTATTTCTTATATATTTCGGAATATCATTTATTTTAGACACATAGATAATTACTTACGTAATTAAATATCCGTATACTACACTCTGTCTATGAATAAAAAGTTTAGTTTAGTTTGTTATCACGGTTGTAAATATGCCTCCTTCTAAACTTTTTGTAGCACATTTCTCAGTTTTGAATATTTCATAAAAAGGCAGAAAGAACCAACTTGAGTGAGAGTTTTACTTGTCGCGACTCAAGTCAACAAAGCTACTCCAGACATTTTGACATGTCACGCTATTTTTAAAATAGTTAGTTGAAGGCGCTGCAATGGTGGTCATGTTTTTGGCATAACCAACCTTACAACATTTAATAATTAAATAAAGATTAGTGTGATTAAGGAGGTTTTTATGCATACTCGAAGCACCCAAAACTGCTTTTCCTAATAGCACGCAATGCCGCGAATTTATATATTTACGTATTCGGTTACATAGCTGTAACATACATTTCTAATATATTTCTACTCGTTCGAAATAGGTTCTTATAAACACATGCACATCATCAACATACTTTTAAGTTTACCGCAATATGGTTTTTTGTTTAAACTCGAAAATATACACATTTATAATAATGGTTTTGTTCACCTGACACTTGCTTCTAACACCTTAAACTAATCGAGATAGATACAAAATTATATTTGACGATCAGGATTACGAGATGAGTTGCTGCTTGAATAACTGTCAAGTGATAACTCGAATAAATACATATGTGACCTGGTCTACGGAAAGGGGGCTTAGGTGTCAAAAAATCAATTTTCACTTTTTAGTTGATTCGGATGGAAGATGAGATTTTTTTTAAATTTTTTTTCGCACGTTAGCTCCCTTTTCGTAGACCAGGTCACATAAATATATAAAATCGCGATGAAATTTCGTATAACAGTTCATTGGCACTCAAGGAACGTTGGTATGACAGATGGGCAAAACAGAGCCATTGTCATACCCACAAACTGTCGTCAAGCAGAATACTATAAATGCCTGTAACTAAGCAACAAATAAAAAAAGGGATGAAAAGCTCCAATTTGGTACATCAAAGTATTGGAGAAGTATCTGTGGTTCAAATTTTTTACGAATTGCCATTTCTCTGTCAAAAAACTTACATGTGAAACAACAAAATTATTGAGCTGAATTCGTACATGCTACCAAGTTTTGTATTATCATTTTTATACCCTGAACAGGGTATATTAAGCTTACCACGAAGTTTTTACCACCCAGAAGGAAGCGTTGGAGACCCTATAAAGTATATATTTAAATGATCGGTATGCTGAGCTGAGTCGATTTAGCCAAGTCCGATTTTTGAGACTAAATGCTCCTAAGTGCGTCTGTCTGTATATATACGAAATAATCCCTCATAGACACTGGGGTTCAGTACCTAGGAGATTGAACACTTTTTGTTGGGTTTGGACAATTTTTGGTCATAAGACAGCACACTCTAAAGGCTAAGTTATATTCCGTTATATTAATTCTTGATTTGTGTACTGGAAAGGAAATAATCAGATTTAATTTAAAATTTGTATTTTATGGGAAGTAGGCGTCTCTCATACCATCTCGGAGATAAAATTTAATGTCTCTTGTTTTTAATTGTTGCGCTTTTAGTAGTTTTTAACAATACTGTTATATGGGGAGTGAGCGTTAAGCAAATAGCTTTAGTGGTTTAGGAGATATGTAAATTAAACTTATGAGGGCGGGGCTACGCCTACAGGTGCCCCTACTGCGATCCCCTGTGCCAAATTAGAGTTTCATATCTTAATTAAGTGATTATTTGTGAAACTTTATAGGTTTTCGATTAATGGCGTTTTGTTGGCGTGGCAGTGGTCCGATTACGTCCATCTACGAACTCGTAACTTGTTTTTTTTCTAAAGAACGCGCGTACCAAGTTTAATTAAGATATCTCAGTTTCTACTCAAGTTACAGCATGTATGGACGGACAGACACACAGTCACCTGGATTTCAATGTTTTAAATTTTTAAATAATGGGCAATTTTATACAAATATAATATTCCGCTTTTTGCTCTTTATTCAATGCTTTATTAAAAGTGTTACAGTGATCGGATTTTGTTGAAATATGCGCCGTTTCGTACGATAATCTGTTTCCATCTAGACGGCAACTTCATAATACCCCCTCGTAGAAGAAGAACTCGGACAGCCACTTTTCACAAGCCTCTTTTGAGTTCCATTTTACACCAACAAGGGTATCCGCCGCACAGGAACAGGTGGTAATGCCTTGGCGCTATGTCCGGGCTATATGGTGGATGCGATAAAATCTCCCATCCGAGCTCCCGTAGCTTCTGACGAGTCAATCACGAAGTGTTGATGTTGTCCTGGTGGAACAATACACCCTTCCTGTTGGCCAATTCTGGACGCTTCTGGTCGATCATCTGCTTCAAGCGGTCCAGTTATTCGCAGTAGATGGTAGAATTAAGCGTCTGGCCATATGGGAGCAATGAATGATTCCCTTCCAATCCCATCAAACACACAGCAAAAGCTTCCTGACCGACAATCCCGGCTTGGCCACTGTTTGGGACGATTCAACGGCCTTCGATCACGACCATTTTCGCTTGATATTGTCGTATGTGATCCATTTTTCGTGGCTAGTCACCATCCACTTCAAAAATGGGTCGTGTTGGTTCTGATTCAACAGCATATTACAGGCGTTGATTCGGTCCAGAAGGTTTTTTTGCGTCAAATCATGCGGCACCCAAGCATCAAGCTTTTTTGTGTATCCAGCCTTCTGCAGATGGTTTAAAATGGTTTGGTGACTAACTCCCATCTTCTGGGAGACTTTCACGAGATGCCACATGCCGGTCTAACTCGATGTTTTCCATGATTTGATCGGTATTCATCGTCACAGGCCTACCGCCGGCTGGCTTATCCATGGTGTCGTTTTCACCTATCCAAAACAAAACAAAAACCATCCTCCAAAACACCATTAATCTCTTTAGCGGATTTGCCTTTAACGAGGAAAACTTAAAAATAGCGCGAATTTCGGCGTTAGTGAACTCCATGTTTACACGTCTATAACTGTTGAACGCAATATCCAAAGTAATCATGCATAGCGTTGTTTTGTAGGTTATGTCAAGACCATTCAAAGATGTATTGTATTGCCAGATACGAGCTCTGTAGCGCTTTATACATAGCCGCAAAATTCAAAAGACAAAAAGGTGGAAGGAAGATATTATAAAATTAAAAATAATATTAATTTTCATTAAGAGTTTCTAGTCTTAGATTGCGTGATAGTGCAAAATTTATCAATTTGAGAAACCATTTATAAATACAATATTTTGATAGATAATTCTGAAGCACGCGATCAAGAAATTGAATTTATTTTCTGAAAAACACTTATACATGGCTTTAACCCTGTTGTTTAGATAATTAATACTCCAAATCTAATTTTGTGTGCTGTTCTGATACGTATTATAGAAATAACGTATCGTTCTAATTGAAACATTAGTCTCACTTTGTCTTTATAAACATTATGCAGCTGCTACTGGTCTTTAAAAAGAATATGCTCAAAATTTAAACTACAATAATTCTATTCTCAAAATATTGAATAAATTTAGTGCTGAAATTAAATAAACAATCGATATTACTATATAGCATTATGAAAAGTTTCAATTTTATTAACTTTTACTCTATAACTGAATTGTAGTTTTATTACCGTGTTCTGCTAATCTTTGAAACTTTCCCGTAAAACTTAGTTTGATAAATATATTTCCAAGTTTAGCTATGTCATGCTAGTGTTTTGGAAATCTAACAAACCAATTAAGAGAGAAATGAATTTTTGAATTTTTATCTCGAGAATTTCAATTTACGAACTACAAACCCATACTGTACAAAGGGATTGTAGACATTTGGTGAAAATGGAGTTTATTTATATGATTCACAAAGAACTAAAGGTGGATAATGTATTTACACTTTTCCAATATTACATACTCACACTCATTCGAATGCAATATATAAGTATTACCGTTTTCAGAAAATTGCTGAATATTATGCTCTATTATCATATGTGTTAGACTTATATTTTCTCTATATCGACATCACTAATAGCCACGCAGAACAAATGCCTTTTATAAATATTTCAGGATTAGAGAACGAATACAAATTTTTATCATTGCTTTATTGTTTTCCAAAATATTCTCCATTAGGTTCAATATACTTTTGCATGAGTTTGAACCAATTGTGGAGGCGCTTTTGCCACTCTAATTGAGGTTCCTACAAAACATGCTCTTAATTAATTTATTTTTTTTTTCGTACTGGAATAAAAAGAACAATTTCGGTCCTAAGTCAAGATGACTCATCAAATTGATGGTTTGAATGCTCAAGAACGCAATTGTTTCAGTCGACGCATTATCATGGTAAAGAGTGATCCGTGAAACAAAATAATCTTTGTGCAGAAAACCAAAATCACTGAATTAAGTTCATAAATAAGGAAGCCCTAAGTTCGGGTTTGTGCTGTCGCAATTTGCAAGGATCGGAGAAATAACTTCGGCAATCTTTATTTAACGAAAGCCTGTAAGGAATGCAATCATTTTTGGTATATTATTGACTTATATAATTGGCCTCAGAATCACTTAGTTTCATTACTATATTCTGCTTCATATTCGAGACATTTATATTAACACAAAACCAACATAATTAACTGAAATATTATATTTGCGATATAAGCTCAACCAAAATGGCTAAATTTATTAAATTAGGCAAATGATGTTATTCAAATTCAGTGTTCAACCATGATTAAGAAAGTATGTGCTGTGGGTGAGAAATCATTATATCGGGTAGGGGTGATGGATTGTATTTATTTTTGAAATTACTCAAGTGTACAAGGAATCAGGTTTCCATGCAATTTTATGAATATAGCTCACATACTAACCGGCAGACCGGTATAACGTCTGCTAGAAGAACAAATATCATTACATGTGGCATTTGGGAACGGGGGGTTCACACATTTTTGGAATTAAACTATAATATATCCAATATTATACGTGCATTGAACTTTGCTAAGATATCTTACATATGATCGATAATTACGTAAAAAGCCCTCCGGAAGTGTGAAATAGTTATATATTAAGTATAGCCCCCATAGCGACATGCTATTACCAGAAAACGATGTTCGCTGACTTCCATTAAAACACCTCATTATTGACTAGTGTCTGACCGATGCCCAATACTGCCGATGGCGATACTGATTAATCAGTCAGTTGACAAAGAATCGGCCGATGCTGATGCCAATTTACAAAAAAACCTAATACTATAGTTCATATTTTCAACTTTTGCATAAATAAATATTTACCAAAAAACTCTGCTTTACAAAAGTTTGCTCTAAAACGTGTTTCTTATTTATTACAAGGTGCGTTCCAAAGTAAACAGGATTAAAAAAAAACAGAACAAATGGTTTTTTCGGCAAAATAAATTTATTTTATTCAAAATAGTCTCCTTCTGCTTCAATACAGCTTTTCGCACGGTCCAAAAGCATGTCGAACGAGTGTTTTAGCTCGTTGGCCGGTATGGCCGCCAGTATGCCGGCGCAAGCCTTTTGAATGCCCTCATGGGCAAATGCATTTTTCCGAAAAGTAAGAAGCCGCAATTTTTGGTCGTCAGTCAATTTTGTTTAGGAATGATATTTTTATTTTAAATTTTAGAGCATAATCACATTAACTAACTTATTATTAGCTTATTGCATAATCCTAATCATTTAAAACCATGCAAATGTGACATCATAGTTTTATACATAGATAAATTGACACAAAATAGTCATTTGACAGCCCAAAAATGTCTGCATACAAATAGTAAAATGGGAATTCTCTCCGTTGGATAGTTATACTTTTACTAAAAATGTTTAAATTATTAAATTTAGAATATATGTATAATCACGCCTAAAATAAAAGAAATAAGCCCATCTGAAGGGGGCATACTCTGAAATCGGCCGAATTTTTGGAAGAACACTGTAGTAGTAAAAAATTACAAACATAGCGGCGTTTTTTTTAACTTGGCTCGTCCAGGGTGGCCAGAAATACTAGCGCAGCGTGAAACTCGTAACGTGTTCCAAATTATGAAGCGAACTTCTTCACTGGCTTCTTAACTGGCGTAGACACCGCTTACGCTGCTATAACCGAGTTAACAACAGCGCGGCATTCGTTTCTTCTTTTTGCTTTTGAGAAATAGCAGTTAATAAAGCACGAGAGTTTTGTAGAAAGTAATTTTGTTCGATGAGAGAAAAGGATTTGCGTCTTTAGAATCATAGGACGTAAGATTGTATGGCGAAAACATTTACGGCACTCGATACATATATCTTAATGCATACTGTGAAAAACGGTGGTGAAGAAGCGATGATATGGACTAATTGTGTAGACCGAATAGAATTTATAGAGCTCACTATGAACAATTATGCATACCTTAACATCTTAAATAATTTTGAAACAAAGAGTACAAGAAATGTGTCTTCCAAGTGGCTACACTTTTCTACCGGTTAACAACTCCAAGTCTACAGCAGACATAGTTAAGCTTTAGTTATTCTACAACGTTCTTAAACAGCTTCCAATACGACCAGAATCACCAGATTTGAATCCTTAATAGTTTCTATGAGATTCATTGGAACGTAAAATACGCCAATGTGCAATTACTTTGAGGTAAAGGTATGCTCAAGCATGAGCTGCACAAGAAATAGGCTCACATTCGTTCGTCATAAACCTCTAAGCATGGCTATTCCATACCAAAACGACTAGAGAAAGTTTTAAAACGTTGGGAATATCCGACTTTCTCTTAAACTTTAAGAACAATTTAGAAGAAAAATTACTTTTTTCGATTTTGTACCTTGTGCGCAGACTTTGTCTAATGGATTTTCTATTCGTCTACATGTTTTCTTTTGCATCGTCGATAAATTAATCATAAAACTATATATTTAATATAATGAATATCAAAAAAAAAAAATGGTTTTTATAAAAAGTAAAGTTATTTTTCTAACCAGTTGTTTTTTTAGTAACTTGTACGCAGATCTTTTCTGACTTTCCTTAAGACTGAAAATTAAATGATTTAATCATATTAAGTAGAAAAAGAATCTTACGAAATCTAGTCGAACCGATAACAAATTCCCACACTGCTAGCTAACATATTATTGCAGGAAACCTTTTAAAAAATAAGTTCGTAATTAATATGAGTATTTAAAGAAATTCAAATTTTATTAACGTTGTGATTCTAAAAATTTAGCATTTATGTAGATTACCAGATTGACATAGTTGCGAAGAAATATTAAAACTCAAAACATTCAGTTTCAAATAAGGTTATAAGGTAAACTATTTTACATTTTTGGGATGAAATAGAATACTAACACACCTTGTGAAACCTATAACTCTTTAAGTTTCCTACAGTAAATAAGTATCCGACTGCAATTTAAATATAATTTATTGATAATTTTATTTTGACTGTAAATTTCAATCAAAGGTATGCCACAAACATATATTAGCACAAATTCGGCTTGGTTTACAGAACTACAAAATAGCATTAATTATTTTTATAAGAAGCATCCGATTGTTTGCTTATGTAAATCACGAATTTAAATTTCTTTAAATTTGATAATGCACTGATATTTTTATGAACATGTAAAAGTAATTATAGTACTTATGATATGCACAGTATGCACATTACAAAATAACTATATTATTAAATAATGAATAAAACTTTAAATAAGAGAGCAAATGTATTCTATATTTTATTGCATGTCCATTTTTAATGAAACGTCCACTACAATTGTTTGGGTGATTCAAAAGCTCCGCAAACCAGCATCGACTCTCTCAATTCCTGGCTCGATGAAAACACCTTCTATAGCGAATCGGGAACAGAACTCATCGGGATGCAACGAAGAAGCAGCCGAGGCGTTAGTGGGTATCCACTCCGATTACCCCAGGTATGAAATGTATGTATACCCAAAATCCTTTCATTTAACATATTTAAATATTGTATCTGCTATAGTAATCCTTAGTATTATGTATTAAAAAATAGTATTACTCATTTAATGCCGCAAACTGGTGGCATTTATTGCCAACTTCGCAAAATGGCAAAATTCAAAACCGCTGTTCATTTCGTCATGCTATTTATTTTGCGCCAAAATTGCAACTATTAAAGATTATTTTCAGTGGCATTCATTGCAATTTGCTGCAAATCACAATCAGTGGATAACTTATTTCTCGCGTTGTGGTTTCTTCGCTGTAAAATATAATCTTGTATTATTTAATAATGAATTGATTAGATATTTATAGAAAAAATTCTCATAGAAAAATTAATAACAGCTGACTTACTGCAATATTGCCACGGAGCGCTCATTTCACCAAAGTTGGCATTTTGCCAACTTGCCACTATTATTTAAAGGGTCTATGAAATAACTCCCACGAAATAAGTCCCACTTTTAAAAACGAAATAAGTCCCACCAAAAATTGCTTAAAAAAAGAAATAACTCCCACGAAATGAGTCCCACTTTTGAAAACGAATTAAGTCCCACCAAAATGAAATGATTTAAAAATTTACTTGAAATGAAATAACTCCCACTCAAAATGAAATAACTCCCCCGTGAATAATATATTTCTTAAATGAAATAAGTCCCACTTTCATAAACGAAATAAGTCCCACTTTTTCACTGTTTAATGTGATTTCAAATAATGGACAAAAATTATGGTTGTCCATTTTACGAAATGTCCAATATATAACTTTTTGCATAAGAAAAAAAATGAGAAATAAAGCCATAAGGGCCTTATATTTTATGGCTCTACCGCACCCCTCCATAAAAAATCATTTATTTCAGGTAAATATTTAAAGGGTTTCATGAACTTTTGCACGACAGAATAGACATACTAGTTTACTGGTTTGATCAATTTTGTGAGTTTGCATTGTAAGATAGCATTCACTGCAATTTTTCAAGTGCTTACAAGGAAAAAATTAGATATTTGGCTGCACCTTTTTGTAAATATTCTGTAAAAGGGAATATTGTACCTTTTGCATCCATTGATTCTCAAAATATTTTATAAATGATTTGAATCTATCTAAAATGAAATAACTCCCACTTTACAAAACGAATTTACTCCCACTCAAAACGAAATAAGTCCCACTTAAAATAAAAACGCGTAACGAAATAAGTCCCACCAATTGACGAAATAAGTCCTGCTTTTAAAAACGAAATAACTCCCACTTTCGAAATAGCAATTTTTGGTGGGACTTATTTCGTGGGAGTTATTTCATAGACCCTTATTTAAATGCCACATTTATGGTAATGAGTATGCTTAATATAATACATACAAATATATGCGACAACATGTGTATACCCTTCAAATATTAAATTTTTATATAGTATCTGTTTAACACCTTTTAAGTTAGCAATAATAACGAGCGGAAAATTGATATTTAGAGATACATCTAGTATGTAATTCCTTTTTAAACAAAATTTTTAGTTTCTCTTAGATTGAGCAGTGATAACTTTTTCCTAGCTTTTAGATGTCACATGATTCTCCCTCCTCCTGGCTTGTCCTACGTTTTCAAACCTCTTCATATGTATGTATGTACGTATTAAATTCAGCCTCTTTGATTGTATGGTATGGGTTGGTTTATACCAAGTACCATTATAGTACTCTCTATACCATTTATAGTACTCTCACTTAATCAAGTTTTTTTCTTAATTCACTCCATATTTGGTTGCAGTTCTATTCTACCATTCCCAACATATAGGAATTGTATTATATCTGAGACGTGATCAGTTTGCAATGTTTCCTTAGGATAAGTGAAGATTGGCAATCCCATACAGGGGTTTGACAGCACCACCAAAAACATCATCATCGGCATTTAAATCTTGCACTTATCTCAAATTATAATTGAACTTTTTATCAACACTGCAGCTATTCCACAATTTTTATACTCTTGCAACCAGTTGCTACAAAGTATTATAGTTTTGTTACCTAACGGTTGTACGTATCACTTAAAACTAAGCGAGGGTTATATATATGTATATATAAATGATCAGGATGACGAGAAAAGTTGAAATCCGGTTGACTGTCTGTCTGTCCGTCCGTCCGCCCGTGCTAGCTGTAACTTGAGTAAAAATTGAAATATCTCAATGAAACTTGGTATGTGGGTTTCTTAGTACAAAAAAAAATTCCAATTTTACCTATTTAAGGCAAAAAGATACACTGAGTAAAACACCCTCTGCCTTTCATTGAGATAACTCATATATTGGCCGATATATGCGGTATACAGTCACCC
This sequence comes from Bactrocera neohumeralis, assembly GCF_024586455.1. Lineage (NCBI taxonomy): Eukaryota > Metazoa > Arthropoda > Insecta > Diptera > Tephritidae > Bactrocera > Bactrocera neohumeralis. The sequence goes on along the minus strand of NC_065922.1, from coordinate 38,873,390 downwards.
GAAAGTTCGAAGTTCAGTGTACTAAGTATAAGGGAACTCAGCGAAGTATTGTCCCGATTTAACCCATTTTTGATACACAGAGATACTATTGTCAGAACAGGATTAATCGCTACCAAGAGACTTGAACAGTTTTGGTTAGATTTAGACAACTTTTGGTCATAAGACGGCATACTGCAAAGGCATTATTCGTGGAGAATGAAACATTCAAATAAAAGTTAAAATTGTGCTATATGGGCCGTATGTGTGGTTGTAGTCCGATTTCGCCTATTTTTCTATTATGGCATAGAAATATGAGAAGAATGCCACAAGCTTAATTTAGTCGAAATTGGTCGACAGGTCCCAAGATATGTGATTCCACCTAAAAGTAGGCGGTATCACACCTATGATCCAATTTTTAGACCGGCTCCCATAAAGCTCTCTCATACCATATTGGGTGTAAAATTTCATGTCTCTGGCATGATTTGCTCATTACACTGGTAGACACATAATTTGTGACATGGAAATTCTTAGGTGTTTCTATTGCAATTTGATACCCTGAAGTCAAATCTGAAAACAGAATCATCCACAGATATTCTGTAACTACGGCTTGTTTGAAGTGAACAGCGTATTTTACGATCATTTTATTTTACAAAATTTATCAGTAGACTTACGGTGTCCCAATCGGTTACGGTTTCTATGTGTGGATAGCAAAATGTTTTTGAGTTCACATTCTTTTACGTTTTTGATTTTATGTTTTTGAGATTTTTAGGTACAATATCTAGGCAGTGCGTAAATAGTGCGAATAGTTTTTGTAATGTGTGCGGACTTTTAAACTCACAAAAACGTAATTTTTTTAAATCACTTATTTTGGTGTTAACCAAGACAAAGCATGGGCCCCTCATATCTGTTCTAAAACTTGTGTAACATCGTGAACAGCTTGTGTAAAAGGTTCAAATCGTAAAATGCCCTTCGCAGTGCCAATGGTTTGGAGAGAACCTAAGTACCATGTTACAAACTGGTATTTTTGCCTCACGAATATTAAAGGTATTGGACCGAAGTCTAAACATACGGTTAAATCAAAACCTGTCAAACATAGTGAACAACTTCCTATTCCAAAAGCATGAGAATCTTGGAGTCTCAATGAAGGACTAGAATCGACTAGCTCTTCAAAGCTAGCTAGCTACAGAAATCGCAAAAGAAATGACAACCGATCCTTTATTTGATTTACCAGGATGTTCAACAGTGCCGCATCTAATTTCACAGGGTGAAATAAAATAAAAAAAATTTAAATAAAAGGTCGGATAGTCTGGATGCTAAAAGTGCGGACTGCAATTTTTAAAGTCTTAGATCTCGAACTAAGTCATTAAGTTCTCCAAAGTGATGTAAATATTACTTTTTACAGAAAAAGGCAGCAAGGCCTCAAAAATTGCTTTCTTCAAGAAGGGGATTTAGCATACTGTTCAGTAGTTAACCTTTTGTTTAACGGACTAGGAGAGAAACATAATCCACGTGATTGGCGTCTATTCATTGATTCCTCTAAACTTAGTTTAAAGGCAGTATTGGTTCATAACGGTAACAAATATCCATCTGTGCCCTTAGCTAATGCGGTTCATATGATGGAATCATATGAGAATATGAGAGTTCTTTTAGAGCACATTCGTTAACATGAGTATGGTTAGGCAATATGTGGAGACCTAAAAGTATTAGCCCTTCTTCTTGGAATGCAACTAGTATATAAGGAATATTGGTGCTTCCTTTGCGAATGGCACAGCTGTGCGAGAGACTTTCATTATGTACAGAAGCAGTGAACCTCTAGTTGATCCCAAAAAGGTATTGCTACCAACTTTGTGGGTCCGCAAATAAGAGAACTAATGAAAGATAAAACATTTGAGGAAATGCTCAATGAAACTGAAATACGAGCCTGGAGTGCCTTTAAAAGCATTGTTAAAAATTTTCTTGGAAATGTGAAAGCTGATGATTACAAAGATCTTGAGACTGAACTACTTACTACTTATAAAAAAAAATGGGTTGCAACATGTCCCTCAAAATTCACTTTCTGGACTCCCAACTGGATTTTTTCCTCGAAAATGAAGTGACGAACATGGGGAACGGCTCCATCAAGAGATTTCTGCTATGGAGAAACGGTACCAAGGCAAGTGGAGTGCCAGTTTGCTTGCCGATTACTGCTGGACATTGTTAAGGGATACTCCAAAACCAAAATATCGCCGAAAAACATCGACAATAACATTTTAAGGTACTCTTTGGGTAATAAAATAATGCAACAATAATATAGTTTTTTTTTACAAAAATCCTCATAGCAAAAAAAACTATAGGTGATAAAGAAATCTGTAGCTATTTTCCGCATTTGTGGCAATTTTTACATAATAAACACTTTGTTCTGTTCATGTCACAAATACAAGTGGATTTTTGTTTACCAGTGTTATCGATAGGGAGAGGACCCTATCTGTATATGCTAAGTCATATACATATATTATACATATATGTAGATAAAATTTTAAAAGTGGTGGATGAATATGAAAATTTGTCCATTAAGTTTATTAATGGATCAGTGGTACTAATATTGCAATTTCACTATATTATATACAAGTAACATATACGGCAAATCAAGCTTTGAGAATACTATAGCAATTCCTGTTGCTAACGACAAAATGGCCATATTACTGATAATTTAAAACTTTTAATAACAATTTCATTACCTTCATCTGTATATGTTTGTAACTTTTTCCAGTCCGTTCATAACTTCAGTAAAAATTGAGATATATTGATGATACTTCTCATACATATTCCTTGCAACCCAAGATCGGCCTTTATAGTATTATAAAGTAATCTCAGGCTTACATTCATTAAAGATTTAAAAGAAAAGAGAAACAAGAAAGGAAGGATTAAGTTCGAGTGTAACCGAACATGTCAAACTCTTGCAAATTGTCAGGATCAAAGGCACGGAAATACCTTCAGGTGCATAAGGTTTGTGAGTAGTTATGGGGTCTGAAACCAGTTTTCTTACGATTTTATCTATTTTAGGCACAAATGCAGCGTTATTAGAAAAACTTCTCTCATTATTATTAGACAAAGTTTTGAGTTAATATATCTCACAGATTGACCGATATTTTCGATAAAATGTTCGCAATTTCAACTTTTATCCAAATTTTCGATTTGGATACTCTTTGGTCATAAGGTAGACTAAGTTAAGCGCACTATTTAGTCAAAGTTTTAGCCCGATACATTCGTTGGTGCTTGCTTTGCATTCTGGAAAATTAAATAGTCAAGTGGAATTTAAAATTGTGTTATATGGGAAGTAGGCATGGTTGTGATCCGATTTCGCTCATTTTCGTACTGGTGCATATAAAAGTCAAGATTATACAAGATGTCCCAAAATTAACACAAGATTGGAATTAAATTCCAAAAATTAACGCAAGATTTAAATTGGTTAATATCGTTTGAGTAGGTCCTGAGATGTATGTTTTTACCGAAATGAGGGCAGTGCCATGCCCATCGTGCAATTTTGACACCAGCTCCTTTAAAGCCCTCTTGTATCATTTAGAGGAGCACCGAAAACAGCTTCGGTGCAACCAACAAATAAACTTTGATTGGTCAGTTTGAATGGCAGCTATGTGTATGCTATAGTGACTCGATCTGCCCAATTTTTCGGAGATTCCACCATTGCTTAAGGGGACAAAATTTCTTGAAGATATCTGGTTAATTGACAAAGCTTTTAATACGAAAGCTTTATTCCCTATTGGGAATAGATATGCGCATTATACCGACTCGATTTCAACAATTTCAGTGTGGTAAATAAAATCTAACCACAGCCGTGCATTTTCCATTGAGTATACGTACTTCGCCTCCTTTGACTTGGTAGTATATGTGACCTGGTCTACGAAAAGGGAGCTAACGTGCGAAAACTAGTTTTCTGAGAAAAGCTGTTAAAAATAATCGTCAGTTTCTCGTTATCTCATTAATTGTTCTCCTTTTTTTTGACACCTAAGCCCTCTTTCCGTAGACCAGGTCACATATACAGATTATGGAAGGCCTTCAAAATTGTTACGTATCTTATCCCTTATATTATCACATCATGTATTTAAAGAGCTAAGGGAAGGTCTGAACATTATTCAAGTGCACTAGAGAACATGTTTCTACGCATAATTGTGAAGATAATTCACAGACTGAGTGACATATTGGCATAAAATGTGCTAAAATAACGAAAAGAATTTGTATAAATAGCATTTGGGAGTTGGGGTAATTCGTGGACAGATTTCACACAAGTTCTGCATTAAATTCTAGTATATCAATGTTAGACGTACTCTTAATTTTCCTTAGATATCTACATAAGATATTGACTAATAAATACTTCATAAAGCCAAACCAAAGTAATAAATATAAAATAAGAAATAATTTTATTTGGAATAAAGGGACTTGACATAGTATTGACCCGACTTTATTCATTTTTCGAATTACTATATATTATTACCAGAAAAGCAAGCTCAACATTCACTATTAGGCAAAATAAAAAATGGATTATAATAAAATTTTGTATCTAACTTATAATATGGGTTATAAAATAACTTAGTTTCAAATCCGATATGTTTCTGGTAAAATCTATCTAGTTAACTCAAATCTCTACACTCATCATACTAGACTACCGATACCTGTAATATTTAATAATTAATATGTTATCGCATAATATTTAGCTATTTCGCATATGAGGAGTGATAATATTATTATCATAGTTAACCATTGTTATAGGCTTTAGTCCAAAATGTAGACCGATTCTTTCATATTCAGCGCTAAATAACACGATGATTAAGAAAGCATTTAATTTAATTGAAGAATTAATGAAAAACTGGATATCACTATGTTAGATATACATATATATAGAAACTAGGGGAAGTATGTATTATGCAGATTTAATCCATCTGGGGATTGATGTTGAGCAATTTCGACTATTTTTGAAGAACAGATGGAATATGGGCAGTAAGCGTGGTTGTAGTTCGATTTGATTATGTGACATTGGTAATATGATGCACCAAATTTGTGATCATGGTTGAAATTGGTAAAGTCGTTCATGAGATAAGGATTTCATCTAAAGACGCATGGTGCCTTCTTAATTAATAAATCGATTCCCTTGCATCCCTCCGAATCAACCAAACTATACAATTTAATGCTTCTGACAAATCGTTTAATGAGTAATCGCACATTTAATACTTTTCAGTATTATTTTTATAGTAATCAGTAATTCATTCGGATACGTATATATAGTATATAGTGACGTATGTATAGTATATACATATCTACATAAAAAATGTTTAGTATAGATGTTATCCTACCGTTATATCAGCTAATTATTATTCTTGTTTATTACTTTATTAAGGTATATGGAAGAACGAGCTCTTACTGGCGGTAATACATCGAGGAAGCCGTCAACGATTTCAGCAAAACACAAACCCAACGTTGGATACCGGCTTGGTAAAAGAAAAGCTTTATTTGAGAAAAGAAAACGCATTAGTGATTATGCGTTGGTAATGGGCATGTTCGGTATAATCGTTATGGTGATTGAAAACGAATTAAGCAGTGCCGGCGTTTATACAAAAGTAGGTATTCACTAATTTAAAAAAAAATTATATTTTATATATAATATATGTATATATATCTTATATAGAACCAAACCTTTGTACCGGCTTGGTAAATTTTACTTTACTTTGTTAAGTAGTTCAATATAGATAGGGTGCGCGACAAAATGATAAGATCACTTCATATGTAGTTAGAAAATGGTAACCATAATATAAACAACTAAGGAAGGGCTAAGATCGGGTGCCACTGAACATTTTATACTTTTGCAACATTTAATAATTAAAACCAGGGAAATACTTTAAGGTGTAAAACCAATCATATAGAGTAAAGTCAGCCGGATGTTCGTAAATCTGATATAAGTTATATAGGGGCTAGGCAAAGTTTTCGTCCATATTTATCTATTTTAGGTACAAAGATACACTATTATGAGTTATCTTATTTTCACTTATTTTCATTGGGATAACTCAAATATTCTCACATCACCGATATATGCGGTACAAAGTCACCCGGAAGTTCGAAAATCTTTATATTAAGTATAGGGAGGCTAAGGAAAGTATTGGTCCGATTCAACCCATTTTTGACATACAGACATACCATTATAAGAGAAGGATTATTTCTTAATTTCAGTTATATATATCACACATTGACCGACATTTTCGATCAAAAGTCAGCTGTAAGCATTGGGCCCACATATTCAGTGCCTAGGGGCTTGAGCAGTTTTTATTGGATTTAAACCATTTTTGGTCATACGGTGGCACACACTGAAGAAATTATTCGTGCAAAGTTTTATCCCGTTATATTAATTGCTTCTTGGATTGTGGACTGGAAACTGAACGAATCTAGTGCAATTTAAAATTGTGTTGGAAGTAGGCGTGGTTGTTGTTAGACTTCATCCATTTTCACAGTATGACATAATATAATATATATATATATGGGATTTAACCAAAAAGTTGGCGGTGCCCATTTTCCAATTTTCATACCGATTCCTATAAAGCTCCGTCATACCATCTCGGTGGTAAAATTTAATGTCTCTGGCGTATTTAGTTATTGATTTATCGCGCTTTTAGTAGTTTTTAACTCTTATATGGGGTTATCCTCCAATTTCACACTGTCAGTAGAAGTTTTTATAAGAATTGTACTCAGCAAATTTGGTTTAGGAAATGTGTACATTAAACTTCTCGCCCCCTTTTTTCCAGCAGGTGTTCCTTGTTATATTACAGGGTCCAGCACTCGAAATGTAACCAATCAAAAAAGCCATAACTTCTGTTTGGAAAATTATTTTTATTTATTTTAAAGTACAAAATGTATGAAAATCATCATAAATTCAGGACCAATTCACTTTTGCTCGATATGACCACCTTTTGCCTTAACCGAATGTGACTTGCCGGTATTTTGGCCCACTCACGGACAATGGCTTTCTTCAGCATCTCGAGACTGGTGTATTTTTTACTTCGGACCTTGCCAAAATGACCCAGGGAGAATAATCCATTGGATTCGCATCTGGTGAATTCGAGAGCCATTGTGTGGTCGTAATGAAGTTCGGAACGTTGTTTTTCAGCCATTCTTGGTTCACTCGCGCTTTGTGAAACGGTGCTGAGTCTTGTTGAAACGTCCATGGTTTGCGACCGAAATGTTTGTTTGCCCACGGCTTCAAAACAGGCAAAACACTTTCCCAATAATATGTCGCATTTACTTTGACGCCAGGCTCGATGAAAACAATTGGAGAGCGCCCATCTGCGGTGACAGCGGCCCAAACCATTATTTGTGGCGGGTGCTGCCTCCTGGTGGCCAACCGATGACTTAGAATCTCGTATGAACGGTCGGTCAAGTAAACCCTATCGTTTTGAGAGTTTACGAATTGCTCAATTGGAAAAATTTTTTCGTCGAATGCTGCGGTCGGATATTTTTAGTTCTTTAGCCATCCTATATCTATCTCGTTTAGTTTTAGGTGATACGTGCAAAAGTTAGGTGAACAAAACTATAATACTCTGTAACAACTGGTTGCAAAGTATAAAAATTCTATATCTAAATGAGAGAGAAAACACGCTTTGGGACGTGGAAAGGTACCGTTAGATTTACGAAAAAGTGTGTTTATTTAAATAAGTGCACAATACATTGCGACAACATGATGCTGTTTATTAGTTCGCTTAGCTTCGATACAGAAAGCTTTGTTATTTAAATTTTGAGTATTAAAAAGAGAAAATGGGACCAGGTAAGTCGCTCACTAGCTATGAACAAGGACAACTTTGCTATGCGCAGGAAATAAGCAAGACTAAAAGTTTGTGACAATTACGGAAATTACGGAAAATTAAAAATTATAGATCGCCCAAAGATTCTGGCTGTGCGTGAAACCCCTGCCCATTGAAATTCCAATCTGCCAAAAACATACTAACTATGAAGTGACTTTACCATTTTGTCGCGCATTTATATACATTATACTATATACAGTCCGGTTAAATTGATTAGATGCAATAATTTTTATTAAGACTGGTTACATAAACTACATATATTTGATCTAGTAATAAATGGCTTTCTGGTTATTCAAAATGAAGCTGTACTTTGTTTTCAAGTATATGTATACCGAAATATTTCAGTTAACGGTATACAGTATACAAAATGTCTTTCAAACAAAAAAAAGCATATATCACGAAACAATTAAGCTTGCATCCACATCCGATTTTTCTACTTAAAAAATGTTATAGCTGACTAATCCACAGATAAGAGGGCTATCATGGTGAACAAAAGAAATTTAATGTGGACGAGCTGGACTTATATATGTCCTATTTTATACTATTTTGATAATTTAAGAAAAACAGAGAACTAATTCGCCTGCAGCCACTGCAAGAATCGTCGAAATTTAGATTAAGTTCCAAGATATTGAAACATTAATATAATCCGTATTCTCCAGATTTCTCCATTATTACTCATAAGGTTTGTGAGAATGGACAACGATTTAAAACTTTTTCTTCTACTTTACTGGGGTAGGCATCGTTTACGAGGTTATAGCCGAGTTTACAACAACGCGCCAGTCGTTCTTCCTTTTCGCTGCTTGACTCCAATTTTTTAATTCCAAGTGTAACCAGGTCCTTCTCCATCTGGTCTTTCCAACGGGGGGGAGGCCTTCTTCTTCCTCTGCTTCCCCCGGCGGGCATTGCGTCGAATACTTTCAGAGCTGGAGTGGGAAGTACCTTCAGGTACACAAAGCCTGTTAGTTGTATTGGGTCTAGGTCGAGTTTTCAGCCGATTTTTTTAATTCTAAGCACAAATATGCACCGTTATAAGAAAAACACGCTATCTCAATTTTATTAAGATAACTCACATAATGGCCGATAAGTATATGCGATATAAAATAACGCGGGAGTTCGACAATTTTTATATTCGGTATATGGGCTAAAGAAAGTATTGACCCCATTCAAAATCTTTGTAGAAGAGAAAGGCTGCATAAGTTTCAGTGCCCACTGCTAGGGGAAATTTAATATTGTATCTCATGAACTACCTGACCAATATCAACTAAATTTGATATGTAGCATTGTCTCAACAGTTTTATGTGAACAGACGAAATCAGACTGCAACTATGCATACTAATAATGTACTATATGTCATCTCTTACCAAAAATTTGTTGAAAGTGGACCTCAGATACCGAATATGAGGACCTAACTGTCTATGTCTAAATGATTTCTACCGAAAGTATCGTACATATGGGTTATCTTAATTAAGCTCAGAGATCCGCTTTGTCTTATAATGGTGGTGCCAAAAATGATAAAGTCTTATATTCTTATTTTTTTTATTTAATAATAATTTAATAGAAATAACTCCATCTTATCTGTAAAATACACTTAAGAGGTTACATGGGTTTCCTCGGGTAAAAAACAGTCTTTTTTGTTACAAACATACAACATAAACAAAGAAGTTCTAAAATTTTTGGAAAAAAAACATTTTAACCTCGGCTACTGCGACGCCATTTCCGGTGACCCCTCGGAAAAAGATGCGCCCGCGTTGGCAGGATAACTCTTTACAGGATCGTCTAAAGTAAAAAATACGTGTTTTAGTTAAAACCTTAACTCAGAACTTAAACGAAGGGGAAAAAAATATATTTGCAGAGATTTTTACAAAAAAAAAAAATACTCATGCGCACAAGTTCTATTACTCGGATCAACTTTATAATTTAGAACAATATTCTAGAGATGTTGTAGCATTTAATAACACAATAAAAAAAATCGATTTTTTGAAACCAGTAAACCAATTTAACCCCTTAAAATTTGAAATTTGTATAGTTTTTCGTCACAAATCAAGTTTAGAAGTTAAATTTCGTTACCTTAGTTATAATACTCATATAAATTAATTTCGAGGTAGATATGGTTATATATGCACATACTATATATCATAATCGAAAATATTAGTTATAAGTAATTACGTGTGTGAATAGCAAATAATTACTATTTTTTATTGTTTTTTCAGGCTTCATTTTACTCGACAGCGTTAAAAACGTTAATATCTGTTTCGACTGTGATTCTTTTAGGTCTTATTATAGCTTACCATGCTTTGGAAGTGCAGGTGAGAGTGAGTGCAAATTTAAATTCCTTTTCAGATGTTACAATCAGCGTCCTCAGCATCATTGTCCTCGTAGTTATGTAATTCATGCATGCAAAACTGATGTTTTAGCACATACGGCATACATAATATTGTTTGTCACCAGCTTGCACTATTATAATTTTAATTAAACAATAAATAAATATACATATAGTACAGGACCATATGTAGGATGCTATAACATGATGAAACTTCAACACCTGTTCGTGAAGAACACACACTTTATATTCTTAACCAAAGAATAAATAAAATAGAATTGGGGAACCCAAATTGTATATTTCCAAAAGCGGAACGGAAGCATTAAACAAACAATTCTATCTATTATGTTTGCTACTGTTTCATCACAATAACTATACTGTATGTGTAATTTATTATTCGTTAGACTAAGTCTGCTAAAACATGTGTCGCTAAATTCCTTAAAGGTGTAAAAACGAATTTATTTGCTTTCAAACTACGGGAATATATCAAAATTTGAAATCTGAAATATAATTTCATTAAAGAAAATGTAATGTAATGTAAATTATATTGAGTAATACTAAGCGATAATCCTTGATGTGAGGGAGCGCTGGAAAAATGTTTCTTTTATTTATTACACATTTCATTTTCATTGTATTTCATGAGTATTTTTCCAATCCACTGCTTGTACAAATACCTTCCATAATCAATATTAGTTTTGAGAGGTTCTCCGCAACAAAAAGACAACAGTTTTACATTGATTATCGATGATTTAATGTCTAAAATGCAACTACAAATACAAAAACAATGTATCCAACTCTTTCAAATCAGTTTATTTCTGAGCCGGATATGTTCGAATTCATTAATCGTTTATTTAAAGACATTCTCCTGTTATGAATAAAATTTTCTAGCTTTTATCGGCAATTATTGTCAAAGTGGGTATTTTACCAAATCGACAAATTTTCATAATTGGCTTGACACACCTTTGCAAACATAAATAAATAATATTAAACATTTTTGTTGACTAAATTTTTTTTTACAAATTTTATAGACAGTTTCTTTTAAGCCGAATTAAATCAAAGCTGGCAATGATTTTACTTCTTATATAACGATTAATGACTCCAACAATAGTGATCTAATTACACCCATTTAGTTAATAACCACCTGCTTACTCTAGTCTCAGTGCTAATTTCATTCAATCTACTAAACGTATTTAGAAGATGATTGAATAGTTAATTTTAAATTTTCTGATAATATCACTGTAGAGCGGTGATAGCTTTCTCGGAACACTACATTTTAAAAATAAACAGTACTTGATTTCTGGATTCAAATTATCTCCATTCTCCATGTATTTTATATATAGTTATGGAGGAGATATGTGCAACTGAACATTTTGTACTCTTGCAACTAAGAGGACTCAAAGTCAAGGAAATATCTTCAGGTGTAAAACGTCAACCAGAGGATCGGCACCCAAGCAATTTTAAATAATATGTATAAGGTTAGGGTGTCCGTTATTTCCCAAATTTATTTTTGAGTCTGCAGCGCCCTCAAAATTTTTAGTAAATGTCCAAAAAAATTATGAAACCCATATGAGCTCTTAATATTGATAATAACCCGTGCCGCAACGACGATTTATTTCCCATTTCCCATTTAAATAACATGGGGTTTTCGTACTTTTTGCATTTAATTTTTTCTTTGCGAAACCAATTGATACATTGCTGCGGCGCCGAATTATTTTTGTAGAAAATTGAACGTTCTACAAAAAGTTTCTCTGAAATTTTTCAAAAAAATCACTTCCGTCAAAGTTATTCAAGGTCAAAGTTGAAAGTTTTTGATGTGAAATTTGACACAGATATCACTGACTGACCAAAAAAAAATCGACATAAGGTTAGTTAGAAAAACGAAAATCATTAAATGCAATATAAGTATGAGATGTCCCCAACTCTCACCGATTGACTATTGACCCGATTTTATCTATTTTGGCCAGTAACATACTAACATTATACTGAAGAAACCTGGGTTTCATAAAATACCTCGCATACAAACACCAATCATATGAAATAAAGTCAGCCGGATGTGTAAAATCCTGATATTACACATATTGGCCGATATATGCGTTATGAAATCTCGGAAGTTTGAAAACCTGTTTAATAGGTATATGGGGGCTAAGGGACTCGTTTCCACCCATTTTTGATGCACAAAGATATTATTATCAGGTAAATATTCTATCTGAAGTTTAATTGCATATCCCATACATTGGCCGATATTTTTGACAAAATTCAACTATAGATGCAATGGATTTGGACAATTTTTGGTCATAAGGGTGCATACTCTAAAGGCATTATTCGTGCTAGATTTTAATCCATTATATTAATTGCTTCTTGAATTGTGTACTGGAAAGTGAAAGAATCGAATGGAATTTAAATTTGTGAAATATGGTTACGAGTACATGGCACAGTTCTACTCCGTTTAGCCAATTTTCGCACTGTGACATAGGGAAGTGAGAGGAATTCCACGACCTAAATTTAGTCGAAATCGCTCGGATCGATACCGAGATATGGGATCTCATCAAAAAGTGGGCGGTGTTACGCCCATTGCCCAATTTTCACACCGGCTCATAAACAATTCATAAAGACTTCTCACACCACCACGGAAATAAAATTTAATAACTCTGGCGTATTTAGTTATTAATTTATTGTGCTTTTAGTAGTTTTTAACAGTACAGTTATGTGGGGAGAAAGCGGGGTTATCTTCCGATTTCATCCATTTTCTTATACCCCTTGTTAGTGCGATCCCTGTACCAATGTCTCTGTAGCAACATGTTGCAAGAGTATAAAATCAATAAGATAAGAGTTTACTATTCACTGGGCAGAAATGCCCAAGATACATATTACCAATTTTCGTATTTACTTGAATTAAAATAAATTTCCAAATAAATATATCAAATATTCCAAGATATTTATTTTATATTGGAAATAATAATCAAACAACATTTAATTTTAGATTAAGAATAAATGTAAATACATATGTATATGTACTTGTATGTGCTTAAAGAAGTGTAATCAACGCTCGGTAAGATACCGGCTGTCGAGTTTGCACCATTTAAACCTGCTTACTATAAATATTTATATATTATTATATAAATTCTCTATTTATATGTAATGCAGTTACTTGTTTCTTCAAAATTTTTTAAAGATTACGCTTGTCCGTGGATAAGTAACTTAAATATTTCGGTGCTAGATTTTTATTTTTACTAGAAGTTCCATATCTCTTGCATGATAAAATTAGTATTGTTGTTCATTGTTTTACTTTCCATGATACAACCGATTAGATTTTCATTAGATTTCCAGGCTTAATCTTAGTTGCTTAACATACAAGCGATTTAACGATTCATTGACAAGAAGAATATACTTTAAGTGTATTTTGAACTGGCACGGAGCTGGTATACTCCTCATAAATATCTGGCAACCAGTCACCTAAACGATATATACGTATATCTTTTTTAATTTTTCATGACAGGCCAGCTTTACCGAAGTTAAATTTTAGGTATACTATAAATTTGTTATTTCTTTAAAAATTTCTTTTTTATTAAAAACCATTGATTTATTTAAGCTCAGCTGTTTTATAATTACTATGAGTTGCAAGAGTATGCAATTTTTTATACCCGAAAAAAGGCTTTTCTTATTTGTTTAATACATAGTTTTCCCGACACCTGAAAGTATTTCACCTGCTTCGAACCTTGCAAGTGGAGGGAGTATAAAAAGTTCGCTTATCCGAACTTAACCCTTTCTAACATCTTAATACTTATGGCGCGTACTATACGGTAAGGGGGCTGCTAACTTAATTTAACTGAATAAAGACAAAAAAAACACATTTAACATAAGTGGTTTTATATAATTGAAGTATACTTATATTTGCAACAAATTGGTTATAAGAAGCGACTTTTTATTAGTAAATTTGCAAACTTTTGTTACGGTTTCCCCGTAGTGTTCGTTTGAGTTTGCTGAATAGCCAGAAGTGACAAGAAGCTAAATCAGGCGAATACGGTGGTTGAGACACGATATTGGTTGAACTCATGAAGGATTGATCGTCTGTCGGATCGAAATTATATATAATTATGACATCCTGGCAGTCGGAAAGCATTGTTCTCAGACATTAACGCGGCGCCGTTTTTCGAAAAAATTTAATGATTTTGAAACCAATTCTACTTCACTTTTCTTAGGCCCAATCGACATGTTGATGGCCGTCCTGGACGTGGTTCGTCGTTAACGCGTTCTTGATCCTCTTTGAATAATTTGTACCAATCAAAAATACTTGCTCGCGACAAACAATACCATAGTTGCAGAAAATGAAAAGATCTAAAACCACAAATATTGTGTGAAAAATTAATGTTACCAAGATTTTGTTGAAAACATACAAGTTTTATGTCACAAACACACTGTATTTTTATACTCTTGCAACAAGTTGCTATAGAGTTTAATAGTTTTGTTCACCTAATGTTTGTTTGTATTAGATAAAACTATCACGAGTAAACCCTCTATTTCCAAAAGAATAGTTCGGATCAATAATTCCCATAGCCCCCATATAGCTGATTTTACTACTTATAATGATGACTGTATGTGAGGTACTTTAATGAAATTTAAAGAGCATCTTCTTTTATAAAAGATATGTAGTAATGTCAAAATAGGTAAATTCATGTTTATCATACAATTTGTGCATCATTTTTCTAATGTACCATTTTAACACCCTTATGTTATTGTACCCCGAACATGGTAAGTTTGCCACGATATTTGTATCACCCAAAAGGGAAAGTCGATGATCAGGGTGACGAGCTGAATCGATTTAGCCATGTCCGTCTGTTTGTTCATCTGTTTGTCCCGCTGTCTGTTAATACGTGAACTAGTCTTTCAGCTTTTGAGATATTGGTCTGAAATTTTACTGACGTCTTTTTATCATCATGAAGCTGTTCATTTGTCGGAACCATCGATATCAAACAACTAGAGCATATACAGTCCGAGCATTTCCTTTAGGTGAATGGCAAATTGTTCCTCCTATTATGCTATTCTGAAAATTGCTATGGTACTTTAGGCCGTCTGCGAATATTTTGCATACGTAATCATTTATGTTTTTATTGTAATTAGTCCACATATATCAAACTTGAAAAATTATCATTGAAAAGACGTAATAAGTGTTAATTTCAGTGCGCATTTCGTTTAGCCGGAAAGGTGGTAAAAGTCATTTTATAAAGAAATGAAGAGATAAGTGTATTTTTTTAGGAAAAATATTACAACTGACATTGCATGGATTTATTAGTCTCACCTAAGTTATTACTTATGTTTTTTTTTTTTTATGTTTTGTTTTTTAAAGCCATGCCGAAAGGACACTACTTGTTAAACAAAGAGAAAGCTGTTATAACGGCGCATAAAGAAAATGGCATGAGTAATATGTAGATTCCTTTAAAAAAAATATACAGATCTGAGAAAGTTATCAGAAAGTTTTTAAGATTGGGCAAGAATTATGGCCACAAGAAAAAAACCAAAGGTAACAAAAAAAAAAAAATAAAGCGCAATTTGATCTTCCTATTAAAAAACGTCGTATCCAGAAATATTTAAACAAAACATAACACATTGTTTATAAAAAGCTAGCAAAAGCATCGGCATTGACAAAAACCCACGAGAACGTAATTTTATCCGAAGAGAAAATCTCGATGGTCCTGATGAATTTAGTTACTTTTGGCATGAGTTGAAAGCAAAAGAGGAACCAAGGTTGAGCAGGAACTTTGGTGGTGAAGGTGTTATGATTTGGGCAGCCTTTTCTTATTAACCCAGATCCCAGATCCAGAATATGCTATGTTCCAACAAAAATTAGCAGCGAAATCTACACGAATATGTAGGAAGCAGAATTAATCTCTTTTCAATAAGAACCAATTTTCCAACAAGATAACGCTGCTATCCACGTCTCGCGACATTCTGTTCACTGGTTTGAAGACAAAAATATAGAATTGATGAAATGGAATGCAAGTAGTCCAGCTTTAAATCCCATCGATAACCTTCAGGGCATTCTGGCAAGAGACCTTTATAAAAATGGTTGCCAATTTAGCAGTGTTTTTGAACATGAAGATATCTTAAAAAAAACTAATAGAAATTATGACAAATTGCATTTTCGATTTAATAAAATGTAATGGAGGCAAAATAAAATATTAATACTCTACTAACTCTTTTAATTTTGAATCTATTTAGTATTAATTGAAACATTCGGCTAAACGAATTGCATGATGGAAAACCTTTTCATGTGATGAGGTATCCTCAAGAAATTAACAGAGAGTATTATATTATTACAGCTTCGGTGCAGCCGAAGTTAGTACTTTTTCTTGTATTTTTTTTTTATTAAAATAGATGCATTGTGTCCCTGTGTTAACAAAAATTATTTGTAAACAATTCGATCTCATATTGCAATGCGTGTAATGCAAAATTTTGGTTTTTTTTATACTTTTTTGATATTTAATTTGAATGCCTTTAACAAACAGAAAAGTACCATATGGTACTTAAGCGGGTTTCTTTTAAACGGTATTATCTCTTAAAATCTGGTTGTGGCACTTAATCCGGATTTACTGTAATGTTTGTCGTCACTATAACAAACCGTATGTCGAATATGTCGATCAGTGTATGAGTAATATATGTATGTATTTATAAAATCACTTAGAAATGTGTTCTCGAGTATGCTTAAGTAACGTCAAAAGTTTGTGTGTTTCAGCACATACCTTTCCTGCCTCCAATATACTTTATACAGTGATTTCCGATTGAGGTTGTGTCAGATATGTCTTATTCGAGGATGATTTTAATATAATTTTTGCTGATGGGAATAAATACGCAGCTTTGAATCATTACCTGGGGTATATTTTTTGCATTTTCTCTTCAAGTGCAGATTGTAATGAACATAGAACCTATTAACTCTTTAAAAAAAATCTGATCATTTGGCGTGCGAATGAAAATTGATTAAAAATATGGAAAAAAACAAGTAAGGAAAAGCTAAGTTCGGATGTAACATTTCATACTCTTGCAACTTGCAAAAATTGAAGCCAGGGAAGTACCTTCAGCTATATAAGGATTGCTAGTTATATGGGCTCTAAGGCAAGTTTTTACCCGATTTTATTCATTATATGCAAAAAGATGCACCGTTATTAGAAAAACACGCTCTCTAAATTTTATTAAGCTAAATCAATTATTGGCCCATGCAGGCGGTACAAAGTCATCCCGAAATTCAAAAAACTTTACATGAGGTATATGGGGGCTTTATATGAGGTATTGACCCAATTCAACCTATTTTTGACAAAAAGACATACTGAAAAGGATTATCTCTTTCAAATTTCACACCACATAATCAGTACTAAGGGTGTGAACAGTTATAATTTGATTTTGGTAGTTTTTAGTCATAAAGGGCAAGGCACTATTCGTCCAAAGCTTTATCTCGATATTTTAATTGATTCTTAATTTGTACCCACGAAAAGGTAAACATTGATTCCTATAAGTTGCAAGAGTATGAAATGTTCGATTACACATGAACTTAGCTCTTTCTTATTTGTCTACATCACCGTTACATAGAGAGGGGCGTATTAGTGGCTTAGGAGCTATGTTCATTAAACTTATTAGAGAGCGGGGACAGAACCACTTTTTCAAAGTCTTTTGCCCACATGTGCCCCTTGCTACTGCGATCCCCTGTGCCAAGTTATTGTTTATATCTTAACTTAGTGCTTTGTTAGGGGTTTATACGTTTTAACAAAATATTAGCACATTCGTTCGTTGAATTCATATATTTGTACCGAAGTTTTGTTATAATACATTTAAACTTTTGCATTTGATCAATACTTTTAGAAAGCTTGAAGCAAAGTAGTACTGCTAGTGTGAGTTAAACCGAAAGCTCTTGGTTTATTAGTACAAGCATGTAGTAATTTTATAAGACTGTCCCATTTTGTGTGCGAAACTCTTGAACCAAGGCAAGATGAATAGACTGTCAAAATACATCGCCTTTAGTTTATTTCATAATATTATTGATATTAACTGGCTACATTTATCATTTGAACAAGATTCATCAGAGTACGAAATTACTAGAAGAAAAACGTTAGTCAAACACGCCGCTGCCAAAAATTATTTACCGTGCAGTTTTTCGGTTGAATATACTCGAACTATGTCCGTAGAAGTCTGGTTAGACTAAAGCATTACTAATTGAAACTATCATTTTTATGATGAGTATATCTATGCCCTGCTTCCATTTGCAGCTAGACTAAAAGCGTATCGTGCTGAAGTACTGGATAATATAGTTTCACGTTTTCGTGTTTATCACCAATGTATTATGAGAACTGACTTATATTATAGCAATACAAACAGTTCGACTCGTTATCTAATAGCTCTGATAAATATCTACTCCCCTAAATATATTTACTTTATCACATTTTTAAGGGGGTATTCTGGTCTAGAAGCATGAATTACAGGTAATTTTTAAAGTGTCGTAAAAAAAAGGCAATTCATATTTTTATTATCCATTTTTTATTAGTTTTTTGTTAATTTTAGAAGAGTACAGAAAAAAATTAAAAACTAAAAAAAGTAAAAAATTTCAAAAATTATGAGCTGACGAAGTGGGGGGTCTCTAAAAATTTCCACGTGACCATACCCATGATTTCAACCCTCCTAGTTATCTGAAACCAAAAAAAAAAGATTATTAATCTAGAATAATGTCGCAATGGCCGGAACTACGGAAAAGTGGGAAAAAAAAATTTTTTTCACAAAATGGCGACTGCCTGAAAAAAAAAGTTTTTTTGAATCACTTTTTCTGACTATTTCGAATTTTTTAAAAATAACAAAAATAAAAATTTGGGGATGAGGCTAGTTCCAACCATAGACAAGCCTATAAAGAAGACTCTATAAAAATTTCAAGTAAATCGGTCCAGTAGAACCTGAGAAATCGTAGGTATCGTTCCGAAAAAGTCAGTTTTGAGAAAAACGCGTTTAAAGTTTCGCGTAATGTCTTTTGTTCGATTAGTTCCCGTCCGAACCAGTTTGGGTGCCGGGTCAGAAAAATGCCTATATCTCCGAAAATAATTTCAATTTTGAAAAATCCTCTTGTACACATATTCTTGAATAGTTAAACTTTGAAAATATATAAACAAAAATTTCGATTTTTTTAAATTTCTAGACCAGAATACCCCCTTAAGTCATTACAATGCTTGGTTAAACAAAATTTTTACTTTTATTGATAATTTTTTATTTTTTTTTTTAAAGCAAAAATTTAAATAATCATAAAAACCCAGCTTTCAGAGATTTCACGGTGTTATATAATTCCAATGGTACAAACATCCATCAAATATAATTTTTTCCAAGTTGGCTTATACCCACATAAATAAAGCCTAAGTTTGACAAATTATTATCGGTATGTGAGAGTATGTAGGCATATGTGCGGTCACACTTTGCGTCTAACTGATTTATATTTTTCATTTAATGTATATGTTAAAAATTCATTTAGTAAACCATTTGACAGTTCATATTTGCGTTTCCATAGTATAATTTTTAGAAACCCTACATAATATTAATGTGAATCCTTTACAAATTTCTAATACTGACCTTTTATTATACTTTGCAGAATTCAGTAAGTAAATATAAAAGTTTTGTAATATTTGTGAGTAAGTTCTTGATGGTAGTTTAGTTGGAGCTTTATATAATATGTTATAGTCCCTACGATGCATATACAAGTACAAGTATCTAATTCCAGTAATTATAAGCATACAAGACTGTGAGTACACACACATACATACAAACTTATTTGGATATGTCTCGGCCATGCAATGAAATGACCAACTAAGTTACAACCCAACATGTCATCTCTCTATGTTTGCTACTTCATGCAAACAACTGGTATTTGACGATGTCGTATGAGATGCCTCTTTGCCGCATATCGGTCACAAATACCTATAGTAGTATTTAAAAGTCATTCCATACGTACATATGTATATATACATTTAGTTCGATTGTGGTTTTCCATTAGTGTGTTTCGAAAAGATTCGTCTTGTATTTAGGATAAGGACATAAATGCTTCAATCAAATTATTTTTTGATAATTCATTGTACTAAATTTTAGAAGCCCGATATAACGATTCATTAATGAATTTTAAAGTTGCTGTAAGTAACGATGTATTTCTAAAATTACGGAAATATATTATAAATTAAGGAAATATAATATTCAGCAAATACTGAAAAATAGAAATCTTTTCTGGTTCAATGTATAGATTTGATATCCATCGGATTGATTCAGATAGAAATCACTTAGATTGATAAATTGACTTGCTTATTTTAGCTATACGAGTATGTGTCTGTAAGTTTATCTAATTACTCGTATGTCAGGCTCATATATTTGAATGAGCCGTGCCAAATATTAACTTGTTTGTATGTGTGTACATATTTATATGATTACGTGGGACAACTCACATGTACTTATGTATGTAATGAAAAGATGTAAATGTATCGCTTATTTTGTAAATTAAGATGCATAACGATGGCATAACATTTTCTACAATATTTTTTCTAGAGCTTCTTTAAACGCTTCATGAAGAGTGTGACTTGCTTATTTCTTATGGTTGGCTTTGCATTTACACCGATTTACGCTTAGCTGTAGCGTAGTCTTTTTTATTTCATAGCTACAACTATTATATAAAAAGTCTATAAGTAACTCACCCTATGTTAGCTGCATACTTACTGTCATTTGTAATGCACTAAGGATCCAAAACAAGCTAAAGTTGCGTACGAACATATACAAGTATAAAACAATTTGGAAATTGGGACAGAAAGAATTATTTGTATTTTGTATTGTGAAAGCTCAGTTTTTCAGCTACTGTTAAATTTATTTTTGAAATATTAGACTCATTTTCTTGTATTTTTCTTCTCTCTTAGTTTTCGAGTCGCTTATCATCGACAAAGACCATAATAGGCCGCCACTCTTGTGTACCCCTTCTTCACACATTTACTTAACTTAATATAAAACTGTCGTGAGATGCTTTGTATGCGTTAATACTTTTAATACTGAACTTGAAGCACATCAAGAGTTTGGAAATATGCCAACATATTTAAACCAAACAAATAAATTAAAATTTAATAACGCCAATTTTAACTCATTAAAAATACTCTTCGAAATGACATGAAGATATTTAGAGGGATATATTCAGTGCTTTTTTCGTATTTATTTTGTAGAGTTCAATTAAGGCGAAGAACAAGGCGTCGCTTTCAAACCTTGCCGATTTACGGTAGTAATGTTGGCAGTAGGCACTTATCCACATCAGAATCAGTACCTGAAAGAAATATGTCCATCTTACAATATTATCTGAAAATCTGTTCAAACCTCGTTTATTTCGTTGTTGTTGTGGATGTAATTAATATAACATATGTTTTGCCAGACACAAATTTGACCAAAATCCAGCTTATACTTTAAAAACCTTTTTATTATTACCTTATTTGCACATACACAAATACATACATAATTGAGTATATTATACAGAGGAATAATACTTAGTATAATAGTTAATATCAAAATCTCCACATGAAAACTTATCTGTTCTAACAATGTATAACTACAAATTCGCATTTCCCATTTTACATATGTATGCCTTTTGAACACAGATATGGATGTACATAGGTGCCTTTAGCTGAGCGAAATAAGTGTTTTATGTTTTTAATGATTTGGAAATATTATATTTTGTAGTGAATGTATGTAAAGTGACTTCCAAGTCGTTAGTTTGTCCGTTAGTTATTTCGTTTGTCACACTAAAAATAATAAATTTTCATAGTTTCAATTAATGAATTATTGGTAAAATTATGGTATTTATTTCTTTTTCTTACATTTAAAACTCTCTACTCAACTCTAAATGGATAACGGTACATTATGACAAATTAACAGTTGTTCATGATAGACAATTGTGCAGACGATTGGCGGATCGCAATGACATGGCAACGAATTAGTCAGATAAGTTTAGAACTTTTTATATGTGCAATTCATCCAATTCCTGGCGAATATTATTTCCAATGGACCACAAAATTGGCAAATAAAAATAAAACTATGGGCACCGAAACGGTACCATATGATGTGGCGTTATCATTACCCATGTTCCTTCGGCTATATTTAATATGTCGGGTTATGCTTCTTCATTCGAAATTATTTACGGACGCATCGTCACGAAGCATAGGAGCCCTCAACAGAATTAACTTTAATACGAGGTAAGAGTGTTACTAAATTTTTAATTATTTCATACATTTCCCTCACAATGATTTCAGTATATGTGACCTGGTCTACGAAAAGGGAGCTAACGTGCGAAAACTAGTTTTTCTGGGAAACAGCTGTTAAAAATAAACAACTCGTTTCGTCAGTTTCTTGTTATCTCATTAATTTTGACACCTAAGCCCCCTTTCCGTAGACCAGGTCACATATAATACTTTCAACTCGTTGAATGAGCAAAAATATGTCTTGTATCAGGAAGGGCTTTGTGTCCCTATAAATTTCATGAATTATTGATTCCATATTACGAAGTAAGAATTTTCCTAAAGCTAACTATCGTGTTTCATTTCATAAATCAAATTTTCTACTGTATGATATTTCTATTATATCGTTCCTATCATGCTTTAGGATAAGTGAATTTCAAATCAGCTTGAATAATGTTGCATTGAAACCAGGTGATTCTGCCATAACTCTTAATCATGTCTAAATCTGTAAATTTTTGGTTGCTAATATCAGTATAGGTCAACACAAAATACTACAAAAGTTTTAAAATACACATGAAAGCTAAATATTTTCTTATACATATTTGCAAACAAGCCATAATTTCTGGGTCATGTGATCAAATAAAGGTTTAGAACACATTTCGCCTTTTAACATTAGATACTAAGTTTGTCTTGTGTGACTTGAATTCAATGACAAAATTCAGTTTCCATAGTAATATTCCATAAATACTCTATATGTGATCTGGTCTAGGGAGAGGGGGGGTGGGGGGCTTAGGTGTCAAAAAATCAATTTTCACTTTTTAGTTGATTCGGATGGAAGATGAGATGCTTTTTCACGTGATAGAATCCAAAAAGTTTTCGCACGTTAGCTCCCTTTTCGTAGACCAGGTCACATATAGTAATATATGTACATGCAATATATAGGGTACATTGTTTGAGTAGTTCTGAATGTAATTTGTTATTGACATTTAATTGCCCATTCCTCGGTTGAATAGGGAAAAAGAATAATTATGAATATATATACATATGTAATTACATATATTCGTATTTATTTAATTATAGGATTACCTAATCTAATAATAAAATTACTTTGATTAAAATAATTTAAATGTGTGTTCAATTTCAGATTTGTTTTAAAGACTTTAATGACAATATGTCCAGGAACGGTGCTACTCGTTTTCATGGTATCCCTATGGATAATTGCTTCGTGGACTTTGCGGCAATGTGAAAGGTAACGGATTCCAACTACCTTAACATTCGTATTATCATGCATATTTCCTAGTTTCAATTTATTTGCTTTTATGAAAAACTTTGTTCTTTGCATACACATTAATACACACACTCAGACTAAAGGCAATTTATGGTTTTGATTCTTATTCATTTATTATTTCAACAAAATTGCAAAAGAAAACTTTTACAATAAAATGTTAAGTTTTTGTACATGTATGTATATATGTACACCGGGTGGTTATAACCAGGTCATGAAATGCCCGAATATATTTTGTAACACCATACGAGTATATGTAAATGTACGTAGTTACAAATTAATTTGTTAGTCTCAATTTCTATTAACAAACGAATTACAAGTACACACTAGCAACATATGTAGGTGCCTATGTATAGTATGATAAGAATGAAAATTTAATGGAATATACATATACATATTTATACTACTGTGAGCAAAAAATAGTAACTAAAATTTTGCACAAAAAACCATTCGTCGAAATATTATTTTTCTAGGTTGGTATGACTGTCAGTGACATCTGCGCCTAGTACCACATCAAAGTAATCATTACTGTTTAGTAGATGCTTTTCTTTCTGAAGTGCTTACATAATGTTGGAAAAGGTCTTCGGTGATAATTGTTTGTCGCGAGCAAGTGTTTTTGATTGGCATACATTTTTCAAAGAGGCTTGAGAACGCGTTGATGACGAACCAAGTCCAGGACTACCAACAAAAGCAACTGATAATCAGCACATCAATTGGGCCTAAGAAAAGTGAAAGCACGATTTATTCCAAAATCACTAAATTTTTTCGAAAAACAGCGTCACGTTAATGTCTTCGAAACAATGCTTTCCGACTGTCAGGTTGTCATGAAACATATTATTACTGGCGATTAGGCTTTGATCTATGCTTTCGACCCGGAAAATCGAATATCGTAGCAATAGTAAGCCGCAAACCCCATTAAATTAGGTCAAAAATCGAGGTTATATTGACAGTTTCTTCGATTATCGAGGTGTGGTGCACTCCAAATTCCTTCCGACCAGTCAAACTGTCAAAAAGGAAGACTATTTGAGTGCTATGTGCAGTTTGCGCTAAGCTATTCGTAAATAGAGCGAGGAGCAATGGGCCAAGAACTCTTGGTTTTTACAACACGATATACACCGTCGCTTACTGCATTGATTCTTCGTGAATTCTTCGCCAAATTTTCAACTAATATCATGCCGCAACCACCATATTCGCCTGATTTAGCTCCGTGTGACTTCTGGCTATTCAGCAAACTCAAACGAACACTCCGGGGAAACCGTTTTGAGTCAATTGAAGACATTAAACGTGAATCGCTACACGCATTGAAAACTATTCCGAAAATTGACTTTAACAACTGTTTCGACGATTGGCACAAGTGTATTGGGACTAAGGTGGATTACTTTGAGGGTTACCTCATAGATTTCGAAGAATAAATTAAGAATTTTAAAATTATGAACGAAATCTTATTATTTTTTACTCATAGTAGTATAAGCGTTAATAAAATATATTTACATAAAAAAACTGTCTACTATACATAGTATTATATAAAATTAAAAATTCATACAGATGTGTACATGTGTGACAAGTTATCAGCCGAGCCAAATGCCTGATGAATTTAAAAAAGTCTCTTGTAATGTGAAATTACATCGAAGCATTAAAAATGCCTGCTGAGAGACAACCGCTACTTCTTGTATAATTTCAGAACTTATGATGACATTTTAAGTTACCTAATTAGAGCGCCCATGTGAAAACATATTAAATAACTATTTGTGGAGCATAAATTCTAATGACAATTTCGTAAAGTCAATCCGTCTTGTATCTACCAATTTCTACAAATTTTTGAGTTGGATGACCTCATTCCCTAAGAAGGCTTCAAAATTTTTTCAACCAACTCGTAAGCAATATTTTTTTCAAGTTTACTAACCAATTCATCAATAACTGGAAGAAAAGCTTCTGTACGAAATTTGTTCCTCTTTGAAAGTTACAATGCCGATGCCTGAGAACCAAGTGGTAGAAAGTAAATTTGATGAAACTGACAACCCTCCTTAATACTTCAGGCCAATATCCAATATTTTGAGTGATCTATGTATTAATTTTTAACCTTTGAGATACAGCCAACTTAAAAAAAATAACAGGAAAAGTGTGAGCTCTTATTCAACAGCTGCGATTTTTTGTGTAATCTGTGGTTTCATTTTTAACCTTTGTGATTTATGCACATAACTTCAAAAAAAATAATAACAGGAACTTTTCACATCGTTTCCCGAATGGCGTTCAAAATAAATATTGCTATTTACTGTGGACAAACTCTATATTTCTCTCTTCTCTTGTTTATACTTGTAAATTTTCGAATATTATTCTAAATACAAGTAACAAGGATCGCTCAGCCCTGCCCTTAATTCGGCCTTGGTTACCAGCTTTCAACAATAGTCAAAGAAGAAAATTTCCCTCTTGGAAATTCTGGCGGAACTTTGACATTTAATTCCAAAGGCAAACGCTTTACAGAATAAACGAAAACTGTATAAATGCTTTATATGTAATTTCTCTAAATAAATAAATACACATAAATACATATATTAGATTTAGCATTCTGATTCGACTTGCACATTTATCCTAAAGTTTTATCTAAACATTATTAAGCAACAGATTAAAAAAAAAAAAAACACAAATAGTTTTTAAGCAGTATTTTTCTGGATAGCAATCGTCAGCTTTGGAAATTCTATGTCACATAATTTTATAAGTGTACATATGCATATATACATATACAAATACAAATAAAAGTAATTCAGAGACATGTTATAATTTTGATTTTAGCGACGTTGGCTCTACATACTATATATAGTATAAATAAATATAAATTCGTTTTAAGCGAATATAAACTACTTTCACACATTACACTGGCTTTTAGTTATTTTTTCAATATAACAGCATATCTTAAATAAATACCTGTGTATATTTAATGTATGTATGTATGTACGTTTTAAAAGTATTTGTGACAGTAATCTGCTTTGCTTGTGTTTATGATGTTCTCATTGAATCTACACTATCGTCTAATCGTACGAGTATGCTAATAATTGCATCTGATTTGTGTTAATGATAAAATATTAATTATTTGTATTAATACATAATAAACAATATTATCTAAGTGCGTGTATATGTATGTGCACACATGTATATACTATGTGCTCCGACTATTTTACACAGAAGATAAACTAAGACTCATGGGAAGCTAGCATTTCTGGGATCAAAAATAGGTATGTATTAGGTCTCATGATTGTAGCAAATGATATCGGAAACCTTTAACTAATGAATTAGAAATGTTCGCTCAATTATTAAAACTCGAAAAGATCCACTAATCCTAATAAAATATGAAAAACATAACGCTCAAAAAGTTCAATTTACCCAATTGTTGCACAGTACTGTTAATATACATATTACTACATGGATACTATATTGTATAGAGTTTAGACGACATAGCGCGTGTCAAACTACAGCATCTTGATCAATCTCATGTAACACGCATGTACTCTTTAGTGCAAAACAATTATAATGAAGGCACATAACCACGAGGAAGATGTTGAATCTCGAATAACTTAGTACATTTCGGCTATGAAAAGAGGTTTGATATTGAAATATGAGTTGCAATCGATAATACAAAATGAAAGTTTGAGAACAATTTCCCGTCTTTCTATTTTTTCATCTCTCTCCCTAATGTCTTTATAAGTTAATAAAAAATTGTCTACAAATACATATTTTTTCATACACTCTTTTCTATTGGGGTACTCACAACCCGTCGTAAAGCATCGTAAAATCGTAAAATTATAAATTTTTACACTTGTTTAAAAAATCTTTTGTTGGATTTCATACAAAAAAGAGTTTACACATTTACAATTCTCAATGCTATCGTTATAACTAATAACTTTATGAGACTTGTGAAAACCCTATCTATTAATTTTACGGACAATGTCGAAATATTTTCAATAACCTTTTTCATAGAACAATCACTCCTTAACAATCACTAGATTCGTTCAAATTTGAAAAACTTCCGTCTTAACTCTATTTCGTTATGTACCCGCAGAACGTCCGGACGCACGGAAAAAAGTGAAAATTAGGACAGTTATTCCTTCATCCCGCACCTACTATACTATAACGAAATAGATTTCAATTCAAGAAATTGAAATTCAATTTCTGTTTGCAAAATAGATTTCAAAATTTAAACAAATGGGTGTGGCCAGATATGATTGTTTGTCGAAAAATTTCGAAATCTAACAAAACAAAAATGCATCAAAAGCATTGATCAAAATACGTGTACATATTATGTATTCAGTTATTTGGTATTGTTAATAATCTTTGATATTTATTCAAGGGATTCAATGCGAGCGAAGCCGGGGGGAAAGCTAGTATAGTATAAAATGTTTTTAATGTAAGATTTTCTGCTACTTAAAATGTTGATTTTCTTTCAAAAACACACAAAAACACCCAATAGGTAGGTATGTATGTATGCAAATCTATATTTCTATATTTTGCTATTTAATTTGTTTATTATATTTAAAATATTTTGAACACAAGTAGAATGAAGAGAAGCATTGAAGTTGTAGTAAATGCTAATTATGGCTAATTCACATATAACTTTAGCTTCGCTTTGCGTCAGACTTGTGCTTTGACAGACATATTCGATGTTGCTTTTGCTAAAATTTGTTTACATGGAGGCCAAGAAACGCAACGACGATATAAAATTTAGACATCGCTACATATTTTCCTGCTGTCGAAAGCTGCAGTCGCCATTTTTAGAGATAAATACAGAAAACAAAGCGTTCATTCTGACATATGTTTTCTTCGCTCCGTTGTTAAATAATGTACTGTCAAGCAAAGCGAGATAAGTTTTATGGGAATCAGCCATGGTTCTACATTAAATTCGGTGACTTCGTGTCTGAGTAAACAACCAACCAACCAACTTATCAGTAAATATAAGTTATACATATGAAAGTATAGTATCGAACTAAATGAAATATTTTCACGTATACATTCAATATATACTAACAGTTTCCGATAAATGAAAATTATTTACTCAATTTACTTATTCTACATGAACCAACACGAACGAAATGACTATTTTTATGAAGAATTGACCTTTCAATCGCAACATTACTATTGAATTTGCAACATACGCTTTATTTGTTTTTTAAACCTGGATGTATTATATTTTACATTCTCTGGTTACATGTGTATAAAAATAATTAATTCTCTAATATATCTATGGTTTGTAATCGTGTTACTATATTTCATTCTATAAGCGTTGAAATCCGTACACAAGCGAGGTGTTATATTTGAAAAGAGAGTCATTAAGTTTTCTCATGGAAAGGCAAATAAGTTTGAAAATATTCTAAAAAAAAAAATCGTTCTTACAATAGCGAACAGTGAATAATATAATTAGGATAAACTTATTATAATAGAAGAGACACATTTATCGCCACGTAAATTGAACGAAATTGTAATGTCTCGATAAGCTTGAAAGAAAAGAAACAATCACAAATTTAGTATGCATAACAGGAATAATGGGATGCCCAACTCTCCTGTCACTGGAAATGTGAGAGCCGCTCACCTACCGAACTTTGACAGTTGACTGGATTGGGTAGGTTTTGATAATTGGAATTTGAAAAATTGAAATTATACCAAAAATATATGTGAAAGAAAATCGTTTCGTTTAAAATTTAAAACAATAAAAATCAAAGAAAATGCGAAATTTAAACATATTTCATGAAGCGTTTTGTAATTTGATGCATAATAGAAATCATTTTCTATTACAAATGATTAAAAACAGTCATTAATTGACAACTAACAGGCTTAATTCACCTTATTAAGTATTGAAAGATCGAAAGTCAGTTGTTTTAATATATCATAAAATCATGAAAAAAGGAATTAAGTGGTTTCGCCATATATTAAAAGTCCAATATGTAATAATTTGCAATCGTAATAAATGTTGGGCGTTTTAATTTAAATGCCCAAAAATTCTTATTTTGTTCGATATGGCCACAATGGAAAATGTTATAAAAAACGCTTATTTTGAGGCGCCCTCACACTGGAATAAGTTGGGCACCCCATTATTCCTGATGCATAAGTTGAATGCCTTGGCATAAAGTAACCGCTTTATTAAGAGTAAGTACCATATACTTGGAAATTAACCAAACCTTTCAAAAATCATTGCGTTCATCTTAACCTTACGGATGTGTTTGATATAAAATTAATAAGAAAATTTTAAAATCGTTTTTTTTATTTTAGTTTTTTGTTTTTGATTAAAAATCCTAGATTATCGCTTATACTTATAGAGCAAGTTAACGACTTTTAAACTTTTGTCGATGTAAATATCGTATCATGTAATTTAAATTGTGCTACGCTAAATTTTTAGAAGTGTGTCGTGAAAACAAAATTGCTTGGTTTCCGTTTAGTGTGTCTTTTTCGATTTTTCGATTTATTAATGCATTAATATGTATGTTTTTGAATTACTAAAATTAAGCATGGTAATTTTTCAGACACACGATTAAATACATACATTTAGTAAACATTAAAATTCATACACATTTACATTTCGCGATGACACACGCATTGGTATAGATGGAAAACAGTTATTTGGATTATTTTAATACGTATATATGTACGTTTACACGTTTATACATATATATGATATAAAAGAGCAATTATTAACAATAATGTGTTACATACATACATACATATAAGATCACATACATATCATGGCAAAATCTTTCTCATTTCAAAAAAATTAATATCCGTACATAAAATTAAAGTATTTAGCTAATCATTGACGCTATAGTTCATTCCTACATTTACTTAATACACAATTAAATTCAGACAAAACTGGCGGCACAACAGGCACAACAACATTTTAATTTTAACATACTGTTCCAACAAATTCTGACGTATTGAATGGTTTAGTAGATATTTTACTTGCAATATGTAAATGCCTTGGATGTAAACATTTACATACATATGTATGTAAGCCAATTTATATGAATGCCACGTACATTTCATTTTAAAATTTAATTGAACAATTCAAATCACATAGTTGCTTTTAATTGTATATTTAAATAAACCTTTTTGTTGTATTTAGTTTGTTGAAGCATTAGTCCACAATTTTTGTAAAAAGTTTAACAAAATTGATTTTCATGAAAAGAAAACGAAATATCTTCACATTTTCACAAACCTGTTTATTTGTTTGTACCACTTTTCACCTACCAACCACTACCACCACTACTTTACTACTACTGCTACTGCAAATACTATGCAACCAATCTACTGTGCGTTCGTATCACGAAAGATTCCACGACGAGGAGCACGCAAATTTGCTAAACTCCATGTGGCTAACAGCCATCACGTTCCTATGCGTGGGATATGGTGATATTGTACCAAACACCTATTGTGGACGCGGTATAACGCTTACATGTGGCATGGTGGTAAGTATTTTGGCAAACGTAACAAAACGTAAAAAATTCCCACATCTGCACCATAAGAACTGAAACCCAACAGAGACAATTTTTTTCAAATCACGGTAGTACCATCTTCGAACGATAATACGATAAATCTCAACCTAAACGTAGGGTATACATACATACATGTAAACAGCTCTTAATTGATATTATTAATATGTAAATAGTATGTATGCAAATTGGTAATGCAGTATATGCAGAAGTCGAGGTAACGGATCAGCAGTTGGTTGGTTGTTTAACGTCTATAGATACATAGTATATATATAACATGTACGTATATGTATGTACATAATAAGCGTTTGTATTAGTGTATGTATTTACAATTAACTGTATTTTAAGAACTTTTTGATATTTTGTATGTGATTTTCTCTGAACCTACATACATACATATGTATGTAAAGATACTTGAATCGTAGTTATTACTTGACTAAAGGCTTTTTGAGGATTGTCGTTTGAGAATGA
Source organism: Bactrocera neohumeralis (assembly GCF_024586455.1). Classification (NCBI taxonomy): domain Eukaryota; kingdom Metazoa; phylum Arthropoda; class Insecta; order Diptera; family Tephritidae; genus Bactrocera; species Bactrocera neohumeralis. The sequence continues at coordinate 38,841,816 of NC_065922.1, read as the reverse complement.
TATTGCATATACGCATCCTTTCGTTCGGACACTTATTCAAATTCATGCTAACATTTAACGGAAATAATATTATATTATTTGAAAGTATCGAAAGCTATTTTAATCTATGCTAATTATAAAATTTAAAACAAAAAGTCCAAAAGTCGGCATTAGAATTTTTTAAAAAATTTCGTGAAAGAATTATATCCACTCGCAAGTCAGAAAAAAGCGTGTTTTTTTTTTTTTATGGAAGAGACATTTTATTTAATAAATAAGAAAAGAAATGTAGATTAAAACGAGTATTTGATGGTGAAGAGCAAGTCACTGCCTAAAATTATATGAAATGCATTGAAAAATCTGATCCAAAAACCGAAAAATATTTATTATTATTATAGATAAATACAGGTAATGATCGCAGGACTAGCCAAAATATTGATTTTTGCGAAAACGGCGGCTTCAAAAAAAGTCGTTTTTTTGTGGAAAAATTAACACTTCAGAGTGGTTCAAAAAATCTTATTACTTCGATAATTTCCTGAGATATACATCAATATCGGGCACCGATTAATTACACTAAGCGAAAAATTTCTTACAAATATGACCAAATTTCCAAATTATTATCAAATAATTGTATGTACTTTCGATTCACATTCACAAGTGGACATAACCTCTGAAATCAATAAAGAGAACACTGCTTTATACTTTGCAATTTTCATTACTTTTCTTACTCTCTCTTGTGTCATTCATTCTTCTTAATTCCTTTCAATCACCTTTCATGAATTATGTGTATGTGTATATAAACAATATCAAGTAACTATCATATTCTGAATAAATCAACAAATTTGACAATTTTTATGCCAATATTTCATTTTTGGCAGCTTTCCAACCTTTATCGCACATTTCGATGACTGAGTGCATGGTTAATTTTGTAATTTTTTTGTTCATAATTAAATTTTCGAAATGTTATCACTAATCATGTAGCTTTGAAGAATCACCAAACAAAAATAACTTTGCTTTTGAAAAGCAACATAGGAGCTTAAACCACCATACCCACTTCTTACGTTTGAAATAAAGGGAATCATTAATTATGCATTTTTACTAAAAAAATTATATAGGTTTGCAAATATAAAAGTTTCAACCAGATCTATATAGTCAAAATATATAGAAAATTATACAAAATTTGGACCATAACATATTGAAATTATTTATTCTATTTTTAATATATAGACATTTAACGTCCCGTGTTCCACCGGGTATAATAATACATCAGCCACTTTTCGTCGGGTGTATGATGTGTGTTAAAATATTAGGGGGATTCTCTTGCTCTTGCAAGATTGCACGATGACAAAAAATGCAAAAATCCTATACCGAAATATGCAAGGGCACGAGAGAACCCATTGCAGAATCTGGTGATATATGAACAGCTGATTCGGCAAATTAATGTAAGTGGCTATTGTGCATGAATATTGTGAATTGGCGCACCTTTTGCATTCATTCTTAACAAAAGACTGTAACAAATCTTTATAATTTAAATAGACATTATAAAATCTATTTAAAACTTACCTTCCTCAACAATTTAATGGCGAAATATGCCTTTATGTAAAATGACAGCTAAAACAGGGTTGCAATTATATTTTTACCATAAATAAACATGGGTTTTGGTCTGATATATTTTACAACCATTGCAAATAATTTTCTGCGTGTGTTTGTTGTTGTGCCGTTGCACCAAGTAGAAAATTCTGCAATTCGTGCACCGCGTAAGGATTTTGCAAGAGCAAGAGAATAGCCTTATTGTATTCTAGACTCTACAATATACATATGTATATATGTACATATTTATATGCAAGGAAACGTATAGGTACTTGTTAATGACAAACAAGAGCTTCCAAATTCGATAGTGTTCACTGAGTTCAGATAAATGATTACTAGTCGGCGCTTCAAACAAGTTCTTAAATTAATCATTAATAAAATGACTAAACGTATATTAACTGACTAAATTAGGAGCAATTTGAGGCGCCTTTAAAAACTCTGATTTTAAAACGATGAAGTATGTACAATTTTTATTAAAAATTAATATTCGTGAAAAAGGCACCCGCGTTTACTTATATTTCAACAAATAGAAAGCATAAATTATGATGTGCACTAAGGTAATTTAATAAGATATGTATGTACATACATTCGTGAAAACCTCTCGATGAATACATATGTGCATATAATGTGTTTAATGTGGATATGTGCAAATATATACGTTGTGTATTTGTAACCTTTTAACACCATTTTATTAACGCATACTCGTACGAAAGCAGTTGCCTCACATTAAACATCAACTTAAAAAGTTATTGTATTTTTTCATATTTGCTTGAACATTTCGCACTGTTGCATACAGAAACAACCCTTTTTATGTGTGTGTGTATCTACAACCCGTACAGGTTTCATGACGAAGAACATGCAAATCTTTTGAATGCAATGTGGCTGATAGCAATAACATTTTTAAGTGTCGGTTTCGGTGATATTGTACCAAATACGTACTGTGGACGTGGTATTGCCGTCAGTACAGGAATAATGGTGAGTGCTGCAGCTTGCGACACGTACATGTTTGTACATACATAAGTAAAACATATGTACCATAAGTATACACCAAGGTATATTGTATAATTTACAAAACTTAACAATAAGTCAAAATATATACATATGTCGGCATACTAAATAGTAGTAAGTTCATACTATTGTAAGCAATCCAATTTGGAAGACTTCGAAATTACAAAATGAAAATTAAGTACTTTTTTACAATGATATCATTCGATATAAGATAAGAATTTCAATTGAATGTTGAACTAATTCGATTATATTATATTATTAAAATGGATTCATCTACATTTTTTTAAGTTTATTCAAACCGTTTTCTAAATTGTAAAAAAGTGATTATTTTCTAACGTAATGCGATTCGAATTGAGTTCCACACGCTATATGAAATCCATAAAAGATATAATTCTAATTAAGGGGCTATACCAGTGTGACGCATGAAAAATTAGGCGATTTTCGTGAATTTTTTTAAAAGAAAGTACTAGATTGAATGTTTCGACGTTCTATGGACGTAATAAAGTACATTTTTAGCTATATTAAATTTTTTTTTACAAAAATATTGAAAAATAACGGAATTATGTGCTGCCTGCGGAAGTGCCGAAAAAAAGTGCCTCAACTGCTGGCATGATTCCGGTCGAATGAGTAGCTGAAACAAAAAAATTCAAAATTTTTATTAAACTTAAATATATTTTCTTTACAATGAACTACGATCTTTGAAAAATATCAAAAATTAAGAAAATGGCGTAATTTTGAAAAAAAAAAAAATCGTTTTTTGACGAAAAAAATTGTCGTTTTTTAATGTCAAATTGACAATTTTCAACCAATCAAAAAGATCGTAGTCCATTGTATAGCAAATGTATTCAACTATACCCAGTTTTAATTTGAAGTCGATCGGTCAATTATATATGTTTGCACCTCTGAGCGGTCGCTGTTTAGAACGCTGCCATTCAAAAACTATTCAAGATACGACCTTGCCGATTTCACAGGATATTTTTGAATATATAAACTATCGAAAAAGCAAAAAAAAAAAAATTTTTTGAAAGTGTCACACTGGTATAGCCCCTAAATTGGTTTGTGTTGTATTTAACATTACATAAATAGAAAAAATTATTAAATGAAAATTTTTAGTAATCCATTTTTATAAGATATTTAATTTATATTCGGGGTACTGCATATTTTTTAACTGAAATTATTACTAATAGTAAACAAAAGTTTCGTTACAAACAACAAAAGTTACGCTTCAACTATTTTTTTCATAGTGACAAAAAAAAAACAGTATTTTTCCAAACGATTGATAATGAAATCTGTACTCATTAGATTATAATATTTCAAATTTAGAGATCTGTATATCTGATATCTGAGATTGTATATGTAGGTGAATAAAGCATTGAACTTGCCCGATTTAAACGTTCATATATTTTACTGGTGAATTAATGGACTAAAGAAATGTGTTTAACAATAATTGCTTTTTATTCCCATAATTCAATTTGTTGTTTAATGATAATTAAAATAAATTGTCCTAAACAGTCTCTAATGAAAATTCGTCTACAAAAACACTCGCCTCAATTCAGATAATATTATTATGTTATGTAGCTACTTATTACATATAATGCACTCTTTGAAAAAAATACGGGAAGTTTTATTGGATTACTGTGATCAAATTGAAAGGTGAATTTTGTCCATTTCATTTCGAACTTTCCAGTCAAAATATCACTTGGAAAAATCCTCCGTCGTGATGGCCATCAGAGCCTGCTTTGATTCAGCTTTTATATCCTCAATTGAGTTAAAGCGGTGTCCTCGGAGTGGTCATGTGAATTTGTTGTATAGCCAGAAGTTACGCGAAGAAAAATCAGACGAATGCGGTGGTTGCGGCAACGATATTAATTGAAAATGTGAAAAAATTGTGTTTTAACGCACTTTTTTGTTCAATAAATTCAGACATAGTAAAAATCGAAGAATTCACTTTTAGAGCCTCACAAAACGACGCGTATCTCAAATACTAATAAATATTTTGACGTGAAATTTAGAATAGATGTCACTAACAGTACTACCAACTTACAGAAAAAAGCATAAATTAAAAATTCAGCTTTCAAATTGATCACATGAGTACTTACATTTATAAATTACTAAATTGAATTATTATTGCTAAAAAAAAACTTTTGTATCAAATTTTTTTATTATTATTATTATTTTATTGTTTAAAACTCTTTATTCATGTTTCAAATTTAACTTAAATTTGTCTATTACTAATGTTCGCAAAATTAAAAAAAAAACTAATTCTTTTGACTAGATTGTTGTGATTGAAATATGTATAGAAAAACAGCATTTTTTTTGCATTCAATTGATATGAAATTATACTGTCCATGCATAATATTGTCAAATAATATCTAGGGAGAGTTTAATTACAGCGCATCAATTTTGAAATTAATGTTTTCGGAATTTCGAACATCCGTTATTATTCTGAACTATTTATATATAACGGTTTTGTTATTGTTGGTTATTATTTCGGGGTATATAAAAGCATATGTAAATTGCATAAATAAAATAAATAAGTTATAGTTCTTTCATTTAAGTTATTGTTGTAAGTCAGTTATTTGCTAAGCTTGGAAAGTCTGGAATTGGGAAGCTCAGTTTCATGTCATACTTGACTTCAAGGAACTAGCATGATATTAGTTGTGAGATTTTGTCGTTTCCTTTTTTTGCATCACACCAGTGATAAGGGTCCATCATAAAGATTGATTACAATTACATATATTCACGCTCGTTGTTCTTTCAAATTTTACGATGGTTCTTCACACAGCTTTAACACATTCTATATAAATAATTATTATAAGTGCTCAGATATGTAGTAGTAATAGTGATCAAGTACTTTATCTCAAGAGCTTAAATAAGACGAACTGCAAATAATATTATCAACTTCTGATGTGTAAAACAGAGCCGTAACATAAAATACAGATAATAAAATAGTATGTATTTAGGAAACGTCGGGTTGAGATTTAGAAAATGCTACGAAAATAACTGCCACTGATGTGTCAAAGCACCAGACAGATACCAAATATACATTTGGGACAATGTGTATATGTGCATAATACTTACATATTTAATAACACTTTATATCTAATTACAGGGTGCCGGTTGCACGGCCTTGCTTGTCGCGGTTGTTTCGAGAAAATTGGAGCTCACCCGGGCTGAAAAGCATGTTCACAACTTCATGATGGATACACAACTAACGAAAAGGGTATTCGAGAAAAGTTTTAGATATTCCTAAAAGTACAATACAAATCGTATTTTTATCTTCTTAAACTTTCATTTTTATTATATTTATGCAAATAACTCGTTTAATTAATAATCTTTTTCATAAGATAGTATTATAATTAACAGTTCTTTACATTTTAATTAGTCCAAATTAATTGAACATTATATTTTCTTTATCAAGCTTATTTATTTATATATTAAGTATATAAAGTTGTCTTTAAAATCAGAAATTCAACAACAAACGACATGAATGTGAACTTTAGGGCCAATTCTACATTTTGAGAATACAGTTTCCACTTAAATATTATATACTCACGTTTTCCGTGTATAGGAGTTTGAGTTTATACACAAGTAATCACTACCAATTCCTCACTGTTGAAATAACATAAAGCTTCCACTCAATATTTGATTGGAACTTAGTGATTTAATAAATTAACTTAAACGTTTCTTAAATCAAAATATTTTTTTAGAGCATAGTTGATGAATTAACTTATTCTGTTCTACAATTTACTTATGGATTTACTCGAGTCTAATTCCATAGCCCATCATCTGAAAAATAATTCTAAGATCACGTTTTATAATAACTCCATTTTTAAATGTATGTTAATAGAAATGTTTACGTATAAAACTCGTTTTTAAAACAGTTTGTGTTCGTAACTCATCCAACTTTGCTAAGCTTACTCTTAATATTCATCTAACGGCAATATTTTGGTGGCGTGGTATAATCTCTATATTATTCAATCAATCATTATTTTTACAATCTAAGAGAACATTTTAATAATTTACAATATAATTAGCCCAACACATTTATTTTAAAAATTATTGAAATAAAACAATAAATTAGATAAAAAAAAACTCTAATAAGTCGGAATTCCACATAAGTTAGTTTAGCAAAAACATATTTTATATAAAATTTACTCGATACAAGATTGATTTACTGCTATGTATATATCCATATTCTATATTAATGTATGTATGTATATAATAAAATGCACGTTATTCTAACATATTATATTGAAATTATTCATTAAAATTTATTCCATTTCTTCCTTGCGTCATAATTTTAGCTGAAAAATGCAGCGGCAAATGTTCTTCGTGAAACTTGGCTCATTTACAAACATACAAGACTAGTAAAACGGGTTAATCCCGGACGTGTAAGAACCCACCAAAGAAAGTTCCTTCTAGCTATATACGCGTGAGTATTCTAGAGAAACCTGTCTCACAATTTTTATGTGCAATGTACTCTGTGAAAGTCGTAATAGTTATTCAAAATTAAACATTGTACAAACAGACAATATTCCTCAATTTCTTCAGTGTCATTTGAGCACTGGCCAAACTTTATACTAATGTAATATTAATAATTTTGCTTTGCAAGTTTTTTGTCCCACCCAATAATCACCTCAAGCGACCCTCCACAAAAATTTCGAACTAATAATGTTTGCTTACAAGCATGTTATTTATAACATTTGGGCTAAAGCCCTTTTTATTTCAATACTAATTTAAATATAATGTGTTTTTCCATATACATACATTCACAATTCTCGCAATAATAAATGCATGTGTGTAAATTCCATTTTTGGCACCCCTATAATCATTCAGTGGCTATATCCACATTTGCATACGTGAACGTTAGTGTATGCTTTAGGAATTTCTAATACAATATTAATCAACCACATGGAAGGTGTTGAATATGCATATAAATATCAGTTCATGATTTAAAAAAGTTAATCTAAACTCGTTTTACTAGCCTGTAACTAGGTTGTAAAGCCCTGTTTACATAAAAATACACAAGCCATAAGACATGTATGGATCAGCTGTTAATAACATTTATGTAACAGTCGTTAATTTTCTAGAATTTCGTATCTCAAGCCAATATGATCACTTTGCTTCACACATTTACATACCCCTAGTTTTAGTAAAATTGTAAGTGTCTCTCTGCTTTCCCATTAACATTGTGTAAGCTTGTCGGTGTTGTTGGTGGACTTACACTAAAATGTAAACTCCAATTTTCACTTTGAATATTAATATCCATAATTTCGTTAGTGTTAAGATTGCAGAAGTCTCTACTTCTTCTTCTTTACCTCTCACACTTATCTCTCACAACAATATTTAAATATGTTGTGTGGTGGTTCTTCTAGAAACTACAGAAAGTATCCCCCGGTTTTAGTGGTCAACATGAGATTGAGATACGATTTTCTGCAATCTTAACGACGAAATTTATTTCTACTGCTTCGTATTTTTCAACAAATTTGTCCCAAAAATTAGAACAAGCATGTATACATGCAAATACATATATAGATGTACATATGTATGTATAAGGGTGCGTACATATTTAATGATTAAAAAGTTGTTTTAAGCTGAATACTTTCGTCGAAGCAAGGAACTGTAAGTGATGTACTTTAAGGTGATTGAATTTTATATTTCATCGTTCCATTGAAGTTTGGTGTTTTTAGCTTAGATTAAAATCGAATTATATTTAAGAAAATTTTTTGTCTGATTCACTTAAAGATTGAGTAAATCAATGGAAATTAGTTACCAATCTTTTTAAATAATTGCCTCTATATAGTTAAGCTATTCTCTTAAATACGTATAAGAAAGTTCAGTGTTCAAAATGTTTCGGCTATTTTATAGAATAAAATTTAGTGGAAAGAAGGAAGAACATTTCCGTTTCCCGTAGTATGTCGGATACACTTAAGCGCTTGATATTATTTGATATTTTAAGTAATCTTAACATGCATTATTAAGGACAAAACATTGTATAGCGCAACAACTTTCACAAATGTAGTGAAATTACAAAAAAGAAATATACGCCTGTTTTAAATAAGTAAATAAATGTGCCTAATTTAAATTTCAGCTAGAAGTCATATAAATTTCATGGTCGTTGATTGTTTCTAGTTACAACACTTAAGGTTTCCCCGACTCATAAACAAAAATTATTATGATATATACAAGTATTAAAAATAAATATTTTGTTCTTTAAACAAAAGTATAGGTAATTTTATATAAATTTAATATTTAATAATATGAAAGATATTTTTGTAATTGCTCTAAAACCATTTCTAAATATTAATTTTATAAATTTTAGCTATCCTCTTGAAAACACTGTTCTATAATAATCTTTTACATTAAAAACTAGGTATGGGGGTTCTAAAATTAAATTAGTTACTCAACGTCAGTTATAATCATTAACGGGGTTTTCCAATAAGAGTGAAATGATTAAAAAAAACACACTAATTGACTTCAAGACTTGTTTTGTAGGAACGAATTCGATGAAGCAAATTTTCGAGTTCTTTTTCCACTAGTATCAAGTAATATGTTATGAATAGCACGTTCACTATTGATTTCTAAAGCTTGAAGACAGTCTAGTTTATTGCTAAAGTCCAATGATTTCAAATAACCCCACAAGAAGTAGTCTAATGCTGTTAGGTCATACAAGTATATTCTTTAAATAATAGAATTTCTTGCAATAATTGGGTTGTTGTACATGCTGTGTGGCACTTGGCCCCAACTTGTTGAAACCAGATGTTGTCAACATCAACATTTTCCAATTGCGGGCAAAAATAGTTGGTTATAATTAATCTATACCGCTCTCCATTGACAGTAACAGTGTCACAGTGTCGCTTCATTTCGAAAGAAGTACGGACCGAACCAACCACACCAAACTGTCAATTTAGGTGAATATAATTGTTGTTCATGAATAATTTGTTGATTATCTTCGCACCGGAATCGTTAGTTTTGTTTTTTAACCGCACCACTTAGATGAAAATGAGCCACATCGGAGAAGATGATTTTCTTAAAAAAATCAGTATCATTTTTAAGTTGTTCCAAGGCAAAATCAAGCAATTCACGCCGTTTACTGTGGTCCAAAGGCTTCAGTTCTTGAATGAGAACAATTTTATACAAATGCAACCTCAAATCATTTCTCAAAATCCACCAGGTTGTGGTTTTAGATGGTCCCAATTCTTGAGAGCGTCTTGAAATCGTCAATTTGCGGTCTTCGCAACACTTGCTCGAACGGCAGCAATATTTTCATTACTTTGAGCAGCTCTTTGTGTTGTGGGCACTTGAACATTATGTAAAGAAAATGTACGCACAAAATTTTCAACTATTCGACGAATAGCGTGGACGATTATTACGACGATAAAATAGCAAAAGCGCACGAAAAATTCCAATTAGAGAACGATTATTTGATAATAAAATTGAACAATTTGTAAATTGTAAACATTACTGAATACAATTAAAAAAATTACAGATCACCACATATTAAAAGTAGCCGAAGTGACAATTAGAAATCAAATCATCCTTATTGGAAAACTGGCCCTGGCACTGGCACTGTCTTAGGATGACTTGGAAACACTTTATTAATAAATTTTAATCATATGTTAATTTTTTATGTACAAAGTGTTGAAGCGAAGAAAAAATTGAACACTCTATGTTCGTTACAATGTGCGGTTCTGCTGATTTTTTAATTTTTTAATTGTCATTCCGGCCCTTTTTAGTAGTGAAAGGAGACTCTTTCCGAAGACATAATTCTTCTTCGAAATTACGTAATGATTATTTACGCGAAATATTTATGACGAAATAAAATAAAAATGTTTCGTTAAATATGAAAACATGCAGAATTATAAATGAACCACTGCATTATTAAAGATTAATATTTTTTTATTAAATCACTGGAAATAAATATGCACATAATACGATTATTGATGTCCCAATGTTTCACGGACTTATAGCGCCTCATTTTCATTTTAATTTATATAAAGAAAGGAAAAAAATAGTTCCACAAAGGATTTTAACAAAGCAAAGTTTTTTCGACACCAAATTCAACTGCAATAAATTTAAATTTATATTAATCGTATATTACCTAAGTAAGTAGACAATTGTTTCGTCTAATGAATTTTTCGATTTTTCTGATGTCAAACAGGTTACGAAAGGTTAAAATGGATCAACGAAAACTAATGGATAATGCCAATACAATAACAGACATGGCGAAGGTAAGGGATGAAATAATTTACACTTGGTATTCATTACATTAAACATTAAATTATGATCCACTTACAATAATACATACATATATGGTATATATAATCAAAAATTTTAATTTTCAAATATTGGCACAGAGGTTACATTTGCATTGCTCATAGATATGTGTACATATGTAACTATCTTTAAACGAAGTAAGGCTATATATTTAGTTATTTTTTAATGCAGGTGTACTTAGTTTTCTTTCTATACTACCATAACTTCAACAATCGAATCTAAATAGACACAAAATTGGCATAGTATGTCTGTCCGTCCATAAGCGTCAGCAAGAATTATTTAAGTCCAGAAAACAATTGGAATGTTAACGATGTGAAACGTTTTTATAAGCAAATTTAATGGAATGCAGTAAATTCATTATTGTGGACTGACTGACCTGATGAACGCATGGGTTTTTTAATTTCTCGACTCTTCTGTGTCTTCGTCAGCAACTTCGTCAGCTTCTTCTTCGATATCCTGTGCAAAGATCAGCTTTAGTGAATGTATAACAATGCATCGCGTTCTCTATAGATGTGACTCCATTTTTCTTTGAAATTTTTAGTTTTTAATCAATTTGTTCTTAGTTGTTATTATCCCTGATCACAGCGACAATCGGTTTCTTTATAATTGTAAAGAAAGGAACTGCGGTAAAATGTTGAAACAATTTATGGAGTGTGTTTTTTATTCCCAAAAATATCCTTTTTAGGCTGTTATGTGCTCAATAACCAGAAATACTATAAAAATGTATGCAGGTTTGTGTGAAAAGTTAAAAACAGCCCCGTCAAGATGATATTTCAGTAGTCATATTTAAATTAATCTGAAATTTTTACTGAGATTTTGAAAGAGTTAAATATTTTAAATGAACAAAAGGAAGGGCAAAGTTCGAAACTCATACTATAAAAAGGATGAAAATCATATTTTCAAATACGTATACATATGTATCATTGGTTCCTAATGTACTATATATTATACAGAGAAGGCATCAGATGGAATTCAAAATAGCGTTATATTGGAAGAAGGCGTGGTTGTGAACCGATTTCACCTATAGTACATGTTTGGGATTTCATTGAAATCGGTCAGCTCCTGAGATATGGTTCTTGGTCCAAAACGCCCATTTTCAATTTTTAAAAAAAAGTTAAAAAGAGCTTCTGCAATTTCTTGTAAAATTTAGTGTTTCTGACGTTTTTTGTTAGTCGGTTAACGCACTTTTAGTGATTTTCAACATAACCTTTGTATGGGAGGTGGGCGTGGTTATTATCCGATTTCTTCCATTTAAAGAATGGAAATGCCTGAAGAAAAACTCTGTAGAGTTTTTTAATAGTTTTCGTACAGCTTTTACTGGAGTCTTTTTTGCGTTTTCTTGTGCCAAATTTCACTTTAATAGCTTCTCTTATGGAGCCAAGGAATACGTGTACCAATATCATGATTTTAATAGTTACATCGGAAAGAATATATTTCCGTAATCATAAGGTCTACTCGCATTTTAAATTAATCTGAAATTTTTACTTGAGATTCTGAAAGAGAAAAAATAAATATTTTAAATTAAAAAAAAAACAGAATGTTTAGGACATAAGAAGCTTCGATCATACCAAATAAAATGAAAATTTTCATATATCTTTTGAGGTTATGTTTTTTCACATGCTTACAAAAGTTATAGTCCATTTCCATTGCCATCTAACTCTTTTTATAAGACCTGTTTTTAACTCTTAAAAACTCAACCACGCCCCTCCCCTTTTTTTCCTGGATAATAAGGTAGTGACAGCGTTCAATTCATTTTTGATGGTAATAACTATAAATCAAAATTCTGTCAAATTAAGTTGTAAAAATACTTTTATCTCTGAATAGATAAATATAGAATAGGTATAGCTGTCTTTTAATTCGCTGAACTATGTCAATGTCGTCGTATATCTCATACAGCTTATCGTTCCATCGAATGCGATATTCGCCGTGGCCAACGCGCAAAGGACAATAAATCTTTCGCAGAACCTTTCTCTCGAAAACTCATAACTTTGACTCATCAGATGTTGTCATTGTCCATGCCTCCTTGTTCGTCGAGAGAGCACTTTACTTCTCAATTGCCTACTCAGTCCGAGTTGTCAAGAGCTATTCTTCGTTGGATTTCTAGGCTGATATTGTTGGTGGTGTTGATACTGGTTCCAAGATAGATGAAATTATCTAGGACTTCGAAGTTATGACTGTCAACAGTGACATGAGAGCCAAGTCGTGAGTGCGACGACTGTTTGTTTGATGATAGGAGAAATTTCGTCTTGCCCTCGTTCACTACCTGCTTCCTTATCCAGTCTCGAAAAACCTCGTTTGGTATCGGAACGGGTCGGAGAAGTCTTTCCCGATCCTGACGGACCTTTTGGTATTGCTCAACGTCAGCTTACACAGCCGTATTAGTTTTGCGAGGATACCAATTAATTGCTATTCGAACTTCTTCATGGTCGGGCAATGGAACATCTGCTCCATCATCATCGATTGGGGAATCGAGTTCGCCTTCTCCAGGCGTTATGCCTTCAGTGCCATTCAGCAGGCTGTAGAAGTGTTCCCTCCATAATTTTAGTATGCTCTGGGCATCGTTTACTAGGTCACCTCTGCGGGTTCCCCAAGTGTATGTCTCGGTCTTGAAACCTTCTGTTTATCGCCGCATTTTTTCATAGAATTTTCGAGCATTACCCCTGTCGGCCAGCTTGTTAAGCTCTTCATAGTCACGCATTTCATCCCGCACGTGTTGTGGTCGATCGTAACGTTGCGAGGTAGGCAGTCTGTTTTCTCTCCGCTGCGTCATGGCACTCATCGTCGTACCAGCTGTTCTTTTGCATTTTCCGAAAACCTATGGTTTCGGTTGCAGCTATACGTAAGGAGCTTGAGAAGCCGTCCCACAGTTCCCTTGTTTATGAGTGCTCTTAGAGAGCAGGAGTGCAAGTCGAGTAGAAAATCGTTGTGATTGCAGCTTCTCGACGTCGAAACTTCCTTGTGTTTGTTGACGTGCGTTTTTGCTGCACAGAGGCGGTTGCGTATTTTGGCTGCAACAAAATAGTGGTCCGAGTCGATGTTAGGACGTCGGAACGTACTCACGTCTAAAACACTGGAGACGTGTCTTCCGCCTATTATAACATGATCGATCTGGTTGGTGGCTTTTCGATCCGGAGACAGTCAGCTGATAATAATCTACGTTCGTAATTAATTGCTTTAGCACGTTTTACTACGATGAGATTTTAGATTTTAACTATTAGAAATACTAGAATCGGCTATTTAGAGTACTATAATCCGCACTTATTGTAGTACCTACACCATGGGGGATATTGAATGAAATGGCTAAAATAAAAATGGAAGCTGGGATTAAAAATAATTTATTATTAAAAACATAACGTTTATTCACTACAAATGAGTTATATCCCAACTACATTGTACATTACATTCGTGCGTTCCGCGGATGTTATAGCTTTTAATAAACGGACTAATTCATATTCTTTGGCACAAATGTTTAGAAGAAACTGCTGGATGATGCCCAATTAGTTATATTGGTGCTAATAACGATTTATCGTGAAAGCTCAGTTCTAATACCTCTATAACGCCCAATATTCCATCACTATAACCTTAAAAGTAAACGGACAAACGATTATACAAGTCAACTAACTTTTAATTATTTTAAACTTTTATTTTATTTACAATTAATGTTCCTGCTCAATTAATAGCCGAATTAAAAGAGAAGCTTTATTCTACATACTTATAATATCACCAATTTAATATTCTGACGTCTCGACGACGGCAGCGCAAGGCGTCAGAAACGACCCAAACTGTTAGTGGCGTGTTTAAATTACTCTAATTGCAATTTAGCATTCTTTTAGTGGGTAGCGATAAATATTCCGTCATGCATTTTGTCGAATTGTGTTAACTTACACTTCCATTTATAATTTTTTTGCAAACATAAGTATGCTAATTAAATACTTTAACAATATTTTAGACTCAAAACACGGTCTACGAGATCATTTCGGACATGTCGAGTCGTCAAGATTCTATTGAAGAACGACTCACAAATTTAGAGGACAAATTGCAGTCATTGCAGGTATATTAAAAATTATCAGAACCAACTTTCATACATACATATGTGTGTGTAGTGTATAATTATGTAATATATAAACATTTGTAATTTGTCCTTGTAGGAACATTTAGAGAGCTTACCTGACGTAATATCTCGTTGTCTAACTCAACATCAAGAAAGGATAGAACAACGCAAGAACTTTCTACATCCAGATGCAGCAGCTACTTCAGTGCAGGCGTCACCACAGTCCCTGTTCAACGCATCTCCGATGTTATTTCCCCACTCAAGGTTTGTGTAGAATTTATCTGTTTCTCATGTATGTGCAAATGCTTCTCCTTGCACTTAAGTTTTCGGTTTCCTCCCTATCCACTTCCACAAAATTTTACACTTTCATGCAGAAAAATACTTGAAGAAATGCAGTGCTCGAACCGAAATTCTCGCATTGGCTCTTGTTTCATGTGAATCGGTGAAATTTAAGTTTAATATGTAATATTCTAGACAATGAAGAGTGATCAATTGTGACCAATTAACACCTTAGAAGTGATTTTTATCCATGCCTGAATGGTTGGTCAAACCAATCATAACAGCCCTAAGCCCTTGTGATCTCTCTAGAAATTTTCCAACGCGGTATGAATTTACGCTTACAAAAAAGAAAGTCTATTGTCTGTTATATAGCCTGTGTTACAGGATGATTCAAAAGTAAACCACCAGTTTTAAATACAAGCCCAAATGGCAAACTGAATGACATACCTTTTCAAAAACAATACTAAATAATATTATAATGCAATAAAACTCGTTTCTAAAGAATGAGAATCTGGATAATGTGCATTATTAGTTACAGTTTACCGAACACGATTTTCTAATTCAAGTACTTTGCTAGATCTTATTTAAAATATTGTACATAGTTTGATAAATCAATTTAGAGTAACTGTTAGTACAGATATCTGCCCTGCAAAAACTCATACTTAAAACCAAAAAACTTTTGATCATTTTTTTAAATAAATCAGTATATTTAATGTTATTAACCGTGATCAAACTGCTTGCTTTTTGCATAGAAGTGTTCCCTCATCCAATAATGTTGCTGCAACATACCATTGGCCAACCAGTCCTATTTTGCCACCTGTATCTAGTAGAACTCCACATTTAGTGCCTGATACTCACATGCCATCGAATGGATCTGCCGCAGTTAATAGCTACGCATCTTCCAATAAATATGGCAGCTGAATAGAAGAAATTGAGTGCTCCATGCCCGTCACAAACATCGAAATGCCTACCATTACGATACCACTATCTCTAACGTCACCCAAGTTAAATATTGCAAAACCCGAAAATATTATTGCTGGGGTCAAATGCAATTCCGATTTATCATCAAATGTCGGCCGAAGAGTTCCCAATGCTTTACATTTCATCATGGAGACTACAATTTCCGAAGACGCCGAAACAACCATACAAGATTCGCCGGATAGTTCATCAACGACAACACAACTACAAGAAGCACACTCAGCATCACCAACCGTATGCACAATAGCCGCGACGATGGCTACCAATAAATTTACCAGGAAGAGACAACGTCTATATAATAGCTATAGCTTTATAAATAGTGGTAATAGTACTAATTCTAACGATTTCATTTCGAAAACGGACTACTTTAAGGCTTCTTCGAAATGAAAGCGGCCTAATAATTTAAGATATCACCTAGTTCTATTCATACATGTATATACACATCTAACATTGCGTTAACATACGAGTATTTAGATAATTTTTAATTTATAATGATCGGTCAACAAAAGTAATCTTAGAAACATGGAACGTACATACATAAACTTATGTTTTTCCCATATATATATGTATATGGATAATTCAACCGTAATTATGTGTTTTTATATACTATATACTTGTACATATTCATAAATTAAAGAAACGCTGCAAAGAAAATGCGAAATGAGATTTATCTACAAAAGTTAAGTATATTGTTAAAGCTTCCAGCGCTTGGTAGAAATACCATACATCCAAAAATGGTTCTTGTTTAAATTTTGATTGAACTTGCCTCAATATTTTCATCTCCACTGTTCGAATTCCCTTTACTTTTACTTATATGTTGTACATATGTACAAGTATATTAAATCTGTAAATGTTCTACGAATCATTCTGAACAACTTTGTTCCTAAAACCGGTTTCGAGGTAGCGACTTTTGAAGCGAAGTTTAAAAAATCTGAATAATAGGTTCTATGGAAGATATGTATATGTGACCTGGTCTACGAAAAGGGGGCTTAGGTGTCAAAAAAAAAGGAGAACAATTAATGAGATAACGAGAAACTGACGATTATTTTTAACAGCTTTTCCCAGAAAACTAGTTTTCGCACGTTAGCCCCCTTTTCGTAGACCAGGTCACATATGTTATAGTTGTGCGATCGGACCTATCCGAATATCTTAAAAACTGATGAACCAATTTGCATGATCCCTAAAAAACTTCGCCGCAAAAATCTCTGACTCGAAACTGCATTTAGACCCATAGTCTCGTAGGAAAAGTTGTTCAGAACGATCCGTAGAACATTTTTTGGCTTCTGTAAATCAAACCGCTTTAAAATATATGTACATATATATATATTAAGTTAATTTACAACTTATTTAAATCGTTTATTGAACAAAAAATTAGTTGTCCATTTTATACATATTCTGATGTGTTCTTCTGAACTTCAAGAGAAAGCTACATATATCGAAGAGGTTACTGCAAAAAGAAAGCTAATTGTTAATTCATGTACTTTGGACGCAAAAAACATATTGTATACATACATTTTTTGAATTGAAACGAAATTTATTTTACTCTAACTATTTTTAATATACTTTCAATAATAATCTTGATAATATTACTAGAATGTTTTTGTTGCTGAAAAATTTTCCCCAAAAATATTACCTGCTGAATTGATAGTGGTACACTTGCTTATGATTCCACCATGGTTCTGTTTACACCACGAAGCCTCTTAATTAATCGACTAAAGTGGATTCTTGCGAACAGAGCACAATCACAGAAACATCTTACACGGATATTAAAATCTGGAGATATATGTATAGTACATGTTACATAAGCGTACTAATTGAGGAAAAGACATCAACGAAAATTTATCAAAAAGATACGTATTTTCATTTACAAAATTTTAAAAAGATCAATATAATATAATGAGTATTATTAATTGCACTATACGGCAAAAACCTTTTTTTTTTTTGGTTTTTGACCAAATGAATTGAGTCAGAATTGAAAAAGTATTCTCCAAAACTTAAATATTTGCCTTCGCAGTATGAGATTAAGCTTATTTCAAGCATAATTATTAATTATGGTATACAAGTATAAGTTACTAAAAATTTCTGCTTATTTCAAAGAGGTAAAACATTTGTCTGTCAGGCTTGTGTATATGACAGATGCTATAAGTGACCAAAGTCAGATTTTGAAAAAATTTAAAAAATTAATTCAATTAATTTGAAAAATTTTAAGAAATTCGATATTGTTGTTGTAAAGGTTGTGATTTTTCTTGTATTTGTATTGTGCGTATATTATTTAGTATAAGGTCCAAGTGTAAGATGGTGAAGATTTTGCTAATACTGGAATTGTTTGGAGTGCGTTAAAGACAATTATCATGAATGTGATGGACAAACTCTTTCATGTTAATTATGGTAAATATGTAAATATTCTGATAGAAGCCTTAACGAAAGCGAGGTTCATTTACTGCATGTTCCCCTCGATTTGTTAGAAAAGCAGTTCTTAAGCGAATCTGATGAGCAGGGAGAACATTTTCGCATAATCGAGGCTCCAATGGGCGCCCGCTACAAGAGGAAACAATTGACACCATGAAAACAGATATACAAGTATGTACTATGTTGGTGGCTTAAAATCGCACTAAGAAATTTCGTTGAGGTCTATGATTATGATGAACATTGTGAGGAGAGGAAAACTTATTTCGTACTTCGAAGCAAATATTTCGATTTTGGAGAAAAACTGTACGAAAAACGCAGAAATGACTTTTTCACTTATAACTCAATATCTCGAAAACAATTGCTTTGCTTCTATACCAAGCCAAGGGTTCCACAAAGTTATTAAAAAAGGTAAAAATATAATTCAGCATGTAGATGATGATAATGAGATTTATATTAAACACAACACAACAAAATCACTAAATTGATACAGAAACTTAACTGAGTAAAGTTAAAAACCAAAATTTGGACCGTTCAAGTCCAGGCTTTGTTATATTTTTTCGTTAAAAGTCAAAAGTACAGAGACCTGAAGCAATTATCGTTTATTTATAAGTACAACAAAGGATATATGGAAAAGACGTAACAACATCGCGTAATTAGTAGACTAATTCTAATTTTTTTAACGTTCGTTTTGTTTATCGCACGCAAATTGTTTTTCGTCGAATGTTTTCCAACTTCCACTTAAATAACTTCACTGATTATTCCAATGAACTTATGTATGTATAGTTATTACAGGAGACCTCAATAAAAAAATATAATATATTATTATTATCAACTTCAGTAAGCAATGGTCGACTTAAAACCCATTATATTCAACACTCTTGTACAGATGTACATTTTAAATACAACTACAAGTGAATTAAAGCGCTGAATAATTATCATCACCTGAAATTTAACAATTAATTGGTCTATTTATGCAAATGGTTAAGGTGTATTGTTTTAATTATTTTGTAACACAGGAGAGAAGATGAAAAATAGCCCGCTATCAGTCAAGAAATTACCGAATTCGAAAATATATAAAATAACATGGCCTATGCATACCCATACTTGCATTATAATTATTGAGTCTCAAACAGCATTTGAAGGACAGACGTACCAATTTGTATATACGATTAGTAATTAGTGTGACATGTTTACACAATTAAAATTTTAAATTTTATAACTGTTTTATTTCGGTTCCATTAATACGGAAAATGTGGTTTGACAGGTTTGACACCGGTTTGCAATTCTGTTCCCAAATAAAAAAATTCTCAACATTTGTATGTAGTTCTTAGTAAAAAATATTTATTGTATAGTATGTAAGACCTAAATAAAATGAATGTTTGTTATAATGATAGTGTGAGTGAGTTCTGTACAATTTTATTCGTGTGATTTTGTAGACAAAATATTTAAATACAGTTTTACCTTTTTAAGGAAAAGGAAAAAAGACTTATATAAGTAATAACAAAACATTTAGATAAACAAAGAAGTATGAACTTTAATTAACGAAAATCCATATTACGCTGCTTACTGAAACCAATCACAATTCTTATTTTAACTAATCAACTTACAATAGAAAATTCTTCTCATGCTATTATGTATGGCGACTGGCGCGAGTATAGTTAGTATATGAGTAGCCATTTACCACTTTTGGTGTATCATGTTTCATCGCTAACCTTTGTTATAGTTTGCAGGAATGTCAAATTCAGTCAGCTACTCATGACTGCTCAAACTGTTCAAGACCAGTTTCCTACAGTACTTTGCATGTTTTGGAATGTTTCCAATTCATAATTTTTTTTTTGTTAAATACTGATCAGGAGTTAAAAAGGGGTGTGGGCGGACAGTTCAAGAATAGATATAAGCCTGGAAAACTTATAGTTTTCGAGATATTTACATTTAAAGTTGAAAATTTCAACTATTTGAAGTTTGTAATTATTCGATTTTAAATATATTTTATATTTTTCGCTATTATTTCCACTAGCACTTCACTAATTCGATTGTAGATATTTATTTTCCGTTATAAATTGCAAAATATCTTTTACTCAATATTTAACTTATTGTTCAATAACAAAACGGTTGCAAACTGATAATAGCTGGTATAACCTTATAGACAACTTTTGTAAATGAACTGAAAGATATAATTATATTATACCAAAATGGCAGGAAATGAGTAAATTTTTAGTTTTTCGGCGGTCTTCGGTGGTCTTCATCCACGCTTCAAAAAATAACCTTAGTCCGTTCAACACGGGTGTGTAGTCAGTTTCTTTCCGTATAACTCCTTTTTGCGTTGGCAGCTTCATAAAAATAACCCTGGTTGGTTTAAACCCGGTTTATTCTCAAGAGAAGAGAAATCTGAAGAAATTTTTATTGTTCATCATCTATCCTTTTATTTTAGTTTTTTTCGTTTGCCACATATATTAGTATTGCAACACTGGTTATTTGTCAGCGTGCAACCGTTTTGTCATTGTGTGAATAAATAGAATTGAACAAAAAGTTAAATATTGAATTGAAGCTATTTTTTTATATATTTTTTTTTTTTTTTTGTTAAATACATTTTATTTGCAATCTATTTTAGTAAATAATAAGCAAATTTGATAACAAAACCATAATAATAATATAATGTGAATAAAATGTGTACAAACAAATCAGTGAAGCACGAAAACACTTTCTTTAGATATTTAATGTCCAAAAATGTTCAAAACTGTTAAACAAATATATCTAAATTTCTATGAAATTCATTGTTTTCCATTTCTTTCTGTATCATTTAAGTATTTCTTGCATAAAATTGATAATTTCTAACAAATACTATAAAAAGTGGTTCCCAAAAATAGAAAGCGATTTAATGTTCATTTTATGAAGTACACTAGTTCAATAACCATATGCAATAAAAAATATTGTTATAGATCAGCAACTATAGCCTAGTCGCCTTGCATAACTCGTAGGTTAGATATAGTACATTCAATCCAACTTTATTGATAGCCATACAAGTTGATATTTTTAACATTTTACACATATGTATGTACACACACATACTTGGACCACTGAAATCAAAGGGTATATGTCATTTTTAAATTCATTCATTTATTGCTTGTGCTTATGACATTCAGCTGACCCTCAAATAGCCTCAAAAAACGTATAAATTTAAATATATTTAAAGGATATGTCACCGTTTTAAATGTTTCAATAATTTTTGGTCACATCACACGTTTCATTTAAATCAATCAATAATGCTGCCACTAAGCGCGCCACAAAAAATTAAAAAATGTCAGAATCTTCAAAATATCGATCAATCATAAATTCTTTTTGGAGCACAACTATTGAACGATCGTAGCGCAAATCTAACATGATTGCCGTTATCTGCATCTTATGTGTCTTATATTCTCAAACAACCAATTTAACTTGTCTTGAGTTCAATTTGGAAAAACATCTAGCAGAGGTGTACATGTTAATTATGTATGCAATTATTAAATTAATGTAAATTACTTAATTATTGTTGAAACAGTTCTTTAAAAATTATATAATTTTTTTTATTAATTAATATTTATCTGCATTGATTAATACCATTTTCATACTTCACACTCATTTTGCCAAAAAAAAAAAATCATCGTGGTGTAAGCACGTGTATACATTTGTATTTTATATGTATTAAAATTACACTGTGTTTTTAAACTTTCATCAAAAAATATCTACATACTATATATTCAATCAATATTGAAAGCATAGGTATGATAAAAGTTTTTCTTATATAATTTCCATTTGAAAAAAAATTCGACCGCAATTGTACTGCATATAAATACAATTACAACCCGTGAAAATGCAAACAACTCATCATAGAAGTGCATATACAAGTAATTCACAAACAATTAAATTTAATTAATCAAGACTGTGGCTAAAAAAGCTTTATCAACCATTAACGTAAAAGAATACTCAATACCAGCTTTAAACTCTTATGAGCACTAATGTCTGGGTTTCAAAAATGTTGAATACCTAAAAACATGTTTAACAAATAGTCAAACCCCGTACTCGGTCATATATTCAGAAAAAAAATCAAGAGTCGAATTTACTACATCTTATTGTAAAAACTTTTATAGAAATCCTTAAGATTTTCAATGTAATTAATTAAATACACTTATTAAAAGCATTTAGTTTGCACTTTATTCAAAAGTATACTTAAATCTTAACACTACTTAAACTGATCTAAAAATAATAAATTAAAAACAATATTAAAATGCGTAAATTTTTGTTCGAAAACAGTAAAATTGTAATTATCTTCAAAATTTCAGCGCATTCACTATAAACCTATACTTTGTGTCGGCGATGATTCCCACGCACTTAACTCATAACTCTCAAAACGCACATTGTTTTCGAATTATACATAGATATTTTGTATAATTTTCTGAATTTACATCATGAACATAGAAACTAAGTTTTACAATTATTTAATTGTGCTGTACTTAAATTGGTGAACACAGAAGCAGCAGTGCTCCCTATGTTTTCATATGTACTATATATAAAACGATTTCTCTTCAAAGATATTACTAGTTACCATTTGCAATAGTTTAAAAACTATATACGAGACTTGAACATTGATATATGAATATTACTTGTAATGCTTTTCCAGTTACAAAAACCTAAACTACATTTGTCCATATTGGGTAAATAATTCATAATTTCAATATTTATTGCAATGATAAAAAACTCGATAAACAATCGTCTTAAATAGTAGTTTCTTATTATGTATATTTTACCATTAACTACGGTATGTGCCGTGATTAGTGTTTCAAATTAGAAAGAAAAGTGTTTTCGATCTTGTTGCGTATTTTTAACTGGAATTCAGTGAAATTGTATTTATGCTTTTTTGAACAATTTAGAGAAATTTTGAGCCAAACTCTACTTGGATTCATTAATATTTGTGATAACTTAACATAACCGCTAAATTTGAGTTGTTATATAACCTCCTAAATATCCCACAAAATTTAACTGATTTTAAAGATAGAGTATTTAGTTGCAATCATTAAACATTCAGCATGGTAATCAACTTTGCAAAGTGGAGTATATCTCCACGAAGTCTGAGACCATAAATATCCGAAAACGAAAACAACACAAAATTCTGTTTTCAATATACATACTTATATGTTTAATGAAGGACAAATAAATCTTTAAGCAAAAAAAAAACTGTAAAATAACGGATCCCCCATTTCTGATTAACGGATCCCCAATTTCTGATTAACGGTTTGTAATTTTTATTTAAATACCAGCTAACAATTTATATTAGTATATAGTATAACATAACTCATTATATAGAACTTAGCAAAAAGCAAACCATAATGAAGTAGAAAAAAATTTATTAAGATATACACGAAAGGACTTGAAGAGAGAAACCTATATAATTCTGCAAATTAAACGAAGAAACTAAACAAAGATTGTTAAAAATGGTTAGATAAACTAAAACGTAATTAAAGAAAAGCTAAATGTTGAAAATAAACTAAATAAAATAAAATTAAGTAAACAAATATTGTTACTCTGTATTAGGTAAAAGTGTTTTGCAAAAGCTTTAATATTTAGGGTGCCTATATTTGCTAAAAATTAGGATTTTACGAAAACAAAACTTTTAAAGGATAAGAATATATTACATAAATATGAGAAAAGAAATCAAAAACCATAGGCATTTTATTAGTTTCATGTCCATTTCCGTGCGTACATTTAGAATAGGAAATTTAATTTTCACAATCGGCTTTATTAGTTGATACATACATACATATATATAACGGACATAATATACAATACCGAATTTCATTATTATGCAAACAATTTAATTATTGTTTGATTGTATTTTTCATATAACATTTATCTAAGCATCGAAACAGATACTCTTTTATTGTTTGTTAATTGATAAATATTTATGTATTTTATTCAATGCACTCAATCTTCTTACTATACGGTTAATTGTTACAAAATTCTTGTACAAAAAGTGAAATGTTCATCTCATAATCTTCAGTTGAACAATGAAAAATTACATAATAAAAATGGGTATACAATTTATGCTCAATGCAACTGATTTACTTACATAGTTAACTGTATATTGACATATTGCTGTTATACAGCGCAAACCAAATTGTTCTGAATATAATTCAAGATATTGGTAAAACACATAAATTTTCAAAATATATGTACGTAGAAAAAATAAATAGAATAGCAATTAAAAGACAGTGCATAAATGTATGGAGAGATGAGAAACAAATAAGAGGATTGAGTGCGATTAGTTATACGCAAACATATAAATATTTTATTTCACGATTACTTAATAGCCACATAGCCACATATATACACATACTTGTATATTCAAGATGCTTTTTTTACTCAGATTTCACACATATACACATTTAGACATTAGTTTGCTTTTTAGTACATTCAATTTATGTTCTTATGTACATGAGTGTGTTTGCAAAATAATATTTACAAATCTATGTACATGTAACACCTCATGATTAAGCAAACCATTATACGAGTATGTAGCGGTATTTTAATTTAATTTTAATTTTAGACAACAGCATAAGAGCAACTGCGTTTGCTTAAATTTAGAATAAGAAATCCAGAGAACAGAAGATTTGTAAAATTATAGTAACATCATCGAGCAAGAGTACTACGAGTAAAACATTAAAATCGTAGTATAATAGATATAGTTATATTTACCTGTACAATTAGTTTCATTGAATAAAAAACAGTTTACATAAAATAATAGTTTCAACCTTTAATTCTTTCTAAATTGAAAAGAATATCAAACAGGTAAGAAGCGCCGACTATTTCAACATTTCACATACTCGAAGCAACGCATGTACAGATGTATTTCGAGTTCGTAGATGGGCGTAATTGGACCACTGCCACGCCCACAAATCTAACTACTACTAAAATCGTAATAAATCAAAAAACAAACACGTCAGAGACATACAATCGCCATCAGCCGAAAACTTATAAAGTGCCATAACTAAGCACTAAATGGAGATATAAAATTATAATTTGGCACAGAGGAACGCAGTGCCAAGGGGCACCTGTGGGTAAAAAATTTTGGAAAAGTGGGCGTGGCCACGCCCTCTACTATGTTTAATGAACATATCTCCTAAGCCACTAAAGCCACAGCAACCAAATTTGCTGAGCTCGAATATTTTAAGAACCCCTACCGACAGTGTGAAATTGAATGAAATCGGTAGATACCCCCGCTCACTCACCATATCACAATACAGTTCAAAACTACTAAAAGCGCAATAAATCCATAACGCCAGAAATATTAAATTTTTTCTCCGAGATGATATGAGAAGGTTTTATGAGAACCGGTGTGAAAATTGGACAATGGGCATTGCACCACCCACTTTTTGGTGAAATCCCATATCTCGGAACCCGACCAACCGATTTCGACTAAATTTAGTACGTCTAATTTTTCTAATATTCCTATGTTACGGTGTGAAAATAGGCAAAATCGGACTACAACCACACGCCTACTTTCCACATAACTCAATTTAAAATTCCATTTGATTTTTTCACTTTCCAGTACACAAATCAAGAAGTGATTAATATAACGGAATAAAACTTTGCAGTAATAATTCCCTTAAAGTATGGCACCTTTTGACCAAAAATAGGTACCGATAGGACTCCAGTGTCTATAGTTGACTTTCGACCGAAAATATCGGTGTCTGTATGTCAAAAAGTGGGCCAATACTTTCCTGAGCCCCCATATACCTAATATAAAGATTTTCGAACTTCAAGGTGACTTTATGCTGGATATATCAGTCAATATTTCATTTATCTTACTGAAATTGCGAGAGCGTGTTTTAATCATGAGTGTATCTTTGGGCCTAAAATGGACAAATTTGAGCGAAAACTTGACCTAGGATTTTCGAACATTCGGCTGACTCTGCTCCACATG
This sequence comes from Bactrocera neohumeralis, assembly GCF_024586455.1. Taxonomy (NCBI): domain Eukaryota; kingdom Metazoa; phylum Arthropoda; class Insecta; order Diptera; family Tephritidae; genus Bactrocera; species Bactrocera neohumeralis. Next base: position 38,815,288 of record NC_065922.1, on the reverse strand, counting down.
ATTGGTGATTGTATGTGAGGTACTTTAATGATGATAGTTAATGGGTAATATCGGTGCGATTTGCGAATACAATTTCTTTCATTCATTTGTTTAATTGTTTTTGCCTATATAGTAGAGTCGTTTATCTTTATTGGTGCGACATGTGTTATTTTGTTAGTCGTATTTCTTGCTGCTTTCCAGAGCGAATTGCCAATAATTTTAGCAGCCTTGAGTTTAGGCAGATAAGTATTGAATGAATTATTTTCAACTGTTTCATTTTTATAAGCTGACACCCAGAAGGAAACGTGGGAGACATAATAAAATATGATGAGCTGAACAGAGCCGAAATTTTGCAAACATCCTTTTCTCTACAAGAAACTTCTCATTTGTCGGAACCACCGATATCTTCCATACAAGTCGAATGATCAAGGTCAAACTCTTGTGTGGAAAACTTTTTATTTGTGAAGGGTATTATAGCTTCGGTGCAACCGAACTTAACGTTTCTTCTTATTCTTCTTCTCTAATATATTCTGTTTTTTTTTTATTTCCCTCTTAGATTGCCACGAAAATCCAATGTGCTCTTCTACTCAGCATTTTGAGCTTGAGTATGGTTTAAAAGTTGCACAAAGCAGTGTGTTTATTCAATAACGTGGTTATTGGATTTTCATACCAATTTGATTGAGGAATGGTCAGAGCTAAAATTGAGCTATCTTCAATGTTCAAAGACCATACATAAGTTGAAGTTCTATACTACTACAACAGACTGTTAAAAATAGATTAATAATAGCTAATATCGGTACCAACATTCATATGAGTGCACACAATGAAAGAAGTAACAGAGCTGCAGTAATTATTGAACAACCCGAACCAACCATATACCTTCCCTTTGCTTTTTGCCGATGACTTTAATGAAATGTGTTGTTTCAAAATGGAATTTTTCTTATATTAGAAATATTAATTTATATTTTATAACAATTTTTTGTAATATATACAATATATTTTTATATGTGTATATATATTTGAACTAGATAATAATATAACATTGTAAGCATATATTTAAATAATTTAAATTGAATAGGCTTGTCACAGTTATATATGTATATTTAATTAAACAACTATTGGCGGAAATAATTACTTCTACTGATTATTAACCACAATTCGAGCGTAACTGTAGTATTATTTAAATATTTCTTATTGATTTCCATCGACGCAATAACAGGCAAGCCGAAGTTAGACCACTTGAGAATTGTCCAAATTCGCTAATATTTATATTTCGGCTTGGTGTGTCAATTTTTTCTTTAATAACCTGCAATTTATGTATAAAATATATGTATATGTATAGTTGAATTACGTAAATATGTTTAGTTCTACCTTATAAGAAGCAGGAATTTCCTCGGGCGATCGATGTATAAGAAAGCCGTTAACATATATCATATTGGCAGCATATTCCTCAGGCAGAGTAATTTTTTGATACTTAAAACTTGCTTCTCGTTCCATCCGTTTAACAATTTCCTGGCAGTAGATACTTGTACTTACAGATAATACATCTGGACCAGCCATTGCAACATAATACTTAAGACGTTTATTCCCACTAACCTGAGGATTAGATAAACCAAAATCCAATTACAATTACTGCTAATAATTATTAGGTGCACATTTTAAACAAATAGCTTTCAACATTGCTGCATACCTTGATTGGCGTTACAGGATATTCGGGAAAAGCAACTGCAACAGATTTTGCGCCATCTTCGTTTGTATAGTTGGATATGCCCACAAAGAATTCACGACCTACCAAATAAGTATATAAATCATTACAAGTGGACGAGCAAAGTGTTTAAGTTAAAAACGAATCACTTTTAGGTTAAATTCTATATCTCAGTAATTACTTAAGCACTTTTAACCAAATTTAGAGTATTACATTGACCCGATTTAATCCATTTTAGCCAAAAGGCCTCAAAGGAGTCAAAACTTTCCTTAGCCCCATATACCAAATAAAAAGAAGGTTGGCCTTATAACGTATATAGCGGACAGTATGTAAATTATCTTAATGAAATTCAGATTGTATCTTTGGAAACAGGTTCTTGAGTATTGCGTAAATTATTGAATTGACAGGACTTTTTAAATTATGATCGCAAAAAATCTTCAATCCTTCAATACCAATATGATTGGCTGAATGTAAAGGAGCTAATTGCATTGAAATGTCCTTCTTCTTTACTGGCGTTGACAATGCTAACGCGATTATAGCCGAGTTTCTTCTTTTTGCTACGAGGCGCCAATTGGAGATTCCAAGCAAAGCCAGGTCCTTCTCCATCTGGTCTTTTCAACGGAGTTGATATCTTTCTCTTCCTTTGCTTCCCCAGGCGAGTATTGCGTCGAATACTTTCAGAGCTGGAGTGTTTTCGCCCATTCGGACGATATGAGCTAGCCAGCGTAGCCGCTGTCTTTTAATTCGCTGAACTATGTCAATGTCGTCGATCGAAAGCAGAAAATTCAAGCGACATTTCGTGGGAATAATAACGGACAAGACTAGAGATGTAAGTAAAGAATCTTCTAACGATGGGAATGAGGCTACTATACTTCAAGCTATTTATTATTAATTTATGCAAATTTAATGAATATGCCTCCATTACTGCCAGGGAGTTGATCCAAGAGTATCCGTGGTACTATTTGCCGGCTACACTCCGGCATAGTAATGTCCAAGTTAATAGTTAGTAATTAGTACAGAGGATTCTCAAGAACTCGTGAATACCCCCATATTTATAAAATTACAAGCCTTAATAAATATTAAATTTTTGAAATAAGAAGAAGAAATAGGCAAAGGGCTCGGCTTTTTAGTTTTTTTACTTCTAACAAATTTTTTTAAATACGCAAAAACCAACAAACTCTATCTCCAAAATCAATACACGTTCAATTAAAAATTTCTTTAAAATTCCACAAGATTGAAAATATGATATATGCACAATTATCGCTCGTTCTAATTTTTGTTAATATTTTTGTTTAATATTTTATTAATGATTCACAATATAAGCGGTTAATTCGTAGATGATTTTAAATAGCTTACCCGTAAATAAAACATCTCCCCCGTCCAATATTGCATTTGGGATGTTAGGGTTAACCACAGGGATATCAAGCTCTTTCTTTAGAATGATTTCCATACTGTCCGCCTGGTCTCGAAAAAAAATTAATAACTCTTACCCATTTATTTACATAAATACTGACCTCCCTTTGTCGAAATAAGTTGTCCGATTTACTCATTAAAGCTACTCCATTGCATATTATTGCCGCATTTTCTACAAAAACACCCTCCGGTAACGTTTCATCTGGCGGCAACTCAATGACGTCCAAACCAATATCTCGTAACAATGAGCAGAAGTTTTGATGCTGTTGTTTTGCTTTATCATAATCAAATTCACCATTCTTCTTTATGGTGTCTGAAATTCTAAGATAAAATCATAAAAACACCTAAATTAATTGGAAAAAATAAGTATATACATTCTATATGTATCTTAGTAGCATGTTGACAAGAGTTGTATCATCCGATTGTAAAAAAAAAAGAAAAACTCAAAATTCACTGTACAAAGAAACACATACAAAACAAGAAAGAAAGGCTTAAGTTCAGCTGCACCCGAAAGAATTATTCACGAAAGCGATAAAGGATTACGGTCATATTTGGAATTTTATTATCTTATATTAAAGATCGTATACTCACTTAATTTCATTACTAAATTTTGCTTGTTGGAATAATTTGTATTAAAATCAAAATAGTTGAATTTTTGAACTTTAAATGCAAATATCTCAAAAACCATAAATCAGCGGCAACTATATATATATATATATATATTCTTAATCTAGAGGACCTCCTCTATCCGCACATACCCATTTTAACCCCGAAATCTGGGGATGCTATTCTAAAATTTACCCGAATGTTCTTATGCATTTTATACTTATATTATTCAATATATGTATATATATATATATATATATCCTCGAAATCGGGGGATACCAAAGTTAACCTATCGTTAGTCAGTAAAACTTACATATATTTTGATATAAATGTTTATGTTATGTGCGTACTCAATTTCAATTTCGAATTTGAAATAAATAATCTGTAAGAAATCCGTATAACTACTTATCTTTATCTATGTAGATAATTATATTAAAATTGTAAATGAAAAGTATTAATGTAACATATTTATTATACATATGTATATAATTTGTATTACCTTGCTACTATAGCGTGTGTATACCTTTGAGGCGGCATTGATACAATACTACCCTCCTTAATTTAAACAATAAGATTAATAACAAAGGATGATGCTCCTATAATTAACTGACATGTAAAACTCTGCGACCCTGAGGTTAATATAATATATATATTTTTCACTTAATTTAGAAAATGAAAAATATTAATATCCGACAAATCGAGTAAATAAATTTTAAACTATGAACAATGTTTTGATAACTCCACCCAATTCTATGTGAGTAAATAGTACATCGATAGTTTGAATTGAACGATATTTCAGATATCGGCACTAAACGATTATGGCTAATTCACATAGCACTTTCACTTCGCTTTGCGTCACGCTTTGTCAAGCAATATTCGCCTTTTTATTAGAGGAAAGAACTGCAACCAAAGGGTGTGTTGCCGTGCAGACTTTTCACTTTATAGCCCTGACAGACGAGCAAAATTAATGCGCTTTAAGCAACGCTAATGCGCATTGCAATTTTACGGTGACAGACGGCAGACTTGTGCATTTAGACAGCTGATAGTGAAATTTGTTTTTTTTATTTAAAAAAAAAAGTGGAATAAAAATGAATAAGATAAATTATTATTAGAAATTTTGGTATATTTGGAAAATCAATATAAATTTTACGAAAAAATTCGTTTATTATTAACTACGTTAAATAGAGTGAAATTAAAAGTAATAATTGATTTTAATGCGGAAAAGGTGTGTGAAAAGTTAAGAATATTGGAAAAATGGATAGCAAACTGTGCGTTTATTTTCTGCCATCTAATAGTATTAAAATTTGTTTTTTGTTAATATACTTGCACATAATGTAATTAGCAATATAAAACTGCTTACCTCTGACGCTGCAAACGCCAAGGAGGCAGCATCTGTCAAAAAATAGCAAAAATCGGCCATTTTTGAGCAGTGTTGCCTACTCAAATTTGGTAAATTCAGCTAAATGCACGAAATTCTTGTGCATTACAAACTTGCATTAACATGGGTTAATATTTTCAGATATTGCTCACACAGCAGTGTTTTATGATAGGCCAGGTCAGGTATATAAACTTTATTGCTTATAATTTCGAATTCAATGATACCAGTTTTGTAGATTTTGGCTATTCTAAAGTAGAAATCAACTAGCAAAATTCAGCAAATATTCAATATCTACTAATTTTTTACAAAATTAGATCTTTATTTTCATTGAATTTTCATCTAAATTTATAAAAATTTCAATTCTCAACAAATACAAATAAAGACATTGTTATTTAAGCTTCGCTTTTCGTATCAAATTTGCCTTCACGTCCAAAAAATCTTCTTCTTCTGTAGACACATCAAAATCTTCTCTTTTTCTGGATATTTTTGTTTCATTTGCAATATTAGGTTTATGAGTATTACTCTGTAAAACGCGTTGAATATCATCATCTGTGTCACTGCCTGATGAAACTGCATCATTTATAGATCTATTAGGGAGATTGTATGTTGGGACTTTTAAGTCAGGTTCCTTGGATATAGTGTTGTTAACCGATGATTCAATAGGCCTTAACGATTCATCTAGCACCTCTTCTTCACTGTGGGGCTGATTAAGATCACTGCTATCCAAAGCATATCTTCGCCAATGCAAGCATTTTTTTTGTTTGTAGCAGTCTTCTATCCAAGCACGTGTTACTATTTTACCCTTTCCCCTCACCTGGTTATATTTTGGTGTATTCTTGAAAGCACATCTAAAAATGTAAATTAATTAGCAATTTCCTACGTATCCATACATATGTACATATGTATATTAAGAGTTTTTTAAAAATATGGAAAAATATTTTAATGAGTGTATCTACTCACCCATCCATAATAAGAATACAAAAGCAATAATATTAATAATAATAATAATCCATTAATAATATTATAAATATGAATATAAGTTTATTTGTTAGATACAAGGGACATCTGGTATTTATTATTAAAAACAAAATATAATAGGGATATTCTCTTGCTCTTGCAAAACCCTTGCACGGTGCAAGAATTGCATATATTTCCTCTTGGTGAACCGGCACAACAATAAATACACGCAGAAAATTATTTGCAATGGCTGTAAAATATGTCAGACCCTATGTATATTTGCATGCAATGTCACGTAAAAATATAATTGCAACCCTGTTTTAGCTGTCATTTTACATAATGACATATTAAATCGTTAAATTGTTGAGGAAGGTTAGTTTTATATATATTATATAATTTCTATTTAAATTATGAAGATTTGTTAGTTTTTTTGTTAAAAATGTATGCAGAAGGTGCGCCAATTTACAATATCCATGCTTAATAGTCATTCACAACAAATTGACCGAATTAGCCATTCATATATTACTAGATTCTGCAATGGGTGCTACTAAAAAACGTGCGACTAATAGAAGGTTTTGTATATTTAGATATAGTATTTTTGCAATCTGGAGGGAACAATCTTGCAAGAGCAAGCGAATGGCGCCAAAACGGGAATCAAATAAATGTATATTTTACCGAATTATGTTAAAAAAATTATTTTGGTAGTTATCACAAAAACAGATAGTATGATTGCTTGTCGAAAAAATTTAAAACTTAGCAAAACAAAAAGTGAAAGTGATCTAAAGCGTGAGTAACAAAAATTGGGTTTTTCTGTTTACCACTACCACCAAAAAAATAATCGTCGCGGTATGATATTCCTTTACTTACACAGGTGGCACAAATAATAGGATCAAAACCAATGATTTAATTCAGAGCCCACAAAAACTTGGAAAAAACGCAAGGAATATTATTCAGATCATGCCTCGTCCGCGTTTTAATTTCTGAACTTTAAAGTCGATTTTTTTAATCAGGAGGACTTCCTCTTTCCAACGGTACCTCAGATCGCGGCGTCAAAGAAATCGGAATTGTGCCAAATCCAAATTAACTACATAAAGCTTTCTATTAAATATATTCACTTAATCTTTTATGGATATGTATACATACTTATATTTGACAAAAAAATATATGTATATTCATGAGTTCAATTTTAAAATATCTACATACATATATGCTCTTCTAACACTTATTACATACATACATTTTTCTTGACAATATGAGAAAAACAGTTTGCCTGAAACTTTTTTTAGGCAAAATCATTGCAAATTCTAAAACTAACAATTATAGCGGAATACATGTATGTACATATACGTATGCGCAAAAATCGTTAGAAATGTACAAATATTGCAATTTATTTCATGTTTAATAAACATAATTATAAAAAAGATGTAATTACCTTGAAATATATCCCTCTACAAAACTGAAGGCTTCTAAAAACTCTTATATACATATAAAATATTTTTTACTCACATTAAATGTGTACAATCAGTTCCCCAATCAGCTCTATATTTTGCTCCCATTGACAAAGCTTTATCCCGAATATCTGAACGATCGGGATTCTACTAAAAAAATAATTTATTAAATTATAGATAATTAAATTTTCTTCTATGTATCATACTTGTATTCCACTGATTACTAAAACAGTGCCTTTTAGAAGCTCATTGAATGGACGAAAGATTATATGTTTCTCACTTTGCTTTTTGACTATATCATAACTTTTGTTGTCGAGTCTCGTTATTGCTTTATCCTCGACATTTTCGTGCCTTTTATTTGCCATGGAAGAATGTTTATTTGGTTTCTTACTGTCGCTGCAAACTTTGGATTTTTCAGTTTTAGCTTGCAGTTGCTGACGTTCAATCTCTATAGTTTCCAATAATCTTTGTTTTTTAATTGAAAGTATTTCACCACCGCTCGTTTCTTCGCTGCCAAAACCAAGTTCTTTTCGATTACGGTCTAAGCAAATAGCCAAATTTTTATTTACTGGTTCTTTCGTTTTTACACTTTTCTTTTCTATTGGAGAACTTTTTGAATCATTATTCATTTCAGAAGCTTTCCATCTTTTAAATAGCGATGTAGAACTTTCTGAGTCAGATTCTGGAGACTCTTCCCGCATTCTAAATTTACCCAGTTGGGAATTATTTAGTGGCTCAGAGACGTTAGCCAAATCATTTCCGGTTATTGATTTCTTATGTTCAAGAGGAGTAATTTTCTTATGTGGTTCGGAATCGATATGTAATTTAATAAACGATATCCCATATTGTACGTGTTTGTTGAAAGGTTGACTACAAATCACTTTAATAAACTGCCACTTTTCAGATGTTGCCGTGGGTACTAATGCGTCTCTACTAAAACAACGAACTCGATTGACATTTGTGGAATTCTTACTCTCTATTAGAGTCATAAACGAACAAGTGACCAAAATTTCCTAAAATAAGTTGTCAAAACCAATTTACAACCAAACTTTCTTGTATCATTAAACTTACAGTAAAATTATTTGTGCTGCAACAAGTTTTGCTGACCAATACCTCTATGAAAGCAGAATGTTCATTTCCAATATCAATACCTGTAATTACTTGCGGCTCACTTAGTTCGAGAACAACATACGCAACTCTTTCGCCACAAGTTCGTGTTTTCCACTTTTTTGCAGTATGTTTTATTAAATTTTCAGCTGTAAAATTCTGAAAAATAGGCAAATTAATCAACAAAATAATTAAGGTACTTATTGAGACTTACACTGTCTTCGCTGCTCACTTCCCGAATACACTTAATATCTGCAAAAGGCATTATAAATACACTTATTTCGTTATATTACAAAAGTTATATATAGCAAAACAAAAAATAGCTCAAACAACTAAATTGCCCGCTTAGAGACATTATTATCAATATTCTATCGATTATTTTACGACCAAACAAACTGCAGATAACGGGGCATCTCGACAGGCAAACATTTATGGCAAATCTATTGCTATTGCCATTGCCAAATCTGTATGTGGGAATTTGTTATCATAACATAATCATTTGCGCAAAGGCGTCGGGTAGGTAGGTTCGGGCTGATGCAGCGCATTTTTTGAGCTCTTGAAATTTTTATTTTATCACATTGCGAAATGCCGTAGGGTAGGTAGGTTCGAGCTGATGTAACGCATGTTTTGAGCTCTTGAACTGTTTAAATCTTTTATGTGGAAAATAAAAAAAGGAGAAAGATAATGTATTTCATCCGTTTTCTTGATACCCAGTTTCCGATGCGTCTCCTAAATTAGAGGTGCTTTGACATTTCTTTCTTGTTCAAAATGTTTGCTACTGGTTCAGCATTTGAAATGAAATGTTCCTTTACTACCAAAACATGTCCATTTTTCCATATAATGGCAGGTGGTGGACCAATGGTTTCGGTTGCACAGCTGTACGTAATCAACTTGAAATGTGGTCCCACAGTTCCCTTATACCGAGTTGTTGACGAGTGCTCTCAAAGACCAGGAGTGCAAGCCGAGTGGAAAATCGTTCGGCTATCTGTTGTGATTACAGCTTCTCGACGTCGAAACTTCCTTGTGTTTGTTGACGTGCATTTTCTCTGTTTTAGCTGTCATTTTACATAAAGACATATAACGCCGTGAAATTGTTGAGGAAGGAAAGTTTTAAATAGATTTTATAATTTCTATTTGAATTATAAAGATTTGTTACAGTTTTTTTTGTTAAAAATGAATGTAGAAGATGTGCCAATTCACAATAGCCATTCACAATAAATTGACTGAATCAGCCGTTCATAGTAGTATATCACTAGATTCTGCAATGGGTGCTCTCGTGCCTTTGTATATTTCGGTATAGTATTTTTGCAAATCTACTTACTGGGTTTTGTTATATTTTTACAATTTACACACTGGCCCGTGCGTCTCCATAAATTTACGTCCTTTGCCGGTTTTTAACAAAACTGCGCCACTCGATCATTCTGGCAACTACGAATTTCGCTGACTAGGTTATTCCGGCAATTTATCGCCGATTCTTTTGTCTGTTACCATCCTTATGCCATAACTTTGCAATCAAAGTATAATCGATTAAATTATATCGAATATAGTATTGAGAATACACAAATTTTAAGCAGTTTTTAGAATTTGGTTTAATATACATATTTTTAATTATAGCAATTGTTTAGTTACCAATAAAATTTGTATCTGAAAGGGAAAGTTATTGTGAACAATTATGAATATTCGCATTCATTAAAAAGAATACATATTTTACAAACATACAAATTGAAGCCGTGGGAGCATATTTCCATATACACAAACGTACTTGTACTTATGAATAAAAATTCACTTTTGTTTTCCAATTTGCTGGATTCACATGATGTCAATAGAATAATATAATTTTCCTTGGTTAAAATTTATAATGTCTGATATATTGAGCTATTGGAAATACCTAATTATTATTGGTCTAATTTATTGTTCAACAAGCGGCGAATCTCTTGCTTTACGACAATGTGAACCAATACGTATTGATATGTGTCGCGGCATAGGTTATAACGAAACGTCTATGCCTAACTTAGTAGGCCATGAACTTCAATCTGACGTAGAATATACTTTACAAACCTTTGCTCCTCTTATTGAGTATGTGTGCAGTACTCAACTGAAATTATTTTTATGCGCTGCCTATGTTCCGTTATGTACGCCGAAAGTCCCTCTTCCCATTGGGCCATGCAGAAACTTGTGTGAGAGCGTTAGAATGCGGTGTCATCCAGTTTTACAAGGGTTTGGGTTTCCGTGGCCGCCAGCGCTAGACTGTAATAGGTTCCCAAAAGAAAATAATCATGAAACAATGTGTATTGAAGGGCCAGGTGAGACACAAATAAATATAAGAGATAAGGAGAACTTTCCTGGAACGGTAATAAACAAGGCGCCCTCTTCCTCTGTAATATTGGAATGCCCTGGCCTATCTAAATCGCATATGTATGTAAAACTTTATCGGTATGGGAGGTGTGCTCCTTTATGCGAAGCTGACATATTATTTGGTCCACATGATAAGCATTTGGCAGAGCTATGGGTTGCCACATGGACATACGCTGAGGTTTTCATGGCATTGATTGCAACTTTGAGTCTCATTTTAAATGATAATTCAAAAAGGAAAAACAATCAAAAGTGGATAAGCGTACTTACCCCTTTTGTGTGGTGCCATTTCATGGTTGCCTTAGGGTGGACTGTTCGCTTTATAGTGGGTAGAACAGCAGCATCCTGTGGATATGATCCCCAACTCCCTAATGTCCTTCTTTTGCTGGTTGATGGGCTTTCGAATGCTCCATGTGCAACAACATTCTTGCTTAGATACTATTTTTTTATGTCTTCATGTGCTTGGTAAGATAATTTGAGATATTTTTGATAATCTCCAATAACAAAAAGATTCAATTAAAGGTGGGCAATACTTTGCCTGACATGGCATCGCGATGTGCGTCGTATCAACCCAGAAGATTTGATATCTTTGACCGCAAGCAATTCAGGTACATGTACTGACGTGAATCAATGTGAACTCAGAAGAAGGCGTTTAACAAGTAGTGATAAACGTAATGCCAATTTGACTATAATGCAAAGCAATTTGGCAAGCTTTGTAGCTTGGGGACTTCCAGCATTTCAGACTGCAGCAGTAATAGTGGCCAGACTTGTGGATGCTGACGAACTAATAGGTAAATAATTCCGTTCTTCGAATAATAAATTTATTATAAAGTTTATTTATCTTACAGGTGCTTGTTTCGTTGGAAACCAGTCAGACAGAGCACTGCAAATACTGGTCGCAACACCACTGTTTTGTTACTGGATTTTCGGTTCAATGAACCTCGGTTCGGGCTATTTAGTATATCGTCGCTATAAGGCTTTATTGAAAAACCCTCCAACACCCATGGTGAAGCAAGAATTAGAGGCTAAGTGTCCAAGCTATGAGTTTGGAACGTTCTTGTTCATATATTGTATTCCATGTGCCTTTCTTTTGATTTCTGTGATCTACGAATTTGCCAACATTGATATATGGCTTAATATACCACCTTATTTTGTTGCAACTGAGGGATTTACAACACCAATGTGGCCTTTCATGGCTCGAGCATTTATGGAAATAACATTAGGAATTATATGTTTTGCATGGGTTATAGGTCCTAAAATATCTGTATTATATAAGCAACAGTTAGAGCTTCGAAATTCCCAAGGAAGTAATCGTAATAAGAACTATAATTGCAGGACATCTTATCAAAGTGTGCGACCACCAGTAAATTTATATTCACAACAACGTGTTCCAGGTAGTATTTCCATGAATCAAATATCGAAGTACTCCCACAATAAAATTATCACGCAAAAGTTCCACAATTCCAATCACTTACACAAAAATCGTTATCAAATAAGACCACAACAAATTTATCTGGAATGTCATGGAGATGAAACTATACTATAATTATTTGTAAGTAACTTGCCTCAAACTGTGTAACAATAAGACTGTGATAGACGTAACAGTATAAAAACTTTAATTTCTGGTTAAAGAGAACTATTTAGATTATTATTACTTATTGCTTAGGAAATCAAGTACTTATTTTTCCTTACTTTTAAAAAGTGCCATTATTTTAATCCAAATTTTATTCTTATAAATTGAATATATTCTTTCATTAACCATATTTAAGATTTACATATTTAAGAACTATCTTTGCCAACGCAGTTACATCAAAGTTTTTGTCCAAAGTAACGACTATGAAGTTTATGTGTGGAATATTCACACAGACTAAAACTTCACAAAAATCAATTGTATTTAACTGTATAAGTTATATTTGTATGTGCCTAAATTAATCAATTTACGATTAAATTTAGAAATTAAAAAAATAGTGGTTTTTATTTAAAAAGTTGTATACTTCTTCTTATTCTTCTTTACTGGCGTAGACACCGCTTACGCGATTATAGTCGAGTTTACAACAGCGCGTCAGTCGTTTTTGCTTTTCACTGTTTGGCGGCAATCGGAGATTCCAAATGTAGCCAGGTCCTTCTCTACCTAGTCTTTCCAACGAAGTGGAGGTCTTCCTCTTCCTTTGCTTTCCCCAGCCGTATTAATTTTACGGGGATGCCAAATTCAGTCATAGCTGCATAAAGGCAGCACCTTTTCGTGCTGTAAAAAGTAGCTTTAAAATCGATGAAGAGGTGGTGAGTGTCGGTCCAACACACATAAATTCCAATTAGATCGCCGAAAAAACAGCCCTTGGCCCGATTAAAATCCGGGTCAATTCCGGTGCTTAGAACCGGCTGTCATGGGAATTGCATAAATTCCAAATCGTGGGGCATGCTTTCGTCCGACCACAGTGTAATTGCTATTCGAACTTATCCATGGTTGGGCGATGGAACGTCTGCGCCATCGATTGGGGAATCGGGTTGACTATCTTCAGGTGTTATGTTTGCACTGCCATTCGGCAGGCTGAAGAAGTATTCCCTCCATAATTTCATCTTTCAAGATCATTTCTGGGGGTTCTACAAGAGTATGTTCCGATCTTAAATCCTTTTGTTAGTCGCCGCTTCTTTGCGTAGAACTTTCTAACATTACCCCTGTCGGCCAGCTAGTCAAGCTCTTCGTACTGTCGCATTTCAACGTTTATCTTTTTTGTTAGCAAAATTAAACTCATCAATCGTCGATTGTAATGTTGCAGGTGCAATTTATTTATTTTCGTCCGACCACAGCTATTCTTTCGCCTTTGCTAATTGCTAAAATTCGAGACTTATCCATGGTTGGGCGATGGAACGTCTGCGCCATTTCGATAATAAAAATGAATGGCCCCCAGCTGAAAAGAAAAGGCAGCAGCCATATAAAAAGTTGGAGAATGGATAAAATAACTGTAAGATTTTCATCCAACTCATCCATAGCTTTCCATTACCGCGTCATTTTGACATATCAGCGCTATTTTAGGTGTTTTTTGAACAGTAACTTAAAATATTCATCTCGATGAAAAAATGGAATTAAATCGTTAACTTCTTAGCGCTATTTTTTGTTTTTAAACTTTCGGCGTGGCTTATCTCAGCAACAATGCATCGAGGAATTTAACTCATTTTTTGGCGATGAAGCTTGATCAAGTACCAGTGCTTATCGTAGATCTGTCCAAGGCGAAATTCGTGAAGGTCTGTGGGACCTATCGTTAGATTGAGACAACTACAGGACTAGTGGGACTTGCAAAAAAACGAACATTTGACGGAAAATTTTCATGTTGGATCCCACACAATTTGGCTGTTTCAAAACAAATTTATGACATCGTGACAAATGAGGAGTCGTGGATTTATAAATACGAGCCCGAAAATAAGCAGCGGTCGACTGTATGAATTTTTCAAAATGGGTGACTCTTTTTTTGAAAAAACTGGACATGTAGCAACTATACCACTAGAGCAATGCAGAGCAGTAAATTCTGAGTGGTACACCAGCATGTTTTTTCCAGTGCTCTTTCAAGACATCAACTTTTAAAAAATTAAAAATTTACATAATCAAACATTTAATTTTTATATGTGTATAACGGGTTTTTTTTAATTGGGACGCCACAAAAGTAGACCGATGGGGACAGCAAACGACGCCATATTTTTTCCGCTCTTTTGACATTTCTCTTTGATAAGGTTTGCCATTTCATCATGGAAAGATATACGATCCAACAACGAGTCGAAATTATAAAAATTTATTAATATTTTTAAATTCGGAGTAAGTGGCCTCAACTTTAAGAGCGCTACGTCCATGGTTGTCATAATCGTCCTGTCATCAACAATTGAGCGTCTAGTGAAAAAAATTGAATCTACAGACACAGTACAAAATGTTCCCGTGCCAGTGAGACAAAGAAGTGCCCATAGTGTCGGGAATATTGCTGCCGCTAGCGCATCAATTGAGCAAGACCCAAATCGTTGGGCATTTCTGTGAAGTTGTTGTGGCGAATTTTGCGAAAAGATCTCGACCTACATCCATATAAAATCAAATTGACACAAAAACTGAAGCCACTTGACCATCAGAATCGGTGTATATTCATGAATTGAGCTGAGCAACAACATGAAAATTATTCGGATTTTCATCGAAAAATCATCTTCAGCGATGAGGCTCATTTTTGGTTGAATGGCTTTCTCAATAAGTAAAATATGTGTTATTGGTAAGGCAGCAATCGACACGTACTCCGTGAGTAACCATTCTTCTTCTTTATTGGCGTAGACACCGCTTATGCGATTATAGCCGAGTTAACAACAGAGAGCAAGTCGTTTCTTCTGTTCGCTACGTCGCGCCAATTGGATATTCTAAGCGAAGCCAGGTCCTTCTCCACCTGATCCTTCCAACGGAGAGGAGGTCTTCCTCTTCCTCTGCTTCCCCCGGCGGTTACTACGTCGCACGCTTTCTGAGCTGGAGGGTTTTGGTCCATTCGGACAACATGACCTAGCCAGCGTAGCCGCTGCTTTTAATTCGTTGAACTATGTCAATGTCGTCGCATATCTCATACAGCTCATCGTTCCATCGAATGCGATATTCGCCGTGGCCAACGCGCAAAGAGCCATAAATCTTTCGCAGAACTTTTCTCTCGAAAACTCGCAACGTCGACTCATTAATTGTTGTCATCGTCCAAGCCTCTGTGAGGGTGGAGTCATGTGTAGAAGTTCACGCTAGTGAGGAAAGTTCTCTGATCGTCATTCACTTGGGAGTGGCCAGAAGTGATTCTTTTACATATGGCTCAAGCAGCTCACGACTTTCGGTCTTTTACCAAGTATCCTCTGGGTAGCCTAAAAACATCCGTTTCAAGGCGAGCCCTTTCACGGGGCTGTGCGCTGGGTTTGGGACCCGCCACGTAAAAATCGCCCCCAATGAAAAAGATGGGTCACCATTGCATCCATGCGGTTTGGTGTGGTTTATGAGCCGGCGGCGTCATTTTGCCGTATTTCTTTCGTGATGATCAAAACTGGCATCTTACTGTGAATGGCAATCGCTACCGCTCAATGATAACAGAATTATTTTGGCCCGAATTAGATGTTATGGAGTTATGGTTCCAACAGAACGGCACCACAAGCCACATAGCGAATGTCACAATCGATTTATTGAAAACCAAATTTGATGAATATGTTATTTCACGAAATGGCCCAGTCAATTGGGCCCCTCGATCATGCGATTTGTCGCCGTTAGACTATTTCTTAAGGGCTACGTTAAGTCTATAGTCTATGCCAACAAGTTAGCGACGATTGATGAACTTTTACGAATATCGGACGTGAAATTGCAGCAGTATTGGCCGATTTATGCTTGAAAACCGTCGAAAATTGTGTTCAGCGTCTGGACTTCTGCAAGCGTGCTCGTGGTGGCCATGCAAAAGAAATTGCAGTGACAGTGCTGTGTGCACGCAGCCCCATCTTGTTGGAACCAGAAGTTGTCAAGATCAACTTCTTCCAATTGCGGCCATAAAAAATTGGTTATCATTGATCTACTCTTCCTTGACAGACGTAGCGATGATTCCACCAGACCAGAAACCACACCAAACAGCTCTTGAGTAAGAACAATTTGATACCCTAATCCTTTCTTAAAATCCGTCACTCGAGTCTTTTAAGACTTCACCTTCTGAAATTATTAGAATAATAAAAGAACTTAAACCAAAAAAGTCACCAGGACATGATAATATTACCCCAAAAATGCTAATTGAGTTACCAAATATTGCTGTAGAGTGCTATCTTTGCTCTTCAGTGCAATTCTTAATCTCGGATACTATCCTATTTCATGGAAAAAGTCGTAGATTATCTTGATAGATAAACCTGGGAAAGACTTAACACAGCCGTGTTCATACAAACCAATCACTCTTCAACCCTGTCTTTCTAAAATATTTGAAAAAGTGTTACTATCAAAGATGTCTCCTTTCCTCCACGGAAATAATAGCACGATAGAGCAAGTAAATAGAATTACTAACGAAATAAGAAAAGCATTTGAGCACAGAGAGTACTGTTCAGCTTTATTTCTAGACGTGGCTCAGGCGTTTGATAAGGTGTGGCATGAAGGCCTTTTATATAAGATTAAAAACATTCTACCTTTAGAATTGTATAAAACATTGGAGTCTTATTTAAAAAATATACAATTTATGGTAAAAGTGGGAGATTTCATATCTGATGAACGACAGATAAGGGCTGGTGTACCACAGGGCAGTGTTTTAGGCCCAACTCTATACTTCATATATACGGCAGATCTTCCAACAGCTAATAATGTATTAACATCAACTTTTACGGATGACACAGCTTTAGTGGGCCGTAACAAATGCCACATAATAGCATCAAGAAAGGTTCCAATCAAAAATGCTTAGAACGATCACTTTTTCACCATGGTACATGCGTAATGAAAATATCCATAAAGACCTTTATATTTTTAATAAAGAAAAAAGTAAAAGACAGCAGAATTAAATATATATCTAAACTCCGAGATCACCCAAAGACTAATGCACATATTGATCAAACAAAAAGAAGAGTTATGTGGTACTAATGAGAGGCTCAGTCTTGTCTAGTTTTTAAATAGATTTAAGATTTTTCTTGAGGCTTTTAAAACAAAAAACAGATTCAGATATTACAAAAAAAAAAAAAATAAAAATAAAAATCGATTCTTGAAACGTCACGATTTCAGCAACACTTGCCATTACTTCGAGCAGTTTTTTTTTGTCTTATTGACACTTGAGCTTGAATAGCGAGCACAGGTGGACGATTATTACCACCATAAAATGGCAAAAGCGAAAGAAAAACTTGGCACATCTTCCTTAGTATTCACAGCAGGTTGGTGTTGTAGATGACCGGAAGCAGACCATTGCTACCATACAACGGATTTTATCGTGAAAACTCAGTTATTATGTTTGCAGCGTAATGCAAGAAAAAGGCTCCAAAATCTCCAATGTAGCAGCTAAGGAACTGTTTCTGGAAAACACCGCCGAATACAGCGGGCTCATATGCGAATCGGAATTTTAAGCGTCGCTTAGAATTCGCAAATATATTCATTTTATGGGACGAATTCGACAAACATGTACATAACGGTTTAAACTAAGTAACCATGTTGAAAACTACTGAAAAGAAAATAACAAAGTTAGAATGTTTTCAATGATTATGGGATAGAGGCTTACTTGTCAAATAAAATGATAATACACCAACGTGATTAAAATTATATCAATGTTCTGACAATGTATTGTTGAGTTAGCTCTAAATGTTTATGAATTACGAATAAAAAATCGTATTTAAATTACATATGTATATCAGTTTAAAGGTATTTAAATAAAATGTTTAGTGAGCCATTCCGCTTTCCATTTACGAAAAGAGTTCTCTCTTCGTTAATCTTAACAAGGTGAAACGACGAAGAAAAATGCCAGCAACTTGCCGAATTCTATCCAGATGACTTGGAGAACGAATATTTATACAGTGACATCCAAGACGTCCTATTTTTATTAAAGAGAGCGAAGAAAAACGAAGAACAAATTGGATTTTCGCCAGAAAAAGTTTTATTATACATTTCTTCAATGGGACTGGTAGCCTACAAGACGTTAGCGACAGCTTTAAGAATACTACTCACTATACCTAAATTGATCAAATCTTACTTGACATCGACCATGAGTCAGAGTAGACTGTCCAATCTTGCGATTCTCTCAATAGAATGTAAAACTGCTTCAACAAAAAATTAATATTTTTCAATGTTATTCAGCTTATTACATTGTGAGTGTACAACTCTTTATCTTTTATAATAAATTTTGTAAAAAAATTTGTTGAAGTATTTTTCTGAATATTAAAAAACAGCTCGTTTTGCCGCCCCCAAGACGTTGCGCCCTTACTTTTTACTAACCGTTTCGCAATTAGTACTTGTCAAGTATATTTCGGTGTAGTTCTAGTTTTTTAAGGTTCAATTTCCGTTTTCAATTTCTAACTGTCAACTGAATAGCATTTATTAGACTAGTTCGATTCCAGTTACCCGTTACAGAGTAGTGTTTAACGGACTAGTATGAAATTTCAGTGCAGGGCTGTTATTGTTTTTTAGTATGGGCACAAACCAGCCCTTAAATTTGCTGGGACATATTTGTAGACTTTCGCATCTCTCCATTGCAATTCATATGCCACATATGTGAAGCCACGCCTCCATATACTTTCAACCCTTAAAACATTGGTAGAAGAAAACTAGAAACACACATGAAGCCTATGAGCTCCAAACGTATTTTTTCGGTTCCTTGAATGCACAGGTATGTGTAAGCAGGACATCTAGTATATCTGCCTCATCACTCTATGTACGTGAGTATTCGCTGTACATATGTACATATGCAGACATAGGTGTCTAACGCTATCCACATATGACTTCCCTTGTTTATTGTACATATGAGGGAGTTGGATTCGTGTTTAAATTTCGGTGTATATATATACATTGGCTTATCTACGTATGTATGTATGTATGCAAGAAGTCTTTAAGTAAATGTGGTTGTTATACGAATGTTTAGCAAACAAATTCTCACATTTATACACATGCATATGTATATTTATGTATGTATGTATATAGGTGCAATTGCTCACATGATTTTTAGTATGCATGTATGTAAATACATACATGTATGTACATATTTACTTGCCGACATTGTTATACAAATAGTGTTGTTGTACTTCTCATATCAAATAACTGGCAGAAAATGGAAATGTGGTGAGTGTTGCCGGCAGATTTGTAAGATGCTGCAAGGTGTAGTATATACATACATATGTACATATGTATGTATAAGGCCTGCGAACTTGAAGTCGCTTCAAGAGTGCCAGTAAAGTTCAAACATACAAACCATTACACACAGCTCACAATATGTGAATCGTGTAAATGTATGTATGTACATATATGGGTGACACTATATGAACAAAGAGTTTTGACTTTTTTCAGCATAACTACCTACAAGTCTCCAGGTTATATTTATTATTTCATTCATTTTTATTAAAGAAAAAATATATATTTCACATTTTATTTTTTCTTGTTCTGCTTTCCACTTTCGCTTTCGATTTCTTATTTTCACCCTTTGGTGTTGTGATATGCTTTCTTTAAAATTATCTGGTAAGAGAGACGCAAAAAACTAAAGCTGTGAATGAGTCTTAAATATAAAAAAACCGTGTGTGTGAATTTCTCTTTTTACACATGCATGCATACATACATATGTAGATATGTATGTATGTAAAAGCTGAATTTTTATAGAAATGAAAGCAGTCTGTTTGTCTCAATGGCTCCTGAACAGGAACTTGGCAATGCCCTATAATTTTTAGGCGTGAAGATAAACTTGGCATTGAAACTTTTTTATTTGTATATTTTTTCGTATTGTAGCTTAAAGCTTGTACATACATACATATCGAAGTAGGTAAATACACATAGAGATAGAACATACATAATGCGCAATCCAAACTTTTGCAATGACTTAAATAAATTTTACAAATGTTTCTAAAATTATCGCTTTCTTTTCTATAAATTACTTTTTTTTTTTGTAATTATAACAATTAATAACTTTAATAAATGATTTATTTATATAGCTTTGTTGTCTTTGAAAATCAAGCATCACCGTCACATTCTTATTCGGCTATTTTCTGTGCACTGGTTGCTAACAAGAGCATAACTTTACCTTACATTTGTGTAAATTAAATATTTTTCAATCATCATAACTGTTGTCTATTCATTCTTTTCGGCTGTGCACATTGCAAAACAAACAGATTGCCAAAGAGCTTTGCTTTTAAATTCAATTTGAATTCAATGTATGTATGTATGTCTGTGTTCGGTTCAAATACAGTTATGCTAATCGAGATGTAACGAAGTTCCAATTTGCACATGCACATAATATTGGGTATATTTTTATTCACTTGCAGGTAATACTTTTGATTTCTTTTTGTAAAATTTGGTTTGGGGATTATTACTTTCGTCAAGCTTTGGTGAATGCTTAATGTGATGTAACCTATCTAGAGAAACAAGAAAGTATTTTTGAACAAATGTACTGTACTATTATTGTTTTGTTAGTTTTTTTTTAATAACGTTTTTACTCTTGTAATGTATAATGTTCCACAGATTATCCTCCCCGAGCCCCGTGTTATAATATATGTATGTACATATTAATAATTAATATAAATTATATATTTCCCTTTCGCCTTTTTGTTTTTTGAATTTCGCGGCTATGTATAAAGAGCTACAGAGCTCGTATCTGGCAATACTATATGTATACCTTTGAAAGGTCTTGACATAACCTACAAAACGACGCTATGCATGATTATTGTTTGGATATTGCGTTTAGCAGATATAGACGTGTAAACATGGAGTTCACTAACGCCGAAACTCGCGCTATTTTAAATTACTTCGTTAAAGGCAAGTCCGCTAGAGGGGGGTATTATGAAATTGCCGTCTACATGGAAACTGATTATCGAACGAATCGGCGCATATTTGAACTACAAGGTCTGTCGCAAAAGAAACAGGACTGTTAAAAAAACAAAAAAAAAAAAAAAAAACAACAAAAAATTAATATTTTTCACAAGTTATATTTTTTTATTCAAAGTAGTTTCCTTGTGCTTCGATACAGCGTTTAGCCCGCTCAATTAGCATTTCAAATGAGTGTTTAAGGTCATTGAGGATATCGGTCGTCGCCTTTTGGATAGCTGAAATGTCCTGAAACAGTGTTCTTTCATGGGCAAATGAAGTTTTCCAAATCGGTAAAAATCACAGGGTGCCAGACCAGGTGAGTAGGGTGAGTGATTAATGGTTAATATGGAGTTTTTTGTCAAAAAATCAGTGACAAGCGTCGACCGATGACACGGCGCATTATCGTGCAACAGGCGCCAGGACCCTGCCTCACGGTATTGTGGTCGAGCACGAAGAATGCGTAACAAAAGACGCCTCATAACACCAAGGTATGGCCAGGTGGGACGAACTCTCGGTATACAATACCCTCGGAATCGTAAAAACAAATCAGCATTGTCTTTATTTTTGACTTCTGAAGACGACCGACTTCTGATCGTCACAGAGGTCCTCACGACCTTCTTGGAATCGCTTAAACCACTCATGTACATTACTACGGGATAGGCACTGATCACCATAAACTTTTTTCATCATTTGAAAAGTTTCAGTAAACGTTTTTCCAAGTTTAAAACAAAATTTAATATTTGCTTTTGCATTTTATGACCGATGACCAAAAGCTGCTGTCAGTTTTTGATCGATAACATCGATTGTAGTTATCCAATTGTCTTAAAATTTTTACAAAATGTCAACAAGAGATCAAGCTTTTTATTTCATATACCCACCAATAGGTAGCGCCACCAGAAACAGTTATATTTAAAACGTTCTGTTTCTTTTGCGACAAACCTTGTAAATCCGATCACTGTAACACTTTTTATAAAGCATTGAATGAAGAGCAAAAAACCGGAAGGGAGATATTTGACAACCTAATAAATTTGTGATGATATGTCAAAGGAGATATTTGACAACCTAATATTTTTTGGATATATTGTAGTTTACTAACGAAAATAGGCGAAGTCGGCATACTACATATCATATTCTAATTCAAAAAGGAAGTTTACTATGAAACTGATGCAGACCCCGTTCCAGCGACTTTATATGTACTTAATTTAAGATTTTCGATTTTTTTCTATTTTCTTGCTCGATAATGTTATCGGATAATGCATAATATATTTTAATGGCCCTAAGT
Organism: Bactrocera neohumeralis; assembly: GCF_024586455.1. Taxonomy (NCBI): domain Eukaryota; kingdom Metazoa; phylum Arthropoda; class Insecta; order Diptera; family Tephritidae; genus Bactrocera; species Bactrocera neohumeralis. The sequence goes on along the minus strand of NC_065922.1, from coordinate 38,792,563 downwards.
AAACTTGTTACATTATACTGGTAACTGGCGAATGACACGCGTGAGGTTTTGTCCAAGGCTTGAAACGAAGTGGCATTGTCCGAATAGACTTTAGACTTTACATATCCCCTCAGGAAAAAATGTAACGGTGTGATATCACACGATCTTAGTGACCTATCCACCGATTCAAAACGGGAAATTATCTGCTCGCCGAAGAGTTCTCTCAACAAATCCATTGATTGGCGCGATGTGTGCGAAGTGGCGCCGTATTGTTGAAACCAAATGTCGCCGAGATCAAGACCTCTAATTTCCAGCATCAAATAGTCGGTTATCATGGCGCTATAACGATCGTCATTGACGGTTATGTTCTCACCGGCATCACTTTTGAAGAAATATGGACCGATGATATCACCGGCCCACAAACCACACCCAACCGTAGTTTTTTCTAGATAAAATGTCAGCTCTTGAATCTCTTTAGGCGTCTTTCGTCCCAAATGCGGCAATTTTGTTTGTTTACATACCCATCGAGCCAGAAATGGACCTTATCGCTGAACAAAATTTGGTTCGAAACGTCTGATTTTCTTGGAACTTTTCAGGAGCCCATAGAGAGAAGTGATATCGCTTGGAAAAGTCGAGCGGCTTCAGTTTTTACACAAACTGTATTTTGTATGCTTTCAATGCTGCGAACACCGAATCGACTCTCCACGGTCTTCGTGTACACGATTAGCTACGGCTGCTATATTTTCTTCACTGCGTGTTGGACATGGTCTAATCGGTTTAATATTATCCAATAATGAAAGTTGGGCTTCGAGATGGGTGATGGTGTTGCGAACAGTACGCTCAGTAGGCTGATTATGTTGACCATTAGTTGAGCGAAGCGAACGATCCTTTTCTTCTTTGCGCCGAATCAAGACTTGGCTCAGAATAACGATGCTCCAGAAAAGATTGAACGGCTTAGCACTCCTCAACATAAACTACGAAGTTGCTGTGGAACCAGAATAAATAATTTAAAAGATTTAGTAAAGTGAGCAAACACCTTATGTATTTTACGCTGTAAATTAAATGTTGAAATATATATAAAAAATAAAATTATAGTTTGAAGTTAAGCATTTCTGAAATCAGTTACAAAATCATAAAGTTCTTCCCCCCCAAAATTCTACACTGGATCCGCCCCTGGATCAAAATGTGAACTTCTGCAGTTTATGTAAAGAGTGCCCCAAAATTAGCGCAAAATTGGAATTAAATAGAAAATACAGTTTTTAGTCTTTCGATTGTAATTTTTTTATCGGATCATAAAGTACATAGGATAAAGTTGTTAATGGAACACAACAATATCAGCTAAATTTTGGCAAAAAAAATAGGTTATCATATCTCGATTTTGAGCACCAGTCAACACATTTGATGAGTCGGCGTTCATTTTCGAGAAAAAGTTCTGCGAAAGATTTTGGTCCTTTGCGCGTTCCACGGCGAATATCGCAAATCCACGAGATATATATTGACATAGTTCAGCGAATTAAAAGACAGCGGCTATGGTTCTCATGTTGTCCGAAACGGAAACACAAGCACAACATCGACGCTTAAATCTTCCGTTGGAAGGACCAGGTGGAGAAGGACCTGGCTACGCTTGGAATATCCGATTGGCGCCACGTAGCGAAAAGACGAAACGACTGGCGCGCTGTTGTTAATCGGCTATAATCGCGTATGCGGTGTCTACGCCAATTAAGAAGAAGAAGAACTTCTCCTGCGAAAATTATTCGCCAAAAATAATTATCATATGTAAAGAGTGCCCCAAAATTAGCGCAAGATTGGAATTAAATAGAAAATACAGTTTTTAGTCTTTCGATTGTAATATTTTTACCGGATCATAAAGTACATAGTATAAAGTTGTTAACGAAATAACACATTGGGCAAATGCCACAACAATATCAGCCAAATTTTGGCAAAAAAAAATAGGTTATCATATCTCGATTTTGAGCACTAGGAACAGCATTTGCTTGAGTAGCCTCATTTTCGAAAACACATGGTCTAATTATGTCTCCAGCCGAAAATCCACACCAAATACTGACATGTCGTGGATGTGGGTTCTCAGAATCCCAAGCACACACATTTAAATCTTTCGTTAATTTTAGGACACCCTTTATATGGAATTTGCGTGTGGTATTTTAACCCGGTACTTCCCAGAATATATGTATGTATTTTTTTATCGCCTGACCACAAAACTAAAATCCGTTTGATGATTCACTGTATAACCTTTCCGGAAAATGTGTTACTATATGGTAATCGTGGACAAAGACCAACGTTACATGTTCCAAATGCATTAACGCTGCAATTTTCACTCGCACAGTGTCTACGATTGGATGGCACTACAAAATGCCCAGTTTGATCGTACGGAGTATGTTGTACACGACCTAGTTGCTGAGCTTACATATCTGTGATTAGTAATGGGACCAAACGATTTGGCTTTCGTACCATAATATCTGCAATAGCATACGAACAGTTGTCTTCGAAATTCAAGTTGCGCCATTTTTGGTTTCTATTTTAGATGAAGCTGCCAAACGTTTTGAATAGAGGCATCTATTAGCCAGATAAATGTGCTGGGCCAACACCTTTTCCCGCTGTATGCGACGTGGTACTGAGCCAAGTTTTGATCAAACCGGTCTACTCCGTACATATATTTATTATATTCCGTGATGTGTACAAGGGCGGGGTACGTTTATTCTGGATTTATCCTTTCTTTTATTAAAATTGGTGGAAAAAAGGAGACAACATTATTATCTTTCCACTTCACCAAACGAACAACAGTACCTTTAATAACAATTGAACCCGAGTAACATCTATCCATTGATTTAAAATTTTTTTTATGCATCAAATGATAGTTTGCAAGAATGTGGTTTTCACGGTTTGTTGCCATGACATTATATTCACTAGTTTTCAAAAAAGCTAGCATTTTTGAATGGCGAAATCTTGCAAAATCTAGTTTATAAGTGTTGGTAGGAACATGGTATTACGGACTGTAGAAGCGGTGGTGAGTTTTCAATTACATTGTGCTCTCATAACACAGGTCATGTTAGCTACGCATACGGAATACGGTTTTGCGTTTGTCACTAACTAAAGCATAAGAGCAAATTAGGGTTGGGCGTGACGTTCACGACATAATTTTAATATTGCATGTGGCTTCTTCGACCTTTATAAAAAATATTTTTCACCACTAGATGACCCTTGTCCACCAGCAAATTATGACAGTGTTCAAATGAATTCCGTCTTACAACCCTCAAGGTACAAGCACAAATAGTTCATATTTATATATGTACATATACATATGTACATATGTATGTACCCATACTCTTGTAAAATATGTGATGTGTAAGTATGCACATATATAAAAATATACATACATGTAAATAAATAATAATTGTGGTGAAATATGAGATTATGCATATTATGTGAGTGGACATCTTAAGGGGGTATTCTCATGTAATCACTTGAAAAATCGATTTTTTTTTATATTTTGACAGTAAAACCTATTGAAAACATGCTGTGAAAAATTCAGACCGAAATTCATAGTATTTGATAAGTTACAGCTCATAGTCGCCGACGTAAGCGACTGTCTACCAGGCGCCATGACAAGTCTGCAGTCTTGAAACTTTAAACGCATTTTTCTTGAATCATCATTTTCTGAAACTGTCATGGTCCTAAAAAAAAAGTATTCAACCGATTGCTTTAAAATTTACATATGTTCTTATCGTCCCTACCAGAATTGTTTATATTCGAAAATATTTTCATATTTTTTTAAACGATTTTTAACGAAAAAAAAACAAGATTTTCGTGACTTTTTTTTGAAGTTCGACATTTTTTTTTTAACGAAATTGATTATATTTGGTAGGGTCGATAGCCGCAGAACTACTGAATAATAATCCATTCGACTTTTTTTTACTTCAGACAACATGAACAGCCGCTATCACCATGACCAGTGAACTATATTTTTTTGTTGGGGACTACTTTGATTTAAAAAAAAATATATTAAAAATGTAAAAAACGAAAAAAAAAATTGTTTGTACATTTCAAAATACAAATAAAAATATATTAAAAAATTAAAATGATTGAATTTTGTTGTCGCATAAAAAAAAATTTTCCTAAAAAGTGGTAAAATGTATGCGTTCACATGAGAGTACCCCCTTAACGAAAAATTCTAAACTTCAGTAAATGTAAAAGTAACGGTGACTCCGAAAGTTACATACCCCACTAAGCGATAGTGGTAGAGGCACTTTTGAGCTATCAAACCATCAAACAGGGTTTTGTGGGCTTTCAGGAGGGCCGTTAAACTTTTTATTAAATTTACACCATACTTACTTTACGCATAGAAAAATACGCTGTATGGTTATATGTATGTGTAAATACCATATATACTTATAAAATTTTATTTTATTAGCTGCTAATTAGAACATGTTTCATAAGCCAAAAATTGTAAGTCAGAAATTTGAAAAATTATTTAATAAGTGAAGAAAGACTAACCTCGGGGTGCATATTATCATGTATTGGCAAAACTTAATACATATAATTAAGGAAGGCTTAAGTTCGAGTGTAACCAAACATTTCATACCCTTGCAACTTGCCAGGATCAAAACCAGGGCTAAGAGAATTATTAATCTGATTCAACCCATTTTTGACATACATGCATACTATTATTAGAAAACGATTTTGTCCGAATTTATAAAATCTAACTTTAGAACTTTGATCCAAATAGTCGGTATCTGAGGCGTTGAATTGGTTCGATTTGGACAATTTTTGCTGTCAGATCTCAGTAGCACTATTCGTACAAAGTTTTGTCCCGACACATTTATTGTCCTTGAATTGAATACTGGAAAAAGAAAGAATCAGATGAAGTTTAAAATTGTATTATATGGGAAGTAGGCGTGGTTGTACTCCGATATCGCTTTCTGGAACATAGGAATATCAAGATAATATTCTATACTAAATTTGGTTGAGATCGGTCGAGTAGGTCCTGAAAATTCAGATATTGTACATATATTAAGTGGTTTAGAAGAGGCCGGGCCACGCTCCCTTTTTCAAAATTTTTAGCCCACAGGTGCTTCTTGCTACAACGGTCCGTTAGGCCAAATTACAATTTTGTATCTTAATTCTGTGCTTAGTTGTGGAACGTTCCAGATTTTCGTTTAATAACGTTTTCTGGGTGTGACAATGGTTCAGTTGCACCAATCTAGGAACTCCCTTTTTTGGCAAAGAACCCGTGTACCAAGTTTCATTACGATAACTCAATTTTTAGTCAAGTTAAAGCTTGCACAGACAGACGGACGATCGAACAGATTTTTGTCTGCCAGTGGATTTCATGTCTTATAGATTTATCTACCATATCTCGATTACTTTTAGGTGATACTAATAACCGTTAAGTAAAAAAAATAGTATACTATATAGTAAGATGTTGCAAGGGTACCGAAATGTTGCAAGGGAACTCAACATTCATTAATCGATGAATTTGTGGTTGGGTTACAATTGCATTTGCAATTTTATTAACTTATTTAATAGGTCATAGATGCACATAGTTTCATTAGTACGATTTGCTTGCGAATATTTCATACTCTTGCATATTGCAAGGATTAAAGTCGGCTTGTTGGAGTAATAAAAATCATTACCACACATCGGCCTTAAATTGAGTATTTAATGCTCATTTAATTTCCCTAAGATATTCATCAAGTTGACCGATTTGGACGGTATAAAGCCAACTGGAAGTAGGGCTAGTATTAACCAGAATTGATCTATTTTGGCATTACAACATATTATTAACAGAAAAACATGTCTCTCAGTTTCATTAAGGCACGGCATGTACCAACAATTTTGATATTAGTTATATTTTTCACAAAATTTTTTCCATTTTACGTACAAAGGTACACTGTTATTAGAAAAATAGGTTATTTCAATCTCATTGAGATAACTCAAATATTGACCGATATTTCAGTTATATAGTCATTTGGAAGTTAGAAATTTTTTCTATTAGGTATATGGGGGCTGAGGGAATTATTGATCTGATTCAGCCCATTTTTGGGAAAATGGCATATTACAATCAAATAAGGATTCTAAGTTTCTATAACATATCTCACAGATTGACCGATAGTAGCAACAAAAAGTTCGAAATAGGAACTGAACTTCATATGTGGGTACCGAACCTGGCGGCTTGAACAGTTTTGGTTCAATTTGAATAATTTTTTATCCCGATACATTCATTGTGGTTTAATTTGTACACTGGTAAGTGAAAAAAAAACGGTGGAATATGAAATTTCGTTATACTATAAGTAGGCGCGTTTACTACCCCATTTCGATCGCGCTGCGATAAAAGTCTAAATTTGGTTGAATTCGGTCGAGCATATACCGGGATATGTGATTTCAACTAAATGTGGTTGGCGCGCCCATTGTCTAATTTTGACAGCGGCTTCTATAAAGCCCTCTTGTGCCAACTTGGATGTTAAATTTAATGTCATAGACGCATTTAGTTATTGATTTATCGCACTTTTAGTAGTCTTTAACACAAATGTTATATGGTAAGAGGGCGTGGTTATAATTCGATATTATTAACTAAGACACTGTCGGAAGGAATTTTTATGGAAGTTTGTCTAAGCGAATTTGGTTATTGTAGTTTTAGTAGCTTAGACTATGTGTACATTAAACCTCTCAGAGGTTTTCATTTTTCAAAATTTTTAGCCCACAGTGCCCCTTGCTGCGGCGATTCCCTTTGGAAAATTACAGTTCTATATCTTAATTAGTTAATGCTTCGTTTTATAGGCATTTTGTAGGCTCGATTATCTTTAGGGGGTACAGACAACTGTTGTTTGAACAAAACTGTTATACTATGTAGCAAACTGTTGCAAGAGTATAACTTTCAGATATAAACTTAACCAAAGGAACTAAATGTATTATATTGGGTGTACTCGGAAAAGGTAAACCAGACAATAAGAAATCCCTATATTAGGGAAATTGAACCCGATTCAACGTTAAGCCACATTTTACATACCTACTATGTTCGGGCCTGCAAACCTGTTTTCGTAGACAAAACTTGTTTTCATTTTTGTGTTTTCAGCCATTTAAATAAAGATAAAATCAAATTGAAATAGAGTTTTTGCTGCAAGCTATATACTCATTCCGATCGGCTCACAGTAAACGAAATGACAAGACTGAAATATTAAGGGTTATATAAAGTTATAATTTTCAAAAAACCGATTTTTTACTTTATTTTCTTAATACTATATTTTTAAATACACACAGAAAATTTCATATCGTCTCCAGTGAATATTTTTTTACACGCAAATTTGAAAAGGCGTTCCAGAGTGCATGGAAGTACTAGGCCAAACATTACTCGAAAACGGCAAAACCGATTAGTTTCAAATTTTCTCACGAGCTGCTTAAATATATATTGTTTTGTAATTATATGAGGATTTTTTCTCACCGATAAATATTTTTTTATAGACAATTTAACCCGAAATTTTGATCAAAACTCGATTTTTATTAGAAAACGCCATTTTGTCAAACAGTTTTATTTTGAATACAGTAAAAAAATAGCATAATATGTCTACAAATTTTTGGATCAATAAATTTAAACGTTTTTTCATTGGACGAAGAGGTGATACTTTTACTTTCAGCTGAAAATAACTTTCCGAGCAACTGTTCTCCTGCTTAGATGTTTTTTGTTTTTTTTGAAGTAAGCCAAGATTTAATTCGTCCTGCATTAGTTTAGTCGATATTATTGAAACTCATATTTTGCCGCAGATGAAGCTAAAGTAAATATTCCAATAGGCACTCTTTTCTTGTGCAGAATATCTTTTCGGTAGTTCGTAGTAGAGGTGTCAAACTATCGATGGGACTATCAATGAGTATTGATAGTTTATTTTTAACTTTTGAAACTATCGATGGTGCGACTATCGATAGTTTGACACCTCTAGTTCGTAGCATAATTTCTTAAAAGTTAATTTACAAAAAGCAAACCTATTTTGTTGACAATCGAGTTGCCTTAAATGCTGCATACGTTCACTCGGAGTCTGTCTGTCTATCCGTCCATCCGTCTGTCCGTCCATTCCCGACCCCAAAAAAAATGGTCGCAATCAATCTATGTTTTACCAAAAACATCGGTATTAGATATTGAAGTTAAGATATAATCTTTTTCTGATAATAGTGTGCCTTTAAGTCAAAACAGAGTACAATCGAGCCAACACTTACATTATCCCTCAAATACATAACATAAAGTTTTTGAACTTCCAATATATGGGTTATCTTACTAAAATTGAGAGAGCGGGTCTTTATAATAACAGTGTACCTTTGTGTATATGTGAAAATGGATAAAATCGTGTGAAAACCTACTCTAGCTCCCATAGAATTAATATAAGGATTTTTAAACATACACATGACTTTCCATCTTATATATGAATTGGTAATATGTGAGAAATCTTAATGAAACTTTGATATCATATTTTTCTGGTAATGTTATGTTGTAATCCCACAAATGGAAAGAATCGTGTCAATACTACCCATACTTCTCATATGCTCAAAAAATACATAACAAGTAAGGAAGGCCTAAGGCAGCTGCCCCCCCTACAGATTGAAAAATTATTATTTTCATTATTATTCATTATTAGATATTTTTTTAAAGAGGTTTTAAAATTTTATTCAGTTGGTTGACGATAGCCTCAGCTGGAAGTTACATTTTTATATCAGAAATGGAATTAAGAGAAATTGAAGTTGTTGAATTGATCAAACAGGCAGATGAATTTTACCCTTCAATTCGAAAAGCTCTCAAAATATTATGTATGTACATTACCATGCACTACAGCAACGGTGGAGCGTTCATTTAGTACGCTAAGGATAGTTAAAACTTATATATATATATGGGAGAAGAGAGACTATCTGGATTATGTCTGATGAGCGTGCATCGCTTGAACAGTTTTGTAGATTTAAGAACATTGTTGGCATCATTGAAGAAAAAATCATCAATAAATTTTCTGAAAATCCTAGACGTTATATTACTTGATTTTAGTGGAATTTAAAAATTTTAAAGCTATAAGGGAAGTATAGAAGTGGTTGTTGAAATTTTCACAATGTGACATAAGAACGTAAGAAGAAAGCCACGTACTAAATATGCATATGCAATTATTGATTTATCTAGCTTTTAGTAATTTTTAACAAAACCGTTATACGGGTAGTGAGCGTGGTAATACTCCAATTTCATCCATTTCCACACCGTCGGTAGAAATTCTTTCTCATAAGATTTGCACTCAGCAATTTGGTTATTGTAACTTTAGTAGTTTAGGAGATATGTATCTTAAGCTTTTTAGATGGCGGGACCACGCCCACTTTTTCAAAAGTTTTGCCCACAGATGCTCCTTAATTAACCGCTTAGATATGGCACTTTATATGATTTCGGTTAATGGCGATTTGTGGGCTTGACAGTGGTTCGATTACGCTCATCTTCGAACTCGACATTTTTTTTTTGAACTAGGGAATCTACGTATCAAGTTTCATCGACATATCTCAATTTTTACTCAAGTTACAGCTTGCATGGACGGACATCGGTATACACACCAATTCCCATATACTACATATAACTATATATAATATACATAATCCATAATGACTTTCATTTATCTAGCAAAATTGACCATCAAACTAAGTAAGTCTGTGACTAATAATATAAGTTAATAGAACACCAAATATAAATTTAATTCTTTCTGGTTGCTGAATTCTACACTCCCGGCTTATAAATTTACAAATCGCTGGAATAAACGTATAAAAAGTTTGAGCCCTTCCTTACTTGTTTAATATAAAGAACATCCAATGCCTGAAAGTATTTCCCGGTTTAGATATTTGCAAGTTGCGACAGTATAAAATGTTCATTTTGTCTAACATAGGAAAACGAACAGGTGGAATTCGGAAAAATCTAGTAATATTGTTGTACCTTGAATGCATGCAGAAGAAAATATTGGAGACCATATAGAGTATACATAAGCATAAATGATCAGCGCGAAGGGCCGAGTCTCTCCGTTCTTCTGTCTGCATATACCCAAAAGAAGCAACTCATTTGCCGGAACTGCCGATATCGGACCAATAATGCAATCTAATCTCCGAAGAAATGCTTCAAATCGGATGACTATAGCATATAGCTGTCATACAAACTGAACGATCGGAATCATGTTCTTGTAAGGAGTTGTTGGTATTTGAGAAGGGCATTACTGCTTCGGTATTTTAAAAATGCTACATTTGGATATTACCATATGACTTTTTTATCAGCATACATACATACACACATACAAGTATATAGAAATATTGTTTTATTATTGCTAATATATATGTATTGTATAGATATACAAGTATCCATACATATATATAGACACGAAAGTTCAATTCGGATTCACTCGTTAATGTACTCAACTACCGAAGGTACACAGAAAATCCAAGTATCCCTAAGTGCCACGATGAGGGTGCGAATGTGTTTTGAGCATATGGGTTCGAGGATTTTTAGAGGCTTATACACATATGCATGTATGTATTTATGTTTACTTAAATGTATGCACAAGCACATGCTCGTACATATGTATGTATGTAGATATGATACGGACGGTTATCTGTGGAAGTTGTCCGTCGGTCTTTGATGTGATTGGACAATTTTGCATAGCAGAAAATTCGATGTTCCGAATTAATTTCCGTACGTAAGCAGTACGGACATTCATTGCACAGTCATATGTTTGTATGCACATCAATACATGATTGAGATAACACGTACATACTACATATGTACGTATATACATATATTTAGATGAAATATGTAGTAGGTAATAGTGGGGCCATATACTTCCTAGCATATAATGTACAGACAAACATTCATATGTACATATGTACTATTAGCATATATGTACATACTTGAATGCATATGTAGATATAGTGATGAACCTACATAAATATATGCATGTGTATCCTTTTGCGGGCAATTTCGGTATATATTTACAATGCATGTTAGTTGGCATGTCTTTGCTCTTACTCTAACAAAAACGGTCCAATTAGCGAAGCCCCGGCATTAAACTAATTAAAAAAGTTGAAATGGAAACACATCTCAAAACTATTAACGAATGTGTAGCGAAGTGGGATGTTTCCATGTTTTAAATTATTGAGAAACTTTGTATTTTTCATTTGAAGTGGGATTTTGAAAAATATTTTCACTTGATACTCAAAGGTCCATGGTTAGACATGACAATTTCATGACGAAATAAAATCCTTTTGTAGTGAACATTAAGAGCACATTTGTATACATTTTAGTATAGTATATGAAGGTATGTAGTTAGGTAGGATATTCATATACGAGCAATTAGAACATAACATAATTTACTGTTCTATACTGTTACGTTGTTACGTTTCCCATTAAGTGAATGGTATTTTAATTTGGTCTCCAGTCCTGGTTTAACTTATTTGCAATTTTTAGTGACGCGTCTGTATTTTATATAATATTGTCAATAGATGTCGTTGCAGTCGTTATCTCCAGTGCTACCGATCACATTGTGTCATACCATATAGTGTTGGAAGGGTGAGATTTTAAGCTTCATTTAACCAAAAACAAAAAAATCTATATTTTTAAATTTTTGTATAAAAAAGGGAAGAATGACATGCAAACCACCAGTGAAATTTGTGAAGTTTACGGAGACGATTCTATATCAGTTCGTGTAGCGCAACAATGATTCGCTAGCTACCGTTCTGGAAATTTCGATGTGAAAGATGCACCTCGCTCTAGTCGACCTATCGTTGCAAAAGTTGATGAAAATTTGGACATGACATCGCTAAGGAACTTAAAATTCATCATCAAACGGTTTTGAACCATTTAAAACAGCTACAAAAACAAGATTGATATTTGGGTACCACATGAATTGTCTGTGAAAAATTTAATGGACCAAATTAACATCCGCAATTCTTTGCTGAAATGAAATGAAATCGAACCATTTCTGAAGCGAATGGTAACCGGAGATGAAAAGTTGATCAAATACGACAATGATGTGCGAAAAAGATCATGGTCCAAGCGTGGTGAAGCTCAGCAAATGGTCGCAAAGCCAGGATTGACGCCTCGAAAGGTTATGCTGAGTGTTAGGTGGGATTGGAAAGGAATCATCCACTATGAGCTGCTCTAGCATGGTCAAACGATTGATTCTACATTTTACTGTCAACAACTGATGAGATTAAAGCAAGCAATCGAAAAACGCCCAGAACTGATCAACAGAAAGGTCTTCAGTACAACGCTAGACCACACACATCTTTGATGACTCGGCAAAAATTGGGAGAGCTTGGCTGGGAAGTTTTTATGCATCCACCATATAGCCTTGCACCAACGGACAAAAATTTGTTTCGGTCAATGCAGAACTTCCTTCATGGAGTAAAGTTGGAGCCTGAGAAAATTACTTGTCGCAGAAAGTGGTCGACCAAAATGGTACATATTTGGTTCATTAAAGTTTTTTTTCAATATTTCTTTATTTATTGGATCTGCTTAGTAAAGCCTAACAATAAGTATTCAAATCTTAAATCTGTTTAAAACTAAAAAAGCTCAAGAATGTGGTTGAGCTTTTTTGGTAGAACGTTGCTCTCTAGTAGGCTGGTAGATCACTTCTTTTTAAACGTGTTTGATTGCAGGATTTTGCCAAGGCATTAGCTAATGGATTTGGATGTTCGCGAAGTTTATAAAATATATCTCATTCTGCTGTCCTCTATCTCCTTCTTTACCATAGGAATATAAAGTTCATTTTAGATTGGAACCTTTGTATTATATCAATGGTGGTTGCACAGGTCGTACCCCACAGTTGAATGCCATACATCCAATTCGGTTTTATGATTGCATTGTATAACAGGACTTTGTTGTTTAGACTAAGTTTAGAATTTTTGTTTAAAAGCCAATTGAAAATGCAAGTCTGGTTTATATGCTCTGTTCTAGGCGCTCTTCTATGGAACCTAATGTATGACGGGATGCTAAGGAGACACCAACCAACAGCCGTTAAATTAATTGCATACGTAGACGACCTTATTGTGGTAGAAGTGGTTAAAAACATAGATGACCTCCGAAGCAAATGCAATGAGTGTATCAGGGTGTTCGCCAATGGTTCTCCTCAATGAGTTTAGAACTGGTTGAGCAAAAGGCAGAAGTCTTACTCGTAAGTACCAGAAAAGTGGAGGAAAGTATATCTCTAAACATAGGGGAGTGTGAGATTCATTCACAGCCACAACTAGAGTATCTGGGAGTAATAATAATAGACCCAAGGCTCAAATTTAACGATCATCTGGAATACACTGCACGTAAAGCGAATAAAATCGTAAACTCCTTATCAAGAATGATGGCAAATAAAGGCTGCGTGGTTCCAACTGGCGATTTTTAATCGCAAAGGTAATGAGGTCGGTTGTATTATCTGCGGCTCCATTATGAATCCAAGCGCTAAGTATTAAATAATTTGCCATACAAATAAGCACAGTGCAAAGCTTGTCGGCGCTAAGAGCTATCAGTGCTTTCTGAACAATATCAAGCGATGCTACTGGAGTAATAGCCAGTATGATGTCCACTGACATCCAGGGTGACGAATACGAGCGGCTACAAAAGTTATCAGAGCCATTTTTAAGAGCCAAAAGAGAAGAGAGAGGCAACAGCTTAACAAAATGGCAGTAAACCTCACTCAAAGGACCGTGGAGCTATTAGTGGATAGACAGATGACATTTCCTCCTAACCCAAATACTAAGTGGATATGGCTGCTTTAGAAGTTAACTATACAGATTCCAGCACGACATTAGTCCGAATTAGCCGACGTTTTCGTAGTGCTTTGAAGCTTTTTAAGTACAAGGGAAAAATTTAAAACTACACTCGGTCGTACTTTTACGGTGGAAAATTTGACGACACTGACACAGAACTGGAAAGCTGTCAGCGAAGCGGTAGCGTCAATATTGTCAAAACAATTTTCGGGGAAATCCCATATCTCTGGACCCAATCAACCAGTAGTTGAAATACATTTAGTACGTATTATTAATCCAACCAACTTATGTGAAAATAGGCGAAATCGGACTACAACCACGCCTGCTTCCCATTTAACACAATTTAAAATTCCATTTGATTCTTTCACTTTCCAGTACACAAATTAAGAAGTAGTTAATATAACGGTATAAAGATTTGCAGTAATAATTCCCTTAAAGCAGTGCACCTTTTGACCAAAAATTGTCCAAATCCAACCAAAACTGTTCGAGACCCTAGGTACCGAATATGTGGACCCCAGTATCTATAGTTGATTTTTGACCGGAAATATCGTTCAATGTGTGAGATATAAAATTTAATTTCAGGGATAGTCCTTCTCTGACAATGGTATGTCTGTATGTCAAAAATTACCTAATACAAAGATTTTCGAACTTCCAGGTAACTTTATGCAGGATATACCAGTCAATATTTGAGTTATCTCAATGAAATTGGGAGAGCATGTTTTAATCGTGACAGGGTATCTTTGTGCCTAAAATAGATAAATTTGAGCGAAAACTTGATCTAGGCTCTTTATAACCATTACCAGGATTTTCGAACATCCGGCTGACTTTACTCTATATGATTGGTTTTACACCGTAAAGTATTTCACTGGCTTTGATTCTTGCAAGTTGAAAGAATAAAAAATGTTCGGTTGCACCCGAGGTTAGGCCTTCCTTGCTTGTTTTTTTACGTTTTGTTTGAAACATTCGAATGCCAACATTATAGGTACTCTTCTTGGACGTATACTAGCTTTTCATAAAGCTTACGTAGATTTACATTATACATTAATTATATTATAAAATCGAATGTGGAATCATGTATGTGACAATCTGTCCATCGGACGATTTCTGGGACAATGACTGCACGGATTTCGTATTAAAATTCATTTATGCATTATACCTATGCAATATATACACACATGCAAACATATGTATTATTAGTTAAACTTGATTTATTTCAAGTTGGCATAGTTTCCCACCCTATGGTAAGTATGGTAAACAAAAATGCTGTTCGCTTTAACAATTATTTTTTATAGATGTAAAAAGCTGTCTACAGAATTTACTTATTTACACACGAGTATTTATATGTACGTTTGTGGCGGAAGAATCCACCGCATTAATCTCATTTATTTTGATATGTGCGCTATATAATATTTATTTAATGATAATCGTCATTGCATTTCACTGTAAAAAAGTTCAAGTTCAATTGGATAGATGGAGATCCTCGGATTCGTATTCGCGTTTCCACGCCTGAAACTGAAGGAGTTGAAGGAGGGCTTTTGTAGAAGAGTGGATATTAGATAAAGTGACATGGAGGATTTTATTTCCGTAGTTAAAAGTATTACCTTAGTAATTAAAAATATATTTTTCTATTTTTTTCAATATGTTTTCTTTTATACCCGGAAGCGAAGCGATCTTCCGGGAACTATTTCATAAGGAAAATGCTTTGCGTCTCTGTCATCTCTCTGAAGTAAGTGAAATCAGTTCGAGATTGAGGTTTCTGATATGGTATGCATGATTTAAGCATAATTTCAATATCTTTGTCAAGTTAAAAGTCCAAAGAAATAATAAGCTAAATATATAATATTGATATCATCGGCTTTTAACACCCGCGCCGTTAGTTCTTTTTTCTCCAGACTGGACAAGGAAGCAAAACAAATGGGTCTGGCAGTGAACGAGGACAAGTCGAAATATCTCCTGTCATCAAACAAACAGTCGTCGCACTCGCGACTTGGCACTCGTAGATAATTTCGTCTATCTTGGAACCAGCGTAAACACCACCAACAATGTCAGCTTAGAAATCCAACGAAGGAAAACTCTTGCCAACAGGTGCTACTTCGGACTGAGTAGGCGATTGATAAGCAAAGTTCTCTCTCGACAAACAAAAACCAAACTCTATAATAATTCCCGTCCTGCTATATGGTGCAGGGCTTGGACGATTTCAACAACTGATGAGTCGACGTTGCGAGTTTTCGAGAGAAAAGTTCTGCGAAAGATTTATGGTCCTTTGCGCGTTGGTCACGGCGAATATCGCATTCGACGGAACGATGAGCTGTACGAGATATACGACGACATTGACATAGTTCAGCGAATTAAAAGACAGCGGCTACGCTGGCTAGATCATGTTGTCCGAATGGACGAAAACACTCCAGCTCTGAGAGTATTCGACGCTGTACCCGCCGGGGGAAGCAGAGGAAGAGGAAGATCTCCACTCCGTTGGAAGGACCATGTGGAGAAGGACCTGGCTACGCTTGGAATATCCAATTGGCGCCACGTAGCGAAAAGAAGAAACGACTAGTTGTTAACTCGGCTATAATCGCGTAAGCGGTGTCTACGCCAGTTCAGAAGAAGAAGAATAAATATCTTAGTTGCAACATTTTCTCAAGTATGCGTCGTGAAGTAAATGAAGTATGTACAAGAGCTCTGTTTTAACACGATTTGGTGGAATCTAAAACGTGTAATAAAAACTCTATATTTATACAAATCAGTCATATTGTCCATTTTTGGGCACAAAAGAAAATATAGTGCAAGACAAATATTTACATAGCTTTCCAGTAGGTGTATGGTAAAACGAATATAATTCATAAATATTTTGCCGGTCACGGTTGCTTGAAGTAAACGTTAAACTAAAAAGTAAGGAAGGGCTAAGTTGAGAATCAAAATCCAAGCGATTTTATATATAGTACATATACTATATATAACTCCTATACTGACAGATATAAAAGTTTTGTTATAAAAACGAAAATCATTATATGTAGTACTATATGTGCCAGTTGGGGTAGTATCGACCAGATATTTTCCCAATACCACATACTACTGACATGTCTCTTACTAAAAAGCAACTCATATGGAGTAAAGTCAGCTGCATGCCCGAAAATCCTGATATTAGTTATATGGGGGTAAGTCTTGTTTTCGCTCAAATTTATCCATTTTAGGCACAAATACTACACTGTGAGTAAAATAAGCTCTGTAATTTTTATTGAGATAACTCAAATATTGGCCGATATATCCAGGATAAAGTCACCTGGAAGTTCGATTTTATAAAAAGTCTTTATATTAGGCATATGGGGATAAGTAAGTATTGACCTGATTCAAGCCATTTTTAACATACAGACATACCATTGTCAGAGAAGTACAATTCTCGAATTCCAACTATATATCTCAAACATTGACCTATACTTTCGATCAAAAGTCAACTATAGGTACTGGGATCCACATATTCGGTACCTAGGGGCTTGAACAATTTTTATTGGATTTGAACAACCTTTGGTCATAAATTGGCACACACTAAATACATTATCCGTGCAAAGTTTTATCGCGTTATATTAATTCCTTCTTGATTTGTATACTGGAAACTGAACGAATCGAGTGGAATTTAAAATTGTGCTATATAGAAAGTAGGCGTAGTTATTGTCTCATTTCGCTCATTTTCACAACGTTATATAGAAATATAAGAAAAATACTACGTACCAAATTTAGTCGAAATCGGTTGGTCGGGTCCCGAGATATGGGATTTCACCAAAAGGTAGGCGCTGCCACGTCCATCGTCCAATTTTTACCACGGCCCCTATAAAGCCTTGTCATACCATCCCTACGGCAACTTTTTTTTGTAGTGAGCGAGGTTTTCATCCGATTTCATATGACACTTATAGGTTTTCGGTTTAGGGTGATTTGTGGGCGTGGCAGTGGTCCGATTACGCCCATCTACGAACTCGAACTTTTTTTGTACCAAGAAACCTGCGTATCGAGTTTCATCATGATATCTTAAAAAAATTTACATTTATTTTTTTATTGCGGATGAAGTCTTATCCCAAATGATGACCGAGTTGTCTTAATTTGATCGTATAAGTATATTCCGGCTATGAACAGAATGTTCGAAGTTATACGGAGTGGTCCTGAAAGTAATGGAATTGGAGCTTCGGAACGCGCGTGCACCGACTGGATTGGGCGTTCCTAGCTAACAAACGAGCGGGTGGTCACGTGTCTCCGAGCACCTGGAGAATTAGGGCAAACATTTTTGAGCGACGTGTTTCTGTGAGTAGTGCAAGCCGAAAATGCAGCGTTCGTTAGAGCAGAGGTACGCGATTAAATTCTGTGTGAAACTCGATAAATCTGCGACAAACACGTTTGATATGATCAAGCAGACTTACCCAGATGAGAAGAGGTCGCTGATGAAGACCGTGTTGGGAAACCTGCGACTTCGATAAACACCGACAATGTGAGTCGTGTGCGCAAAGGTTTGAACTCAGACCGTCGACTAAGTATTCATTTAATTGCCCAGATGTTAAATTTATCAAAAAGGGTCAATCGGGTCCGACAAGACATCGCAGCCGATTGGAAGTTGCACTACGACAACGCCCCGTCTCACACCGCCTTTCATGTGAACAGCTAACTAACCAAGGACCGCATTCCAACGTATCCGCAGCCGCCGTACAGCCCAAATGTGGCCCCCCGAAGGGATGCAAGTAGCATGCATCTCGGCTCTCAAGGCTATTTCGGAGAATGCCTTCCGCGACGCCTTCAATGCTTGGAAATCGTGCTGGCAGCGCTGCATCGACGCAGAAGGCGTCTATTTTGAAAGTGTTTAAAAAATTATAACGGTTGGTTCAATAATTTTTTTTTAAATCGACTCAGTCCTATTACTTTTCGGACAAACCCTTTACATGACAATTGTATGTGGGAGATGAGTCAACTTTAAACAACAATTCTCTTTCATCAATTAATGTAAAGGGTTTTTAAAGTCAGGAAGAAATTAGTTTGTAGCAAAGTTGTAGCCATCAAAGTTTCTAAGCGCCCGTATAAGTTTTAAAAGGGAACTAGTGGTGTGCCCTATTCTCTACAATATACAGGTTTCAAAACATATTTTTTTTCAAATATGTAACTCCATATTTTCTAATCTTTATGACAATCAGGGCATCGTAACATAGTACTTTTTATGTCTCCATTATAATCTAGGATTATATCACAATAAAAAAATTTTCAAAAGTAAAGCAAGCAATAACATATTTATAACAGATTTGGTTTATAGGATGCAAATGTTGGAGCATCTCAAAAACTATGAAACTTTCTTTTATATTCCTTTCTCAAGGAATATAGATTTATGTACGTATGTAGTATGTCTTAAATCCGTTTTTTTCCACATTGTGCAAACTAATTGTAACCACACCCAACTTGCAACGAATAACTGCTCAAAATTTAGGTAAATTTATATCATGATCTTACAAATCACAAAGTGTGCTCGTATGTGTACATACTGTCGTATTAATTTACGCACTCCCGTATATGGCCAAGTGCGCAAGTGTAATATAAACTTCAAATAAGTCGGTTTCTCTTTCTGTCGCCCGATTCGCCACATAACCCACCCAACCATTCTTAATAGCATCCACTTTAGTGGTCACACATGGCAACGACATGGCTATCAAGAATCTATCATCTCACCCTCATGGTCCTTATATACCCATATGAGCATCCGCCTATCTGTAAAGGCACAAATACATACACATGTATACCTACTAATGCACATGTGCACATATGTGCCCAGCAACCTGCTCGCAACAATGTGAATGAGAGTGGGTGGTAGTGTGCCCATATGAGTGCATACTGTAGAGACCACCACTTGCAGCTCACAATCTTTTGCCACCGGCATACCAGTCCCTGTGGTAACTGCCTCACCATTACCGTGGTTATTGCCATAGAGTCCGCCATCGCCATAGCCATTCAATGACGCCAGCCATGTTGAAATTTTAATTCCTCGCCCACTCAATTTAGGTCCTTTTGCGCTTGTACTCCACTACACTTTGAATTTGCGCTCAAATGTGCGCGGCGAGCCACGAAATGAATATGGGACAGAAGGGTAAGCTAAATGGAACTGACGTCTCGTTCTGGGTTTATGAAAGTACGAGTATGTGTACATAAGAAAGCTCATTTGAGTTAGACAAGCTAGTGGGCACAAGCATATACATACATATACACGAATATTTGTATGCACGTATGTATGTACATATCTATATGTATATGTACATTGTTGGTATTTAAAATATATACATATGCACATACATACATATGTGGATAACATATATGGGAGAAGATATTTGCACATTCGTGTACGGCACCTGTACATATGTATGTATGTATGTATATACTACAAGTATCCAAGTATCTTTGTTTAATGTGGATTGTTGTTTGTCTTTGGAAAATCGAGAACGGCCCTCGCATCTGTTCGACCCGGTCAGAACAAAGGAGCAGCACTCATTTACGGATACACACAACAGCTTATAATGTAAATATGTAAATGTTCGTTTCTCTGCATACTTATGTCTGTATGTATATCGTCAAGTCTGTAAGAAGGATATATGGTACAGAGCTAAATATAGAGACCGATATTCAATGCGAGGGATTCGTAGTGCAGGTTTCAGTATGACATGATGCAATATTTTACTAAAAATATTTTCCGCAATCCTGATGGGATGTCCAACTTGTAGTTGCATATATGGTTCATATTGTATATGATATTTGTTATGTGATAGCAGAACGATTTTCGGAATACAATGGAACTTTTTGCTTTAGTATACCTTTGCTGGACCTTAAGCCCCACTCATTAATCGGAAGAATTTCCGCTTAAAATTTGGTATAGGTATATAAGGCAAATCTTTAATATTTGCCGTCTTTCTTATCAATCTGCCACTCCAAAATTTTTGAGAGACTTGCACATATTGTAGAATTCAAGTGATTATTTAATATGTACTTTGTGTTTGTACACATTCGTTCAAATGATATAAAATATATACAATAATATAATATATATATGTATGTACATATGTATATTGTCTACCTATACATTTAAACATTTCAGTATCGAGGGAATGGAGTACGGCTGGTCTGAAGTATCCCTCTACTTGAGTTTGATTGAATATGATGGCGGCCTAAGTATTACAAATAAATATTTATGTTATTTGCATGTATGCGCCTGACAAACGAGAACATTATTTACGTCGAGTGCGAGGAGAATGCCTTGACAAACGTGATTAGCATGTGCACATACGATATGTTTTCTTGCAACTTTAACTGGTTGGGATGTTCAAATTTATCTTAATATCCTTAACTTGTATGAGTATGGTCTATGTGCTTAACCGCATATGTAAAATATGTACATAATATGTTAATATGTATGTTTGGTTTACCCGAAAATTTAATTAGTTTCTAGGTTTGGGATATACTTAGATATCTTTTACTTATTTGACGCCTGTCTCAACTGTCCTCTGTAGTATAATTCATCTAAATTTAAGGTTCTCAATTTAATGCCTACTTGTACTACTGTGATCAAATTGAAAGGTGAATTTTGTCCATTTCATCCCTTCAAAGTAATCCCCTCCCGCTGCAATACACTTATGCCAACGAAGTTTCCAGTCATCACAGCACTTAGAAAAATACTTAGAGCCTTTTTCGATTCAGTTTTTATATCGTCAATTGAGTCGAAACGGTGTCCTCGGCGCGGTAATGTGAATTTGCTGAATAGCCAGAAGTTAAACGAAGGTAAATCAGGCAAATGCAGAAATGATCAGGAATAACCAATGCGGTAGAGATGGTGTATTATCGCTCTTCTTTGTTTAATAAATTCAGACATAGTAAAAATCCAAAAATTCACTTTTAGAACCTCACAAACCGACGCGTATCTCAAATACTAAAGAATATTTTGACATGAAATTTAGCATAGATGTCACTAACAGTACTACCAACTTACAGAAAAAAAATGTAAAAATTCACCTTTCAATTTGATCACAGTAGTACATAGTTAATTTGCTGGTTAAGCTGAAAAAACAACTACACGGGGCTCTTTCCTTTTACGAGTTTATGGAATCGCTTAAAAAGGCATACAAGGCTTCTCGGATCAGTAGAGCTACAAGATAATCAATTTTAAGCGATTTACGTTGATAAGATTTCTTACAAAATTTAAATCTATTTTATCACATCTTTCGTGATCCCTCATTAAGTTAAACTCACTTTTAAATATGAAATTAGGAATCAGCACCTGTGATGTGGAATACTTAAAGAATAAATTTGAACATAGAAAGTATTTGTCATAGTTTGACTCAGAATATTTCTGCTGAACAGAAACTTTTTACTTGGATCTTATCGTCTTGAATCTTATTTAACTAAGCGGCATCTTTGTGGTTACAGATAAAGCTCGCTTACTGGCATCCAATGCGTTCTCGGGCGTGTCGCAATGAACATACAATACATATGGATACTTACTATCTGATAGTTCAGAAGAACATTTTTTTTACTTATCTGATTGTAAAATAGGCTCCATATGTGGTGGCAATCCCTTATAAACATGCTATAATACCCATAAATTTAAGAAAAAAATTTGCAAACCTTTTTAAATTTGGTAATATTTATACCCTGAACAGGGTATATTAAGTTTGTCACGAAGTTTGTAACACACAGAAGGAAACGTCGGGACCCTATAAAGTATATACTATATAAATGATCAGTATGTCGAGCTGAGTCGATTTAGCCATGTCCGTCTGTCTGTCCGTCCGTCTGTCTGTATATATACGAACTAGTCCCTCAGTTTTTAAGATATCGTTTTGAAATGTTGCAAAAGTCATTTTTTCTTCAAGAAGCTGTTCATTTCATGCCATACAAACTGAACGATCGGAAAAAAGTTCTTGTATGGAAAACTTTTGCATTTGACAAGATATATTCACGAAATTTGGTATGAGTTATTTTCTATGGCAATAATGTAATATCCGAAGAAATTGTTCAGATCGGCTCATCATAGCATATAGCTGTCATACAAACTTAACGATCCGAATCAAGTTCTGGTCTGGAGAACTTTTGCATTTGACAAGATATATTCACGAAATTTGGTATAGATTAGTTTCTAAGGCGACAATGTAATCTCCGAAGAAATTGTTCAGATCGGCTTACTATAGCATATAGCTGTCATACAAACCGAACGATCGGAATCAAGGGCTTGTATGGAAAACTTTCGCATTTGACAATATATACTTTCACAATAGTTGGCACAGGTTATTTTCTAAGGCAATAATGTGATCTCCGAAAAAATTGTTCAGATCGGCTTACTATAGCATATAGCTTCCATATAAACTGAACACATAGTTACTAAAAGAAATGCACCTGTGAAGGGTATATTAGCTTCGGTGCAGCCGAAGTTAACGGTGTTTCTTGTTTTATTTCGTTCTGAGTTACAGTTAAATTTACAGTTAAAATTAGTTGGCTACGGTATTATCCATAAATATACTGGAGAACACATATGACATCTTCAATATTTGTAATCGGGTAATTCAATCAAATGCTATTGACATCCGAATTTTGCGCGCTAGACAATTCAGATTTCTATATATGTACATATGTACATAAATAATTTTTACTATCTATCGTACCTTTTTTACTTACCTCAACGGCAGTTTTCCATTATTGTTGCTGTTGCCATCGCTGTATGTCCTAAATTTATTCATGCTACCCTTTCGTGTCACGTACTAGTCTGAATGTATGTCTGAACTGTGGGGTGCTGCAGCGAAAGGGTAGAATTGCAAAACACATCACATATTTTCGGTATGTAAATCAACTATCATTGTTCTAAAGTATAAGAAAAAAAAGAATTTGAATGCATAAAAAATCAAAATAATAAATTACCAAAACAATACTAACGAAACGCCGAGTGTCGCGGCGAGGGGTAACACATTTACATACACACATGAGCATATACATACGTATATGGAGGTAAATCTGCAACTGTGGGTAATATTACCCTCGCTATTAGCATGTCAAAGCTAAAAAAAATGTTACACTTTGCAATTTCACAGAGACATAGCCACGCATGCGCGCGTTTAACAAGACGACAGATAAAGGTAGAAGGGTAAAGCCGAAAGCGGAAAGCGGAAAGGTTCATGGGAATCTGCTATAAAAAACGCAATAAATGAGCTCCGCACAGTAGCGATGGCCCGAAAAAGGTCGAAGATTGCTGCTAGTTATGCTGGGGTTGTCTTCTATTGCAATGCCAACACCCATAAATCGCAATGTTTCCGAAATGGGATAACAGAGCCGAGTAAACATGACACCCAACTGTCAATAGATATTTCGCGGTTATTTTCATTATGCTGGTTGATTCATCCAGCCGCCACCGGCATAGCGGATGAGTGAACGTTTATTTGATTTATGTCAAAATCTAACGAGCTGAATGCTTTCATTCGGCCACTCATCTATTCACATTCATTCATTATGTCGTCCTTTTCTGTGAATCTTCGGCAAATCAAGTATGCCTACATGCGCACATATGCACATATGCACATTTACGAGAATAGTGGCAGGATATGCACATTCGATGTAAATTCAATTGTTATCTCGCCGAAAAAATCTTTGACGAATTTAATATCAGACAACACTTGAGGCTTTCTTATCATTAATCAGCGATTTTAAGTCCTTTATCGATAAATGTCATGGATAGAAAATTGAATTTCACACTTTGATTCAAAAGTACAAACAATACGGGAATTTGTGACATATTCAACTATTTCAAAAGTATTAGTGTGTCAGTAGCTAGCGGGAATTGCGCTAAAAACATCTCAATATTATTTTATAATTAGAATTTAAGCGAATATTGCATTACATATATAGTACATAGTACTCCTAACGCTCATTAAAATGCTCATTAAGTTGGAGGGTGTGTGGTTCCCTCAGTTGGGTCGTTTAAGTGCCCATAATCTTTATGTTATGAAAATAGTGTTCATTTTCGCTTAAAATGGTTATTTTTACTTGTAGGACTGCCACCTGATTTGGTAGAAACATTTTAGAGTATTTCTGCACAACAACAACAATACCACAAAAATAAGTTATAATTCCTTCTTATAATATAATATAATCGCGCATTTCTGAATACCCGATTTTTTCCAAACTGTACCCCTAAAAAAGCAAAACTGAAATCAAATTTTTTTTTAACACCTTTACCTTATTTATCGCAACCATATTTATGTATGCACATACATATATACTAAATATGCAAAAATTAAAGAAATTGGCAATTCAAAAAAATTATATACATACATACATATATGCACAGCAGTTTACGATGTGTATGTAAATGACATCACAGGATTACGAGACGTTATCTAAAGCTTCTTCACTACGGCTGAGCTTAAGGCCTTTTCAAAGTGTTATCTAACGAGCAAAAAATGTATTTGCATATACATTCAAAATGACAGGATTTTCGCGTTTGTAAGGGTGGACAACAGTTTTCGTTTAACCAAAACAAGGCAATGTCAAATGGAGATGGTAAATACACCACATCATATCACACCCTTATAAACCCAATGCGGTAGCAGTACGTAAGGACGTACATACATATATACATATGTAAATATTTATGCTTTGAAGAAAACGTAAACGTCAGTACGGACATACAAACCAATATACATATATGCTTACACACAAATGCACATACAATCAGAATATGAACGTCTTCCAACCGTCTAAGTAACCACATGAAGTCCACACAATTCAAGAAAGCCAATTTCGCACGTTCAGATATTGGTAAATGCAAATTTCTAAAAGCATAACACTGCACATGCCGACCCTAGATGCTTTGCCGCTATTTATATAGTGTGCGAGTGGTGTGACTTGATGTTATCAGTCTCCAAACGGCTGAAGACTTTTATGAGAAGCATTTCTATGACCACAACCTAAGCTTGATTCAGTAGTACGTAGTCATGTATTTAGCAACATCGGAAACTGTATGCCATAGTTGAATGTGGACAAACTGTACGACTTGTTTAGAACGAAAATTCGCAGTGTGCGAAAAAAACGATTCCTAAACACTTAAATTTAAGGTTTTTGTGTACATGGGTAAGTTTACATGATGATACCGTGAGCCACTTGGCATTATAATATAAAATAAATATATATTAATAAATGAAAACTCTTATATACAAATCCATGAACGAGGTTTGTTCGATAATCAAATGTCCATACTTCCTTTCTTGATATGCTCATCTTTTTTGGATTTTTAGTTAACAATATTTTGTCGTCATAAAAATAACAAAAGTAATCGAGGTCTCTCATCCGAGGCTGTCGTTTAGTTTTCATTGGTACTGTTTTTTACGTGGCGGGTCCCAAACCCAGCGCACAACCCTATGTAGGGGATATTTCGCCTTCTCACTTTAGCTCGCCTTCAAACGGATGTTCTTAGGCTACCCAGAGGATACTTGGTCAAAGATCGGAAGTCGTGAGCTGCTTGAGTCATATGTAAAATAATCGTTTCTGGCCACTCCCAAGTGAATGGCAGTCAGAGAACTTTCCTCACTTGCGTGAACTTCTACACATGACTCCATCCTCCTAAATATAATATCGCATTCGATGGAACGATGAGCTGTACGAGGTAGTTTATGACGACATTGACATATGTAGTTCAGCGAATTAAAAGACAGCGGCTACGCTGGCTAGGTCATGTTGTCCGAATGGACGAAAACACTCCAGCTTTGAAAGTATTCGACGCAGTACCCACCGGGGGAAGCAGAGGAAGAGGAAGACCTCCACTCCGTTGGAAGGACCAGGTGAAGAAGGACCTGGTTATGCTTGGAATATCCAATTGGCGCCACGTAGCGAAAAGAAGAAACGACTGGCGCGCTGTTGTTAACTCGGCTATAATCGCGTAAGCGGAGTCTACGCCAATTAAGAAGAAAAAGAATCGACGCATTGAGTAATTAGGAAGAGTGAAGTAGAGAATTTTATTATACATAGATATCCTCCAAACCGTTGTGTGATCCTGACAAGAAGTCTCTTTAGAACTCCGCGCCCACTTGTTATATAACGGTCATGTTGAAAATGTATAAAAGTGCAATGAATCACAGAATAAATGCGCCGCACAGATTAAATTTCACAACCAAGATATTAGAGATAAGCTTTATAGAAGGAAATCTTCAATGCGCGTGAAAACCCCCATCTTTAAGTGTAATACTATTTCACTGGAACAACTTGAACGATTGCAACCAAATTTGGTGTTTTTGGTCAGGTAATCTCAACATTGCTATTATAAATTACGAAAATGGGGAAATCCTATTACAACCACCCCAACTTTCCATATCACAAACTTTTTAATTCCATCCGGCTATAAATAGTGCCATTAAGCTTTTTCATTTCTAGTCCAAAAATTGTAAAAATCGGTTTGTACCTTTTCAAGACACCAGAGACCAAATATGTGGACCACATTTCATATGGCTGTTTTTTAACCGAACATATCGGCGTATCTGTGAGGTTATGGCATGTCCTTATGTCTTGAATGGTCAATTGGTCAATAAGTAAGAAAACTTAATGAAATTTAGAAAGAACTTCTGTCTAATAAAAAAGAACTTCTAAAATAGATGACAATACTTCATGTAGTTTAATATAAAGTTTTACCAACACCTCTAGATATTCCCTCGACTTTAATCCTTGCAAGTTGCAAAAGTATAAAATATTTGACAAAACTCGAACTTAGCCCTTCCTAACTTATTTAACTATAGGTAAAAATATGCTGACGATAGATTTTGTTTGTTAAACAGACATGACTAGTATAGCCTTATTCCTGTCCGATCTTATTGGGGAATTACTGTATTTTTAATACTTTTCAAGCATATTTTGGACAATTTGTTAGTAAATTGTAATCGTAGATCAAACAGAGCAACTCTGACTTTCGTGAAATTTTAATATAATAATGTAACTATTATTTTTTGTGTTACTATTTGCACCTACATGAAAAATCCTTGTTTTGTCGATACATGCATTTAAGGGGGTACTCTCATGTGAACGCATACATTTTACCACTTTTCAGGAAAATTTTTTTATGCGACAACAAAATTCAATCATTTTAATTTTTTAATATATTTTTATTTGTATTTCAAAATGTACAAAAAAAAATTTTTTTTTCGTTTTTTACATTTTTAATATATATATTTTTTTAAATCAAAGTAGTCCCCAACAAAAAAAAAGTAGTTCACTGGTCATGGTGATATTGGCTGTTCATGTTGTCTGAAGTAAAAAAAATAAAATGGATTATTATTCAGTAGTTCTGCGGCTATCGTTCCTACCAAATATAATCAATTTCATTAAAAAAAAATGTCGAACATAAAAAAAGTCACGAAAATCTTGTTTTTTTTTCGTTAAAAATCGTTTAAAAAAATTATGAAAATATTTTCGAAAATAAACAATTCTGGTAGGGACGATAACTATAAATGAGTAGAAGAACATATGTAAATTTTAAAGCAATCGGTTTAATACTTTCTTTTTAGGACCATGACAGTTTCAGAAAATGATGATTCGAGAAAAATGCGTTTAAAGTTGCAAGAGACTGCAGACTTGTCATGGCGCTTGGTAGACAGTCGCTTACGACACGTCGGCGACTGTGAGCTGTAACTTAACAAATACTATGAATTTCGTTCTGAATTTTTCACAGCATGTTTTCAATAGGTTTTACTGTCAAAATATAAAAAAAATCGATTTTTCGCAGTGATTACATGAGAATATCCCCTTAAACATTTTAATACACATTTTAGGACCCCAAGTGTGTTTTAATAATTTTTAGTAGTTTAGATGAGACTTTAAATACATTTTAGAATCTTTTAAACCGATTTAATTTTTAGATGAATGAATAATGAATTTTCATTGATTAAATTTAATTATTTTACATTAAATGTTAATTTAATAGACCTTTATTTATTGACATACATATACATACATATGTACATATGAATATAACAAAACATATGTATGTACATATATGCTAAACGATTGGGTGTGACATTTTCCTGTATAAAATATGCAAACTCGTACATATTTTTGATATTTACATATATGTATGTGTATGCACATCATATAAATATTATATTTACCGGCATACATATGTGCATACATACATATATACTTATATATAGAGCGTTGTTGAAGAATCCCGTTAGAGCCTTATCACACGAAGCAACTTTTGTTGCGGCAACTCTTGGTTTATAGGCGAGGGGGCGACGAGGAGAGGGGAATCGCGCCGAGTTTCCAGTGTTCAGCAACTCGCTTTGTGTTCTTATTCGTAGCAGTTCGCTGCGACGTTTTTCGGCATTCGTGTTCTTTCTTTCGTAGTACATAGTTGCATTTGCGTATATTTTTTTGAAATTAATATTTTGAATATATTTAAAAAATTTAATTTCATCTTTTGGTAAGTAATTTGCAAATATGTATACAAATATACATAACATAATATAAATATTTTAGAAAATGGAGTATGACGAAAAAATCGAATTAATTAAAGATATTGTGAAATGTATGGAGGAAGCCATACAAATTGATTTAGACGATAGTAAAAAGGGTGATATATGTTTGTTTTAATAAATAAAATGTATTTCTTAATTGACAGAGCTGATTAATATATGTGATAGAGTGCCCCAAATACCTATAAGGAAAAAGAAGCGACAATGGGTTAAAGTAAAGAGTAGACAATGGGTTAAAGTAAAGTGAAAGAGAATGAGAAAAAAACTCGAGCAGAGTTGCGCAACACAAGTTGCTCGTGTGAAGGTAATGGGCGACAGCAAAAGAGAATCGCCCGAGAATTAGCAACTAAAGTTGCTTCATGTAATCGCAAACTTAAGAAATGTACGAAATGTTGCAAATATTCGTTGTGCGGACCCAATGATAACACCCTCACTAAGTTGGCACACCATAAAATTTTGTGTGTTCTGCAGTAAACATCGATAACTCTGACTCTGAGGGTGATGTGAACGCCTTGTCGAAGTGAATTCGATTGCAAAGAGAAAAGTTATACGCAAATACATTCAAATATGCACACATACTGTATAATTTACCTACATATACATATATATGTATACACATTTATATTTGTATATTGACCGAGTGGTTGCGATATTGGCGATTTGCTAACTTTCGGCTTAGTGGTGGAGTAGAGAAAGTAGAACGATTGCGTACAGCTCCAAAACGTTTATTTGCCTACTTGTACTAACAGCAGTATGTATGTATATGTAAATAAGAAACAAAATATGTATACATACATATATGAACCATAGAATCTAATGTGGTTTTGGAATAAATATATAAGGTTATGCATATACTCGTACAATATGGCATACAAATTTTCGTTCACATCTTTAGAAGCATACACCAATTTACTTCACCACATACATACATATGTATATATATAGTATAGTATGTCATGACTGTACTAAACCAAGTTTGGGCGTGTGTGTGTGTTTGTTTGTGAATAATTTCCCTGTAGGATATCCGGTGAGGTGGGGTAACGATTGATGCCTGACTTTAGTGAGCAAGTGAAGTGTAAAGAGCTGTTTCCTTTATTGGTTTTGTATTTTACTTTTATTATTTTACCTCGCAGATAGGCGTCGACAACATTTGATTTCATCGAATTCGCTTCAGGCACTGATGGCACTTTGGCAAAACGTTATGGCCCATATGGGATTTTGCATATGATAACAGAATGGCCTCCACACCCTGCGCAAACTGTGGGTGGGAGTTTAATCAGCATTCAATCGGGCAGGGTATAGATGACGCGACCAAATCTGTGAAATGGATGCGAATAAATCTTTAACTATGACGGAAGGACCACATTTGCATATAATGCTCGTTCGTACATAAACTCTTACACATACTCATGCGTTTATGAATCCGCATGTCGCCCAATGTGAGTGTTGTCACATACGAATTTTTGACACGTCAAGACATTGAAGGGGACGTACTGTAGAAACTGTACTTTTCTGCAACTAAATAGATTTTATTGAGCATTATTGAATAAATTCTTTTAACTCTTTGAGTTCATACATATATATTAGGGCGAATCAAAAAAAAAAAAACTAAAATTGAATGCATGGATTAAAGCTAACCTGCATACAGAAAAACAAGTCTAAAATTTGTCTTCGACTACATCCCAGCTATAATATGCTTCACAGGTACATTTCCTATAGAAACTATATCTACAACTAAATCGTAACAGACCGACGGTTTGTGTCGAACCCAAAACGTTTTAATAAAAAAAAATGATATTTTATGAAGATCTTTATGTTGACTTTGAATGACAAGCTATAGTGGTCCGATCTGAATGTGTTAGGAGATTGTTTCACTCTTTTGTGTAATAATGTTGTATCTGCCACATTTGGTGAAGATAACTTGTCAAATAAAAGTTTTCTATACTAATAAGGAAATGACTTTGACCATGATAAGTTTATACAGCAGCCTATTGAGGCCAGCGAGGCGTGCGCAATTTTCAGATTGATATCTGAAAAATGACGGGACCGTTCGCGTATACATATATAGGCAGACAAATAAATGAAAATGTTAAATATTTAATTATTCATCAATATTTATTTTGATGTAATACACTTATTCCAGTCCTCGAAACACAGCGAATTTTGTTTTATCTCTTCGATCGACTGAAAAGTTTTTCCACGGAGTCAAATGGTGTGAATACAGTGGTTGATTAATGGTATTCAGTTCTGCTTTAAATTCCGTCACAATCGTACCCTTTTTGAAAAAAATTTAACTTTATCACGACGAGTCGAGAAAGAACTCCCTTCATACTCAAAATATCGACCAAAATCATTCGAACGTACTTGCGTGAAATGTCGAGCTCTCCTGCCTTCTCTCTAACACTTGTCTCACGATTTTCAAACACCATTCATTCTTCACATTTTAATACTTTCTTCAGCTGAAGAGATCTGGATCTTTCGTCCAGAACTAGGGATGTTTTCAACGATCTCTCGACCGTCGTTGAAGGCTTTATACCAATGTATGCGGGTGAAGCTATTAAAAGCTTTATAAAATCAGCTAAATCTACTGGACTCCAGATATTTAGTGTATGTGTGTATGTTATAGTCCGATTTCCACAATTTTTAGGCATACGATTAAATACCTTAAGAGCACTACTTGTGCAAAGTTTTATCCCGATATATACTTTGGTTTGATTTGTAAACTGGGGAAAGAATCAGATTGGACTTAAAGATAAATATAGGAAGAAGACATGGTTGATGTCTCATTTCGCCCATTTTCACAGTGAGTGATAGGAACGGCTAGGTAACCTCACATGCCAAATCGGGTAGTTCCTCAGATATTGGATTTCGTGGGCCATACCCAAAGGTCGATTTTTACACCTTCTCCTATAAAGGTCTTCCTCACAATCTGGGAAGTGAAGTTTTATGCTTGTAGCGCATTTATTCAGTGAGTTGACATAAGCGTTATATGGGGAGTGGGGGTGGTTATTGTCTGATTTTACCCATTTTCTTGGAGTATGAAGACATGCTAAGGACACTTCTTCCGAGCAAGTTTGGTTCAGTTAGCATTAGAGGTTTGGAAGATATGAACATTAAACCATTTTGATTCACTTCAAAAAAAAAATTAGTCAATTGAGCTAATAAAAGCGTTATAAAAATTCTGCCATGCAGAGATATGTTTTCTTCTACATATGGTTAATTTTAATCCACAAAAGGCGCTTTCATAGTCAATTTTGCAGTTAAAGCTATGTAGAAAGGGCTCTTCAGCTCTTTACTACTATTTGGCATAGTCAGACTCCCACCGCAAGTGCTGCTAAAAGTCTCGCCGTTGTCGTTGTTCGTGAAATGGAACCTGTGTAATGTAATTGCGATATTGAGCAGACGAAAGCCATTGCTAACGTTAAGGGTGGACGGTGCCCGACTTCTAACCATTTGTAAGAGTAATCTATCGATATTGTCGCATTATGGCGAGCAGTGGTTGCATGACCACTTATATATACATATACATATTCTTATATATTTATACTATATAAGAAAATATATAAAATTATATACTGCAATTGAGGGTGGGCGAATTCAACTGGACTTTTGAAAAATATGTGAAATTAAAATGAGTTTGGTATGATTATATGTCTTTTGCATATTTTATGTCAATATGAATATGTACATATGTATATGTAGTTCATACATTTATACTGGCTAAGGCATAAATACAAACGGAAATTAATATTGTGTTAACTAGATATCGGAACTATAAATATATAGTATGTTACAAGATCGAATAACCAATACAAATTATATCCATTAGAATTATTTAAAAATACCTGACCATTAAACTTAGTTATATCTACAAAGAGGAAAACGTAACGTGAACGTATTTCGCAAAAATTAAATCTGACAAAATTTAAGGCCAAACAAAATTTGATCTACATCTCCTTTATCTACAATTGAAACTATACAATTTATCAATTTTTTTCTTCAGAAAGGTATACCTACTATGGCGCGACAAATACCACATGGTTGGAAGAAATTGAGTAATACTTGTAGTAATAAGCATATGCGATTTTCTCTCAACTTACATTGAATTGAAGGTTGTTGAGGTCAATAGAAAATACCCGGGCGCCAATAGTACGGACTTGATAAAATTATTTAAAGAAACTGTATCATCAAGTAAGGCTTTATAGAATTTTCATAGATGGAATGTAATAAAAAAGCTATGAAAATTCCATGAAGCCTTAATTAAAAAGCCGAATATCTCTAGAAGTATTAATGATAGCGCTTTTGGCCTCAGACCTTTTTTGTAGCAAATAAAATTTCCTACAAGTTTGTGATGAACATTTTTTCTCTCTTGTCATTTACGAGATATATACAAAAAAAAGCGAATTTCTTGGAAAATTCAGGTTTTGAGCCCATAAGTGGGCGACGCCACACCCATTTTCAATTTTTAAGAAAAGCCTGGGTGCAGGCTGTACTGTATATGGAAATGCCTGAAGGAAACGACTCTATAGAGTTTGGTTGACATAGCTGTAGTAGTTTCCGAGATATGTACAAAAAACTTAGTAGGGGGCGGGGCCACGCCCACTTTTCCAAAAAAATTACGTCCAAATAAGCCCCTCCCTAATGCGATCCTTTGTGCCAAATTTACCTTTAATACCTTTATTTATGGCTTAGTTATGACACTTTATAGGTTTTCAGATTTCGCCATTTTGTGGGCGTGGCAGTAGGCCGATTTTGCCCATCTCCGAACTTAACCTTCTTATGAAGCCAAGAAATACGTGTACCAAGTTTCATCATGATATCTCAATTTTTACTCAAGTTACAGCTTGCACGGACGGAAATCCGGATTTCAACTATACTCGTCACCCTGATCTCTTTGGTATATATAACCCTATATCTGACTCTTCTAGTTTTAGGACTTACAAACAACCGTTATGTGAACAAAACTATAATACTCTCCTTAGCAACTTTGTTGCGAGAGTATAAAAAATCACGATTGCAGTGTATTTTCTATGGAAAATTTGTACATTCTTCTGTTCTTAATGTTACTATTAAGGGCTCCAAGAAAATTTCGTGACGGGACTGAAAAACATTAATAGTTCAACAAAAAACACCCTAATGTATATATACTTACATATAAACGATCAGGATGACGAGAAAAGTTGAAATCCGGTTGACTGTCTGTTAGTCCGTCCGTTCGTGCAAGCTGTAACTTAAGTAAAAATTGAGATATCTCGATGAAACTTGGTATTTGGGTTCTTTAGTACAAAAAAAAATGTCGAGTTCGTAAATAGGCGCAATAGGACCACTGCCACGCCAAATCGTCATTAACCGAAAACATATAAAGTGCCATAACTAAGCACTAAATTGAGATATGAAACTGTACTTTAGTACAGAGGGTCGCAGTAGCAAGGGGCATCTGTAGGCAAAATTTTTTGAAAAAGTGGGAGTGGCCCCGCGCTATATCAAGTTTAATGTACATATCTCCAAAACCACTTAAGCTACAACAACCAAATTTGCTGAGTACGAATCATATAATAACTTCTACCGACAGTGTGAAAATAGATAGAATCGGAGGATAACCCGGTACTGTTAAAAACTACTGAAACGCTATAAATCAATAACTAAAAACGCCAGAAACATTAAATTTTACCATCAAGATGGTATGAAAGAGCTTTGTGGGAACTGGTTTGTAAATTGGACAATGGGCGTTGCATAGCCCACTTTTTGGTGAAATTCCATATCTTGGGACCCGACCAACCGATTTCGACAGAATTTAGTACGTGGCATTACATTCGTTTGTTACATTGTGAAATTGGACAAAATCATACAACACGTTTAACTTCCCATACAACACAATTTCAAATTCTACTTGATTCGTTCAGTTTCGAGTACACAAAACAAGAAGAAATTAATATAGAGAGATGTGAATCGGATCAATACTACCTTTAGCCCCCATGTACTTAATATAAAGATTTCCGAACTTCGGTGTGACTTTGTACCGCGCATATCGGTCAATATGTGAGTTATCCCAATGAAAATGAGATAGCGTCTTTTATTCATAACAGTCGGTCAATCGACCGGACTAAAACGTGATATTATCTGCTCACCGAAGTGTTTTCTCAATTAATCAATAAATCCATTGATTGATGCGATGTGTGCCAAGTGGTGCCATCTTATTGAATCCAAATGATCGCGAGTCGGTCATTGAGCCAGAAATGGGCCTCATCCCTAAACGAATTTTGGCTCGAAAACGTCGGATCTTCTTGGAACCTTTCAAGAGCCCATAGGGAGAAGCGATGTTGATTGTAAAGTTTGAGCGGTTTCAATTCTTGCACAAGCTGTATTTTGTACACTTTTAATTAAAGATCTAGACACAAAATGCGCCAAGTCGTTCCTTACGTCAGTCCGAGTTGCTGCGAACGAAGAATCCCCGTTCTTCGTGTACACTTTCAGCCACGGCTGCTATATTTTCTTTACTGCGTGCTGGGCGAGGTATATGCGGTTGAATATAATTCAAAATTGTCATCTTAAGATGGGTGCTGGTGTTGCGAATAATACACTCAGTAGGCCGATTACGTTGACCGTAAGTTGGGCGAAGTATCTCTACTTGGATAACTCGTTAAAGGCATATTGAATTCTTAACGTGCCCATAAAATGCCGTTAATAGAAAACAAAAACGAAATCAAAATCGAAAGATTTTCGAACTTCCCATTCACATATCCCATATATCAATCGTTTTCTGAGAAATCTTAAAGAGATTAAGAGAGAGAGTCTCGCTTTAGTATCGGTGTCTCCTTGTGATTAAAATGGATGATGGCCCATTTTCTTCAAGCCTTATTGGTACCCGAAAAAGACGTTTCTGTGTTTTATTAAGGTAACTAAGAGGTTGATCGTGTAGAGTTCACCGGAATTTTTAAAATCCCTCTACTATCCAAATAGGGCTATGGGAAGCATCCCACCAATTTTAATCATTTTTAGCACCAGTATATACTATTACCAGGAAAAGGTATTTTCTAAGATTAATTATTATATGCCACAGATTGATGGCTTTTTTCGGTAAGAAACTAGCCAGTTTTGTCTCAACGACGACAGAACGATAGAGCGTAACTGTACATGTGATGTAAAAAAGCTATCACAATGTGCCATGAAAAGCCGACAGTGTCTCACCCACCGTCCAATTTTTCTACTGGATCCAATGTAGCCCTTGTTTAGTAATTTTCAGCATAACCGTTATTTGTGAGTAGATTTGCTTACATTACGATTTCACACATTTGCACACCATCTGAGGAGGTATCAAAAGGTAACTTTAGAATTTTGCGAAAAATTGGCATATAACTTATTAAAATATTTCAGCCGACAAGAGCCACTTCTCACCGACAAGAGCCACACATCTCACACTACGCCGAATTAACGGAATTTTGTGGCAATGGTTCAGTTTCACCAATTTACAACATCAGGCTTCTTCTAGTAACAACTAAGAAGTGTACCAAGTTTAGCCGGACGGACAGACAGTCAATTGAAAAAGTGGCGCCAATTGGATATTCCAACGAAGTGAAGTCCTTCACCACATGGTCCTTCCAACGGAGTGGAGATCTTCCTCTTCCTCTGCATACCCCGGAGGGTACTGCGTCGAATACTTTCAGAGCTGGAGTGTTTTCGTCCATTTGGACGACATAACCGAGCCAACCTAGTCGATGTCTTGTAATTCGCTGAACTATCAATGTCGTCGTATATCTCATACAGCTCATCGTTCCATCGAATGCGATATTCGCCGTGGCCAACGCGCAAAGGACCATAAATATTTCGTAGCACTTTTCTCACAAAAACTCGCAGCGTCGACTCATCAGATGTTGTCATCGTCCAGGCCTCTGCACCATATAGCAGGACGGTTATTATGAGTGACTTATAGAGTTTGGTTTTTGTTTGTCGAGAGAGGACTTTGCGATGGCTGTGACTGTCAACAGTTATGTGGGAGACTGTTTGTTTGATGATAGGTGAGATTAGTCTTGCCCTCGTTCACTACCAGACCCATTTCTTTGCTTCTTTATCCATTCTAGAGAAAGCAGAACTAACGGCGCGTTTGTTGAGGCCAATGATATCAATATCATCGGCGTACGCCAGCAGCTATACACTCTTATAGAAGATGGCACCTTCTCTATTTAGTTCTGCAGCTCTAATTATTTTCTCCAAGAGTCAATTGAAGAAATCGCGCGAAAGCAGCAGCACTTATTTTGGTTACCACAAAATATTAATTGTCACTAATTAACTGTGAAACTTAAGGCGAAGATGAGGTCAGAGTCAGTCTAATAAAAATTCAAAATTACTCAATGATTTAAATACATATGTACATATACATACTTAAGTATATTGTTCATAGTTTTTAACATTCCCTTACTGAGTTTTACGTTCTGTGCTGAAATAGGAAGAGTGAAATAAAAATGTAGAGATCTTCTCGCTTATTATAATTTCCGTTATTAATTATTAAGTTCAGATTTCATAAAACCACACACTCTTGTTAGGAAAATGGGGGTACAAATCAGTTTTAGTTGTCTAGTCACCAGATATCTTTCATAAATTAACTTCGATCATTAATATCCAAAGAGATCTCACAATAAGAAAAGAGTATCACACTGGCTAAATGTCACCACGAACTTATGGTAGAAACTAATTGTGCAACACTTTAATTAATTAAAATCAATTAAAAAATAATGAAATTTCTATCCATCTCATTAATTTCTGAATGTACATATGTATATGTTTTGTACAATACTGTACATAACAATGTTTTCACACACACGCCTACGCGTATGCATTTATCAATGTAGGTATATATGTGCTTTTTTTCTAAGTCTAATGGAACATTCATCTGTCCACCTATCCAACCGTAACAATTTCTCCATCCGTACCGTGCGCAGTCAGTCAATGCGGTGCTTCGGCGTATTTATGTACGCAGAAGATTGAACCATGCGAGTCACTCGTTTCTTGCTGAAATGCCATCAGTATCCTGTTGTCTATAAAGCTCTCTTGTAATGCCTCAACCCTCGACATAAAATCTTTAGACAGTTGCTTTTCTTTTTTAAGCCCAGGTTTTGTGTCCCCCGCTCATATGCCCGAATGGTGTAACAACGTTGTACGGTATATCACGGTATAAGTAAGTGAACTATGAGGGAGGAGTGAGGATGGTTTTTCAAATTGTGAAATTTTACAAGTTAGTTAGGAATTCCTTTCATTTTATTTGGTAAATTGTGAACACTCAAGAGCAAGAATGTCTGCTCTAAAATGAATGTGTGGGTTCGACAACAAATTTTATAAACATGTACAGTACCAGTGTGTATAATCTACATACATACATATGTACATTTTTACATATGCAAATGCGACTTACGCATATGTATGTACACGTTTACATAGCACATTAAATGTTCTATGTACTTGGCTACAGCTATACATACGAGTAAATGTGGGCGCATATGTGGGTTTATGGTACCGTTGCTTGGTTAAAACGGATTCAGAAGCCCATCCGCAGTTTGGCACTTAGTAAGAGCCCTTGGATAGTTCACTTTTGGGACAAAGTTCTGTCGTTAATAATAAGCATGTATGTACACACATACATATATACATACATATATGTTCGTTTGGTAATTTGTGCACATCTTGGTTATACATACCCCATAAACTTACATACTTGAATATGTACCTAGATATATAATTATGTACAACTGTGTATATGTTTGTAAACAATTTTGATACATATGTACATACCTATGTATGTACCATATGTATGTGGATTGTATTTAAGTATTCAAAAGCTGTCGCGGCTGTAGTTTGTTAAATGGCTTGAAGCTTGCACTTATTTTGAACTCGGCTATACCTCTGTATATGTATGTATGTATGTATGCATGAGTACAAAGGAGGAAGGATATGAGAAGCAATGGGATAACATAATAAACAGAGTTATGTGTATATATTTTCAGATGCACATATGTACACACACGTACAAACATACAGATGTGTCCTTAACAAGTATAATGTGAGTTTATATGAGTTTACATGTCGAGTAATCTACATATGAACTAATAAGAGCATACATATGCACATGTACGGTGTGTGTGTGAATTACTTTATAGACTCGGGTAAATATTTTGTGACCATTTTAGGATTGCACGGAGTGTATGTTGGTGGGATCCTGGTATGCCTGATTTGTCTATTTCATGGTAAAGTCTGAATGCTGTCAAGGAGAAGTTGATATTCGGTACTGCGGAGCTTGCGACAGCTTGTGGTCTGCTGGTGACAGTTGTACATACCGTTTGAATTTATGTACTTAGTGGCTCAAATATTACTTACCGCTCTTGCACATTAGGACACTGATGTACATGGCCTTGTTTCTTACTGTTCATGTAAAATTCACTTACAATATATACTATGTATAAGTATATGTCCTTTAAAGGATTAAAAGGTACTACCAAAGATATTTGAGCAGATAGTTGGAGTAGCCACAAAGCTTCTAAGCATATACTTTATTAAGTTTACGTTTACGCTTCTTATTTCTTTAACTTAATGTTTTACGCATACACATAAAGGAATGTATGTACATACACGAGCGTGTGTAAATTATATACATATGTAAATAAATAATTAGTATACAAATGTGTGTATATACATATATACATACATACACTGTTGGAAAGAATAATAGAAAGAACACCTACTCCTGTACTTAAAACCAAATTGTTAATTATCAAGAATGATATACATAAAATCGATATCACGTAGAGCACTGATAACGATACTTTATTGTGCTCTCCTTTTTTAGTTGATTTTGCTTTAATATTGACCGTAATTTGCGATGTTATGAGTGACTATGTGTTTAAGCTAGAAAAAATAGTCACAATTCTGCGAATATTTCACGGTGTTTCTATTAGTTCCGTCAACAGAAGGATGGATTCAACACCCCCAAGCAAATTTTGCTACAAATTATCAATTTTATGCAATACGAAAGAAAAAAATAAGCACAGGGCGCGAGCCACTTCTCAAAAGTTCGATGACCTTTTGATTCGTATATAGAAAAAAAGCATTTTTTTTATCAAAAGATCAC
This sequence comes from Bactrocera neohumeralis, assembly GCF_024586455.1. NCBI lineage: Eukaryota > Metazoa > Arthropoda > Insecta > Diptera > Tephritidae > Bactrocera > Bactrocera neohumeralis. The sequence continues at coordinate 38,752,192 of NC_065922.1, read as the reverse complement.
AAAAATACGTTGCAGGCATTAGTGTCCAGTCGGGCAATACGAAACAGACTAATTGAGAAATATTTTGAAGGCAGGTTCAGCTAATAAACTGCCACTTCTAAGCAAAAGAAATATCGTAAAATAATTAGATATTAAAATATACTGCCTTCGGTCCTAAACATAGCATAAAGACCGTCAAACATGGAAGTGATGCTTCCATATGCCGAGTGAGAAATTACCTTAAAATGGGAGTACATGCAGGATAATAACCCCATACATTTCTCAAAATTTGTTAAGGAATAGTGCTAGGACAAAAAATTTATGTAATCGAGTGGCCTGCCCAATCCCCTGGCATTAATCCGATAGAATTCTTGTGAGGGATATTGAAAATAAACTTAGAGGCTTTAAACGAAAAAATAAGGAAGAACTTTGCGAAAAAGTAAAATCCGAGCAGTACGGATACGGTCTAACGGAAGTTCGAAAATCCTTCTATTATGTGTTTATGTATGTATTTTCCAGATTGACCGATATTTTTGATAGAAAGTTCGGAATTGGAACTTTGATTGACCTATCTCAGCGCTTGAATACTTTTGATCCGGTTCGGTGGCAGGGCTCAAAGTAACTATTCGTGCAAAGTTTTATCTCGATACATTTATTGGTGCTTGATTTGCATACTGGAAAGTGAAAGAATCAGACAGAATTTGATAATGTGTTATTAATATTAAATACTAAATTTGGTCGAGAACGATAGACTGGGTCCTGAGGTATGGATTTTATTCAACGCCGGCACCTAAAACACCATTTTGTATCATCCCAGGTATTAAATTTAATATCTATGGCGTATTTATTTATTTTAATTGTTTTAACGGTACCATTATGTGGGAAGTGGGCGGGCTTATCACTTGATTTCATTCCTTTTACAGTCCAGTCGGTAAAGTGTCTTAAGGGATTTATCTTGAGCGAATTCGGATATTGTATCTTAAGTGGTTTAGAAGATATGTACCTTAAATATCTTTAGAGGCCTCTTTTTCCCCTCCTGGGACCAAATTACAGTTTTATTTTAATTTAGTGATTAGTTATGGCACTATTCAGATTTTCGTTTAATGACGTTTTGTGGGCGTGGCAATGATCCGATTACGCCCATCTGTATTCGTACTCACCGTTTTTGGAAGAAACATGAGCACCCATTTTCTTTAAGGTATCTTAATTTTTACTCAAGTTATCGCTTGCACAAACGGATGGATAGACAGACATTCACTCGGATTTTAACTCTTCTTATCATCCTGAGCATTTATATGTATATATATATATAGCCCTATATCTAACTCGATTATTTATAAATGATACGAACAACACTATTATACTCTTTAGCAACATGTTGCAAGAGTATAGCAAGGAAGAAGCTTAACTTCAACTGCATCGGCGCTGTAATACCTGTTACAGATGTATTGCACCTTTTTTGATTGATTTTTGATATATTGGTCCAATCTGAACTATTGAGATTGTAGCATTTTTTACAACTTTTTCGAAAATGCAATCACATAACTAGTATCGCATACTCTCAGAGGCCTTTATGGGTAAGTTTTTATCTGTTAGAAAGTTTTAATTGTAGTTCAAACGTGAGATCTCCATTTGGTGAATAATCGAGAGAATCAGTTCCGGCTTCTTTTTTGGTCAGAGGTTGTTATTTCAAAGACGGAAAGTATTCGTAATCATAATTCAATTGCCTTGACTTACTTCCAGTAATATAAAAGCTAAAGTAAATTTTAAATGCTTAAGTAGTTATTGATTTTACATAAAAACGTAAATTAATAGATTGCTCCGATACATATTATGTATAAACATAGTAACCCGCAAAGGTCTTGTAAGGCTAGAAATGCTATTAATCAATGCAAATAAAAGTTGTGTGTAGTCAACTTTCAAACCCCAATTGTCACATACATTTTTGGGTAAGTCGAAAATCAAATATTTCACATTAATAAACCATGTTGTGACCGCACGCTCCCATCCCAGTTAATTTCGAGCTTTGCCTTCTGCCTGTGCCCACATGAATTTGCAACGGTGACGATGCATTAATTCCATGATTTATGTTTTGTTTAAGGTAAAAATTTAATGTATTTCACAAAGCAGATCACTCCCATCGGTCATCATTCATAGCACGCTCCATAGTGAATTAACATTTTAACATTTACGTGTGCAAAACACATGACCAACGCTGGTTGTAGCATACTGGGTATTTTGCCCTAAGTTCAGCTAACTGTATGCTTTATGCCCTGTGCCCTGCACATGCATGAACTGACAACTCACTAATCACATTGACCAATGGTCAGGCGCACACTTACCCTCTAGGCACCTTCACTATATCCGGGTTAGCTGTGAAAAGGTAGAATTTCCATAGCGCGCAAGAACCAACCACCAATTATCAACCCCTACGACTGCTTGCTGACCAACGCAGCTGGACATAGAAAAAGGTGAATCGCCACACTTGTACTCATATGCATACATACAAGCAAAGGCACGATCTTCATTCGCCCCTGATGGTGTGCTTATATGTATATAGTATAATTGACCCTTCCCTAAGTCGGGTTGAGCGCCTGTGCCTATTTCATTATATGCACTTACGAGTGCGTGTAGAACGTTGTATGTGTGTGTGTATAAGCATACGCACAACTATGTTTAGATACATACATATATAAATGTTTTTGCTTAGTCAAACGAAAGTGATAATGATGATGGCTGACCTCTTGAGAAATGATGAGGAAATGGCGAATGCCCACAAGCATGCCCATGCTGACCTCTGACCGTGGTAAGTTATTCAGATTCTGCGTTGTCTTTGTAATTCCATGAGTCAAGAAAGAATTGTGTTTTTTTAATAATTGTTGCACAGTCGTTGGTTCTTGAATAACTTGTTGTTAATTTAATGGGTCATTGAACATGCGTCCAGGGGGTCAGACTGTGGCCAGTAGCTCTTGCCAACACTTTGTCTATTAATATTCGATTTTCTTAACATTTCAGATTTGAATACTAGTTTTGTTGCGGAATTTTAGGGATTAGTTGATGACACTTTAGAAGCATGTGCAAGACGCGTGCTGAGGTCATGAAAATGTAATTGGGACAACTGTGCAATAAATTAAAAGTAATTTATTTAAAAATCTTTTCCAGGCTTCTTGTGGGTTTTTAACGGAATGTAAAAACATGGACCACCTTGTTTTTTGATTTTTAATTATTCTTCGGTTTATAAAAATGGCGGGAAAGACAGCCGATGGCGAAAGGATAGTGCTTCCGAGATTCATACTTGTCACTTTTAAAGTATAACTTGAAGCTGTGAGTCAATTTTCGTGTGTAACTGAAAGGCGGGGAAATCTGTTTAGGTGTGTTGGAAAACTTTATATTACCAAGTAAGGAAGGGCTAAGTTCGGGTGCAGCCGAACATTTTTACTCTTGCAACTTGCAGGTATCAGAGGCAGGGAAATAATTTAAGGGGGTATTCTCATGTAATCACTGCGAAAAATCGATTTTTTTTTATATTTTGACAGTAAAACCTATTGAAAACATGCTGTGAAAAATTCAGACCGAAATTCATAGTATTTGTTAAGTTACAGCTTATAGTCGCCGACGTGTCGTAAGCGACTGTCTACCAGGCGCCATGACAAGTCTGCAGCTGCTACGTCTCTAAACGCATTTTCTCGAATCTTCATTTTCTGAAACTGTCATGGATCTAAAAAAAAGTATTCAACCGATTGCTTTAAAATTTACATATGTTCTTCTACTCATTTATAGTTATCGTCCCTACCAGAATTGTTTATTTTCGAAAATATTTTTCATATTTTTTTAAACGATTTTTAACGAAAAAAACAAGATTTTCGTGACTTTTTTTTGAAGTTCGACATTTTTTTTTAATGAAATTGATTATATTTGGTAGGGCCGATGGCCGCAGAACTACTGAATAATAATCCATTCGACTTTTTTTTACTTCAGACAACATGAACAGCCGCTATCACCATGACCAGTGAACTACTTTTTTTGTTGGGGACTACTTTGATTTAAAAAAAAATATATTAAAAATGTAAAAAACGAAAAAAAAATTTTTTTTGTCATTTCAAAATACAAATAAAAATATATTAAAAAATTAAAATGATTGAATTTTGTTGTCGCATAAAAAAAATTTTCCTAAAAAGTGGTAAAATGTATGCGTTCACATGAGAGTACCACCTTAAGGTAAAAAACGCCAACTAGAGGATCGGAATACAAGAAATTTTATATAATATATTATATATAATTCATATACTGACCGGCAAATTCGGCGTAAGATCTGTTAGAAAAACGAAAATCATTATATCGTCACCTGAAATGCAAAATAACGTAACAACATTTTCGGAAATTTACAGTGGCATGAATGAAACATGTAATAAAATGGAACATGAGTGAAACAAAATTTTAATATTGCTTAAAACTGGTTTATATCTGACCGCAGAACCTGAAAATGTTGAACATATGTAATATTATGTATGTAATTTGAATTAGTGAAGCGTAATCAATAAGACACTCAATTTCGAATTTTTTGATGATACGTTATTTTGCATTTCAGGTGTCGATATGGGAGTGAGGGGTATTACCGTATTTTTTAGGTGTGTTAACTGCGGAGATTTCCATTCCTTCAGTTATTTCGACACGCATGTATCCACATTTTTAAAATTTACGGAATTTCACTCATACCATACCCAGTGTTATATAGAAACTGATGACTTCCGTGTGCCCAATATATTTTATATGGCATACATTTTCCATGAATGTACGTGTTTTTATGAATGCTTATGCAAAATACAGCTGAAAATTCATATGTAGGTATGTATATGCATCAAGCAATAAAACAATCACCACAACTTTATTTATTTTGCTTTTAATTTTTTAATGTTGAGATAAATTCGCACTGCTATAGCCTCATATAAGTAAGTATTGGATTTAAAACAAATCATCAGCAGGAGGTAGGTTGCTGGTGTTTGGTTGTGCTGAACATACAATATATAAAAATAACAATAAAAATCATTATACAAATTACAAAACATTAGTTTTCGGGATTTTTTGGTATAACACACTCGACATACATATGTATGTATACCTGTAAACTTCGGGATAATTTTCTCGAAGTACTAATACGTAGCTTAGAAATATTGAGTGCATTTTTAAAGCAGCGAAATTAGATTATACGTATTTTTGTTGTATTCTTCTACAAGAACACAGACTTGTAATACATATGTCTATGTTATTTGAATGTAAGGGGATAAGAGTGTAACAAATAAGCCACTTGATTTAAACATTCTACAGGGAAACAAACTAAACAGTTGTGGATGAATACATTTTTATAGACGTGATGTGGTATCTTATTAGATAGGGACACTTATAGGTTTTGATATAACAACGTTACTTAAGGTTAGTCAAATAAATCATATTCCTAGAACTCACACTGTTACCCATTTATTTTATTGAGTTGGCAGCCGATAGCTTGGTATAGTCTCTAGTCTGACTAAACTAATTTCATTCTGTACCTTCCAACGATGTATGATAGAGAACCTAAAAATATGTGACTCCAATAGCAATAGTTCCACCAAGGCTCATATTCTTCGGGAATCAACACACTCATAAAAGGTTATTGGTTTGGAAATCAGTTCCAAATAATAGCGATTTCGTCTGTAGTCAATGCTACTGTCTCCTACTGTGCTTCTTTATTCGTGCGTAACATTGACGACAGAGTTAAACATCGAATGTCAAAAATAATGTCAACGGATGTCAATCAACTATACTGGGACATGTGGTTATAACTCACATAAGACAAAACATTCGAGCATTTAAATTCACACGTTCGATTTTTTGGTTGCGCGTTTCCGTCTTTTGCATAATTACAACCCTTAAAACGTATATTAATAATAATAAACTGTATGTACTATATGCGAATGTACACCCTTTCATGTACTACATATGTACCACACGTGATTACTCGAAAGCATACCTTTACTTATGCATACATACATACAGGTATAAAGTATGTACATATGTACGTTTTAGTACGCTCTCAAAAAATTGAGGCTGAATATTTGAAAATATTGTTATGGTATAAAACGGTGATCTAATATACCAATGTTTTGGAAAAATGAGTTTTAATAATACAAACACTACTATTTTGTATCCTCAACAGAATATATTGAGTTTGCCACGAAGTTCGTAACACTCAGAATACTCGTAAAAGCTGGAAGACTCTGTAAAAACTGATCAATATGACGAACTTAGTTGTTTTAGCTACGTTCGGCGGTCGAACTAGTCCCCCAGTTTTTGTTATATCGATACGAAATTTTACACACGTCTTCTTCTTCCAAAAAAGCTGTTCATGTGTTGGAACCCACAATATCGGTCCTCTTTAGCATATATTGATCCAGTCCTTGTTTAAACAAATTTTAACTTGGTAGGATAGCTTCACGAAATATCCAAAACAGCGCTATAATCTTCGAAGGAAGTGTTTAGATCGAACCACTATGGCTGTAATACAAACTGACCGACTGACTTTTAATTAAACATAATTCACTCAGGTTCGAAATACTTTCCTCGTGCGGTTGATTTCTTTTGTTTGCCTCAGAAAGTGCAGTGTCAAAATGAAACCTTTATAGTCGGGAAATAAACAAAAGATTCAGCAGATTCCACCTTAAATTTAATATAGAGGAATTCTTTCAAACAACGCATCGCCAGTAAACAGTATGAAAGTTTTTACAAAGTGAATTTCCTTGAATTTATATGAACTCGAAGTCGGCTTCAATGAATAGTTCCCTATCATTTTTTTCTAAGATACTCACAAGAAATCGCAAAACAAAAAGTTTGGATTTCATTGTTAAAAAACAGAATTGAATTGAAGGCCTTTTTTAAATGCATAAAATTTTCAAATTTGTTTCACGACAACACAACCTCTTCGTCGATTTCAAAGCTGCTTTTGACAGCACGTCCTTTATGCCTCTATAACTGAATTCGGCATCGCCGCAAAACTAATACGGCTGTGTAAACTGACGACGAGCAATATCAGAAGCTCTCCGAGCTTTTCCATACCAAACGAGGTTTCAGACAAAGCGACTACTCATCGAGGAACTTCCTCTACCTGGAAAAAATAATTCGAACTGCAGATCTGAATGGAGAAGGCACAGTCTCTTTAAAAGTGTACATCTGCTGGCGAAAGCCGAAGGTATTAATTTCATTGGCCTCAATAACCGCGTCTTTAGTACCTGCTTTCTCCAGACTGGATAAGGAAGCAAAGCAAATGGGTCTGGTAGTGAACGAGAGCAAGACGAAATATTTCCTGTCATCAAACAAACATTTGTCAAAACAGTCTCAACTTGGTTCTCACTTCACTGTTGACAGTCATATTTTCGTAGATAATTTCGTCGATGTAGTATTAACACCAGCAACAATGTTAGCCTCGAAATCCAACGCAGAATAACTCTTGCTAACAGGTGCTGCTAAGGACTGAGTAGGCAATTGAGAAGTAAAGTTCTCTCTCGACGAAAAAAAAACCAAACTCTATAAGTCACTCATGGCATGGACGATGACAACGTCTGATGCTGTCAAGAAAGTATCGGAATTTATAAATAAAACGAAAATTTTTCTATCATCATCTAAATTTATTTTATCGATTTCAAAGTAACATCAATTTGAAGCGATGCACATGTGCCAACGCTTCTCCCAATCGTCAAAATATTTTGTTATAGGCACTTTCCGAGATGGCCTTCAATTGAATTTGTTCTGATGCTTTCAATTGAGTCGAAGCGTGTTTCCAGAAGTGGATATTTCAGTGTGAAGATAGGTAAAAGTCACATGGAGCTAAATCAGGGAGACTCGGTACTTGTTCAATGTTATTTGTTGAGTGGTTGGCAAAAATTTAACACAAATACATTAAAAAATTTGGTAAAACTCGACAAACACTACTGAGGTCGACTGACATAAACTGATGCTGTAAACACACTGGTTGACAGATCGCGCTAATTTTTGGCATCATGATTAAGGACAGTTATACCAAACCAGAAAAAAAACTACCTGTCTTCTATATAAGCGGGTGATGAGAGGGGGAAATGAAGAATTCCCGATACTTTCTTGACAGAAGTATAACGACATTGACTTAGTTCAAGCGGCGAAGAGGAAGAACGAGGAGTGCTGTTGTAAACTCGGTTGTAACCACGTAAGCAGTGTCTTCGTCAATTAATAAGAAGAAAATTTACTAAATTATACATACAAACAATAAATTATACATACACCCAAACCTGTTTTACTCGCTCTATCTTAACACGGTTTGAAAATGAAACATTTTTTAATTTTTTATATGATATTATTACATTTAGCATCAGTCAAAATATTTTAGGCTTACATTTCATTTTTCAGATTTGATTTTTACGATATATCTTCATATCGCAAATTTAGAGTAATTTCGTTCTTGTGGATACAAGCAAGTTTACTCAAGGGGGTATTCGGGTCCAGAAATTTAAAAAAATCGAAATTTTTTAAAAATATTTTCAAAGTTTAACTATTCAAGAATATGTGTACAAGAGGATTTTTCAAAATTCAAATTATTTTCGGTGATATAGGAATTTTTCTGACCCGGCATCCAAACTGGTTCGGCCGGAACTAATCGAACAAAGACTTTACGCGAAACTTAAAACGCGTTTTTCTCAAAACTGACTTTTCGGAACGATACCCACGATTTCTCAGGTTCTACTGGACCGATTTACTTGAAATTTTTATAGAATCTTCTTTATAGGCTTGTCTATAGTTAGAACTAGCCCCATCCCCAAATTTTTATTTTTATTATTTTAAAAAAATTCGAAATAGTCAGAAAAAGTGATCCAAAAAAACTTTTTTCCAGGCAGTTGCGACATTATTCTAGATTAATAATCTTTTTTTTTGGTTTCAGATAACTAGAAGGGTTGAAATCATGGGTATGGTCACGCGGAAATTTTTAGAGACCCAACTTCGGCAGCTCATAATTTTTGAAATTTTTTACTTTTTTTAGTTTTTAATTATTTTCTGTACTCTTCTAAAATTAACAAATAACTAATAAAAAAATGGATAGTAAAAATATTAATTGCCTGTTTTTACGACACTTTAAAAATTACCTGAAATTCATGCTTCTAGACCAGAATACCCCCTCAAGCAAGCACACATTTTGGGGGGGAAATATAAATATGCTTCTATTATCGGTACAAAAAAGGTGTATGATTCGTTATTTTGACGACCACTGTATTGAATATCTATACCACTAAACTGAAGTCGATTTACTTCGATTTCTAAAAGTGGGATTATGCCTTAAATGGTTATACGTATATGTAAATCAGAAAAGTCGCATTTGAATGTAGACTTATTCTCTTTTCAATTTCGATAAAAATTTAAAAAAATAAAAAAAAGTTATTTCTTACCTATGCAAACCTACTAGCAGAGATTAAAAAAGGTTACGCTGTAAATTTTCCCAGTCACTTTAAAAGGCTGGTCGAATGTAAATGATTCGCTACTCTCTAACGTTCGAACGGCGAATCGAATACAAGTAAAAACTAATAAATGAATGAGCCAACACATTGATAAAAGCAAAAAAATCAAACTCGGCCAATTCAAAATTTTAACAAAACGATTTTCAAGCTACTCAGAAAAGTTATTATTAGAATGAGATGGGAACTTAAAGTTTTAAGAAAATTATTTACAAGCCACTCAGAAAAGTTATTATTAGAATAAAATGAGAATTGGGATGATAAACATTGTTTCCCTCCATAGGCCCAGATGAAACAAAGAACCTGTACATTTTGTAAAGTGTTGGCTTACAATATAATCAGACATGTATTTACTCTACAAATACTAAAAATAAAAAAATAAAAAACAATTACAAAAGAATTCCTTTGTGATGCGCGTTTCATTATTAACTAATTTATATATCACATATTTTACAGAAATGAGAATTGCCAAATTATAGTTCGCTTTTTTGACAAAATCCAAAGTGTTTGCATAATACTTATGTATGTATGTATGTATGTATGGCATGAGTGCACAAAGGTAGTACAATGCTTTCGACTACACCTACTCCCACCTTCACCCCATACTATGTTATAAATAATTCTTGAAAGGGTGCAATAAGTTAGCGTCCGTACGTTGTACGTGAAGTATCCTCGTTTCTACCAATTTGCTGTCGCAATCAACTTGACTACATGGCAGTTAATACATGCATGAATGGTCCGTACGTATGTTTATGTAACTGGTGAAGACACACACACACACAAGCATTTGTACATTTGTATGTACAAGCACATGAGTCCATATGCACATTCATATACACAAATAGTTACATAAGCTTGAATGTATGCATATTTACATGTCCATATAAGTTCAATTGGTTGTACATACATATGTATGTATGTATTTATGTCCGCTTCTCAAATTATATACTATGTGTGTATGTGTTCATACATATACATACATATGTATATGGGGGCATCGTATGTATAAACTCATTTGTAGTCTAAGATGTTGTTATTGTTAACTGTTGCCGTTGTCAACGATGCTGTCGTTGTTTAGTAGTTACCGCAGTCGTCCATCCTGAGCAACAATTCACAGCGGATATTCGTGAGCGAGAGGCTTGATGCTTAACTGTGGATATGGGGTTAGGGGAAGAGGTATCGGTGGCGTTGTCCAAAATCACATCACGTATGTATGCCCACAAAGGAGTTCCTTAACTGTATCACTGTGAGGAAGTGAAAGGCAGAGAAAGCTTCGAATATTGAGTGAACCCGTTTGCAAGGGTAAAACAGAGAAGGCACGATTGCCAAACGTATCATCGAAGGCCCACGTATGATTGTTGAGCTTCGATATGTTCGTGTTTTCATTCTAATGTGAAAAGCGACTGCGTGTACAAAATATTCAAATTGATGAGCACTGCCTGTGGTCCCAAGGATCTGTCCCATATTATGTATACAAGTGCGAGCATTTTAGACTGAGTTTGAGTTGATGCTAAGCCAAATTCGTTCGGATACACTCTCCGTACCTATGGAAGGGAAATGCATTTATACGCACATAATGTTTTACCAAAGCTCTCCAACGATGATATGTTCTTATTTCATTTTCCTTTTTATCGTATTTACGCAATATTATAGATTCTTTTAACAGTGCATAGCATTGTTTTAATCTTTCAGTTCTAAATAAAATATTTCATTTGTAATAATAACCTGTGCGCAGAGGACATGTGGCCCATTTTATGGTACAGAATTTTTAGAAGCGTAGAGAAGTTATGACAACAAATAACGTTGACATTGTAAAATTTATGAAAAAGTTCAAACAAAAAAAAAAAGAATACAGTAGCATTTGGAAAACAACGAAATAAGCACCGAAAATGTTTGAACTTGCTTGTATACATATATATATATACATACATATATTATTATCTGCGGTAGAATTGATATTCCACCGGTGTTCACACATTTTTTTAAATAATCACAAAATTTTAAATTAATGCAAAATGTACTTAAAGATGGAGACATATTGTCCAGCATTTAACAAGATACAGAAAAATTGCTATATTTATTACAGTGATTACGATATTCTTCCTGTATATGTACATATAGTATATCGAAGATATGTATATGAAATTTTTTTTTACTCTTGTTTCATTTTATTTCGTGTTTCATTCACGCCACTGTAAATTTTCGAAAATGTTGTTACGTTATTTTGCATTTTAGGTGCTGTGAACATATATCGATGAATGAAATTTAGGCAAGAAAGGATTGCGATCCTTTCCCACCTACACATCTTTGAGCACCTTTTTGAGTTTTTTTCAGTGTGTATCTACTATACATCGCAAACATCTGTATAGGACATGTAAATTTTCATCAAAAATAAACATTTATTGGAAACATGAAGATTATTATATTGAACATAATAGTCTTTCAAATCGATCATCTAATATCAAATCCTACTAAATTGAAAAAAAACCCATTATGAATCGTATACGTGCGGGTGACTTTATTGCAATGTATACTTATTAATTTCGTGTATTGAAAAGAAAAATTTTACAAAACAAAACGATGTGGGTTAAGTTTTGAAAGTCTTTCGAGAACTTTTTCTGCAGTCACTTCAATGTCATGATGCGCGTGCAGCAACGCCAATCTATCTTGAAGCATGTTCCTACTCATGAGGCGACGTGTCGAAAAAGAGTGTTCAGAGCTCGCATTCGTCACAGGAAGTGTGCAGAATATGCGAAGAAAACTATGAATTATGCGGTATACTATATGTCTATATCGCAGTGTTTCAACGTTTCCAATGCAGTAGTCCCTAACTTGTTTTTTTTGAGTTTTGCTTCTGCCCCCAAAGGCACTGCCAGTGCTCAAGTTCACCTTTGGGCTTCAAACGTTGCACGACGTTTTATTAACCAAAAGGCCTTTAAATCTTTCCATCAAGTAGCCAATAAGATTTTCCATTTCTTTGGTTTTCAAAGCACATACTTTTTCTGGAAGCAGCAAACTGAGTTGAAGTCCAACCAGTACTTTTCTAGAAGAGAGCGTCTTCAAATCTTCGCCGATTGTATACAACAGAGCAATGTACACTGATATCCTTTAGTATTCTACGCAAGTTCTCACCCAGAAATTTTCGCCTTTTATTTGTCAGCCGCAGATTCTTGGTTTTTCTTCGTTAACTTTCAGTTCTGCCGCCATTTTTTCGTGTCTGCATAAATGGATCGAAAAGCTCGTTAGTTTTTTGTCTTCGATTTCGGAACGTTACAAGCAGCGTATCTATCGTATTTGACCTTTGCCGGATCAATCGATTCTTTCTGGAGAATGAGTTAGAGATAGAATGTCACATAGGCAAAAAATGTCAATTATAAATTGAAATTTGCACACGGCTACAATGAGTGTCGTTGCTTCTCCCGCTGTGTCCTTATTTTTCAATTAACTAATTTTTCTGGAGGAGAATTTCCCGCATTTCCCCCTCTGAATCCGCACTTCGTACATCTAATGATTTCGGTTAATCAATGAGCTTAAGGCTTAATATATCGGCCAAGGAGTTATCTGAGTAAATTAACGTAAACATATTTTCTAGACCATATTATTATTTAATGCTAAAAGTATATGAAAACAGCCTTCATATTCTTCTTCTTCTTTTTGGCGTAGACACCGCTTACGCGATTATAGCCGAGTTAACAATAGCGCGCCAGTCGTTTCTGCTTTTCGCTACGTGGCGCCAATTGGATATTCCAAGCGAAGCCAGGTCCTTCTCCACCTGGTCCTTCCAACGGAGTGTAGGTCTTCCTCTTCCTCTGCTTCCCCGGCGGGTACTGCGTCGAATATTTTCAGAGCTGGAGTGTTTTCGTCCATCCGGACAACATGATCTAGCCAGCGTAGCCGCTGTCTTTTAATTCGCTGAACTATGTCAATGTCGTCGTATATCTCGTACAGCTCATCGTTCCATCGAATGCGATATTCGCCGTGGCCAACGCGCAAAGGACCATAAATCTTTCGCAGAACTTTTCTCTCGAAAATTCGCCACGTCGACTCATCAGTTGTTGTCATCGTCCAGGCCTCTGCACCATATAGCAGGACGGGAATTATGAGTGACTTATAGAGTTTGGTTTTTGTTCGTCGAGAGAAGACTTTGCTTCTCAATTGCCTACTCAGTCCGAAGTATCACTTGTTGGCAGAGATATTCTGCGTTGGATTTCTAGGCTGACATTGTTGGTGTGTAAACATCAACTGGTTCCAAGATAGACAAAATTATCTACGACTTCAAAGGTATGACTGTCAACAGTGACGTGAGTGCCAAGTCGCGAGTGCGACGACTGTTTGTTTGATGACAGGAGATATTTCGTCTTGCCCTCGTTCACTGCCAGACCCATTTGCATTGCTTCCTTGTCCAGTCTGGAGAAAGCAGAACTAACGGCGCGGGTGTTGAGCCTCCATATACTTAATAAAATTATATTCGACCCTCTGGTTAACTTACTACCGAACATATAATAAATATGTATGGTTTTCCATTGAATTTAGGTGAACATGTGATCAAATGTTGATTGTAATCGACTCAGAAACTCGCAATCAATATTTTGTTTATAAAGTTTTGTTGACCCCTCAAATTTGCTTTTATATACATAATTCTTACAAATTGCGAGAAAATATAACGTTTGCCTGTTTACAAACTTAGCTACTTGAAAGCATTAATGATCTGCTAATTAGTACAAATTGTTTAATTTCATTTTGGATTTGTTATAGTTGCAACGGTGAAGTCGATGAGCCAAAAGTATTAGACGATAGTACTAAATTGACGAAACGATAATTCGCAAATTGATTTGCAATGTTGAGTGATTCCGAAATTTCGATTGTTTAAATGTACTTTTACTAACATGAATATTATGTACATAATAAATTCATTTTTTTATGTATCCATAAAATAATATGAAACAATCAAAATATTCTCTTTACTACTATGCGCAGGTGTATGGATTCTTAACTATGCAAATACATACAGCCTTTGATATTGGCATGTGAATACGAGTATATCAAAGCTTGGTCGCTCTCTACTACGAAGTAGCCCTGCGAAGATCTGCCACATTGCCTGTTCAATACAACTAAATACGATACACAAATGTATGGTCGTGTGCATTCTTCGATAAGCCGTTTTATGTATTTACCTTGCAAATACATACATATATGTATAGATATGGATGTACATATGTACATACAAATATGCGAAAAGGTTTGTACACATACATAATTTTATACGGGCTCAAGTATGTAATAACGGTACGGCAAGTATTCAATTTTGTATGTATTGGTGAACTTTTTATTTCGTGTGCATATGTGCAACCCTTAGTATGTGATTCAGTTCACAAGCACTTTTGTGTGTTGCGAAAACACCAGTCACCATCACCCACCCACATTCGTGGTGGGTCAGCGCTGGCGACGGTAGCAGCAGTGGTGGTGGTATTGAAGGTAATCATGGTATTGCTTATAAATACTCGATACACAAAAACTCATATGAAAGGGTGCAAGCAAATGTATATGTATGTATGAGCACATGTATGCATATGTGTTCGGGTGTGCTCCTACATACACATAGCAGGATGAAAGGAATAGCAAATGTTCCTGTCGTTTATATACGCGCGTGGCGTAGTGAGAATTTAGATAAATTGATGCTCTAATGGTGGCAGAGTTACACAATGGCTGCAAAGTGTATATGTATGCGATAAGCACTTACGTACATATGTATGTGTATTTGTATATGCAAATATGTCCACATTTTCCCATGCATGTGGGAGTATGAAAATTAACGAATAATAGTACTTACGAACACACATAAGAATAGGTTTTACAACATACAGGGTCTACGCAAATATTACAAGTGAGCTGTTAGCAGAAAGCTAAACTGACTGAAAATGTACCAAAATAATATTATGTATAAGCGGGTACTCTGGTCTAGAAGCATGAATTTCAGGTAATTTTTTAACTGTCATAAAAAAAAAGGCAATTAATATTTTTACTAACCATTTTTTATTAGTTATTTGTTAATTTTAGAAGAGTACAGAAAAAAATTAAAAACTAAAAAAAGTAAAAAATTTCAAAAATTATGAGCTGACGAAGTGAGGGGTCTCTAAAAATTTCCACGTGACCATACCCATGATTTCAACCCTCCTAGTTATCTGAAACCAAAAAAAAAAGATTATTAATCTAGAATAATGTCGCAATGACCGGAACTACGGAAAAGTGGGAAAAATTTTTTTTCACAAAATGGTGACTGCCTGAAAAAAAAAGTTTTTTTGGATCACTTTTTCTGACTATTTCGAATTTTTTAAAAATAATAAAAATAAAAATTTGGGGATGGGGCTAGTTCCAACCATAGACAAGCCTATAAAGAAGACTTTATAAAAATTTCAATTAAATCGGTCCAGAAGAACCTGAGAAACCGTGGGCATAGTTCCGAAAAAGTCAGTTTTGAGAAAAACGCGTTTAAAGTTTCGCGTAAAGTCTTTTGTTCGATTAGTTCCGGCCGAACCAGTTTGGTTGCCGGGTCAGAAAAATGCCTATATGTATCTCCGAAAATAATTTGAATTTTGAAAAATCCTCTTGTACACATATTCTTGAATAGTTAAACTTTGAAAATGTAAAAAAAAATTTCGATTTTTTTTAAATTTCTAGACCAGAATACCCCATAAGCTAAAGCTCAGTCAATGTTCTTAATTTTGTTTTGCGTTTCAGAACACATTCAAATTAAATGAAATTAAACTTGTTAAACTATTTACATTTACAAGATCCTTGCAGAGTTTTGATGTTGGTATTATAGATGGGAGAAATTGGAACTCTACCCCGCCAACTAAAAACAATACTGTGTTATAACTAAGCCATGAAGTAAGATGAAGAACTGTAATACGGTACTAAACATTAACAGCACATCCTCGTAAAAGGTTTTAGTTATATACATACATACATATGTACATATATTATAAACCACACGACTTGTTGAGGACAATAAGTGAAACGATTTTGCTGAAAACTACTAGAAAACCCATAACGCAATAAATAAACGCGTCAGAGACATACAATTTTTATCTCGTGATGGTACGAAAGTACACAATATAAAAAGAGGAAGGAGGGAAGGGCACAGCCATATACCTTGGCTCCATATCTCAATCAATATACTATCAATTTTAACTATAACAGATATAATATAACAGATTTTTAATACTATAGTGTGAAAATGGGAGAAATCGGACTACAACTACGTCTACTTCTCATATATCACGAATTGAAATTTCATATGTTCTTTCTCTTTACAATATACAAACCAAGCACAAATGAATATATCGGGACGAAACAAATAGAGCCGAAATCCTATGGAAACTTTTCAAGCTCCTTGATACTGAATATGTAGATCCCAATGCCTGTTTTTGACGTTTTACCGAAAATATCGGCCGATCTGTGAGGTTTGGTTTTAGCGAGCTTTTCCTTTAGCAACAATGTGAATTGTTTTGTGTTTTAAATGCACAAAATTAGGTGAATACTTCCTCCAGCTCCCATATCCGACTTTTCACCGTGCATAAGAGTAAATTTGTGAGATATGCTAGCAAAATACATATTTTGATGAACCTCTAGTTAATGTTTTCCTCATATACCCAATATATTGAATTTAGCTGCCTTGGTAGACTTGAAACCACAGACTATATCTCATTTGCGGTTGATTTTATTATAAATATCGCACACACGAAGTAGAATATCGAATTAAATCTGAGTGAGTCTTTGTTCTATACTATAAGGAAATAAGATACCGCAATACATTCAAGGTTTTGTCGTATAAAATGTTGAATTCTTATCAAAAAATTTCTAATATAAGTTTTGCCTACGCTTGGAGGTATTTCAACAGCTTTGATCCTTACAAATGCATATTCTGAAGCAAAGCACCTATTAAATAGATTTCATAGAGTGCATGATATGTAAATGTATGTATTAACTCAAAATTTAACAGGCCATTCGCCACAATATATGCCTTTAAAGACATAGACCATTTGAAAAAAAAATTATTTAAAAAAGAAAACGTCTAGCAAAAATGAATTGAGAGCATTTACTTAGCTTAAAGAGCACCTAAAACGTAATTGTATATGGAATCACTCGGAAATCTAACGCAGAATAACTATCGGGGTCAAGAGAAGAAGAAGAAGAGAAGAAGAGACAACTTTGCATTTTTGTTGCTGTTCATGGGATCAGAGTCCCATACTTTTGAACACTGATTCTTATGTAGAATTTAACGAGGAATCGAATGGAAAAGTCAATTTTGAAAAAAAGTTGGGGAAAAAGCACAAAAAACCGGGTTTTTTGAAAAAAAAAAAATGTTTTTTTTTGGATTTTGATAATTTTTTTGGATTTTGAAAACTTTTTTTATCAGAAAGCTGAGATTTTTTACATAAAATTGGATAACTTCAAAATTTTTTTCACTCAATTTTGAGGTCGTTAAAAAATAAAAGAAATAGTAATTTTATTGTTTGATCTCAATTTGAATTGCGCGCCAAAAAACAATGGAGCAACTTTGATCACTAAAAAGTTAACAGATATTCTTCTTTTGGTCTATATTATGATATTCTAAAGTTAAGTCAAATCGGAGAACGACGGGTACAAAACCATGTCGCCAATTGATGGAATGGCCCATATGGAATCACTCGGAAATCCAACGCAGAATAACTATCGGCGTCAAGAGAAGTGATACTAAGGAGCCATATAGTATACTGCAAAAGATATGGCGATAAGTTTATTTGAACTTTTTACAGACGTCAATGGGTGTCCATGTGATTCAGTTTGAAAGATTCACCCTTTATATTAGTACTTAACATTGTGGTCCCTGGAAATTGTTTTCACTCGCACATTGCTGCTACAATCTCTAAGGGATGGACACATACGAGTGCGAATATCAAGAAAATCAATGAGTATACTTCCTATTGCCATATATCACTCTTCTCTATATATTTTATATAAGCATACGTACGTCTGTAAATATTCTCTATATGTGTGCAAATACAATGTTCATGCATTTACATATGAGAGCGCACACGCTCTCTGTACATTTTATAACTGCTCGCACGAGATATTCTTAGGTGTGTATCCAAATTTTCTACTTAAGATGGTGCATCTACTGAGAATTATCTGTTTGTAGATAAGCTCATATGACTGAGCATACACCCCCTCACACGTTCTTCCATGTTTGTTTGTTTGTACATACACATACATATGTAATAAGTGCTTTTTATCCTTGCACGTTCATGTAACCTGAAAGTTAGTAATCAATTGAACGAGCAGATTGACATCCTACGAGTACATTGTCAAGAGCCATTTGAAGTAAAACAAGTAACTAGAAAATATTTCAACTGTTTCTAAAATGAAACTTTCAACTTTGGAAAAGACGAGATGAAACACTTTTTGTCCACTTCTGTGCCAAAAATAAAAATACTAAAGTTACAATTGCAGCATACCAAGGAACACTAATTGCGTAATTGAAAACACAAAGCACCAATAGAAGAGTAAAAATATTTTGAACATGAAATTAATGCAGTTTGGCAAAATACATACATACATATACATACATATGGATGCATATGAGGTTACTGCCTGAATGTCGGTATAGCATTCTACCGCTTATACACTAGATATGCTTTCGGACAGATGTCTTTTAATTATTATTCGGATGAGTTCTGACAGTTTTGTGGGCGTGGCAGTGGTCCGACTGCGCCCATCTACAAACTCGTCCTTACTCTTTTTCTAACTAGCCATCTATATCTAATACAAATACTTCCGAACTTCCGGGTGACTTTATACCGCATATTTCGGGCTATATGTCAGTTATCTTAATAAAAAAATATTAAAATGAAAAATATATAACAATTATTGCTTTTCGAACACCCGGCTGACTTTATTCCACTCTTGGAAGCGTATGAAATTGACTCCCATATAGTACTACTTATAATGATTTTCGTTATTAACGAATATACTATTTCGAGGATTGGACAAAAAAAAAGGTATATTGGAGTTCCAAGTGGGAAAATTACTTTGAAACCCATTCGTCGATTCGTAAAAAGACATAGACCTCGATTGTCGGTTTGAAGAGTAAATCGTACCGCAACCAGCGTGATTTTGAAATATTGAACAAAGTCTTACCATTTTTTGCTCATAGTAGGAAATGCGACAAGGAGCGCGAATTCGGTGTGGGAGAGTGACTCCGTCGACGAGTATTATCATTTAACTCGGTGCATGAACGTCTAGCCACAATCCGCATCAAAGCGAAGTTCTTCAACATATCGCTGATTTGCGCTGATCGACTTTACCGGGGCCCGAAATATGGTTATCTGTAGTACTAGATTCCAGCATAGAAAAGCTACCTGGCTGTCTCCGGATCGAAAAACTACCAACCTGATCGATCATGTTGTGATAGACGCAAGACACGTTTTCATTGCTCTAGACGTCCATACGCTCCGAGGTTCTACATCGACTCGGAGCACCATCTTCTTGCAGCCAAGATTCGCACCCGCCTCTGTTCAGCGAAAAACATACGGAAGAACCGATGTAGAGAAGCTGCAATAACAACAGATATCCAAACGATTTTCTACTTGACTGGCACTCCTACTCTCTGAGAGCACTCGTCAACAACTGACTACCTCGCAACGTTACAATCGACCATAATACGTGCGGGATGGGATAGATACCGCGAATTGTAGAAGGAAGCGGGACGCATTTGCAGACAAAAAAGAGAGAGGCCGAAATACGTGAGTGCGAAGAGCTTGACAAGCTGGCAGACAGGGGTAATGCTCGAAATTTCTACGAAAAGATGCGGCGACTAACATACTTTCCAGCCTGCTGAATAGCATTGAAAATATAACGCTAGAAGAAAACGAACCCGATTCCCCCAATCGATGACAACGGAGCAGATGTTCCATTGCCCGACCATGAAGAAGTTCGAATAGCAATGGATTGCCGGTCGAACTATTCAAACACGGCGAACACACGAAGAATTGATAAGGAGAATGCATCAACTTCTTTGTAGAATATGGTCGGACGAAAGCATGCCCAACGATTAGAATTTAAGTCAATTCCCACGACAGCCGGTTCTACGCACCGGAATTTACTCGGATTTCATCCGACCAAGGGCTGTTTTTTCGGCGATCTAACCCCGTTTGGATCGGTGAGTGTTAATTTGTGTTTGTCGACATTGGAGCAATGCCTTGCAGCAGGGTTGCTCCGTATCCTCCTGACTCGTGCTGGCATTGAGTCCGACCTGGGCCCGGAGGAATTTTTCTGCTGCGTTTGCGCAAAAAGGCTCCATAAAAACTCCACCTCGGGCAGGTAATACATGCAATGGATGGAGCCATCTTAAGACCTGCTCAGGCCTTAAGACTCACAGGGAACAAACATACATACTCCAAATACTAATGCACACAAGCAGCAACTGATAACAGAATATCTATGGTGTGTAAGTATGTATGTATGTGTATAAATTCGTTAGATACATTAAGCCACACAGTGATTCTAAACAGTTGTAAAATATCAATGCGTTTTTATCTGAAGTATACAATAAAAATAGAACACTTATTTACACAAAGTTAACTGGGTCGGCTTCACAGAGTTTACTGAGAGCACCTTCAACGCTTTACCCATTCCTACGTACGTATGCGTTGGCGAACGTCGATTCCGCAAGGTGATCGCAGCAGCTACCGCTCGCTTCATCCCGGCTGGAAGAATAGCGGAAATCCGCCCCCATTTCCCAGCCGAAGCAGCCGTTTTAGCTAACGGGCGCGTAAATCATCATAAGCGGACGAAATGAAGACAGCACCTGAAGTCATGCAACCTCTCCACCGGTGGGAGTAAGCTTTGGGCTAATGTTGAGGCTTTGTCTAACCCGAAGAGACATTACGACCGAGTTGAAGTTCAATTCAATGGTCATTCCTCTTCGGACCCGAAGAAGTGCGCGAGCTATTTTAGCCGGAAGTTTACACTGCTCCTTTCGGTTGTAGTCGGTCGCAAAATGCCAAGCGACTGCACGTCACTTACTTTCAGAAGCAGTTCCTGCTGGGATGTTTTCGTAGAAATCACCCTTGCAGCCACTTGCTTGGAGCGGAACCGCCTCCTAGGAGCATCAAGAAGTCTTTCCTTGACTACGTCGACGACATCGTACAGTACGCTGACCGGACTTCGGACGTTACTGACTTACGACAGGTACTGACCGCCATTCACAGTAGAGCCATCAACACCTTCACCGACTCACTTCCCGTGAATGGCGTTTTTGGAGTCAAACCACCACCCATCGCAGACGAAGAGCTCGATTTGCCGCGAGAAACGCGAGTGACCCTAGCGCAACTTCGTTCTGTGTATTGTAGCAGGTTAAACTCCTACTATCCAGAATAGACCCCGACATATCCAATGTACATACTTATGTCCTGCATGCAACGAGTCTCCGCATGACACTGACCACCTATCACCTCTTTGCATGTCCTGCCAACCCTACACATCTAACACCTTTTTCCCTTCGGTCCGACCCCGTCGAAACAGCACGTTTCCTGGGCCTCCCGTTAGATGACGTCGACGACAACACAGATAACCCTTACCATCCTAACGGGGATTGAGAAACCGTTAAAACAACAACAACATTAGAATTTAAGTGTGTTCTACCCAATCCACAAGCACATACAACATTTTGATATATTAAACAGGGTATATTATGCCTGTAACACTCAAACGGACCCTATAAATCTATGCGAACTAGTCCCTCAGTTTTCGACATATCACTCTGAAATTACGCACCCGTTCTTTTTTAACTAAGAAGCTGCTCATTTATCGGAACGGCCAATCTCCGAACAAATTGTTCAGATCGAGACACTATAACATACAGCTGCCATTTAAATCGCTCAAAGATCTTGCAAGGAATCGTTTGTATTTGTGAAGGGTATTATAGTTTCGTTGCAACCTAAGTTAACATTTTTTCAAGTTAATATTCCAAAAATATTTCTCCGCGGAACTTGGCTCTTTCTTAAATGTTTTTGTAACTTTTTCAATCAAAATAGCCAGGTTTTCAACAAATTAAATGATACTTGACATACTGTTGGCACATCCGTAAATGTGTGGAAGAATACTATGCCTACAAAACGTTTTTATTCAAACATACTTTAACTGTTAATTAAGTTACAAATATAAAACATTTTTCACAGATCGTTCCTAGAGCATGAGGCTTGTGGTTTGGAAATCGATATATACTTACATATGTATATCTATCTTTATCTATTATATCTTTTCTAGATTTTATATGCCGATTACGAGAACCTTCAGCTCTAAAGTTGACTTTATTTTGTATCTAAATGAGTAGTTGAATATGTACACTATCCTCATGAGTTTGGGTGGACATTGTTGCCTTAAGCATAAGGTGGTTTGATTATAAAAATAATGAAAGTTTTTCAATGAAAGTTGTTCATATGTTTCCGGAGCCTCGTGCAGTGCTTTGAAGGTATATCCATAAAATGAGACGAGAATGTGGCTTACTTACCCAAATGTGGTGTGGTGTCAATGATAGATTAAAACGGTCTCATATGCCCACTATAGTGATTTCTGCAAAACAAATTGTGCAATTGTTATAATCATAACTCTAAAGAAATTGTAATGATATTTGTACATATGTACAAGTTCAATGCTATGTCTAAATATTAATTCTTACTTACAGTATGTACTTATTTTTTTTTATTTTTTAATTCATAATAAAAATGTGTTTAGGTTCTAGAAAACCATACTTAAATTCCAGGTAAATGTTGTGGTGTGATATATAAGAGAGGCTGCAGAATAATATTGAAGCAAGTTACATTGTAAGTGCCTGCGAGTGAATAGCTGTGTTTTGAAATATTTGGTTGTAAGGGTGAATAGGGAAAGGATTATATTACGTGCCCCTCAAAAGGACCACTTTTATCCACAATGAACTTTGCCTAGCGCACTATATGCAAAGTGTTATTGAATTCCACATTGGGATAAATGAAAATAATAACGCGAAAATGCTGCGCATACATAACTCTATGTAAAAAATAGCAAAAAATGGAGACATGGGCATGTAATTTGAATATTCAAATTACAAATTTTATTTGTTCAGCAATAGAGATTTCAAATTTGCATTGGATTCATTATAAAAATAGCACACAATGGATTTGTATATCGAAACGTGCGTTTGTATGTCACAGGGGTGTGAAGGGGTCGCATAGAAATCGCAATGCAATTTTCTTCGACATGTAGCCCGTTTCTTGAATAGAACACCTTTTTGAAACACAGTTGCAAATGAAATGTAGCATTAGAGGGGTGATGTATTTTCCATAATCCTGGAACCGAATTTAAAAATTTGCATAACAAGGAAAATAGAGCAATTTTTTTTGTTGGTAGCCGAATTTGGCGGCAGATGTAAGTTTCCTTGTACATATGTACGTAAGTATATAAGGAGCATGACGGATGAGATGTGAGAGTATATACCTGTGTATGCAATATTCTAAGTAGAAGTGCACATAATTACAAATCAAAATTGTGGAAACTTTCTTTAACAGGCTACTCAGTCGTAATTCCGCAGTAAATCGGAGAAGTAAATTTTAGAATAGCATCCCCCGATTTCGGCGTTAAAATTGGTATGTACGGCTAGAGGCACGAATTAGTGAAGTGTTAGTGGATATAAAAATTAAAAATATATGCATACAATTCATTATAAATCAAAGAAACACGCAGTATAAATAGTTGAATTTATCTCAAAAACAATAAATCAGTGGCAACTATATATATATACATTTTTTCTTAATCTGGAGAACTTCCTCTATTCGTACATATCCGAAATCGGGGGACACAATTCTTAATCACGGCCAATCGGACGACCGCGATCGATTGTTTTGAGATCGCCAATATTTTTATGAAATCATATTACTTAATTTAAAATTTCTCATTGACATTTTATTTGTCTTAATTAAGTTTGTTCAGGCCATAGCATAGAACATACGCTGATTTTCTGAAGATATTCCTAATTCCACTTGATTAATTTACACTATCTATTTGTGCACGCGAACTAGTCTCTGGGTTTTTGAGATATCGACCTGAAATTTTGCAAGAGGCTACTTGTTTGCCGAAACCGCCGTTATCGGACCACTTCAGGATATAGCTAACATACAAATTGATTGGTTAAAATTAAGTAATTGTATGGAATTTCGGTACAAAGGCTGGCGGCATTGGACTATAAATAAACATCAAAGTATTTAAATGCGAGTTGTGCATTTGTGAAGAGGTCCTCTGTTCATTATGGAGAAACTGCAAACGTAGATGACAAGCCAGGAAGAGGAGGAATCACGTAACATCTAAAAGTGAGAACAAAGCTATTGTTCTTCTTTTTGAGAGGAAACCACTGAACACTTTAAGAGAAAACAAACAAATTAGTTTAAAGAGGGATTAGATATATCTCTAAATACAATACGGAGCAGACTTCAAAGGTCTGACATACACGCGGCAGTACCGTTATAAAATCCCTTCTTTCAAAAACAAACATTGAAAAAAGTAAGGAAAGACTAAGTTCAAAGTAACTGAACATTTGATACTCTCGCAATTTGAAAAGATCAAGATCAGGAGTTTGGAAGATATGTACACTAAACCATTTACCTACCGTGGCCATGTACATACACTCAAAAAAAAAAATACCCCACAGATGTCTCTTGCCACTGTGATTCCTTGTATCAAATTACAGTTTTATATCTTAATTTAGCG
Source organism: Bactrocera neohumeralis (assembly GCF_024586455.1). NCBI lineage: Eukaryota > Metazoa > Arthropoda > Insecta > Diptera > Tephritidae > Bactrocera > Bactrocera neohumeralis. The sequence goes on along the minus strand of NC_065922.1, from coordinate 38,726,924 downwards.
CTTAGTTATGGTACTTTATTAGTCGCTTAACGGGGAATTTTGTGCGTAATAATGGACCGAGTCCGCCCATTCAACTCCCCTTCGGTGCGAAGGAATACATTTACGAAGTTCCATCAAGGAATCTTCATTTTTACTCAAGTATTCGTTTGCACGCAAAGACGGGCGGACAGACAGACAGTCAATCGGAATTCAACTCGTCTCGTCATCCATATTATTTATGCTATATATAGTTTTATGTAACACAAACAACCGTTAAGTAAACAAAACTATTAAATGCTCTATTGCAACGTGTTGCGAGTCAACTGAAATGCTTTACTGCAAAAATAGCCGTGATTGAATATTGCAATAAGACAATGATCCATACCACAGGAGTGGACAATCATTTAATGAAAGTACGAAAATCATATTGTTACTTCAGATTGATCATAACATTCACTAGAGAAAAATGCAATAGAGAACCTTTGAGCTTTAATGAGAGCCAAAATATCAAACAATCATTTGTCGTCAACAAAAGCTTTCGTCAAACAACCTTGCAAAACGATGCGTTGTATAATTTGACGAACACTTTTACTGCAAAGTTAACATTCATTATAAGCTGTTTTGTGTTCGTATAACGATAAAGTTGATAAAATTAAAAACAAATAGTTTAAGTATAAATAATAATAATTAATTCTAAAAAATAATTTTAGTTTAATCGAAAATGGAGGCACGAAAAAATTCAAATATATAGCAAAATATGTTATTTACTTTACATCATAATTACACATTTTGCCATAATATCTGAAATTAATGCAAATTTAATATAAAATAATAAAAAAAATTATAATAAAGTTTACTGCTCCATCATTGCATACATATGCACCTACATACTATATGTCAAAAAGCATCAATTTTCCTGGTTACTGCGCATCAACTACTGGGTTAATGAGTTTCAAAACATGATAGACTGTAAAAAATATTGCGAACGCATTTCAGAATATTATACTTTGTTCATGTTCATTGTATTTTCGAAGTCAGTTTTACCTGCAAGTTGCCATCACAATTTTCAGAATATAATACACATCGCGGAAGACTAGAGCAAGTAGAATAAACGTCGGCTAAAAAAAACAATTTATTTTCTAAAATTACAAAATTTTTCCCAATAACTAACTTTGGTAAACGAAAAATTTGTTTCTTGAACGCATTCTATACCATGTATTTGGTTTTTTGAAATTCAGAATTGGATATGACTGCTTAAGGGATATTCTGGTCTAGAAATTTAAAAAAATCGAAATTTTTTTTATATTTTCAAAGTTTAACTATTCAAGAATATGCGTACAAGAGGATTTTTCAAAATTCAAATTATTTTCGGTGATATAGGCATTTTTCTGACCCGGCATCCAAACTGGTTCGGCCGGAACTAATCGAACAAAAGACTTTACGCGAAATTTTAAACGCGTTTTTCTCAAAACTGACTTTTTCGGAACGATACCCACGATTTCTCAGGTTCTACTAGACCGATTTACTTGAAATTTTTATAGAGTCTTCTTTATAGGGCTTGTCTATGGTTGGAACTAGCCCCATCCCCAAATTTTTATTTTTATTATTTTTAAAAAATTCGAAATAGTCAGAAAAAGTGATCCAAAAAAACTTTTTTTTCAGGCAGTCGCCATTTTGTGAAAAAAAAAATTTCCCACTTTTCCGTAGTTCCGGCCATTGCAACATTTTTCTCTGATTAATAATCTTTTTTTGGATTTTTAGATAACTAGAAGGGTTGAAATCATGGATATGGTCACGTGGAAAGTTTTAGAGATCCCCCACTTCGTCAGCTCATAATTTTTGAAATTTTTTCTTTTTTTAGTTTTTAATTTTTTTCTGTACTCTTCTAAAATTAACAAATAACTAATAAAAAAATGGATGGTAAAAATATTAATTGCCGTTTTTTTACGACACTTTAAAAATTACCTGAAATTCATGCTTCTAGACCAGAATACCCCCTTAAGTATGTATATACATATATGTATGTATGTTAAATTTTTGTACATTTCTTGCAGTTTTAGTTTTCTCCATTAACTTTTGTTTATCTGCTGTAATTAGATTAATGTGATAGTCAAAATTACGACAAGGCTCGTAAGAGTTTGAATACGGAAAGAATATTCACATTTGAAAATTCCTTTTTTCGATTTCTCACTACAAGTATTTCATAATATTGCGCAATCGTACCTTCGTACGCGGATCACAGAATGTAGAAAAGTTAAAGAACAATGTGTTGTCTTACATACATACATACATATCTACATATAAGAGTACATGTGAGCATACATAGCATGTAGGCATCACACTATGGTAAGCCGTAATCAAATTATCCTAATTTGCTTTTGTAGGGGTTTACCCGGTACGCACGCGGCGGGTATGGAGATTTGAACCTTATTTGAAATGCACAAAATATCATTTCATGACCGGGCATCTTAAGACTCAACTCTTTCATTTTCCACTGCAGTTTATTCTAATTTGCAGCTCGGAATTTTTCTCGTTGAAGAAGGATCCGTTATTTGTATATGTATGTAAAGTTTTCGCTATTGTGCGAGATCAATGCAAATTCATACATACACATATTCACGGGCGACCGTGGAAACTCGTGCATTTGCTATGCATTCGATTGATGCATTGAACATATGCGCATGCATAATGCAAAATGTGCAAACCTTTAATTACCAACTGACATTCGTGCATGTGCATGTGCTTCGCAATTGGATTGACAGCTTGCTACAAATTATTACCCATGCAAATCGTAGCGATCCTTATTTTTGCAATCTGTAATTTTTGGCGCATTTACCCTTCCGTTACATTAGTATGCACCGTACTCGTTCTCAAGAAAGCAAAGGTGCCAAGGGTGATATTCCGCAATGTAATTCGAGATGTTTGATATTAAATATATCCTTCCCTAACAAATCATTTTTCTCACGTAATATCACCGAATATTTCCATGCATGATTTTCTAATGAAAATTAACGCACACATCCACGGAGGCAGCAATAATCAGGTGCAACATTTATTTATTAAAACTCAAACTCGGAATACCCAATACTGATAGGATGAAGCGCACATATGCCTATGTATATTCAAAAATTGTTATCGTATTATATGTATATGAGCACGTAGTTTTCTACATAGACGTTTGTTCTTTCTCTTTTAATTTTTTTTTTTAATTTGAAATTCAATTAAATAAGCTACATTTAATTAAATTAAATTTAAATACCTGACAAAACGATACATTTGGTGTATATTTTTGTTGTTTTTACAATCAGGTATCTCATGTGTTGGTTTAAATGGTTTTATTTGCTATAAGAGTTCTTTATACGTAGAGATTGTGGATAGATTGAAATATCTTAAATATTACAATTTAAGGTCATACACCTGGAATGTCCGGCCCCTTCATTGGGAAGGTGCCGCTACCCAGCTGGTTGACATCCTCGTGAGAGTAAAGGCTGACTTCTCCGCCGCCCAAGAAGTGCGATGGACGGGACAAGGACTGAGACGAGTAGGGCCTTATGGCATTTACTACAGCGGCCATATAAAGTAGGGAGTCCTGGTGGATGAATGCCTAGCCACAATCCGCAACAAAGTGAAGTTCTTCAAAATACCGCTAATTGGCGCCCACGCCCCGACGGAAGAGAAGGACGATATGACCAAAGATGTCTTCTATGAGCGCACCCATGAGAACTGCCGCCACCACGATGTCAAAATCGTGCTTGGCGAGGTATCCCCAAATGGCTTGAGGCTGATCGAATTCGCCGTGGCCCGAAATATGGTTACCTGTAGTACTAGATAGGAATATTCACAATCGAAAACCGACCACCCAGATCGATCATGTAGTGATAGACTGAAAACACGTCTCCAGAGTTTCAGGCGTGCGTACACTCCGAGCCCCCAGCACTCATTTGAATCAGTATCTTGTTGAAGCGAAGATACGCACCCGCCTCTGTGAAGCAAAAAACGCACGTCAACAAACACAAGGAAGGTTCGACGTCGAGAAACTGCAATCACAACAGACATCAGGACGATTATCTGCTCGCCTGGCACTCCTTCTCTCTGAGAGCGCTCATCAACATCTCGGTATGAAACCATTGGTTCTCGAAAAAAGCATATAATACGACGAGGAGTGCCGTGTCGCAGCGGAGAGAAAACAGATTGCCTACCTCGCAACGTTACGATCGACCACTACACGTGCGGGATGGGATAGATACCGAGAGTTGAAAAGGGAAGCGAGACGCATTTGTAGACAGAAAAAGAGAAAGGCCTAAATGCGTGAGAGCTTGACAAACTGGCCGACAGTAGTTATCTTCGAAAGTTTTAATAAAAAAATTCGGCGACTAACAGAAGGTTTCAAGACCTGAGCACACTCTTATAGAACCCCCAGAGGTGATATATTAACCGATGCCAAGAGCATACTAAAATTATGGAGGGAATACTTCTCCAGCCTGCTGAATGGCAGTGAAGGCATAACATCAGAGATGGCGACCCACATTCCCCAATCGATGACGATGAAGCAGACGTTCCATTACCCGACCATAAAGAAGTTCGAATAGCAATTATCCGTGTGAAGAGCAACAAAGAGGCGGAGACCGATTAATTGCCGGCCGAACTATTTAAACATGGCGGCGAAGAACTGATAAAGAGCATGCAGCAATATAAAAAGTTCCGTCAGAATCAAGAAGGATTTATTCGAGCCGTTCGATACCAAACGAGGTTTCAGACAAAGCGACTCCCTATCGTGTGACTTCTTCAATCTGCTGCAGGAGAAAATAATTCGAGCTGCAGAACTAAATAGGGAAAGTATAATCTTCTATAAGAGTGTACAGCTGCTGGCGTGTGCCAATGATATTAATTTCATTGGCCTCAATAACCGGGCCGTTAGTTCTGCTGTCTTCAGGCTGAATAAGGAAACAGAGCAAAGCAAGCAGTGAACGAGGGCAAGACAAAATATGTCCATTCATCAAACAAACAGTCGTCAGACTCGTGACTACAGTCCCACATCACTGTTGACAGTCATCACTTCGAAGTTGTAGATATTTTGGAATAAGCATCAACACCAACAAAAATGTCAGCCTCGAAATCCAACGCAGAATAACTCTTGACAACAGGCGCTAATTCGGACTGCGTTGGCAATTGAAAAGTAAAGTCCTCTCTCGACGAACAAAAACCAAACTCTATAAGTTACTCATTATTCCAGTTCTGCTATATGGAGCAGAGGCATGGACGATGAAACATTTGATGAGTCGATGTTACGAGTTTTCGAGAGAAAGATTCTGCGAAAGATTTATTGTTCTTCACGCGTTGGTAACGGTGAATATCGCATTCGATGGAAAGATAAGCTGTATGATATATACGACTTCTTTTTCTTCTTTATTTGCCAATTCGTATTCGAATATTGGTGATCATATAACATTTAGTACTGATGTACAATATTAACTTAATAATAATATACTATAATGTATTATACGAATAGTAATATATTTGACAAACCCGCCGGGGGATGACATAGATGAATATCCTGCATCCGTTGAAAGAAAGACCATATCACAGGTTTTGAATTATCGCAGCATATTTCTCAAATCGCCACATCTATAAGGTTGAACGACTGGCGCGCTGTCCATTGTCGAATGTATAATCGCGAAAGGTGTCTAAGCCATTAAAGTTTTCCTTCAATTTTTACTTTATATTATCAGGATGACAAGACCTCATAAATGTCCTAGGTAGGCTGCTTTTCTTTGTTATATAGTCCTTAACAACTCTCTATTGCGGTTCACTCTTCTCAAAACTTCACTGTTTGTAACTCGATCTGTCCATGGGATTTTTAGGATTCTTCTAATAAGCTATAGCATTTCATATATACGACTACATTGACATATTTCAACGAATTGAGAGGCAGCGGCTACGCTGACTAGGTTATGTCGTACGTATGGACGAAAACACTCCAGCTCTGAAAGTATTTGACGCAATACCCGCCGGGGGAAGTAGATGAATGGGAGACCTCCACTCCGTTAGAAAGACCATGTGGAGAAGGAACTGGCTTCGCTTGGAATTTCCAATTGGCGCCACGTTGCGAAAAGAAGGAACGACTGGCGCGCTGTTATTAACTCGGCTATAATCGCGTAAGCGGTGTCTAAGCCATTAAAGAAGAAGAATTTCGATTACTTTATATTATCAGGATGACAAGACGAAATGAAATGCGGGTGACTTGTAAGTACGTCCGTCTGTAATTTGAGCAAAAATTAAGGTTTCTTGATGAAACTTGGTTGGCCTGTTTCTTGGTACCTTTGGAAGATAAGACATAAGACTGTTATTTGGAAATTCGATCAGAACAAATCTTTTTAGCGCCCCTACTGATAATGATTAAACAGATACATAAATTCTTATGAGCCCGCCCTCTCCCGAAATAACGGGTTTGTTAAAAAGTACTAAAAGTGTGATCAATCAGTAAATAAATGCATTTAGACATAACAGGATTTGTAGGAACCAGTGTCAAAATTGGACGATGGTTGTAGCACCGCCCACATTTAGGTTAACACCCTAATTTTGGGACCTAATTGACTGATTTCAACCTTACATTACTACATTACATTGCGAAAATGGTCGAAATCAGACAAAAACTACGCTTATTTTCCATATAACTAAATTTTAAACTCCATCTGATTCTTACACTTTCCAGGGTACAAGTCAAGCATCAATAAATGTATTGGAATAAAATTTTGACAAATTAAGTTTTGGAGACGTGTCATCATAAGATCACAGTTGTCTGAACAGGACTACAAGCGTTCCAGCCCCAGATGCCGAACATGTGGACCCCAGTTATTACAGAGGAGTTTTTATCGAAAATATAGGTCAATCGGTGAGATATACAAGGTGCTTTCCAAAGTAAACGGGACGTTAAAAAAAACAGAACAAATGTTTTTTTCGGCAAAATTAACTTATTTTATTCAAAATAGTCTCCTTCTGCTTATGCTGGTGGCTTTCCTTTCATGGGCAAATGCATTTTTCCGGTCGGTCACAAGCGTCCTTCGAATGTTGGATTATGAGCAATTTTTGGTCGTCAGTCAAATGCGATAAATCGATGTTTTGGATGTTCAATTCTATTTCCATGAATTTCAATAATGATTTCGTTTGATTTTTGATGAATTCACGCACAGTTACAATGGAATTTCCGGTGATCACGGATTTTGATTGGCACACATGTTGATCGTCATTTATGTCCTCACGACCACTTTGAAAACGTTGAAACCACTCGTGCACTCTGCTACGGGATAGGCAATCATCGCCATAAACTTGTTTCATCAATTGAAACGTTTCGGTTAAAGTTTTACCAATTTTAAAACAAAATTTAATGTTGGCTCTTTGTTCGAAACTCATTTTCGCACCGATAACACAAACATACTGACACTTAAAACGCAATAACTTCACTTCCAATCTATGAAATGTCATGACCTTCCGTAACATTTCCAATGTGTCCGCGAACAAAGTTTGAAACAAGTTCTTTGGTCAATAAAATCAATAATTTTAAAAATTAAAAAATTTCTTTTTGATGACACGCGTGACTGAAATATATTTAAACCTTTCGACGAGTAACGTTTGGGCAACTGTTATAGACAGTTCTACTAACCTACATATATAAAAATGTACGGGTTTTCGATCAAGATCTACACCGATTTGATTTACATATATTCATAGCCATGCCACCATAATCAACTGTTTAAAGTCAAGTGGATAATCGAAAAAATCACTGAATCAGGTATATTGTGACTAAAGGTGATTTTAGGAGGAAACATTTATTTCCGCCATTAAAAAAGGGAATGCTCGAGAAATGCCAGTTGTAGAACTGTTTGAAAAACAAGAAAAAACGTTAACTTCGGTTGCACCGAAGCTAATATACAGGTGCATTTCTTTTAGTAACTATGTGTTCAGTTTGTATGGAAGCTATATGCTATAGTAATCCGATCTGAACAATTTTTTCGAAGATTACATTGTTGCCTTAGAAAATAATCTATACCAAATTTGGTGAAGATACATTTGTCAAATGTGAAAGTTTTCAATACAAGAACTTGATTCCGATCGTTCAGTTTATATGCCAGCTATATGTTATAGAGGTCCGATATCGGCCGTTCCGACAAATAAGCAGCTTCTTGAAGAGAAAATGACGTATGCAAAATTTCAAAAGATATCTTAAAAACTGAGGGACTAGTTCGTATATATACAGACGGACGGACGGACGGACAGACAGACAGACGGACATGGTTAAATGGACTCAGCTCAACATACTGATCATTTATATATATACTTTATAGGGTCTCCGACGCTTCTTTCTGGGTGTTACAAACATCGTGACAAACTTAATATACCCTCTTCAGGGTATAAAAAATACAAGGTAGCAACATCTGAACACTTCCTTCTTGATTGTACCGAATTTGCGAGATGACGGTTTAAATATATCGGACTTCACACTTTCACACATCTCAGTGAGGTAGTGGGTATATAGGGGCTTGAAAAGTTATGGTCCCATTTCGGATTTTTAATTTTGTAATATTGGAAGAAAAGGTGATTGTGCCCCGTTTCCTTAAAGGTGGGCGCTGCCAATCACAATGTCGATTTTTTAGACTGACATGCAGCCCCTCGCTGCTGCGTTACTGTGACATTTAATTCTTCTGATGTTTTCTTTAACGAATTAATACTCATTAGTATTTTTGATTTGTATAGCTTTAGTGGTTGGTGAGAAGAAGCTTTGTATTTTAGTTGGGAGGTTACATGTAGTACTTTATAGTACTTCGTTTAGCGGCATTTTGTGCGCCTGGCACTGGACCGCTTTTGCACATCTGCAAAACCAACCAAACGAATAGGTAGGCATTTGCAATCCAATTAAAGGAATAATCTCAGAAGCAAATTGAGAATTATGAACAAAATTTCAATAAGATAATATTTATCTGATAAAAAATTTACTATAGCTTGATAGTCATAAGTTTTTAATTGATGCCAAAATTAATATAATGAGGGAAATGATGATGTAAATGGGGCACCCCTTCGAAGGGCTTTAGAAAACATGTAAGCTTTAAATTTGCTTTGCAGTCCTGCTAAGCTCAATTTGCTAAATGCTTCTAACAAGCATCTTGTTATCAAATCACGAACATAAATATTTATATGATTGGTTTATTTAATGCCCAAATTAGCAACTAGTTTCAATTTCACACAATATACATATGTATGAATATAGTGATTTAAAGCCAGAGAAGAAAATTAACCCACGTAAAATTTAAGATTGCTCCTTCTTATTCCGTAAGGAAACACACTCTACAGTCTTACATTTATAAGCGCTAAGGAACAGAAATTCTTGCATACATTTATACAAGTAGACATTAAATTAGTATGTACAGTGCTTCTGCAAGCGCTGAAATGTTTGAAAATTTCCATAACTTGTTGCTTCTTGGTTTTATTATCTCGTTTAAAAATTCGCGCGCGCTTAACATTCATAGCCTGGCACTATGTAGAGCATACGGGAGCACTGACACTTCTCACTTTTTTATTCTTTACAAACAAAAACTTTTTATTTTTTCATTCAAAGAGCAAGAAATAAAAAATAAACGCTGGCGACCTTGAAAAAATATTCAACATTGGCGGCAATCTTAGCAACAACAACTCTCGCCAATACGTTAGCTCGCGCTCTCAACTTGCGGAGGACGCGGAACATTATGAGGAAGTAATTTATTCGCCTGCGCAAGGAAGTGCCTTACTATTGCCGTAGCAGCAGCTGCCACCATCGCGACGTGCATACAATGTAAGCATGTACCGTTATATAAATATATATATACTCGTATACTTGATAGTAGTAGCTACCACACCGTCGTCTGCCGTCAATTAGAGACTCATTATACTCTTAGCGTAGACGGCGACCAGACTTAATTTTTTCTTCTACTTATGTATTTTAAGAACAAAAAATGCTGGAAGAAGCTTAGAAAAGAGAAAGGAAAAACACGTAATCATTTGCTGGTGTGCGCTTCAAGTTAACGCAATAATATGGTACAAACAATATTTAGCTGTGCAACATAAGCAAGGGCAACGGGTGGGGGTGTGCTGATCTCAATTTGAAAGTTAACTCATTTTCTCACTTCTTCGCATAAAATTTAATTACATTTATGCATTTCAAAGCATTTTTAAATGTAGGTCATCAATTTAAGAGAGCGCGGAGAAGAATTTATTTTTCTTTATGAAGAGTAGAAACTATAATTTAATTTTTCATCTTTCTGAACCAAAAAATTCGACTCTGGTTTGGAAAGTTGAGTTGTAGATTATTATTTATCAAATAGTTTGGTGTTTCTTTTTAGGGGAATTGAGAATATTTTTTTACATTATAGTTAGGGCAAATCGTATTGGTATTTGCTGCACACACGTATACAGCGCGCGAAATAATTATATGGCACAACCATTTATCGCTTCAACGCGAGGACATCGTCGAAAAGGAGCAGCTGTACGGAAGACAAGCCAACTACGTCTAAAGCAGCGGCGACAGCAAGTGATCGTGGCGCTCATCGACCGCTGGGACAGATATCGTAGGAGCGGTGAAAAATAGTGGACATGAAGCAATTGGGAGTCCACCGCTCAAGGATGGACTCAAAGCAAAACGCATACATGTCGCCTTTTATGAAGCAGGATGATTTAGCGGAGTGAAAATTATGAAATGTAGCGATGACCTGTCGCTGACATGGATGAGGTAAGCTCTCTTAAACCTGTGGGAAAACACAAAACTAACCTAACCTTAACCTTACGACGTAAATAGGTTTAGTCTAGGAACCATGGGTAGTATCCGGTAACGTGGTCACTGGGATAAAGTCATAAAATTACACCACATATACCCCACGCGATTAATAAGGTAAGAACGGCGATATTAGTGAGCAAAAATTTATATTCCTGTATTGGCGCTAATCTTTCGAAAGACGACTTGACGGTTTTGGCAGTAAAGGTGTCGAAGATGAGCCAATACTCCGTACATCCTGCTATATGCAACACGAGTGCGAGGCACCAACAGCGGAGGAAGCAGGCGTAGGTAATGAGAGCTGATTTCAACGTCCATCATACAAAGTTCCGACATCAATCTGTGAGATGAGTCTCTATTTAACTCTCTATCTTATAAAGTAATTTAGGTATAGCCGGTCGAAATGAGGATCCTTCCTATATTAGAGCCACCTCCAGAAACGTCCTAAACATAACGCTATAGGTAGTAGTAAAGGTAAAAGAATGGAGGGTACTAAGCACACTGTCATTCTTTGACCATAGATATAGCTGAAGCAAAAATCAGCAACGAGATTAGCAAATATTAGACACAAGGAACACAAACTGGGATCTCTACAAGCTACCGGAAAGCGTGGTCAGGCTGTAAGGACGCGATAAGTCCCAGCTATGAAGGGAATAGTGCTGTAAACTTGCCCGAATTTATCATAATGGAGGATAAGATAGAATGGGAAATCCGCTCATTCTACCCATTTAAATCTTCTGATGCGGATAGAATGGTACCAGCCATGTTGCAAAATAAGCTTTGTCTATACATACGGTAACTAAAAGCAATTTTCAGAGGGAGCCTGAAGTTCAACTATGTGCCGCACTTATGGAGAACTGCTAGAGTAGTTCTCCTACCTAAGGTAGGTAGTAACAACTCAAACTACTCGAAAGAGTTTAGGCCTATAAGCTTAACTTCTTAACTATCAAAAACATTAGAGAAAATCTTGGATGTGATCTGGTATGTACGGTCCCTTGGAAGTTTGTTCAAAGCGCATCAGACCTGTGGAGATTGCACCCCAAACACAAGTATTCAACATTGAAAAGGCTCTGGAATATAAGGAATACGTTATGGCAGTGCTTCGGGACATTTATCGAGCATTAAAAACGCGTTTAGTGAATCTGTTTTGTTTTGTAGTATCGATTTAGTAGGTGTTTATCCCGCTATACAACAATAGAACTCTCTTGACCTCTCGAACGATAAGATCAGAATGGACGATGCCAAAACTACCAAGCAATTATGTAAGGACACTTCGCAGGATGGAGTGCTATCTCCGCTTCTATGGACATTAGTGATGAATAAAATATTTAGGAATTTAGACGGCATGGTCTTCAAGATAGAGGCATTTGCAGAAGATATCGTCATTTAAGGCGCTCTTGAACTAGTTGTAAACCTGCCACCTATAGACCTCTTCGCTGAAAACTGTGCTGCAAAATCGGCGGGGCGACTGTTGGCGGCAGGAAAATGTACATATCGATCATTTGGTAATGCTCGTTTGGCAAGTACCGCCTACATGATCTCACTATTCAATTGGCTAAGACGGTTCAGATTAAACATAGAAAAATATGGTTGGCGTAAAGGCATGCTAGCTGCGTGCAACATATTAGACTTTTAGACGGATGGCTCCAAAATGAAGAACGGGGCAGGGATATACTGTCCAGAGTTAGGAATAAGGCCGCCTTTTAAGCTGTCGCGCCACGGTAGTATATTTTAAGCAGAGGTCTTTGCTATTGAAAAAGCCGCAGAGCATTAGCAGCGCATCAGCAAACAACTCTAGAGTCAACATCTACGTGGACAGCCAAGCAGCTATCAAGTCTTTAACCTCTTTTCGCATATTGACCAGAAGTGTCTTGGAAAGCAGTGCAGCAGTGAAGAGTGTCGCCAGAAGTAAGCGACTTCACTTTTACTGGTTGCCAGGTCGCAAAGCCCTCGAGAGTAATGAGATAGTGAACGAGATTTTCAGGTGCGGTGTGCGGCTGACACCCGAAATGTGATCAAGATTGAACAAAATACGATGGAACGGTGTACCTGGGCGCAAAACAGCAAAAGTTATGTGTAAAACGGTAGGTCGGAAGTACCGAACTTTACCACTGGCACTCGATAAAAGGAACCATAGGAACATGTTCGTATTACTTACTGGTTACGATCTGGTGGCTGCATACGTCTGCAGAAGTGGGCTGACAGATCGAGAATACTGCAGGCAATGTCAAGAGTATGGCGCCAGGGAAACAAACCATCTCTTGTTATCTTGTCCTACATGGACAAGGCTACGTTTTAAGCATTAGAGGGTAGAGGTATCGATAGTAAGGCCACAGAGTCTGTTGAAATTCTCGTCAAGCGCAGGCATCCTAAGGGATGACTTCTCCTCATGGTCCTCGTAGCTGAACTCCATCTGTTATCACAAGAGACCAAAACTGGTCTATCCCTAACTGAATAGCCTACCAAGCTAACTTAACCTACATCACTCATTGACAAAACGGTATGGACAGATAGCCTCATGTTTTTGGAAATTTCGACATTCGTGACCGGGATGTTATGGTGTTGCAAACAACATTAAGGTAAAAAAAGCAATGATATTTTGATTTGAAATAGAAGATTAAGAAAGAAAAATCTCAAAATATTTGTATACAGTTTTCTAGATTATACGTTGAAATCTATTCAATTAGTTCGTTGTTCCTGCTTAAGCAACAGACTTTGCTTTTAAAGCATAATATTTCGAAATATTCTAAAAATGGAGCATTATTACTTACTCGTTTTTAGGTGGATTGATGAATGACAGGCAGTATTTGTATAAAATATTATTTAACAATGTTATGCTTTCCTAACAAGTTGATTGTTACCGATCAAGTTCGATCAACACCTTCGAGTACATATTGATATTGCAACATGTTGCTACTGAATATAATAGTTTTTTTTCCTCTAACGGTTGCTTGTATCACCTGAAACTAATCGACTTATATAAGTACATATATATAAATATAAATGAGCAGGACGAAAATATGTGTTGAAATCCGGATGACTATCTTTCGGCCGCTTGTTCAAGCTGTAACTTGAGTAAAAATTGAGATATCTTAATGCAACTAGGTACAGTATGTTTGTCGGCATGGTAAGACGGTTGATATTGCAATGGGCGTAATCGGACCCTTTCTACACCTAATAAATGCGTGGCCCCGCCCACTAACTAGTTTATTGTAATTACATATCTCCTAAACCAGTTAAGGTACAAAACCCAAATTCGCTCTGGACAAATTCCTTAGGGGTGCTTAAGACCTTGCCCACACGTAAAAATGAACCACTCCCCATATAACGGTACTATTAAAAACTACTAAAATTAAAATAACGGAATAAAACTTTGCTCGCACAGTATGCCACTTTATGAACAAAAATTGTTCAAATCCAACAAAAACTGTTCCAAGCCCCTACGTAAGGAATATTTTGACCCCAGTATATATATTCAGGCTTAATCCTTAACTGACAATTGTATGTCTGGGTATCAAAATTGGATGGAATCGGGTCAATACTTCTCTTAGCCCTATATCATATACGGTACAATGATTTTCGAACGTCCAAGTGACTTTATATCGCATATACATATGTATCGACCAACATTTGAGTTATCTCAATAAAATGGGAGCGCTTTTCTTCACGCCATTAAAATGGATAAAACTTGACCTAGACTCCATATAACAAATATGTAACATCCGGGTGACTTTATTCCACATGAATTTCAGGGAACATTTTTTTTAGTATTGGCAAAAATAGTCGAGACTACCCTCAACTCGCATATACTATATATGCACTCGTTTTTCTAAGAAACTTTATATTGAATATAACAGCTGTATATATATATATATACATATATATGTATTATATAATAATAATAACTGCTTGGATTCCGATCATTTAGTTGGCGGCTTGCACCTTAAGTTATTTCCCTGACATTGATTCTTTCAAGTTGCAAGAGTATAAAATGTTCGGTTGCACCGGAACTTAGCCCTTCCGCACTTGTTTCAACTAGTCTTGTGCTGAAACTCGATTTTTGAATATGCCTGATTTTGATGCTAATTTTTTTTTTTTTAAATAATTCATAGGTTTTTATAATATGTACTAAATATTGTCCGTATAAATATATAGGTTTTTCAGTATGCGTATGTATATTTATATATTCTGATACATTTTGACATTTAGTAATCGGTTTTTATAAATTCGTAATTCAGTAATTTTTCCTATAGCCTATATGGTCGATTCCTCCGTTTTTTTTAGAAAAAAATTAGGTATTTTTTGTGTGAATCAATAAGTGTTACATACTCTACATAAGTGGACTCTTTACAGTCAATGGGTGGTAGATAAATTTCAAAGCAATCAGAAATGAGATAGATGTGTATATTTGTAAATTGAATATGAGATGGCGCAAACTGATATGTGAATACTTGAAAAATTTACATTTTCGGAATTTCATTAACAGGGTTAAATTGGGGTGGTAGGAAGTGTGCTTTACCTAACATTACGCCACACAGCTGTTAGCCATTGAGAAGGCGATGATTTGGAAACGCGAAATTGGAATACTAATTCTTTCGCACATGTTTTAAATTTTCGGTTGCCGTGTACATACATATTTGTATATGTATATAAATAAATTCTTACGTAGATATGTATGTTCTGTATCTGAAGTAGTGCACTTTCCATTATATTTCCAGAAGTTAATTAAACTTCCAAAGTTCGGTGTATGTTAAAGTGCAATCAACAGCAAATACGGCAGCTAGCGGAAAACGCGTCGAGGCAATTCTAAGAAACGCGTTGTATACGAAAATGGCTATAAGAAGTTTAAGGATATTATTGGTCGGCTGAGCAAATAAAAAGAAAACAGAACTCTGCTGAATAATTTACTGCATCATCTGCTTTCCCATGTGGCTGCTTCGCTTTCAATGTTGGATGTGTGGTTAATAGCCTCGGCAGACGGCAGCGTTAATCCGGATTAACTGCGCACTTAATCAGATCCACATTTGTAGGTGACAGACGGCTGCTAAACAGCTGGTTGTCATTTTAAAAATATTTTCGATGCAAATGGATAGAAGATAAACATTGCGGTTGTTAGCCGACAAATTTTTACAAAACCATTTTTTATTACAAACACATATTAATACGATATTTTTAAAACTGCATCATAACACAAAACTTTTTGTTTTATTATTGAAATTTTGAAAAACTGCTGTCACTGTTGCTTGTTTTTCATTCACAATATATTAAAATTGGCCATTTGAAACAACGTTGCCAACGAAAATGCAGCTAACTCTCTAAAATTTTGAGGATTAAATGGGAGTAGCAACGGAGTTATCTTCACTAACTCCTAAATTAATCCGGATTAATGCAGTTAATCAGATTTAGTACGTGGGATTCTTCTTACATTTTTATATAACGTTATGAAAATGAACGAAATCGGACAACAACCACGCCCACTTTCCATATAGCACAATTTTAAATTCCACTTGATTCGCTCAGTTTTCAGTACACAAATCAAGAAGGAATTAATATAACGCGATAAAACTTTGCACGGATAATGTTTTTAGAGTGTACACCTTATGACCAAAAATTGTGCAAATCCAATAAAAACTGTTAAAGCCCCTAGGTACCCAATATTTAGACTCCGGTGCTTATAGTTGACTTTAGATCGAAAATGTCGGTTAATGTATGATATATATAACTGAAATTAAGGAATAAGCCTTCTCTTATAATATTATGTCTGTAAGTCACAAATGGGATGTATCGGACCAATACTTCCCTTAGCCCTCATACAAGTATACTTAATATAAAAATTTTCGAACTTCGGCTGGCTTTGTTTCGCATATATCGGCCAATATGTGAGTGATCCCAATGAAAACAAGGAAAAACGTTAACATCGGCTGCACCGAAGCTAATATACCCTTCACAGGTGCATTTCTTTTAGTAACTATGTGTTTAGTTTGTATGGTAGCTATATGCTATAGTAATCCGATCTGAACAATTTTTTCGGAGATTACATTGTTGCCTTAGAAAATAATCTATACCAAATTTGGTGAAGATACATTGTCAAATGTGAAAGTTTTCCATACAAGAACTTGATTCCCATCGTTCAGTTTATATGGCAGCTATATATTATAGTGGTCCGATATCGGCCGTTCCGACAAATGAGCAGCTTCTTGAAAAGAAAATGACGTTTGCAAAATTTCAAAAGGATATCTTAAAAACTGAGGGACTAGTTCGTATATATACAGATGGACGGACGGACGGACGGACAGACAGACAGACGGACATTGTTAAATCGACTCAGCTCAACATACTGATCATTTATATGTATACTTTATAGGGTCTCCGACGCTTCTTTCTGGGTGTTACAAACATCGTGACAAACTTAATATACCCTGTTCAGGGTATAATAAGAGAGCGTGTTTTATTCATAACAGTGTATCTTTGTGCCCGAAAGAGATAAATTTGCACGAAAACTTGGCCTAGCCCCTATATAACTAATATCAGGATTTTCGAACATCAGGCTGACTTTACTCTATCTGATTCGTTTTACACCTAAAAGTATTTCCCTGCCTTTGATTCTTGCAAGTTTCAAGATTATTAAATGTTCGGTTAGCCCTTCCTTACTTGTTATAAATATTATTTGTTAATACATGTGTTATTTTTATACTATCTCTGGGTTGCCTTTATTTATACCCTCGGAACAAATTTCTCCATGGTATAATAGGCTTTGTTCACCCAACGCTTGCAATACCTAAAACTATTTGAGCTAGATATAAGTATGTACTACATAGTGTTATTTATGTATATCAAACAAATGAAGATGATGTGACAAGTTCAAAAGTTAATATATGTATCTTGATGAAGCGTGGTACACTTGTGTCTACAACAAAATGACGCCAAAGTGAGAAACTATAAGCAATAATTTTTTCATAGATTGTAATTCCGAAGAAAGTATGGAAGTAGGAAGAAGAATTCGTGATTTAACATTTTTATAAAATGGGCGTGGCGCCACACCCTAATTGCTTTAATGCACATGTTTTGCATAACTCTAAAGCTAAATCAATCAAACACTAATATCTTAACATACGTAACCTTATTCAAATCAAAAATGATATAGAAGGGCTTTATAGGAATCGGTCGGGCTAAGTTATACTTATATGTATTAAAATCGAGCTAATTAACTCAAATGTGGCAAAATATAATATATTGTGTATATAAGGAAATCATCAACGAAAAATTTGTTCATTACAATATTAGACATATCATAACGTATAAAAAATCGGTTGGAAATCAATATATTGGGACAGGGGAAGATCTGCTTTACGACGGGTTGTGAGTACCCCAATTATTTAATTTACAGTTTAAATTAAATTCATAATTACAAAAAAATAAAAAAAAAAAATAGGAAACAAGAGTACAGCTACTCGTCGCTAGTTGATAACAATCGTGCACTTTTATTATGGACTGACTTAAAAATAGCACTGTCGTCAGAAGATATGTCTAACACATCTGTTGGGTCTTTGTTCTAATGCAGAATTATGTATGTTCATTATTAGCTTTAGATAATTCTTGATACCCCGAAACACAAGATATAAATTTACTTTGGAATTGTAACAAACCCTCCATGTTAGGATAATGAGCAAGAAAAGGTTGCTCTAAACTTGTATCAAGCCCTCACGAATTGAATTAGCCGTTAAAACCTGACCTTTTTCACCTCCGTCGCTATCGACATCTTTAATCTCATTGATGGCTATAATTTCAATTAAGTCGTTATCATCAATAGGACCTTCTTGCATTAATTCATCGATGTCAGCCGTTTGGATGTGGTCAAACCCATCGCTACCTATATTAATTGAAAGGCATTAAATATTTGATCTGGAGTATATCTGCCCTCTTGACTTGCATTGAAAGTAATTTTATTAGTTCTCTGAAGGAATACTGATGGTTAAAACTCCTGAAGTCGGTTCTATATTCTAAGTGCTTTCTCTTTAATAATTTTCCCATCGATAGAAATTTTTTCTTTCTTCAATTCATAACACCATATGTATTTCAGTTTTATCCAAAGTATACGTAATTTCGACTATAAGAAGTCGTTTTTGAACTACATAAGTGCTGACCCAAAAAATTACTGATTGTTAAATTGTTAAATGGAACTTTGAAATTTTATACTCTTGCAACTTGTTGCTACAGAGTATTATAGTTTTGTTCACCAAAACTAATAGAGATAGATATAGGGTTATATATACACGTAAACGATCAGGATGACAAGAAAAGTTGAAATTCGGTTGATTGTCTGTCTCTCCGTACGTCCGTGCAAGCAGTAACTTGAGATACCTTGATGAAGCAGGTACACAGGTTCCTAAGTACAACAAAAATATCGAGTTCGTAGATGGGCGTAATCGGACCACTGCCACGCCCACAAATCGACTTTAACCGAAAACCTATAAAGTGCCATAACGCTTTCCTTTCATTTTCATTTTCCTTTCATGCGTTTTTCCGAAAAGGAAGAGGCCGCACGGTACCATATCAGGTGAATACGGGGAGTGGTTAATGGTTAAAATGTGATTTTTGGTCAAATAATTGGTCACAAGCGTCGATCGAATGTTGGATTCTGAGCAATTTTTGATCGTCATTAAATTTTTGCTTAACAAACCGTGCACAAATCTTTCGCAAGCCCAAATGTTCGATCAAAATGCGATAAATCGATGTTTTGGAGATGTTCAATTCCATTTCCATGAATTTCAATGATGATTTCGGCTGCTTTTTGATGAATTCACACACAATTTCGATGGAATTTCCAGCTGTGTAAACTGACGTTGATCAATACCAAAAGCTCCGTCAGGATCGGGAAGGACCTGTTTGTTCTTTTCTCAATATCGGTACCAAAGTACTCGATAGACGTTTTTTAATAATTCGAGCAATTACTTTATTCACTTTGCTCAGTAGGGTAATACCTCGCCAGTTAATACACTCGAACTGATCGTTTTTTTTTTGGAAGCTATAGATAGATTGCTGCTCCTCTTTGTCGTTCTGCAATTAACCCAAATCTAGTACGGTTTTAAAATCACTGTCTTGTAACTATGTTTGTTTTTACCACAAAACGTATCTACCGTGTAAAAAAAGAGTTGGGTGTAATTCAGCTTTATCTTGCTTCATTCGCTGTATCTCACGTTGGATCAAAGAAAAATCTAGCCTTCCGGCTTCAGAAAATGTTTTTAATTGTTGGATACTTGCAATTGATAGATGCATGTATGTATAAAGCATTTGCGGCTTTTTGGAGAGCTTGCTTCGTATATATTTTACACATCGGGTTTTGTAGCTTCCTCTGCACTGTGTGTATTATTAATTACTGAAACTTTTAATCCTACTATGTCCATATGCAAATGGTGATCGGTTGAAATGTGGTCCATCATAATTTTGGATTATTTGGTTATCAAAACAAACAAGATTAAGATGATTCGAAAATTAACATCCCCCTTTTATTTGAAAAAAAAAAAATATTTATACTTTTTTAATTTTAATATAGTAAAAATTTGCAATATACATACTACATATGTTGAATGTTTCTAATTAAAAAACAAACAATGTGCATATAGAAGGGCAAAAAAAACAAAAAAAATAGACGTCTATGATAGACGTTCTCTGAGAATAGAGAAGGTTCACGGCGCTTAAAAATATTTTTGGCTAACAAAATGCGATGAGCGCGTTTCACCACAGCAAGATCAGAAGGAGAAATTTTAACAGTGGCGCGTGAACAGAGCTGAGCATTCAATGAAAATTATGCTGAGAAATATATATTGCTATAACAGACGTATGTTGGCCTTTCGCTTATAAATATACGTTCTCTGGTGTAACGTAAAGTGAAGATCGTAAATACGAGATTTTTACGCACTCGGGAAATTAACGAAACAATCGCGATCGTTAAAACATATATATCAGCCTAAAACTATGCATCGAATACTGTCAGAGGATTGTATACGCTCTGTGTTCTGGTTAGAAATAACAGCCAAAGAACAAAAAAATAATTTAATATTATCAAAGAACGTATATCATACGTATATATATATATATATATATATATATTTATTTGTATTTATATACACTACGTTCTCTGGTAAAACAATGGAATTTACAAAAAAATTTTAATTCAATCGTTTACTTTATTCCCCACACTCTTTATACATATACAATTGCGCCACCTGTAGTCAGGTGAATACTCGTTTCAGCTAGAGCGCAATAGATGGCGCAATATAATCGCTACATTAGATTCCTATTAGACTGACGCTTCTTCACTCTTCTTCCATATTTGTTCACTTCTTTTTACAGGAATGTGACAACATCCAATTGGTTTTTTAACTAAAATTTTTTTGAAAAATTTCAAATACTACTTAGACCGTAAGAGTTGTTGGTGCTAACTCTAAACTGAATATTTAGTTATAAAAGAAATAATGGTGGGTCGTTCTACTCGGTGTTTCTGCCATTTAAAAATTTTAGAGACCGAAATATCGTAACCGATCTTCTTTTTTACAAGGAAACTACAAACTGCAGGGGTGATAGTATGTACATACATATGTATGTATGTATGCAGATATGTAGATGCGAACACAAGCTTGGCTTTATAGCAATCAACTTGAGGTAATCTCGCACAAACTGTCGACAAGAAGGGCGTTGGAATGGGATACCCTGTTTAAGCAGCTTGAATGCGTTTATCGGGCGTTTAAACTCTTAGTGTTTTTATACATGTATATGTATGTATGTAAGTATGTATGTATGTATGTATGATTGTATTTCTAACAAATGTGGGTGACGCTCCACTCATCGTCTACATTTAAAAACAGATCCATTGCAAAACTTCTATAACCATCGTTGTTGATTTGGCAGTTATTGCATTTGTAGCATTTTCGTATGTAACCGTTAAATGGAAGATGGGGCTATGTAGGTGTAAGTTTGTGATTAACATTTCCTTTTCAGCATTTCCCGGCAAGGTATATGCAATATAAATATATACATACATACATACATATGTATACATCAATGCTTATGTATAGTATATGTAAATACCGAAATACCGGATATGTTTTGACCTACATCAACAACAATTGGGGTAGTTTACGAATTCTCATCAATTAATCGGTGGCGCCGACAATAGCTCAAGTGGCACAGTATTCATTATTCGAATGTTTCTAAATACACATTCTCTTACATAAAAAATACATATAAAGTTATTTGGATATGTTATATTTATAAATGCATACATATATACATATATACATGTGAGTATGTAAATTCCAGCGTTCCATCTAATATTTTTCTGATAAATGATGCACATGTGCTTCTATTGTACAGTTCCGTTGCATATCGGATTCCTGTAAAACGAATCTGCCGTAGATACAGTACTCACTGTATAACCGCAACTAAATAATACCGAGTTAGTTGCTTTCATCCGCGTGGCTTGCACTACAGAAGTCGAATAAATTGTTCCAAGAATTGAATATCAAATGTAAAAATATGTTTTGAAACAAAGTTTTTTTGTTAAGTTTTCTATAAACATATCTAAGTATGTACATATATTCATATTAAACACGAAGACTGTTAGCCTTTCTTTACTTTACAGAAAAATATGTTAGACTCATGAGCATTGTACATATGATCTGATAAAATAACCAATTGACAAATTTTTTGTACATACATACATAGATATGTATGTATGTTATGAGCCCATTTTCGGAAACGGTATGGTCTGCATTTTTGATGCTCGACCCATTCTCTCTGTTAATGATCTCATAGGACCTCAGGGTGCCTGAATATATTATATATATATGTATGTATTCAAACAAATTTTGCGGATAACGTCTTAAACCTTTGTACAAATTGTGATATTCGCCAAATTCATCTCGTTTTATATTTGTCGATGTTACAAACTGCTTACAAGCAAAATATTCCTTAACTGTGGTATTCGTGTTTTCTCTTATCACTTGCCTAAGCACAAATAAAATTACATGACTAAAAAGCAAATCCTGTATGCACTTTGCTCGGCTTTCAGCATTCACTCTGCAGGCATCCTTCGCTTTTACTACTTGAACAAATATTACAACATTGTGCCAGTTCCCTTCTTGAGTATTCAATCTGCTTTATATGTTGGGGTTTCTGATTACCTTTTTCCATATCCTAGCCTTGAAGTATGCTCTATTACTGCTTTATGCTGGTAACACAACTCTTTAAAATATATTGATTTAGATTGCAATTTGTATTAAACTGAAACTAGAAATATTCTGTTTCAATAAAATGCTTTTGATGAGTTTCTCCTTTATAATTTCTCAGTCCTTTTTTAAGGACTAGCAGAAATCTGCCACCATGCGACGATGCCATTAACATTGATATCTTTCTTTGATCACTTTTAGATCCAAATGAATCGCTCCCCCTGTTCCTTCCTATAATTAAAAAACAATCCGAAAATTTAACTATTTATTCTTAAGGAGATAATTTAATTTGAAATTCAAATGAGCTCCTACAGATAGCTCCAGTTTATCAGCATTTTGCATAATTTCTTCATAATTTGGTACTTAGTGGAAGCCTAGGAAATTTTCGACTATCAACTTCTTTGAGCTTTAATTTTTGGAACAGTTATAACTTTGATATACAATAATCAGTTCCTTTCATTATTTGTCGTATTTGAGCTCCATCAAATATTTCAGCTTTCAACTTGGCCGAGCTAAGTTTTTTTACCAACGTCACTAATACAATATCCTTCCACGTCGAACACTTTGACAAATTGTTTTATCTTTCCTAACTTGATCATGTATTAAATTCCTCAGTTCACTTTGAGAAAATCATTTTGCTGTAAATATTTCACATGTGATGTGACTCCATAGATAGACTGTACCAATATCTGGGTATTTGGCGGCATCATTATTTCTGAGTAGTTCATGGGAATTACTTTTATTTTTGTAGAGCTGTGTAATATGCGAGAGTGTAATAAGTAAGAAATAAATTTTGTAAAAATAAAAACTGAATTACCGATTTTCCATATAACCCACACTTTTTCCCAATTCTACATAGGTAATATTTCGAAATTACTTAATTGTTACAATAAGTATATATTTGCATGGTAATTATATAATATAAACACTTTTATTACGCTTTCTACCATTCTTTATTACGACACTACTTATTATGCGTGCAAAGTCAGAGGTTAACTAACATCGAAGGAAGGAGTAATCGTGGACTGTTTTCCACCATCTTTGGTGTCCATGCTCTACATTATATGAATTGCATGCACCTTATATTTAAATTTTAACATTTGAGCAATCTCTTGCAAGTTCAAGTAAGTTGATTAAAAACGCATTTGTTAGAAAAAAACATTTATGAGTAATAAATAGGGAAGTTGTATAACTTTTAAGGTTTTATATACATATGTATGTACATATGTATATGGTGGTGTGTATTTTTTGTTTACAATAAAATATATTTATTAGTTAGAGTCCTTTATAGAGGACGGCGCACGAATCGTGCCACTGTTAACAAAGAAATTCTGAAATTTTTGGAAAAAAATATTTTAAACTCGGTCTTTGTGACGCCATTTCCGGTGACCTCTCGGAAAAAAGAGCTACCCACGTTGGCAGGATAACTCTTAACAGGATCATCTAAAGTGAAAAAATATGTGTTTTAGTTAAAACCTTAACTTAGAACTTGAAAGAAGGAAAAAAAACTAAAAATTTGATTTTTGGCAGACATTTTTACAAAAAAAAAAAAAAAAAATTTCAGTGAAAATGTCGCAATATTTTTTTTCAAATAGTCGTAAACGAAAAAAAATCCTTCGTCCAAGTCTTTAAGAATTACATCCAAGACCTGTATAAAATTTCATGAAGATCGGTTGAGTAGTTCTCGATAAATCTTGCCAATTGATGGGGCACTTGGCCTAGCTATTCTCGACCGCACCAGTTCTCAAGCATGTATCTCTGAAACTATCACTCGGATCAACTTGAAAATTTAGAACCATATTCTAGAGGTGTTCTAGAATTTAATGAGACAATAAAAAATTAGATTTTTTGAAACTCGTAAACCCATGTTACCCCTTAATCAATGCAAAACATTTATTTTTTGTATTGCATAGCAAATTTTATTTTTTTAACCGGCTTGTTATTTGAACTTTGTACGAAAACAGGTTTAAGTCATCATTAATTATCGTTCAACTCCGTCTGCTAACGATAAGTTGCGAGTCGAAACTCTTAGATTTGCCTGAATAAACGGTGCAACAGATGGCTTTGTTTCTTGAACACGAAAATACGGATCGCAATGGTACGACCTTCTTGCGATACTTCCAGATTAAGCAAACATGTTTGCCAACCTCCTAATATTCCATCTATACTCGGGGAGTGCCGCCAAAAGAAGGATGGAGTCATGTGTAGAAGTTCACGCAAGTGAGGAAAGTTCTCTGATCGCCATTCACTTGGGAGTGGCCAGAAACGATTTTTTTACACATGGCTCAAGCAGCTCACAACTTCCGGTCTTTGACCAAGTATCCTCTGGGTAGCCTAAGAACATCAGTTCGAAGGCGAGCTAAAGTGAGAAGGCGAAACATCCCCTACATAGGGTTGTGCGCTGGGTTTGGGACCCGCCACGTAAAAAGCCCACCCAATGAAAGATTATCAACTGACTCGGATGAGAGACCCCCCTTTTGATGACGACCATAGAAAAAAGTTATTACGGTTTGTTTTTGTAGCACGATTCAAGCGCCACCCTGTATATATGGTACTTACAAGTATATACATAAGTCAACACTTCCGATCAGTAAATCGAAATGCGAAACCGATCAACTGTTGACGCTGCATCTGCGTGATCCGCCACAAACATTGGTGTAATTCTGCATTAAGAAATTAGTTGTAATTAGTTTTAACACCATTAAATTAAGAAAGATTGCAGCCGCAAGTCAGCTTGTTTAAAAATAATATAAAATAAAACCTTAACTTTTATATTCAAATACATATGTATCTATAAACACATATATTTGATTAAAAAAATACTATTTTCTAAAAAAACAAATCTATAATTATTTAAGTGAAAAGATCACACAAGGTGAGAGAAGATAACAGTTATATTCGGCCTTTATGAAGTTGCGCAGATATTCACAATGCGGAAATGAGGATATCCACAACAAATGTTGATATCCTAAAAAATTGTTTTTATACTAATTTGTTAATGAAACGTGTTGGTTACGGTCCATGATAATCGCAATGTAACATCCTGTTTAGAACCTTCTTGCGGTTATATGAACGCACATTCATACATGCTGCAACATTCATACCAGTGCCCAGCAAGTGCTAACAGTCTAAGCACATAAATATATATTCACTTAAAGAGCGTTGGCTGGAATTTTTCACGCACACACAATGTTATGCATTGAGCGCAGTAGATAATCCAGCAGAAAGATCAAAATGACTAATGGTGTATGCCGTTTTTGCTCTTGGGCTGCCGGAGCAAAGGTGCAGCTCGACCGAAATTGTCCAGATGATAACCGAGATTTTACATTTGGTCACTAAACGTGACCAGATGGCTGCAGGTAGTCTTTATTCGGAGTTTTGTCCATGCTAGATTCGTTTGTAAATATGACACCAGGAAAAAATATTCAAGAGCTATCAGACATACGAGTGCATTGCATACATATGAATGCACATAGAAAACGTACGTCTGCAGGCATCTCAAAGGTCACAGCGGGGACACACAATAATCATTAGCACAATTGTAAGGCATCATGCTATGGTCATCAAAGGTTTCCCTGGCATTTGCACTTGTTGCGAACGTACTTCTTGTTTGTTTATACAAATGCGTGTGCATATGTATGTATGGCTGTGTGTACATTGTTTGATCGTAGCGGTGTGAAATTGGTCAAGGTAATTTTAAGAGAACATAAGGCGTGATTTGAAATCTTCAAATATGCCGGAAGCAAATTTGTTTCCAATTAATCCTTTTTCAAGGGAGCCTTTAAAGATTTTAGGAATTCTTCGCTCTCCTTGTAAGAATTTAGGGATTTCAAGTGTTCTCTCAGCTACCAAAACAGTTGAGTATACGTATGATACAATTTCGGTCAATGAAGTGGATGTAGTATGTATGTGTCAAAACAATTTCAACAGGTGTTGCAATTTGCTGAGTTAATTGATTTGAATCCGTATTAAAACGGTTTTACATAGATATGTGCATATGTTTTAGGACAATACAACGACATGGCAAAAGAACATGAAAATCATACCACAAGAGTTTTAAAAGTTAAATAAATTTTTTCGACCAGGTTACCATTTTCGGTTTCTTGTAATTTTTGCTTCTTAAGAAAACAAAGGCATACTTATTAGGTTAAACTCAAATACATATACATTAGGGTGCTTCAAAATGTCACGGGAATTTTTAAAGTTTGAAAAGCCAACTTTATGAATATGTGATGGTTATTTTTGAGAAACGAAAATTAGTTGGTGAAATTTCAGTTTGAATGAAAAAACGAAAATTCCTATGTTAAATGTATGGGAACCTAAAAAAAAAAATAGCGACCCTTTAGAGTTAAGCTACAGCGCCTGGCTTGAGGGAGGATTTTTTGTTTGTCAATCACTAACATTTGAGGGGGTAAGAGTTGAAAAAAAAA
This sequence comes from Bactrocera neohumeralis, assembly GCF_024586455.1. Lineage (NCBI taxonomy): Eukaryota > Metazoa > Arthropoda > Insecta > Diptera > Tephritidae > Bactrocera > Bactrocera neohumeralis. The sequence continues at coordinate 38,699,490 of NC_065922.1, read as the reverse complement.
TTCAAAAATTTTTTTTCGAAGCACCGTAATATACATACATACATATGTACATATATCGACATGTTGCTGCAGAGTATAATAGTTTTGTTCTCCAAAAGGTTGTTTGTATCACTTAAAACAAATCGAGATAGATACGAGTATAGGGTTATAATATAGATATATAAATAACCAGTATGACGAGATGACTTCAAATCCGGATGTATGTACATATATATGTTTGTCCGTCCGTCTGTCTGGGGGAGGACGAGTACATGGGCGTAATCGGACCACTGCCACGCCCATCAAATGCCATTAAACGAAAACTTATAAAGTGTCACTGTCACTAAGCACTAAATTAAGATACAATTGTAATTTAATTTAAGGGATCGCTGAGAGCACTTGTGGGCAAATATTTTTTTAACTGACGTGGGCCGATGTCTAAATTTATAAATGTACATACATACATACATATATATCTTCCAAACCACTGAAGTTCACCCAATCAAACTTGCTGAAACTTCCATCAAAAGGAATGGTTTAAATATATCTTACACTGCGCTTATAACTATGATAGGCAATCATCGCCATAAACTTGTTCCATCAATTGAAACGTTTCGGTAAAAGTTTTACCAATTTTAAAACAAAATTTAATGTTGGCTCATTGTTCGAAGCTTATTTTCGCACCCATATTACAAACATACTGACACTTAAAGCACAATAACTTCACTACCAATCAATGAAATGTCATGAAATTCTCACTGGACAATCGATAAATTCTAACGCACCAGTCGACATATAGATGGCGCTACCAGGGGGCGCTAGATTCAAAAAGTCCTGTTTACTTTGGAACGCACCTTGTATGTTAAGTTTTAGTATAGACTGGTATCGAGGTGAAAACAGAGCAAAAAATTTGAAGGGAACCAGGTTATGATTTAACAAATATTTGAAGAATTTCTTTCCAAAACTTTCAGTTTATATAAAATTATTACGGATAGTTATATTTTCCCGGAAAAGTTTTAAGGTAGTAGTGTGTGGTTTCAACTTGAGATATGTTTGGGCGTAAATAAGAGAAACTTCTACATGACAGGAAAAGTAAAACTGTTCATTTTTTAAATTTATAGACTATTTTAAAATTGTTGTTATATCTTATTATATGTATGTACATATCATTTATTTGTAAATTTTATTTGTATTTTATTGAGTTAAATTTTTCCACTTTTTATGCATAAAAGCACACATAAAATTTTTGTATTTTTATTCTTATTTTGAGTTATAAAATCAACAAAAATAAGGTATGTATAACCCGTGACCAGAAATGCTGTTGACCGTTGCGAATTGTTGTGCACTACATATGTACATAAGCAATATTTTGGCTTTCCGTAACGACGTTATTATTTCAGATTAAGAAATAAAAATAAACATCAAAAAAATATGACTGACCGTGTATAACAGTAGTTGTGAAGTTGGTGATTGGATCATCATTCATCACATCACCGATGTTATTTTTTCATTTTATATTGCCTAAAGTTATGATTTACGAATAAAAAAAGTGCAAACCAAGATCGGCGGAGTATTTAATAATAAATATAAAGGAACAGAATTGTAAAAGAGAAAAATTAACTTATCAACTTATTGTCTCAAGCACGACCATAATGAACGCAAGAAAAATCAGCGAAACCCTGACTTAAGGGGTTAGGGGTAGTTAGAATTTTCAAAAAATTTTTTTTTTTTGCATTTTCGTTAAGTGTGATATCTTAAAAATATTCCCCGAAAATTTCACGTTAATCCAATAATTAGTTTTTGAGTTATTCCACAAATAACAAAGAAAGCTCGGGCACTTCAAAGCGCTAGTGTGAAACTTTAAACGCGTTTTTCTCAAAACTATGTTTTTTGAACCGGTGACAAGTGTAACTCGAAAACCGTTCAGTAGATTTTAATGAAATTTCTACAGCTTTTATAATACATAATAAAGTCGGGCCTGATCGAAGAATTTTTATTTTTTCGAAAATTTCTATTTTTTAAGACCAATTAACTGCTGATTTTTTCGCAAAAATTTAAAAAAAAATTTCCTGAGGCCGCCATTTTGTTAATTTTGAAAAAAAAAAATCCTTCGATCAGGCCCGGGATTATACATTTATAAAACAAATTTTTTTTGTCCGATTGATTTTAGATGAATCTCCAAGGACTTATGCTTGACACCGCAAGTACCTTTTTATGGAACAGGGTCAACACAAACAACTATACCTATGGAAATTACATTTTTTTTTGAAATTTTCGTGACTTCAAGTCAACACATTCTATAATAATGCCATATTACTACTTTTGTAAAATAACTCGATTTAATAGCAAACAAAAAATACTGAAAACTCTAATTTTTTCGTGCCTCTGACTACCCCTAACCCCTTAACCACCCAGCTAGCTTTAAACTATTCACAAAGATGTACTAATTCAAAGTGTATATAAAACTTCACACATAAAGCGTCAATGATATTTTGCAACTAAGTATAATAAAAAAAAAAGAACTCCCGATTATACCGTTACTATATATTTACAATACTTCATGATATTAAGATGTCTTATTTAAAAGCTGTCTTCGATTGTCAAGCTTCACCCTGCAGCGAATAGAATAAACCATACTAGATGCTGAAACAAACGTGCAGTCCTCGTGGTGCTATTATGCGCTTACATGTCTTCGGACGCATGCGCGATTGGGCTCCTATTACTTCTTGGTAGATATGTATATCTTCTCATCGCGTTAAAACACTTTGCAGTAAGTCTTAAGTTTTAAAAATACAAAAAAATTGTATTTTCATTTTTCATTTGAACCATTCACAATAGTAAAAGTGATCTAAAATGTGCAAAACAAAACTAGGTAGGATTGAAGATAGCGGCTATACCACATTAATAAGGTCTCCGCGTACTCTTTTGTACGAATTAAACTCGATAAATTTGTTGTTGCTTTTACATATATGTATTTCTTGAAAAGAGAATATCATAATACTACAACTATATGTAATTGTTCTTCCAATTATTGTTCAAATAAAGAGATTAATGATAAAAGTTTCGATTAGATCTGTATATCCTAAAACACCTAGTACAGCGCTTTCTACTATGAATTTATGGTATTATAAGTTTTATATATGTATATACGAGGTGTGTTCAAAAAGTATCGCGAATTTTGTGTTTTTTTCAAAAATTATTTATTTATTCATGAATATCTATTTTGTCCCCTTCAAAGTAATCCCCATGAGATATTATACACTTGTGCCAAGGGCTTCAAAAAATCATTTTTTTTATCTTCATCAGCTCCTCCATCGATGCCGTCTTTATCTCGTCAAGAGAAGCGTAACGTCGTCCTTTCATGGGCCTCTTCAGTTTAGGGAACAAGAAAAAGTCACAGGGGGCCAGATCTGGGGAATACGGTGGCTGCGGCATCATTAGTGTGTTGTTTTTGGCCAAAAAGTCGCGCACAAGCAACGATGTGGGAGCAGGGGCGTTATCGTGGTGCAAAAGCCAATTTTTGTTCTTCCACAAATCCGGGCGTTTCTGGCGGATTGCTTCGCGCAAATTGCGCATAACTTGCAGGTAATATTCCTTATTGACCGTTCTTCCCTGTGGCAAGAACTCATGATGCACCACGCCCCTGCAATCGAAGAAAACTGTCAGCAAACTGTCGCGATACTTTTTGAACACACCTCGTATATATGCCATACTTGTATTCATCACACAATCTGGTTTGAATAATTGGAATTAATAATATTGGATCATAAACTATGGCCTCCATTTTTTAAGTTTTTTTCGACTTAATTTCTTCAAAATAAATAAAGCTGAGTGTACTTAACCCGACCTGTTCCCTTTAGATTGCTGTACCCAAAGGGTGCTTTTAAATTATTTCTGGTAAAATGTGAAATTAGCTTTATAGAATATTATAATTTCATTTTATGAAATGCTTTTTTTAGCTGTTGCATATTGAAACGCATTGTTATGCTCATATGTAATGTAGTAACAAAAGATTTGATATTTTTTTTACCTACTATATTTCAGATAACACTTGACCATTCATTCTTCGCTATGTGTGGAGATATAAGCGATGGATAGAACATAGCTGCATTGAATGAGTTTGTACAATGTTGTTTTGGGGATATTGTTTCATACGCTCTACCTGTTGCTGGTGTACATTTGTGTGAGCGATTGCGCGGATCAGGCACATTGCTTTATGGGAATTGTAAATTTAATAAAAAGCGGCGTGTGTAATTTTAGATCAAGGACCTTTCTCATCTGTCGTATTCATTTGAGTGTTTGTTTTGAATAAAAGTGAACCGTTAGTTGTATTGTGTGTTTTCTTCATTATTTTCGTCTTATTTTGTTGTGTTTATTACCGCACTACCGCTGCTTTATAGTTATTTTCTATGCAGGATGTTGATCCCGTTACGTGAAGGATCTTATATTTCACTCACATCGCTCACAATGAAGATAAATTAAAGAGAGGCTATTATATCATTGATTATGTTCTTTAAAGTAAAACCAATTTCCTTAAAAAACATCATGCCACTGCTTTCCATGTTGTCTACTTCGCGTTAATACGTTTGAAAAACATCTTTTTAAAATTTGCAAATACTATACATATACATACTTTCTTCTGCACATAGTATGTACATATTTAACGTTGCTTCTTTGCTGGGTATATAGACTATATGTTATATAAGTATATTAATTTTAAGAATTTTCGGCAATGGCGATTTGGCGCCACTTGATCGCAAACTTCCTTCTGCTCGGAATTTTGCTTCAAAAATGACGTAAAATTTTTTTTATAATAAGAGGAAGCATCCTAACCGAACCCAACTCAAGACTCTCCTACGGAATCACCAGATAAGGTATTACTTCATGGGAGTGACAAGACATTTTACATTCTGCTGTAACTGGCTTAATTTGATCCTGATAGAAGTTGCCGCTTCGCGAACTTGTCAGAGGACTGACATATAAATGCAGGCAAATTTTCCAGTGTTACACTGCCACATAGTGCAGTGTATAACTTTTCCCTTATGTTTCGAAACGGATGACAATGGAAAAACACGTGTTCAGAGTCTTTTATAGACTCCGTAATCAATGCGGATTGACATGATTTTGAAATTTGATTTGTATAGGTAGCATCTGAAGCACCCATGCTCGCTTAATATTTGGTTCAGGTCGAAATTCAGGTTACCATATTGTCTAGGTATCCATGTATAGATGTCAGGTATAAGTCTGTGAGTCCACCATCCTTTGGTTGCTGCCTTATAATTATGCTCTTCTTTCCTTCCTCTCGTTTTTGATTTCTGTAATTGGCGCGGATAGCTCACATAATTTCGTGAATTCGTCTCCCCGGCTGTCTATGGGCAGCATACTAGCTAGTACTTCAGCTGCTTCGCTGGATATAGTTCGGAAAGCACTTGTTGCTCTTATTGCTGTGAGCCTATGCACCGCATTTATTGCTCTGGCATAGGCTTTTATGTCTAGTGTCAGTATCCATACTGGAGCAGCATATAGTATTACTGAGCTCATCGCTTTTGCGATTAGAAGTCTACAGCTGGAGCGTACACAGCCTCTATTTGCCATAATTCTTTATAAGGCATTGTAATTCTTAATTGCTTTATTTGATGTGTATGCCAAGTGCTCCTAGAATTTCAGTTTGGAGTCTAATATTAGCCCCAAATACTTCAACTGTGGCTGTGAAGTAATCCTATCGTGAGAATTATATTTTCCTGCTGCTTATGAGAAATACTTCTGTTTTGTGATCATCAAGTTGTTTAGCTTCAGCTACCACTATAAGATCGTATTAACGTTTTTGGTTGTGTAATTCTTAGCACCCTATCATACATAAGATTTCATAAAAAGGGCCTCGGTAGTGGACCTCTGTGTTCTGAAGCCGTATTGTCTTTATGATAGTTCGCCGGCTTCCTGGATTGCAAACTACAAGCGGTTTCTTATTATGCTTTCGTACATTTTGCCCATTGCGTCGAGCATACATAGAGGTCGATACGATGAAGGTTCACCTGGTGTTTTTTTTGATTTTGGGATTAAAACCAGGCGCTGGACTTTCCAGGAATTGGGGAACATCCTTCTTTTATACATACGTTGCACATTTTAGCGAAAAAAATGGACTTAAAATTATGCCTACTTTTAGAACTATGTTTGGTATGCCATGCAATAGTTCTTCTTCTGTAACCAGTGGGGGTGGTCATTCAGTAGCTTCGTTTCGTCGCTCAGCGCTAGTAATCGGGGCGTACGTCGGAAATAATGCTTTGACGACTTTCTTTATGAACGAAGCTCATTTGGATTGCTGCCGCTTATTTTGGAATTTGAACATACAGTTTGTATAAACAGTTCCCCAGAAGTCTATATTCGCTTCTTCAAAGATCTTTTCAAAACAGTTTCTTTTGCTGCGGATAATAGCTGACTTTAGAAGTTTCCTGTGGTTTTTAAATGCTTTTTAGAGACGGTTTCGCTTTCGCCACTTTGATTGCGTTGTAGGTGACGTCGGGTTGAGTGACAGAGCTTTCTCAGCGTGGCAATTTCTTCATTTTGTTGCACTCCAGTCTGTCTCAAAAACGTTAGTATCAAAATCTGTTTGCTTCCAGCTTCTTTGTTTGTGTATGTTAATGCTCGAAGGTCACTCTCTCCTGCTCTCGAGAGAACAAAACTCTTGCATGTATGAAATGTGGTAAAATAATAACTGTGAACATTTTTGAATAACAGGATTAATGTATATGCTAAGTGCGTCATTTGCAAACATCAGATTTATTATAGAGCCTTTATTTCCCTTTTGGTAAGTATTTTTTGTGCCACTATTAGTTATTGTGATGTTGGTTTGGCTCAGGAATTCTAGAACTAGACGCCCACGATGGTTTGAACTTCTGCTACTAGTCCATGCGTTAAAGTCGCCTGCCATTATTATAGGCGATTTGCATCCGTTTTCTAAAGAAAATTCCCGGAGGAGGTCTTTAAATTCTCTAATGGACGAGCATAACAGCTTACGAAATAAGTATATTCCTCCTATTTGTGCCCGTTGCAGGACCATATTACTGCTTTGCATTTATTTGTGATCCAATAAAAAGCAGTGGAAGTTTCCGAACGTTGCGAATACCATCACTCAGAAACAAGGCGACATCAATGTTTTTAGCTCTAGGATTATGGTTTGTTGCAGCAGGATCGTTTGTGCTGCGGCGGGGTGATTAATAAAAAAGTTCAATTGCAATATTCTCATTGTTTTATTATCTTTAGCATCTCCAAGTATTTAGGGCAAGTCGTACGCAACACTGAGTATTAGTGCATACTTTTGATACATGTCCCGCATTTTCACAACGTATGCAAAGAGAGGACCTGTCGATCAGCCATGTGGCCTGGATGGAAACATCTATAACAGCGGGAAACTGAGGAGTACTCCCGCAGGCGACAGATCGACAACCGATCTTTAGTTTTCTTTAATTTAAGGGCAGTTTCAGCGTTTGAGCAAGGCATTTAAGGGCTAACAAATCTTCGCTTCTTGTTTTCAGGGCATATTTTTTATATTTCTTGCCCAAATGTGTTCTAAAACTGGTTCACTCGTTTGTAATGCGCCGCAAATTTTCTTCGGCGGATGTGGGTTATCTTATATTACAGCCATCGCTCCAATCACTCTCTCTAGGGCGCTCTCGAACGTGTCTGCTGTCTTGTCTATGTATATACATATATGTATGTACATATGTATATGCATGTGTAGCCATCAACTTCTTACTAATTTTTAACTGCTATGAATTGCAAGCTCAATTAGTCACCGAATTCGAGAATGCTTGAAATAAGCTAAGGCTGGACACCATATTGAGGTGACAACCATATCTCAGGACCTGCTCAACTGACCACATTTGGTATGTAATAGCACATTTCTATACCTGTATTACTGTGCTAAAATGGGCATAATCAAAATATTAAACTCAAGCGTCAATGATTGTATTGGCATAAACTTTACCCGAATAGTGAACTTAGAGTAGGCCATCTTATGCCCAAACATTGTCAAAAACAAACTAGAATTGTTTAAGCCCTCATATACCGTATACGTGGATTCCACTTTCTACAGTGTATATTTTATGGAAAATATTGGTAAATCTGTGAGACCTGTAACTGATATTCGGAGCAAATCCTTTCCTGACAACAGTATGAAGTTGCCATATACCCCGCGTCCAATATAACCCCGTTTACTCCCATATAATGGTACTGTTAAAAACTACTGAAAGTGCGATAAATCAATAACTAAATACGACAGAGATATAAAATTGTACACCGGAGATGGTATCAGAGGGCTTTGTGGGAGTATAAAAAAATTGACGATGGGCGACGTACCGCCTACTTTTAAGTAAAATCACATACCTCGGGACCCGACCAACCGATTCCGACTAAATATGGTACGTCGCATTATTTTCACGTTTTTATGAATCAGGCCAAAAATGAGCGAAATCGCACTTCAACCACGCCTACTTCTCATATAACACAATTTTGAATTTCAATTGATTCTTTCACTTTCTAGTACAAAAATAAAGAAGCAATTGATATAAAACTTGGCAGCAATAATTTCTTTAAAATATGTCACCTTACGATCAAAAAGTGTCCAAATACAACCAAAACTGTTCAAGCCCTCAAATACCGGAGCTGTGGACTCCAGTGTCTATAGTTGACATTTTTTCGAAATCTTCTTCAGAAAATAGTTTCTATGTGTATTAAAAACGGGTTAAATCTGATCAGTACTGCCCTTAGCCCCCCTATACCTTATATAAAGATTTTTGAATTTCCGGGTGACTTTATACCGCATAATCGGGCAATATGTGTTATACTCATAACAGCATGTCTTTGTGCTTAAAATGCATATTATTGGGCGAAAACTTGACCTAGCCCCTATATAACCAATATCAGTATTAACCTCTGGCTGACTTTACTCCATATGATTGGTGATTGTATGTGAGTTACCTTAATGAAATCTAGGGAGCATCTTGTTAGTATGTGACTTGTTCATATATAGTATGTGATACTGGCAAAAAAGGTAAAATCGTGTGAATACTACCTCCAACTCCCATATTTTCCTGAAGGAATTTCTCAGACTATGATTCCTGCAAGTTGCTGGAATATAAAATATTCGGTTTCATCCGAACTTAGTCCTTCCTTACTTGTTTAATATGAAGTTTGGATAACACCTGAAGGTTTAAGAACGCCTTTGATCTTTGCAAGTTGCCAGAGCATTAAATGTCGGTTATCCGAACTCAGCACTGTCTTACTTGTTCTGAACTTACTTTTCAAAACGTTTGTGTTATTATAATGACTTTCTGGTCAGTTCGATTTTTGTCTGGAAATTCTAGATGTAAACTGATATTTTTCTTGAACAGTTTGGCCTCTCACGTAGTAGATTATTCTGATTTCACCGTTATATATTTGACCTCAAATATAAAAATATATACTCCCCCTATTATGATATGTGTGTATTTCACTTGGACAGTATGAAATATTATGTAGCTATATAAATACACACATACGAAAGTGTATATGGACGTAAGAGGGCATTTTGGTGTGTAAACATGTTCATTTTATACTAACAGATCCCATGCAGAGCAGTCGTCAGCCTTATGAAAAGTGTTTGGCGTTTTCGTAGATTTTTATGATACAGTGAGGATACACACGCATAATAAAACATAACGGACACTAAAAATAGCCACCCTCCGCATAGACTACACGAATGGAGTGGACAGACGGATATAGGGATGGCTGAATAAATGAACAAACTGAACTGGTGAACATGCAAAACGGAGAATAAATAGACAGACAAAGATGCATCCGTGTCAATGTCAACCGCAGTCGCGCTTACCCAAACGTACAAACTCTTTAAGACTTCGAGCATACATCACTACACTTACATACATGCATATGTGCATCCGTGCATTCATATGTACATATGTATGTATTTATAAGCACCAAATGCAACCGGTATATATTTCTGTACTTATTAAATACATCCCCATCGTTCCCCAATTCTTAACGGCAGCCAAATACATTTTTAGTGAAAGAAACGGACATTAATTCAAAATAGCAGATTAATACTTATTCACCCTTGAGGCAGGAGTACTGAAAATCTGAAAATTCTCAAGTGATTGACCCGTTGTTGTTGACATTGAAGAAAGAACAACGAATATGCCCGTCGAAGTCAAAACTGGCAATTTGAAGTACTTGTAGGCATGGAAACATAACATTTCGGTGTCTTCACCATCTACTTATATAGGATATTTATATGTGTGTAAGTACATACATATGTGTGTATCTATCCATACGTTTTTTGTTATGTTATGTTGAATGAAAAGTATATACATACGTAATATGCGGCTGTCCGTTTCGCACAGCCCGGCGTTCCATCGCTACAGATGTGGCGACATTCGAGCATACACCAAATGCATCGATGCGCCGTTAAGTGCGCCTCGGTATCCATCGGATACACATGTTTATTTATTTTCGGACTTCATTGCTTATGACGTTATATGCCAGTCACACTTGCGCACAATTTCAAAGCGTTCTCGTCCATAAACATTAAAAGCACACACATCTAAATGTACATATGGATCCGTTCGCAAATTTATGTATGTGTATGTGTGTGTAGGCATATGTATGTTCTAAGAATATGCAACAACAAATAAATATGTACACATGTGCCAACGTAAGGATGCACACATGGAGAAATAGAAAATCATAGATTCATGAAGTATCTCTGTGCTCGTTTGTACCTTTGTATGTAACTAAATGTACTACGCCAGCGAATATGTCTGTACGTATGCAGTGGCATTTTAGTTTATGTTGTTAATGTGGGGTAAGTCCATTCAAATTCTCAAAATGAAAAGGAAAGTCAAAGTCAAGTTCAGTCGCTTTACATCCAAACGCACCCATGCACATGAGTATTTATAAATGCATACACTATATACATATGTACATGTGTGAATGAATTTGGATAGACAAATATATTTGTATACATTTGGCTTGCATTCTATTTATAATCTTATAGTTGTGGTAATGTAATCATTTAGATACATTCAGTTGGCTGAATTCAATGAGAACAATGTATGTATGTAGGTTGCTTATATAATGATCACAGGATAATGGTTTGGTCTTACTATTTACATATATGTATGTACATATATATTTTATACTCTTCCAAGTTTGAACCACTTGAACCCAAGCTTCCTTCCGACTTTAAAATTGTATATGTATGTATAAATCAATCACTAATGAAATTATCCAAATAGAACTTTGCATAAATAGTGACTTTGAGGTGATTTATCTCATGTCTAAAAATTGTTGAAATCAGATTAGAACTATTCGAGCCTCGAGATACGGAATATGCTCAACACGAACCTATGGCTTTTACCTAAAACGTTAGTCATTCTGTGAGATATATTTTTGAAATTCACAGATAATATTTTATAGATTGATGTGTACCCTTGTTTCAATAATGGGTGAAATCGAGCCATTAAGTCCCCTAGCTCACGTATACCTAATATAGAAAACTTCCGGTTCTTTATATAATACAACATACAGTATATCGACCAATATGTGAGCTACTTATCTTATTGAAGTTCTTTCTAATAAAAGTGTGAACTTGGTTAAAATCGCGTGAATACTTTCCCTAGCACCCAGATACTACTTGTACATAAAATGAAGTGGATGAGTAATATCGGATATACTATAGTTTCGGTTCATACAAGTATAGTACTCCACGCCCATATTCTACATATGTATGTATAAGTATATAAGGCTTTTTGTTATGTTAGCAAACTTTGTGCCAAATATGTCGGTCAGTGTGTGAGTTATCTTTATAAAAATCTGTGGAAACATGTTCTTGAGTAAATTTGTATGTTTGTTATATGTTGCATGAATTTCTCAATATTGATTTTTTGAATAGTAAGAGTACTTTTTTTGTACACAGCATGTTTCTGTATATGTGGATTTTTGAAATCGGCGGCTGAGTCTGACCTTTAACACACAATAATCTTTAAATGTAATGCTATTTAAAGGTCCTTATTACACATAAATACAGTATCGATCAAGAGTAAGTCACCGCTTGCTTTTGAAATTTGTGGTTTTATTATAACAAAGAAATCAGAAAGAGATTAGGCTGTACATATATTCCTGTTTTTCTTTATTGGCGTAGACAACTCCGAGAGAACAGCGCGCCAGTCGTTCTTCCTTTTCACTGTTTGGCCAATTGGAGATTCCGAATGTAGCCAGGCCCTTCTCTATCTAGTCTTTCCAACGAAGTGGACGTCTTCCTCTCTACTTCTAGCAAATTCATTTCCTTTAAATAAAATTCGGTATTCTTATAACCAGTTGCAGTATTATAGTTTTGTTCACCTAACGGTTGTACGTATCTCCTAAAACTGTCTATATTATTTTGCTTTATTTAGTTGTAAAATCATATTTATTTAAACTAATTGTTAAAATTAAATAATACCATACACATATACATACATAGCGTCTGAGGAATAGTCAATTTTATAAACACGGATTGTTAATATAGACTTTCAAAGTTATTAATAGATAACTGTTTTGTCATTTTAACGTAAATGTACATACATATTACTACAAGCTTTATGATCATATTTATCGCGCTTTTAGTATTTTTTAACTGTACCGTTATATGGGGAGTAGGCGCGGTTATCTGCCGCATTTACTTATTGAGTTATCGCAGTTTTAGTAGTTTTCAATATAACCGTTAATGGGAAGTCCGATTTTCACCAATTTTTCCACTGTCGGTGGCAGCCGAAAATAGTTCTTAATTTTCGTAGGCAGGTAGAGTGACTGTCTGACGATGCACCTATTCTTTAGGAGCGCATTGAATCTTCTTTACTGGCGTAGACATGTACATATATAGTCGTTTCTTCTTTTCACATCGTGGCGCCAATAAGAAATACCAAGCAAAGCCAGGTTTTTCTCCACCTGGTCTTTCCAACAATGTGGAGGTGTTCCTCTTCCACCTCTCCTCCGGCGGGTATAGTGTCGAATACTTTCAGAGCTGGAGTGTTTTCGTCCACACACGATATGTATAAATCAATCACTAATATGAACTACAAATAGAATGTCGTCGTATATAAATAGTCGATCGTTCCATCGAGGTGATTTATCTCAATGTCACAAAGGAAAAATTTTCGCAGAATCTCGAAAACTTAACGACGACTCATCGAGTTGTCATCGTCCATAGACATATAACCGGGAATATGTTCAAGAGTTTTGTTTTTGTTCGTCGAGAGAGGACTTTTTACCTAAAATTGCCTATTAGTCATTCTGTGGAGATATATTTTTGAACGTCACAGACATATTTTATGCGACAGCAGGAGCTCTTTTTTGTGCTGACAATAGATTTGGTGCATGGTGGATATCTGGTCGGTTGTTGATTTTCCAAGTCTAAAGCCTCACTGAAAAAGTCCAATCAATTTGTTGACCGTGGGTTTTAATCTTTCACACAATACGCTCGATAGAACATTTGTGGATTGGGCAGAGCACACTTAAATTCCAATCGCTGGGCATGCCAGCTTGCCAAGCTCACGCATTTCGGCCTCTCTATTTTTTTCTGCAAATACGTTCGCTTCCCTCTTCAATAATAGTGTTGAAGTCGGTTAAAAATCAGCGTGAATACTTTCTCCTATGCAACCCAGATCTACCAGCTGTTCTTTTGCATTTTCCAAAAACCAGTGGTTTCGGTTGCAGCTCTTGTACGTAAGGAGCTTGAAATGCCGTCCTACAATTCCCTTATACCGAATTGTTGACGAGTGCTTTCAGAGAGTAGGAGTACAAGACGAGTAGAAAATCGTTCGGCTGTCTGTTGTGATTGTAGCTTGTCGATGTGAAACCTTCGTTGTGTTTGTTGACGTGCGTTTTTTGCTGCACAGAGGCGGGCGCGAATCTTGGCTGCAACAAGATAGTGGTCCGAATCGATGTTAGGACCTCGGAGCGTACGCCCGTCTAGAACACTGGAGACGTGTCTTCGGTCTTTCGCAACATGATCGATCTGGTTATTGGCTGTTCAATCCTGAGACAGCCAAGTAGCTTGGTGAATTTTTCTATGCTGGAATCTAGTTCTACAGATAACCATATTTCGGGCCCCGGCGAAGAAGTCGATCAGCCTCAACATATTTGGAGATGTTGCCTCGTGGAAGCTGAATTTACCGACTGTTGTGCCAAAAATACCTTCCTTGCCCACCCTGGTGTTAAAGGCGACAAGCACGATTTTGACATCGTGGCGGGAGGAGCTCTCATAGGTGATCGTCCCTGCTCAAACTCTGAAAGACTTGGTGAAATAAGAAGAAGCATTCGATTAACAGTAAATAATAACTGTATATTACACCAACAATCTACTATAAAAACAAGTGTACAGTTACAGAAAAAAAAGTAACAACAAAAAATATGTACATACATATGCATTTATAAATTCTTTACTAAGGTATGTATGTATATACTATACATAAGTATATAAGTATGTATATACTTGGTATATTGCCAAACTGAAGTATGTATAAGGGCTCGCATTGACCCAATTTCATCTTTTAGGTATGATGACACACTATTACCAGATTTGACTAATTTTATTCGTGAGATGATGTATCTTACAGACACTATTTGTGCAAAGTTTTATTCCAAAAACTTCTTTGGTGATTAATTTACATATGTACTATATACATATATAGTGTAAAGTGAAATAATCATAGGGAAGTTAAAATATGAATGTCAGGTGGGTTAAGCACAAAATGTGGTTAAGACTAAGACCCATTGTCCAATGTTTTAAGAACAAAACTACAAAGTTCTTTCCAAAGTAAACAGGACTTTTTGAATCTAGCGCCCCTATCTCCTATCTTTATCGATTATCCAGTGAGAATTTCATGACATTGCATCGATTGTTAGTGAAGTTATTGCGTTTTAAGTGTCAGTATGTTTGTGTTATCGGTGCGAAAATGAGCTTCGAACAAAGAGCCAACATTAAATTTTGATTTAAAATTGGTAAAATTTTTACCGAAACGTTGAAAATTGATGAAACAAGTTTATGGCGATGATTGCCTATTCCGTAGCAGAGTGCACGAGTGGTTTCAACGTTTTCAAAGTGGTCGTGAGGGCATAAATGACGATCAACATGCGGGCCAATCAAAATCCTTGATCACCGGAAATTCCATCCAAACTGTGCGTGAATTCATCAAAAATTAGCCGAAATCATCATTGAAATTCATGGAAATGGATTTGAACATCTCCAAAACATCGATTTATCGCATTTTGACCGAACATTTGGGCTTACGAAAGGTGTGTGCACGATTTGTTCCGCACAAATTGACTGACGACCAAAAATTGCTCAGAATCCAACATTCGAAAGATTCTTGTGACCGATTATTTGACCAAAAATCACATTTTAACCATTAACCACTCCCCGTATTCACCTGATATGGCACCGTGTGACTTCTTCCTTTTCGGAAAAATGCATTTGCCCATGAAAGGAAAGCATTATGCAGACGTAGAGGCCATTCAAAAGGCTTGCACCGGCATACTGGCGGCCATACCGGCCAACGAGCTAAAACACTCGTTCGACATGCTTTTGGACCGTGCAAAAAGCTGTATTGAAGCAGAAGGAGACTATTTTGAAAAAAATAAATTGATTTTGCCGAAAAAACCATTTGTTCTGTTTTTTGTTTTAAAGTCCTGTTTACTTTGCAACGCACCTTGTATTAATTAGTTATGTTAATTTTTGATGTAACAATAATAAAAATTATTTTAAGCAATTTCGATGTTTATTTTTTTATAAACTTATGTTTACATGTTTATACTTACAAGAATGTCTAGTATTCAACTCTCGTATTCTTTTTATTGGCATTTGGTCAAGTATGGCCTGTTTCTCCCTTGTTGTTTACCTCCTCAACGAAATTAACTAACTGCACATGTCCGAAATTTTTATATATGCACGTATGCCTTTTCTCATGAATACATGCATATACATATGGGTAGATAAATGATTGCCACAACCACCGTATCCTCATAGCTAATATTCTAATCCACTACGCAACAACAGCACATATATCATTCGATATGATCCCTCGCACAAATATTGTGTGGCCGAAATTTTTGTTATGCAAAATTTGAGGTATTGTGCCCAAAAGTACTGTATAAATAAAAGTGGACGAGTGTTGCGTAAAGTACTTCTATGCAAATAGCAAAAGCATGGATTATTTGCCCTCCAGCAATTAATATTTGGGCGGGTGCATTTGAACGTTTGCATTTGGCTTGCTACTTTGTGTTCGAACGATTTGATCGTTTGTGCAATTTGCCAACTATCAATTGAGCAGCAACAAAGCAAGGGAAATTTTGCACGCTTGTCTGCGTTTTGTGAATTTCGCACCAAATAATTGAATCCGAGCGAAGGCGTAAATGTTCGTTTTGAGAAACTGCTGTGGTTGATTTGCTAGTCAAATTTGCGGTGCGTAAGTGCTGCCACGCTGCTGCGTAAACAATTTGCAAAAGCGCTTTGTTTGTTAGGATCACATCAAACCGTAAAGGTCAGTGACGAGTAAATGAGCTGCAGGTATTTGCTTTCATATGTGCGTATATTGTTGTTTTTTCCTATATTCATTGTTGGTATTGTTGCTGATTATTTGTAAACTCTGTTTTTTGGGTTGTGGATCTAAGTCCTTGGATATATGGTATTCGCAAAGAAGTAAACCAGGCCTTGCGGGTTTTGGTAGTAATTTTTTGGAAATAGTTATAGTTTGGCTTTGAACTTCTCTAAAGTTCTATCCTCGTTCTAAATAGTAGTTAATAGTTCTGTTCCACACCATGACGTTGTTGGGTCACGGTTTAAAGTCAGTTGGAAAGTCGAAAATTATTATACAGGGTATAGTGGGGACATAGAAAGGCCTGGGCTTTTATTATTAAACTTTCACATTGCTCAGTTATACTACAGAACATCTTTTCAAAGACTTTATAAATAAAGAACTCATTAACTCACATATTCTAAGTAAATCTAGTATTACATTATTTCGCATATTTTCGGCATTAAACAACGGTATATTCTACATTATTCGTTCAGTTATTTTTTGCTAAGATACCTAACATATTGACCAATATAAACGGTATAAAGCCAAACGGAAGTTTGAAAATCTTCAGTTATACGTAATTAACATAGGCTTGTAGGAGATGGGAGTAGTAGTGACCCGATTTTATACATTTTTGGCATTACTATATGTCATTTACAAAAAAGCTTCCGACGTTGGAAAATTCCGATATTAATTTTGAGCGGGTTGCAAGTTTTTACTCGATCAAAAAATTGATTGACGCACATAAATACTATTATCTGGAAAGGAGTTTCTCCGAATTTTATAGACACAGTGCTGGGGTCTTGGGGGTATGTTCGGTATCTTGGGGTGTAAACATTTGTTCTCCGATATTGACAACTTTTGGTCATAAAGTGTCCTATTGCAAGCGCACTATTCAGGCAAAGTTGTATCCCGTTACATTCATTGATGCTTGATTTGCATACTGGAAAGGGAATTAAAAATTGTGTTATTTTGAAGTAGGCGTAGTTTTAGTTCGATTTCATTTTTTCACTAGAACATGGGAATATCAAGAAAATATTACGTATCAAATTTGGTTGAGATCGATAAAGTAGGTCCTGAGATAGGGGTTTTCATCTATGTGTAGGCGGTGCCACACCCAACGTACAACTTTGACCCCGGCTCATATAAAACCTTCTCGTACTATCTCGGATGTAAAGCTTAACGTATTCTGGCGTATTTATTTATAGATTTATCGCGCTTTAAATAATTTTTACTGACACCATTATATGAGGTGTAGCTAAGGTTATCACCCAATTTAATTAATTTTCTATAGGGTAGGGATGCTTAAGGATTTGCCCTAAGTAAAATTGGTTGATGTGGCTTAAGTGGCTTAAGAGATATACTATATACATTAAACCTCTTAAAAGACGGGGCCACGCCCATTTTATCTTAATTTGTAGCCCACTGGCTTTGGCTGATATAGAATATCTCCCCATTGGATGGAAATGTACACATCATCATCATCATGTGTTTCGGTTCAATTTTGAGCTCAATAAATAAATAATATCTATTCACTTGAGAGTGGTATGTATCTCACGTAGTATATACAAGTAGTAAGTGCGATATATGGAAACGTAAGATTTCTTACCACATATCTTCACAGTATTGTTTTCAGGCGTCAAAGATGGACACCAGCAAAAGGAATATGCGAGAATATAGTATAAACTAGAGGTTTTTTTAGTTAAAGGCGAAGATAGATGTCACGCCTAGTCAAGAAAATCGACTGACCCAGTATTTTGCCAATAGAGAAGACGGTCATTTGGAAGCCTTTATAAATTTGTGGCTCAAACAGCAGACATATAAAATTATGGCGGTTTCGCACAACATTAAATCGAATAAAAAGGGAAATGAACTTTGTTCATTTGAGTATTCACATACTCCTTTCCATCGAAACATTTTAACATAAGCGCCATATTTTTATAATCTCATCTATCTACAGAGGTATAATAGTTTTGTTCACCTAACGGTTATTTGTTTCACCTAAAACTAATCGAGATAGATATAGAATTGTAAATACTGGGTAGTCGAAAAAGTCTTTTCGTATTGTGTCAATAGATGTCGTTGCAGTCGTATATCTCCAGTGCTACCAATCACATTGTCTCATACCATATAGTGTTGGAAAGGTGAGGTTTTAGACTTCATTAAAAAATTCAACTTCAAAAAATTAAATTCCGGAAAGTTAAAATAAAGTGACGACTATTCAAAAATGAGTGAAAATAATGAAGAAATTCGCTATATTTTGAAATTTTTCTATAAAAAAGGGAAGAATGTTATGAAGTTTACGGAGACGATTCTGTATCAGTTCTTGTAGCACAACAATGGTTCGCTAGCTTCCGTTCCGAAATTTCGATGTTAAAGATGCATCTCGCTTTAGTCGACCTATCGTTGAAAAAATGAATGAAATTATGTAAAAGTTTGGCCAAGGCCATCATATAAGCAGTCATGACATCGCTAAGGAGCTTTCATTCATTCATCATCAGACGGTTTTGAACCATTTAAAAAAGGCTGGCTACAAAAAGAAGCTCGATGTTTGGGTACCACATGAATTGTCTGTGAAAAATTTAATGGACCGAATTAACATCCGCAATTCTTTGCTGAAACGAAATGAAATCCAACCATATCTGAAGCGAATGGTAACCGGAGACGAAAAGTTGATCAAATACGACAATAATGTGCGAAAAAGGTCACGGTTTAAGCGTGGTGAAGCTCAACGAATGGTCGCAAAGCCAGGATTGACGCCTTGAAAGGTTATGCTGAGTGTTAGGTGGGATTGGAAAGGAATCATCCACTATGAGCTGCTCCAGCATGATCGAATTGATACTACATTTTAATGTCAACAAATGATGGTATTGAAGCAAGCAATAGAAGAAAAACGGACAGAACTGATCAACAGAAAAAGAAAACACTAGACCACACACATTTTTGATGACTCGGCAAAAACTGGAAGAGCTTGGCTGGGAAGTTTTGATGCTTCCACCATATAGCCCTGACTTTGCACCATCGGACTACTATTTGTTTAGGTCAATGCAGAAATTCATTAATTGAGTAATGTTGGCTTGAAATTACTTGTCGCAGTTTTTCGCAGAGAAACGAGAAAAGTTTTACACTAATGGAATAATGTCATTATAAATATACAAAAAAAATGAGTTGGAAGTTTAATTAGAAATGCGAAACGACTTTTTCGACTACCCAATATTTGATCAGATTCACGAGACGAGTTGAAATCCGACTATACCTGTACGTTCGTCTATCGGTGCAAGCCATAACTTGAGTAAAAATTGAGATATCAAGGTGAAATTTTCAGCATATATTCCTTGGCTTCCAATGGTGGTAGGTATTTTAAATAAACGTAATCAAATGAACGCCACGTCCACAAAACCGAATAAAAATAAATATATAAACTCTAAATTAAGATAAAAAAGTGTAATTTGGTACTTGGGTTCGCAGTAGTGAGGGATATTTGTTAGCTTATTTTTTGTTTGTTAAGTGGGCATTGCCCCACTTCTTAAATCGTTAAATATACGTGTAAATCAAACCGTTAAAGCTAAATGAATCAAACTTGTTTTCAAAAAGTCCTTTTAGAATTTGTTTTAATCGTATACTTACCTTAGAAACTACTAGCTCTATTTCAATCAAATTTCTACTTCATTTATTGAAACCTGATTACCCCTGAAAGTACAATCCGTCCAATGATCTTTCCACAGTGCGAGCGTATAAAATGTATGGTTACATCCGAACTTAGCCCTTCCTTTTTTATTATTTTAACCAAAAATTTAAACAATTAAATTCGGCATAGTTTGGACTTGCACTGCGACCACCGGTCTCAAGTGTTTTCCCTTTTCATAGAGTCTCATTCAAACCAAGCATTCTAATAAATTTACGAATGTTACATAAAGCGATAGAGACCATGGATATATGATCCCTCTTCGAATTTATGGGTAAGAAGTAGATGTTCTGATAGATTATGCCTGAAGAAATTTACCTTCAGCTTCGTATTTTTGTGCTAACGATTACCTCTGAAAGAACTAAATTATCAGATCATTTTCAGCTTTGCCCGTTATTCAAATTAGGTGGATCTGAAAGATAATCTGTAGGTAATCATTAAAGCTTTATTCAAACTGTCTTGAACCAACCGTTGCAAATTCTGGATAGATGAGCTTCATTAAGTTCTTTCAAATCGTAGTTGATGTGGATCGAATATGTTTAAGTTAATTTTGAGAACTTCGTTTTTTCCTTAAGTGGCCGATTTTTTGCCTCTAATTTCGCATAGGCGTATTAAATTAATATGAACCTAAGTTGACTAGTAAACTTTTATTTTTGACAAAAGAACAGCTTATATTTTGTACGATGGCAACGCCTCAATAAAGAGGTGTTCAGAATCATAATACTAGAGAATAAAAAACCTTTATGTGTGGTCAAAAAACGCAGAGGCACATAAATACTTTATGAGGGATCAGCTATTGTCGACAGCTGCAACATATACATATGTATGTATACGCATGTAAACATATGTAGTTCGCAAATATCCTCAAAGGTTTTTGTGTATGTATGCTTTCATTACGTGATTAAAAGACATTTTACATAGTTTTGACTTCTGGCAGATGTGGCTGAATCGAAACTACAAGGTTTTAGTCTAATAATCCATATCATAGGATTACATTTTACACTTGAATGTTATGACCTTTATATTTGTCCATTTCGCTGTTGACTCACCTTTGCGGTTTAATGTTCCGCAGATTTGTTCGTTTTTTTTTTTTATTTTTGAGAATATTTACACAAGAATACACGCACGTATCCTATGTGTATGCGAATACGTAAAAATACATAATATAAATATATACGTAGACGAATGCGCACATTGCACAAATACAATTACAATTGCAAAGGAAAATCGGAAAATGCCCGCAGCGTTTATTTTATTTTGTTTCGAACTTTGTTTGACAATTTTTAGTAATTCAAATAAACCCTATCGCAATACTATACTAAGTAGTACAAGTATAAGTAATTACAGAAATTCCTCCGCCCCTAATTTCCTATAGTCATAAGCGGCAAGCAAAAAAGTTATTTTCCAGAAGTCTATTTTGCGAAGAAATTAATAAATCTAAAAAAATCGTTGCTCAATTGAAAATAATACTGAAAACAGACCTGAAGTAAAAGACAAAAAACGATGTTTTATTTTCTTTTATTTACTTCATAAACTAGATTTTTATTTAAATAATATTATGGTGTACAATAAATAATTTTTAATAACATTAATTTATCTTCTGACGTAGGATATTCTGCCGAAAAGCATTTCCTCATACTTGATACCTACATCTGTAGTAATGTTTTACTTTAAATGTCCCTGTTGCCATAGTCTTGGAATGGTAATACTAGAAACGAGATTAGATAGTGGGTATAAGTACAAGGTGTAACTTGATTTTGCACTCTCTTTTCCTTTATTGGCGTAGACATCGCCTTCGCGGTTATAGCCGAGTTTACAACAGCGCTGCAGCCGTTCTTTCTTTTCGCTGTTTGATGCCAGTGGGAGATTCCAAGTGTAGCCGAGTCTTTCTCCACCTTTCCAACGAAGTGTTTTCCTCTTCCTCTGCTTTCCCCTGCGAAGACTGCGTCGAATACTCTTAGAGCTGGAGTGTTTTCAACCACTCGAACGACATGACCTAGCTAGCGTAGTCGCTGTTCTTAATTCGCTGAACTACAAGTGTATTGTATGTCAATGTCGTCGTATATCTCATACAGCTTATCGCTCAATTTGCTACGGTATTCGATAAGCAAAGGACGATACATCTTCCGCAAAACCTTTCTCTCATAACTCGTAACGTCGACTCATGAGATGTTGTTATCGTCCATGCCTCTGCACCATATTTAAACGTCGATAGAGGACTTTACTTCTCAATTGCCTACTAAGTCAATAGTAGAACCTGATGGCAAGAGTTACTCTGCGTTGGATTCGATACTGACGTTGTTTTTGGTGTTAATGCTGGTTCCAAGATAAACGAAATTATCCACGACTTCGATATTATGACTGTCAACAGTGAGTTGGGAGCCAAGTCGCGAGTACGACGTCTCTTTGTTTGATGACAGCAGCTATTTCGTCTTGCCCTCGATCACTACCAGAACCATCTGCTTTGCTTCTTTGTCCAACCTGGAGATAACAAAACTAACTGCGCGGTTATTATGGCCAATGATATCGATGTTAACGGCATACGCTAGCATTTGTTTATTCCCATAGAAAATTGTATCTTCGCTATTCAGATCCTCAGCTCTAATATCGAGTCGCCTTGTCTGAAACTTCGTTTGGCATCGAATCTGAACCCACTGTAGTTGGCGCAGATTACTAAAAAAGTCGCACGGTGCCATATCAGGTGAATACAGGGAGTGGTTAATGATTAAAATGTGATTTTTGGTCAAATAATCGGTCACAAGCGTCGATCGATGAGACGCCGTAGAATACCGCATTAAAGTTTTGGCTGGGTGGAACAAATTCTTTGTGGACAATACCCTTGGAATCATAAAAACAAATCAGCATTGTTTTCACTTTTGACTTCTCCATGCGCGATTTTTTGGGTTTCGGCTCATCCGGTGCCTTCCATTCAGCACTCTGGCACTCCACGTTTCGCCACCAGTCACAATATTGCAATGGAAGTTTTTGTCCTTTTTGACCTCTTTAATGATGTTCTTCGAATGTTGGATTCTGAGCAATTTTTGGTCGTCAGTCAATTTATACGGAACAAACAGTGCACACACTTTTCGTAAGCCCAAATGATCGGCCAAAATGCGATAAATCGATGTTTTGGAGAAGTTCAATTCCATTTCCATGAATTTCAATGATGATTTCGGCTAATTTTTGATGAATTCACGCACAGTTTCGATGGAATTTCCGGTGATCATGCATTTTGATTGTCCCACATGTTGATAGTGCACTCTGCGTTGGTGCTCTTTGTTCGAAGCTCATGTTCGCACCGATAACACAAACATACTGACACTGAAAACGCAATAACTTCACTTCCAATCGATGTAATGTCATGAAATTCTCACTGGACAATCGACAAAGATAGCAGTTTTTAACGCACCAGTCGACATATAGATGGCGCCGCCAGGGGGCGCTAGATTCAAAAAGTACTGTTTACTTTGGAAGGGACCTTTAGCTCAGATCTTAAAGCACTTTATAATAATGAAGCATCCAGGCTCACAACAGTTTATAATACCCAGAGGATACGTCGTATACCCTATAGAAAATATGTATAAATGACCAACATGATGAACTGAGGCGATTTAGCCATGTCCGCCTGTCTGTCTGCATAGATATGCGCGAACTGGAACTTCAGTTTCTCAGATATCGATCTGAAATGTTTTCCAACATACATATGTACATATACAGTATCTTTATCAAAAGTTTCGAATTAATGCCAGTTAGCTGACTCCAATATATAATATTTTAAATATTTAAAAATGAGTTTATTGGAAACGTTCTAGTGGTTTATGGCATCGTAAACAAAACTTATGGGACATTACAATTTTGTATATAGATTTTTTAACTGTCTAGCAAACATTCTCTAAAGAATTAAATTATGAACTCAATCGAGATGAAAATAGCTACATTTGTGACATTGGAGTTTAGAATTCAGTAAACTTAAGTCACAACTATAACTTAACTAAAATAATCTATTTAAACCCTTTTTTATTTAGAGATATAATATAATTGTTATTTCTATAGTTTTTGTTAGTTGTATAACTAATTCTGATTTTAGATATAATTTGATTAGTACATATAATATAAAATATATTTTTATTAATTCAACTTCATCTACGAGTATATGTGCCACATTTCTTGGATTCCTGGAAGCTCCACTATATGTGGTGTATGGATGATAATTTCCTGTTGTCGAAGTTATAATTCCTGTGTCTGCCACAATTGCAGTAATGTGATACGTCAGCTAATGTTATTGAAATGTTAATGTTAACGAAGATGTTAGCGTCAGCTATAAATGTAAATATTAATTATTAACTTATACTCTTACGCGTGTGTACTATATGTATATACATATGTATGTATGTAAGTACAAAGCGAACCATAAAAAGTGAACCTCTGAGAGAATTCAGCTGAAGTTAACAGCTTGACCTTACGCCTGACATAAGCCTACACATTCTCAGGCACATTTGTTTATTTACGTTTTTTTTGTTGTAAATTGTGAATGCAGATGTGTCAATACATACGGCTGGACATTCATTACGACATTTCGACCTTTTCTTTTTTTGTTTCCCATCGAATATTTGTTTTGCACCAATAGCGTTAGCGCCAACGTCAGCGCCACCCGCTGTTGAGTCCAGTTGTAAGTCGTTCACAACTGCTTGCGCTGTATGTTTAATGCCTGCTTACAAATCTAACACCGCACAAATACACTAATACATATTGATACATATCATGCATCTGAAGCCCTGAATGCCATACGTTCTCGTCTAGCGGCATGCAATGCAAGTGCAGCACATTGAAATGCCGTGCGGCGTGCAACGTGCAACAAACTCGTGAGCAAACATTTTGACGATGCGCAAGACTCGAGCCGATTCAACAGCCTCCTCTTAATTCACCTCAGAGTCAGCTCACCTTGCTAACAGAAATAGTCATTGCATCTGCAACTGGGGCTAAAACAAAAACGGAAAAGTTTTGTGGATTTACAGTTACATTTTTTTATATACTTGTAGCATCGGCGTATGTGAAAAGTTTCGAAGGGATCATAGTAAGATCAAGAATTTAATTTTTATCCTCAAATGTTGGTGCATGATCAGGTGACTTTGAATTTGGACCCATCACTTGATTTCAAAATTGTTAAGTTCATAATATAATCTCAACGCAAGAATAATTTCAAACTTGAAAGTATTTTTAAGAGACCTCTATGAACGTTTAGATATTATAATGTTGCTTTTAAATATTGGGTGAATTGTGTATTTGCAATGATTAAGAAAACTCACATCGTGTGATTAATGACTATAAAAAATATAATAAATGTGGTATGTTATACATACAAATGTATGTAGAAAAATATAACTTGCTCATGTAGCTTTTATAGTTTTAATATGGAATTTATTGTATTGTTTGTAGACCCCGAAATCGACGCCTATGTATAACAGTAGTATTCTTTTTGTAAGTATGTGCTATAACAAAGATATGCAGTGGCTGCAACAACAGTGGCAAACACTATTAACATTAGCATTAGCGGCAATAATTGTGAAACTGTTTTTTTAGTAATATTTTATACTGTTGCTTTTTTCCTCTACTATGGGGACGTACATACATACATACATACATACATACTACATACATGTGTTGTCTGGAAAGATATGTTTGGTCTACTATTCGGAGGATTATGCTGATACGTAAAATAGTTTTTTGTTTTAATTTTCCACTTTGACATCGCTTAAGACATCTCCACGTCATGAAAGAGAGTGGATTTGCCCAAATGTAGCGGTGACTGGCAATATTTCTGTACTTCTCGCCTCGACTGCCTTTTACTTGCAGTTACCTTGGCCTGCTGTGTACCTGCGAGCGCAATCTTCACCACCTTCTCAACCAATAACAGCATTAACTAGTAACTGCTCTACAAGTACAAATACACAGCATTATTACAGCTCTGACCATCTCTTTAGTGCTTCTGCGTGATAAGGCAATGCTAATATTCTAATAAAAATTAGAATAAGCAATTCATTGCCAACAAATTTAATACGCTGGAAAAATTATGAATCTAAGTATATGTATGTATGTATATCAACTGCATGAGCATTTAATTGTTGCTTAGAAGCTTTTGGTATCAAAAATATCGCCAAATCTGTTTATAAAACAATAAGCCGAAGAGTTTCGTCTTCTACTTATTAAGCAAAACGACAAGGAGGCGATAGATATTCAATGAATTTAATTGTTTATTAAAAACTTCTTCAACAGTGAAAATATTTATCCGTAGTTAAATAGCCGTTGACCGCGTGGCACTGAAGAAGCCGCTTGCATCTGTTAAGCCTAATTTGCTTTAAGCGTGTTGTCAGAAGATCACCTGATAACAAATGGTAGCTTTTAATGTGGAGAGGAGATCATCTCGAATAAGTCTTGACATTGATCTGCTCGATATATACTTTTCCCTTCAAATAGTTTTCCGTTTTTTAAGGAGATTTTTGCGAATGCGTTCGAGAATAGTTTAATTTATGGTTGAATTGGTTCGAACCACGAGAGAGTCTTTAACTCACCACTCCATTGTTAATAAGCGAATTATTATATAACAGCTGATTATTGCAGAGGAGTTGACACTGCATACAAATTACAATAAAACAAGAAAAAACGTTAACTTCGGCTGCACCGAAGCTAATATACCCTTCACAGGTGCATTTCATTTAGTAACTATGTGTTCAGTTTGTATGGAAGCTATATGCTTTAGTTAACCGATCTGAACAATTTCTTCGGAGATTACATTGTTGCCTTAGAAATTAGTCTATACCAAATTTGATGAAGATACATTGTCAAATGTGAAAGTTTTCCATACAAGAACTTGATACCGATCGTTCAGTTTATATGGCAGCTATATGTTATAGTGGTCCGATATCGGCCGTTCCGACAAATGAGCAGCTTCTTGAAGAGAAAATGATGTTTGCAAAATTTCAAAAGGATATCTTAAAAACTGAGGGACTAGTATTCGGATAAGTTAGAGTCCGTTCAAAAACAATTTTTACTTTTTGCCTTAAATCATTTGCATTGGGATTCCAGTTTAAATCTTCCCCCTTACACTAACCGTTTAAAACTTATAAATCTCCGACACTCGCTAGTCGCAGGGAGATGCTTGGTATAGTATTTCTTGTAAAACTCATGAATGGGTCAGTCTGTAGCCCATCTCTCTTATCTGATATTAATTTTAACGTTTCCGCTCGCTCTACCAGGCAGTTTAGACCACTACTTTTAGAATTTTCTAGAACAAATTTTGAGTTAAACGAACCATTCCGCCGTATATGTCATGATTTCAATTCTCATTCCAGCACATTAGATCTAACAGACTCACAATTTACCACAAAAAAAATTATTTTATCTATTCTTGACAAGTAACATTTAAAAATTATAAACTTTAATCTAATTCTTAATTTCGGCTGTTGAAATTTTTGTTTCTGTAGCTGAGCAGCTTAAGATCGCAACGCTTAAAACTCTCTTGCTTTTTATGACTCGGCTAATACCGCTCGTTCGCGGATTGCGCCCATCGCGTCGGTTTGGCGGGAGGAGGGTAATCGTTGGGTATTATTATTATTATTATTAAAATAAGTTATATCATAGAAACCTCAAGAAAAGGAAACAGAAATATTTTTTTTTGTTTGCGGAATTTTTTTTTCCATCATAGAATGAAGCGCAACACACGCCTGCGTTGGAGGACATGTTAGTTCAGAGCTGCAATGCAAGTGCTGCCAGTTGGCTGAACAACTGATATAGTTTGTTCGTTTAACTAATATTCATAAACCTTAACATTTTAGTATTTCCATTAGTGTGGCCGAAACTGTACTATTGTGCAAATGATGCAAAATATTTATCAGATATCCATACACCATCTGGGCATCAGAAGAATCACTTTGGCTGATGTGTATGTATGTAATTACATATGTGTAACTTGTGTATTAATGTTGTAGCTTGGCAACTGTTAACTTTTGATAATATTTTTATAAAGATTTATAATTATTAATTAAATGATTATTGAGAAGGTTATTGAAATGTTGTACCATATACATACTTAAAGTTCAAGTACTTTAACTAAATGGTTTAGATAATGAACTAACGGTCACCCTAATGTATAGAAACAGTTGTACGTAGTTATATAGATGTGTACATATGTATAAATGCCGGGGCATGCGATCATGACTATGCCATTTAGTAGCACAACCTCCGGGCGGCCTGTAATGGTGCACTTGCACTGGCGTTAGTGTCCCAAATGACCGAGCGTTTGAAATCATACTATATGTACTTACGTACATATGCATATGTATGTATGTGTATGGGCAAGATCCCTATGGTAAATGAAATTATTCAGCACTGACCATGATGAGAAAGCAGTTTCCTTTTATTACATTTTATTTTCAGATTTTGTGATATATTTTATTTGTATCTGGCTTTACCAGAATACCCCTGATCGAAGAATAAATATTGTCCACTCTTTAAAAAAATATTTTATAATGGGTATAAGTAAAGTCATTTAGTTCAGTTTAATCTAGTTATAAACTAACACTTTCTGATCATAAATTTCTTGCCCCGAATTTATAATTTAATCGTTAAGATCGATTTCAATCAATATTTATCTAGTCATGACAGTAATTTTCTTCAATAAAATTAAAATTTCATTTTTTGTGACTATTTTCCGATTGTCCAGTTAGAATTTTGTTTACATGAATATCACTAACGGACATTTTTATTACGTATTGGGGGGGAAATAAATGCGTATTTGCCAGTACACATGGTTTAAGACGTCTCGCAATTTTGTCTCAAACATGCTCGCTAATCTCTTCTGCTGAAATTACTCAACTTTCTTATGGAATTATTAAATTTATATTTCTTTGTATTTTAACGTGTAATAAAAATTAAAAAAAAAAATATTTTTGCGAAAGTGTTCTTTGAATGGTGCTGAGAAAACTTTTCTGCAGGCATAGTTTCCTAACATATCAATGTACGTATAAAGTCGATTATATCGAGATTCAACTGGCGAAGGAGTGCACTCGGTGAAGACTCACTGACTGACAGTGGTTTACGGTGATATGCAATGATAGCGTTTTCATTACTTTAGTTTGCTAGCGAAACATTTGAAGAAGATACCAACGTAGTGGTAACAACACAACTAACCGACGTGTACTACTCGAACTCGTTGCAACAACTTACTACACTTCACAACGCGGTCATTGCAGCATGAACACAATCTTTAATGATCGTGAGTAATTTACAAGCATGTGGTCGTCACCCGCTACCGCCACTGCTGCCACTGGGAAAGCCTGACAAATACATGTTCAGCGATCCCGCATTTTGCGCTACATTTGTGAGTACATAGGTATATTTATATATGTATATAAATGCATATGTTTATAGCCAAAGCCTTACATACATATTTACATGAATATATGTAGGTATATATGTACATTTTGTAAGTATTAATCCCTAACCAATAACAATAGTTGAGTTCGTTTAGTTTTCGAAGATTTTTTAGGTATCCTAAGTAAAGACCATTAAAGCACATCGATATGGTGATACTGAATGTACAAATATTCACCAACACCTTATTCATAAATGATTTAAAATTTTGGATCAGCGCCTAGGTTCAAATTTTATTTGGTATACGTCGACAAAGGTCAGAGTAATCGCATTTATAGGAAAGGAGAATTCCCAGTAACTGAAGTCCGAGGTGTATCACCAACGAGGAAAAGTGGAAATAACTATTTCAAAATATAATAGCTATCAATTTTCTGCTCTCTCTGTAGAGAGAAGAATCTACTCCAAAATTACATATAAAAGCAACAATAAAGTTATCGAGTTGAAATCGTACAAGAGAGTAAAGGGATACCTCATTAAATTGCTGTAACTGCTACGTTCACTGTTACATAGTTTTGTTGTTGCATGTTTTATATCAGCTTTACTATTTTGAATGGATCAAATAACAAGTTGAAATACAAATTTCTTTCCTTTTTTTGTATTTCTAAGTACTGTATTCTAATTCTTCTTCTTTAGTGGCGTAGAAGCCGCTCACGTGGTTATAGCCATGTTAAAAACCAGTTAGCGCCAGTCGTTTCTTCTTTTCGCAAAGTGGCGGCAATTGGAGATTCCAAGCGAAGCCAGGTCCTTCTCCACCTGGTCTTTCCAACGGAGTGGAGGTCTTCCTCTTTTTCTGCTTCTCCCGGCGGGTACTGCGTCAAATACTTTCAGAGCTGGAGTATTTTCGTCCATCCGGACAACATGACCTAGCCAACGTAGCCGCTGTATTTTAATTCGCTGAACTATGTCAATGTCGTCGTTCCATCGAATGCGATATTCCCCGTGGCCAAAGCGCAAAGGACCGTAAATCTTCCGCAGAACTTTTCGCTCGAAAACTCGCAAAACTTATCAATTGTTGTCATCGTCCAAGCCTCTGCACCATATAGCAGGACGGGAATAATGAGTGACTTATAGAGTTTTGTTTTTGTTCGTCGAGAGAGGACTTTACTTCTCAATTACCTACTCAGTCCGAAGTAGCACCTGTAGGCAGAGATATTCTGTGTTGGATTTCGAGGCAGACCTTGTTGTTGGTGTTGATGCTGGTTCCAAGATAGACGAAATTATCTACTACTTCGAAGTTATGACTGTCAATTGTTGTTTGATGACAGAAGATATTTCGTCTTGCCCTCGTTCACCACCAAACCCATTTGTTTGCTCCCTTATCCAATCTGGAGAAATCAGAAATAACGGCGCGGTTGTTAAGCCAATATATCAATATCATCAACATACGCCAGCAGTTGTACACTCTTGTAGAAGTTGGTATCTTCTCTGTTTAGTTCTGTAGATCGAATTATTTTCTCCAGAAGTAGTTTGAAGACGTCACATGAAAGGGAGTCACCTTGTCTGAAACCTCGTTTGGTAACGAACGGCTTGGAGAAGTCCTTCCCGATCCTGACGGAGCTTTTGGTGTTGCTCAACGTCAGTTAACACAGCTGTATTAGTTTTGCCGGGATACCAAATTCAGACATCGCTGCATAAAGGCAGCTCCTTTTCGTGCTGTCGAAAGCAGCCTTGAAATCGACGAAGAGGTAATGTGTGTCGATTCTCTTTTCATGGTTTTTTTTCCAAAGTTGGTGCATGGCGAATATCTGGTCGCTTGTTGATTTTCCAGGTCTAAAGCCACACTAACAAGGTCCAATCAGTTTGTTGGTGGTGGGCTTTAATCTTTTACACAATACGCTCGATAGAACTTTGTATGCGATGTTAAGGAGACTTATCCCACGGTAGTTGGCGCAGATTGTGGGGTCTCCCTTTTTGTGGACCGGGCAGAGCCCACTTAAATTCCAATCGTTGGGCATGCTTTCGTCCAACCATATTTTACAAAGAAGCTTATTAGTTATTCGCCGGCGTGTTTGAATAGCACGGCCTTCTTCATGGTCGGGCAATGGAACGTCTGCTCCATTGTCATCGATTGGGGAATCGGGTTCGCCTTCTCCTGACGTTATGCTTTCACTGCCATTCAACTGGCTGGAGAAGTGTTCGCTCCATAATTTTAGTATGCTCTGGGCATCGGTTACTAGACCAAGATTAATCTATTCACTAGGCACCATTGGACACTTACAAAACATCTGTTTTTGGCATTAAAAAATTCAGTTTTTTTTTATTTAGTAAAGGAAAATATTATAATGTGGTATTTTGTTATAACAGTCGCATTGTTCTAAATATTTTCCATTTAATAAACATAATGAAGGCATTTTTTGATTTGAGAAAACGATTTTCAGGTGATTTCGGATCCTTTGCTTTTAATTTATTATATATAAGTACCTACTATATCTTTTCTCTTTGTGGTGTCTAATTCAGCTATGACATATTCCATTTTTGACTGTATTTCTAGTAGATTAACTTCAATTCTTCTCGGTGGCCAGATTAACCAGTGTCACTTCTGCATGGCGAAATCTAGTAGATTAGTGAGATAACCTAGTGTCGGTCGGAACTTGGTATAAGACTTCATTCATAGACAAGAAAAATAAAGGATTACGGCAACGGCAAAAAATCAAAACACATTTGTTTGGGCATACGGTATAGTTTGTTCGATTCGCTTGGAGAGTAATGCTTGACGAAACGAAGACAGCTATTAATTAAGTAGTGGAATTTTTTGTTCTATCTTTTTATTGCTTAGCCATTCTTTTCACGCTAAATTAATCAGTTTATGTTCAAAAATAATATAATACAAGTTCCTTTAGAATAAGTTTAAATTTATTATATAATTATAATTGAGCAGGCAAATGTACGCCTACACTCTTCATAAAAGTCGATATTTTAATATCAAAGATGAATTTACAGAGTAACCAAACCAGACTTTTAATATAAAAAACAATAACTTCGACTGCACTGGAGCTAGAATATCCTTCAAAAATAAAGAAGTTTCCGTACAAGATTTTGTTTTGATCGTTTGGTTTGTATAACAACTTATTTTATATGGGTCGATATCCGCGTCCGACAAATGAGTGGTTTTTGTTTTGAAGAGGACGTTTGAAAAGTTTATGAGCAATATCTGAAAAACTGAAAGCGTGAGAAACGTTTCCTTCTTGGTGTTTTCAACCTACCGTCAAACTTAAGGGGTATTCTAGTCTAGAAATGCTATTTAACGGCATTTTTTAAAGTCCAATAAAAAAAAACTAAGAACATTTTTACTATCCAACTTTTTATCAGATATTGATATTTTAAGAATACAAAAAAAAAAAAAAAATTTTTGTGATAATTTGATTAATTGCGGCGTGGTGGCGTGGCGGGGGTTGAAAATAAGGGTGCGCCTTTCCTGACACGTTTCCAACACTTTGGGTGCTCTGAAAAAAAAAAAAAATGTTTAATCAGTACGAATGCCGCTATCGTCTGAACTAGGATAAATAAAATAAAAAAAATTTTCAGTAAATGGCGACTGTTTGAATTTTTTGCCCATTTTTTGGCAAAGATCAAAATTTTTTAAAAATAGTAAAAATCAAAATTTTTTAATAATCCTAGTTCCAACCATAGAGAGATATATAAAGAAGGTCCACACCAAATTTCAAGTTAATCGGTTTATTAGAACTTGAGAAATCATGTCAGAAGTGTTGAAAATAGTAGTTTCGAGAAAAACGCGATTAAAGATTTGAGTCTAACTGCAGGCAGTCTATACTTACATTACTAAAATAGCTATAAGTCGGTAAATAATAGGAATTTTAAAAATTCCTTTGGGGAATATATTCTTAAAGGTCCAGTCTTTAAGAATATGAAAAAAAAAAAATCGATTTTTTCAAAATTCTAGACTAGAATACCCCCTTAATATAACCTGTTCAAGGGATAATAACAAATTATTTAAATCGAATCCAAAGGCTGTATCACTAAACTTAAAAATCATAAACACGTACTTACTTTTTTTTAGCACCAGCAGTGTTGTTGTGGGCAATGGTTAATTCCAAATAAAAAGCTAAAGGGAAGGTTGATGGTAGTCGCCCCTTACAGTGTTATCATTTATTTTATTTTGTCTAGGTAACAATGCATTCAACGCGGCAGCAGTAAACGGCATTTTCATCTACCGGTGTGGTGGTATGACAATGGGGACAATCTTTCGATCCAGCAGTACGTTGTGGATTGAGGATCGCACGGTACAAAGTTCATACCATTTGAACTTTTACCTATTTCATCAACTACAGAATTCACTTGCATTCTTAAAGACCAATAGAGACGAAAGCGTTCAACAAGCCAGACACCCATTCATCCGACTACCTAATCCAGCGCATCAGTCAAATGGTCAACCATTCATTCGTAAAGCATGCTTTCAAATGCCACCTAGTTGTTGTAGCTGGGCAGTTGTGCATTGCATTGTATTGGATAATGCAGAAGCTAAACGCCAAAGGTAGATAGAAGAAGAGGCAAGCCACGAAGCTAAAAATCACTGCTGACGCTTTTCAAGCACGAGAGCGTCCATCGCATGTCCATAAGACTCTCTGCCCTGAATCGCATTGCATAAGCGTACATTTAGTTGGCGTCGGTGCCCAGCCTAGTCGCACTGCTGCTTGGAGCGCTATTTTTATTTTGTGCCTCACAGCGTCAGCGGTTGTAGCTACCTCCGTTGATTTGCATTTGCAACCTTACAACGTGCGCATATTTACCGACAACGCTGCGGCACGACATGCCGCAGTAATGTGGTGTAAGGAAGTTACAGCACACCGCAAATTGAAGTAATCCACTCCTTAAAACCGCTACCAACTATTCTTTCACAGCTAAGGTGATGTATGTATATACAAACTTGCAAATTGTTAATCTCTGTAAGCGCTGTCTTTTTTCACCAATTCACTAACTACAGTGGCCAGCCTGAATATTTTGATATTTTTGTTCAAATACTTTGTCTCTCACAGTCTCTCGCCTTTCGATGAAGATTCGTGAGCCTCATAGTTTGCTTTCGGGGTGCTGCAATGCTTCGGGTGACATAACGTTGACCTCCGCTCCGCCACTCTTGTTTAGGCCAAATAGCCGTTCAAACTCATTTGAAGCAAGCCTTTTTGTAGGTGAGAAGATGCAAGGCTACAACTCAGTCATACCACTTGTTTGTTAGAAACACTTGTTGTCTGCTTTACATGGATTTATTGTTTCATTACTATACGTGTTTACAAACACACACAAGTTATCGCTTTTATGGAATATTTATACAACTAGGAATGGTGGTATTAAGGGCACATATAAATAGTACACCGGTTTTAGCATTTCACCGCACATAATATATACATCTATAAATGTATGTGAAGGTCACTTCAATGGAAAAACCAGTAAACGGCTGTTTATAAATTCTTCTTTCGAATTAACAAAATATGTTCATTTTCATTATTTACCTTAGGAGTGGGCTGAGCAAATTACTTCGAATTTCTCTAATGATATATGTATATTACATCAACAAAAAATTAGTAACCAATTTTCTTCTCTGCCATAATAATATCCAGTAGTTTCACGTGTCGTGGTCTCGTAGGTTAGATGAGGATAAATTGAGAAGGAGCCGAATTAACTAAATGAAATAACAATTCATGAGAAATATAACACCTAACCTAATGCACTACTATCTTAAATCTCACAAGGTAACAGCAACTTTAATCAAAAAACCAAAGACTTAAGCAACATACTTTGGATCAACACACTGCCATCTACAGTATTTGAACTGAAAAGTAGTAGGAAGTAGTGGTATTGTTTTACAATCCCACAATGGGCAATTCTGGCATAAAAAATAATTAAAAATGGGCCTAAAGCCGGTCCTAATAGAGTTAATGTACATATCTCACCAATTTGCTCAGAAAAATTCCTTTGATAGTGTGAAAATGGGAGAAAGCGGATTATAACCACGCCCCCTACCCATGTAACGGTACTATTAGAAATTATTAAAAGCACAATAAATCAATGACCAAAAACTCTAGAGACATCAAATTCTGCCGCCAAGAAGGTATTTGACAGTTTTATAAGATCCGAGGTCAACATTGGGCAGTGATCGTGGCACCGCTCTCTTTAAGTTGAAATCACATATGTATCTCGGGACCTGCTGCTCAACAATTTAACACAATTTAAAATTCCATTTGATTCCAGCACTTTCCGGTATAACCGGATAAAGCTTTTCATGAATAATGTCTTTGAAATACGTCATCTTATAACCAAAAATTGTTCAAATCGAACCAAAACTGTGCAAGCCCCTAGGTACCAAATATTTAGACCCCACTACTTATATTTGACTTTTTATCGAAAATATCGGTCAATGTGTGAGATATATAACTGAAATTCATATAGAATGCTTTACTGATAGTAATATGTGGAATACAAATGGGTGGTTCGGATCAATATTTCCCTTCGGCACCTATATATATATATATATATATACCTAATGGAACGATTTTCGAACTTTCTGGTGACTTTATGCTGCGTATATCGGCCAACTAGTGAGTTATCTTAATAAAATTGAGAAAGCGTTTTTTACTCCCAACAATGTATCTTTGTGCCTAAAATGGATAAAATTGGGCCAAAACTTGACATAACCCCCATATAACTAATATCAGTATTTTCGAACACTCGGACTTCGATTTACTCTACGTGAGTGGCAATTGCATGTGAGGAAACTTGATGAATCTCTCGGAGCCTTTTATTAGTCTGTGGCCTTTTAACTGCATGTAGTATACCAAATCGGGTCAATGCTGCCTCTTCTATACCTATTATAAGATATTGAAATTTTCGTCAAAATTAACTGAAAGTAGAATACTGAATATAATGCCACAAATATGTCAAATGTGGCTACAAACTACCCAAATTCTCATATAGCACTACATATAATTATTTTCGTTACTCTAACAAGCCTTATGCCAAATATGGCTGCCGTTGGCTTTAGTCCTGGCAAGTTGCAATAGTATGAAATGATCGGATACACCCTAACATAGCACTTCCTTACTTGTTAAACACATATTGATTTTGTTTTAAATGTGATTAAATTCATTTTCTTTGGCTATTACTCCAATGTAATGAAATATAAGCAAAGTTTAGTACTTTGCCAAAACTAACAGATACTTAATTTTAATTTGATATCTAGCATAACTTAATTCTTAGAAAACCATTAATAATTTATCATTTTCTTCGCAAATTTGACTATTGATTCTTTATAATATATTCGACATATAATCTTGGTTAAAAATGTTATGCACCTTTGAAATAAGAATATGATAATTTATTTAGATTTTCATTCATTTATTTGCAGTAACTAAGAGAACTTTTTTGTAATGAGTCCAATTCTAAAATTCGAAGACTCATATTTGGATTCCGGAGACTGTCTTCGTTCGCCAAAAATTAGTTGATAATTAATTGCATATACATATGTTTTTAAAATGTTAAATATATTCAGAAGTCTAATATAGTATATACGGTAAAACCCCAATAACATTTAAGGAATTGCAAACAAATTTACACTCATTTCAAAATAACTTTTTATATATCCATACTATTTTAGTTTATAATTTGGCAACAGCTTGAATAAACAATAATAATAACAAAATAAAATAAATAATAATCAAATTAGTTATATTAAGTCTTCGTTGGAAATATACGGTTTCAAAATATATACCTTTATATATAAAAATTATGTGTCAAGCTGTTTGTCCGCGATGGACTCCTAAACTACTGAACCGATTCGAGCAAAATTTAGTACGCTGTGTCCAATTCGAACCAACTTAGAAGATGATGTTTGTTAAGTGCAAGGACGCTATTAAAAACAGTTAATAAATTGAGTAAAAAAATTATATTCGTTATTTCGTTCCTCAAACGTTTTTGCCATTATTCGTAAATAAAATTTTCACTGTATTGATTAGTTTATTACATACAAGGTCTGTCACAAAAGAAACAGAACTTTTTAAATATAACTCTTTCTGGTGGCGCCACCTATTGGTAGGTATATGAAATAAAAAGTATGATATCTTGTTGACATTTCGTAAAAATTTTAAGACAATTGGATAACTACAATCGATGTTATCGATCAAAAAGTGACAGCAGCTTTTGGTCATCGGTTGTAAAATGCATTTTGAACAAAGAGCAAATATTAAATTTTGTTTTAAACTTGGGAAAACGTTTACTGAAACACTTCAAATGATGAAAAAAGTTTATGGTGATCAGTGCCTATCCCGTAGTAATGTGCATGAGTGGTTTAAGCGATTCCAGGAAGGTCGTGAGGACCTCTGTGACGATCAGAAGTCGGTCGTCTTCAGAAGTCAAAAATAAAGACAATGCTGATTTGTTTTTACGATTCCGAGGGTATTGTACACCGAGAGTTCGTCCCACCTGGCCAAACGATTAATGCTGTGTTTTACCTTGGTGTTACGAAGCGTCTTTTGTCATGCATTCGTCGTGCTCGACCACAATACCGTGAGGCAGGCTCCTGGCGCCTGTTGCACGATAATGCGCCGTGTCAACGGTCGACGCTTGTCACTGATTTTTTGACAAAAAACTCCATATTAACCATTAATCACTCACCCTACTCACCTGATCTGGCACCCTGTGACTTTTACCTATTTGGTAAACTTCATTTGCCCATGAAAGGACACTGGAGCACACAAGAGCATTCCGAAAAATGACCTTAAACACTCATTTGAAATGCTTCGTTGACCGGGCCAAACGATTCGAAGCACAAGGAAACTACTTTGAATAAAAAAATTAAAAATAAAAATTTTTTGTTGTTTTATTGAATAGTCTTGTTTATTATATAAATAATAGTATAAAATGTATACACAGCAACGCGTGTCCGGATCCATTAGTAAATTAATAAAATCCTTATTATTTTGTCTAATATATTAAAACTAATCTGAATTGTATTATATTTAGGTTTTGTACTTTCGGAATACTATATGTATTTGTAGCTTGCAATTATAAAAGTCTGAATGGGTCTAACCAATTATCGTTTACGAATATTGACATGACTACAGATTGTAACTGGTTTGTTCATTCAATTGTAAGTACAATACTTATGCTGCTTGCAATTAAGTATACATAAGTAGATAAAACTCATGATTTTTGGACGATAACAAATAAACGGCGCTTGGAACCTCTTCTCTAATACGGCACTGGTAATTTTTGTGCCTAACGGCTGTGTAGCGGACCTAATAGCAATAATACCTGTACAAAGTTTGTATTCTTTCATATCCATTTATACACATACATACATATGTAAGTATGTACCATTTGAATATAAGCCTCTTCACATATCTACATAGTGTGCTATTATGTAGATGTTTGTGTGCCGATTTATAGAAAGCGGTAGTTTACGGAGGTAGAAATAATTTGGTCTTGAACATTTATTCTCACTTGGACTTTAATTTGCCACTTAAATATCGCTCGAGCATGCACGCGCAAGTGTACAGAGCATAACGAAAACTTTTCACTCCACACCTCACCTCCGGTAATGCGTCCACAACGCCTTTGATGCCTTAAGAAGGCGACAATAATAACACACAGTGTACACAAATGCAGCGTTTTTCTAATAAAATCAAGAAATAACGTTGATTTCGGCTGCACCGAAGCTGTAATACCCTTTCCTTGTACGGCAGCTTTATGCTATAGTTAGTGATCTGATATAGATGGTTTCGACAACTGAGATGCTAAATTTCAGATCGATATCTCTAAAGCTGGGGTAGTCCGCGTATATACAGACAGATAGATAGACGGACATCCTTGAATGGACTCAGCTTTTCATGCTGATCATACAGATATATATGTATGTATATATATATTTTTTTCAGGGTCTTCGACGTTACCTTCGGGGTGTTACAAACTTTGTGTGCAAACTTAATATACCCTGGAAAGAAAATTGTATTATATGAGCACGGCAAAAACGTCTTCACAAGTATCTTTAGCAAATGTTTTAATTTAAGATCAATATGAATATTAAACAAACAAAGATCGATCTTTTATGCTTCTATCGTGACTGATCTGACTAATTTAAAAGATGCTTGTGATGATTAGGTCTAGTTGTTTTCGGTTTTGTCGTGAACGTTTTGTTGAGGCTCAAATTTAATTTACCACAAGACTCAGCTAGCAACAAACAATATAAAACCATCGGTTAAGACAAACTAAAGTTTTTAAATTTGAATTCTTTAACAAATTAAAAATTAGCTCAGTTGTGGTACTGATGTATAAATGGAATAGACTACAAATGCTAGCACGATATTTGTTGTATACTGAAACACTATGCATCGGCGAATCCGATTGTGACCGAAGCAATCTTTCAGATAATAATCGGTGCAGTATTTGTTGTCATTTTGTGGGCAGCAAGCGTGGAAACAGTTGGAAAATCTCATGCCACATTTACTATAACTGCAAATATATAGATATGTACAATGTATGGAGCTGAGCATATGAACGGGTATACACCTGCACAAACACACATGCATCAATTTGCAAGTACGTTCACATATTCATGTTGCGCTCAATACACGCATACATATGTATGTATGTATGTATGTATAAGCGCATATCGTGCAGACGAAAAGCATAACGCCACACATGCATTCCCACACGTCTTACATACGAACATGTGTGTGGGAAGTAAAGAGCGTTAAATTTTAGCCGTTGGTGACAAAAGTCAATAAACGGCACAGAGGAGCACACTAGCGGTTGGCACAAAAATAAATCACTGGAATAATAATGCAGTAACAATGCATTCGGCTAATGAGACAAATAAGTGACTTTGTAGGAGATTGGCAAAAGTTTCCGTTTTTGTATGGAGTGACTCAAATGCCGATCTTCGATGTCTCTACATGCATATATGTATGTATATTTACATATACATATACTCATATGTGTGCTTGCGGTTCGTATTTTCGTGCTTCTGCAGCTTTCATTCGGTTCGCTGAAACAAAAGAGATCGGGGCGCATTTAGGCGACAATTTGACGCCTGTCGGACTTGTTAAAAGAAAGACGCAGTCAATCAAATACTTCCGAAATTTTCTAAGCTCACGAAACGAGTTGATTTTGAGCACGATTGCTTTACAGCAGTTACGATATTACAAACACACACGAGTATGTTTATTTATCTGTGTATGCACTTTATATTAATTTGTATAAATATATAGTATGTAAATATGTATGTCTTTATAAGTATTCGTGTCTTTCTAAGAGATGATCTACTGAATGAAAAAAAATTAAAAATTATTCAAATCTTCCGGCTCTTTGCCGATATTAATTGCGTGATAATAACAATATAAAATGCATATAGACCTAACTTAACTTTTTAATTATGTAACTTGATTAATAGATATTAAAATTTGTTTTAAAGACTCATTATGCTCCCAACTGATCGGAAGTATAATTGACCAGCTTGGTGGATTTGATAACATTCTAAAACGATTTAATTTGAGCTACCCAATTTTAAACTATTCTAATCAAAATACAAAATTGGAATAGAAAGATTTCCCATCACCACTGACTGAAGACTATAATTTCGCAAATATTATGTTCTAATGTGGCCTTGGCACTCACGTCACTGTTGACAGTCATAACTTTGAAGTTGTAGATAATTTCGTCTATCTTGGAACCAGCGTAAACACCACCAACAATGTCAGCCTAGAAATCCAACGCAGGATAACTCTTGCCAACAGGTGCTACTTCGGACTGAGTAGGCAATTGAGAAGCAAAGTCCTCTCTCGACAAACAAAAACCAAACTCTATAAGTCACTCATAATTCCCGTCCTGCTGTATGGTGCAGAGTCCTGGACGATGTCAACAACGGATGAGTCGACGTTGCGAGTTTTCGAGAGAAAAGTTCTGCGAAAGATTTATGGTCCTTTGCGCGTTAGCCACGGCGAATACCGCATTCGATGGAACGATGAGCTGTACGAGATATACGGCTAGTTAGAATAAAAGACGTAGCGAAAAGAAGGCTGGCGCGCTGGCTATAATTCGTTTTTCATTTCCGTCAGTACCTAGAGTCATACAGATTCTAGTACGTACCCTTCCAAAAAATGTTTCTTCTTCTTTACTGGCGTAGACACCGTTTACGCGGTTATAGCCGAGTTAACAACAGAGCGCCAGTTGTTTCGTCTTATCGCAATGTGGCGCCGATTGCAGATTCCAAGTGAAGCCAGGTCCTTCTCCACCTGGTCTTTCCAACAATGTGGAGGTCTTCCCCTTCCTCTGCTTCCACCCGCGAGCATTGCGTCGAACACCTTCAGAGTTGAAGTGTTTTTGTCCATTCGGACGAAAAGAACTAGGCACGTGGCCGCTGTCTTTTAATTCACTGAACTATGTCAATGCCTTCGTATATCTCATACAGCACATTGTTCCATCGAATGCGATATTCATCGTGGCCAACGCGCAAAGGACTATAAATCTTTCGCAAAACCTTTCTCTCGAAAATTCGTGACGGCGAATTATCAGTGTTGTCATCGTCCAAGTCTCTACACCGTGTAGCAGGACGGGAATAATGAGTGACTTATAGAGTTTTGGTTTTTTTTTTGTCGAAATAGGACTTTACTACTCATTGTACCTGCTCGGTTAAGTTCTGCAGCTCGACCGCACAATAGGGAGTCGCTTTTCCTGAAACCTCGTTTGGTATCGAAGGGCCCGGAAAGGTGCTTCCCTATCCTGACGTAGCTTTTGGTATTGCTCAACGTCAGTTTACAGAGCCGTATTAGTTTTACGGGGATACCAAATTCAGACATCGCAGCAGAAAGACAGCTCCTTTTTGTGCTGCCAAAAGATTTGGTGTACTATGGTGAATATCTGATCGGTTGTTGATTTATCAAGTCTAAAGAGTCACTGAAAAAGTCCAATCAATTTGTTGACG
This sequence comes from Bactrocera neohumeralis, assembly GCF_024586455.1. Taxonomy (NCBI): domain Eukaryota; kingdom Metazoa; phylum Arthropoda; class Insecta; order Diptera; family Tephritidae; genus Bactrocera; species Bactrocera neohumeralis. The sequence goes on along the minus strand of NC_065922.1, from coordinate 38,656,862 downwards.
GTGGGCTTTAATCTTTCATACAATACGCTCGATAGAACCTTTGTGGATTGGGCAGAGCACAGTTAAATTCCAATCGCTGGGCATGCCAGCTTGTCAAGCTCACGCATTTTGGCCTCTCTATTTTTTCTCTGCAAATGCGTATCGCTTCCCTCTTCAACTCTCAGTATCTATCCCATTCTACACGTGTTGTGGTCGATCTTAACGTAGCGAGGTGGGCAGTCAGTTTTCTCTCCGCTACAACTTGGCAGTCCTCGTCGTACCAGCTGTTCTTTTGCATTTTCCGAAAACCAATGATTTCGGTTGCAGCTCCTGTACGTAAAGAGCTTGAAATGCCGTCCCACAATTCCCTTATACCGAATTGTTGACGAGTGCTTTCAGAGAGTAGTAGTACAAGACGAGTAGAAAATCGTTCGGCTGTCTGTTGTGATTGTAGCTTGTCTGGAACGCACGTCTGGAACTCTGGAGACGTGTCTTCGGTCTATCACAACATGATTGATCTGGTTATTGGCTGTTCGATCCTGAGTACTACAGATAACCATATTTCGGGTCGCGGCGATGTCGATCAGCCTCAACCCATTTGGGGATGTTTCCTCGTGGAGGCTTAATTTACCGACTGTTTTGCCAAAAATACCTTCTTTCCCACCCCGGCGTTAAAGTCGACAAGCCCGATTTTGACATCTTGGCTAGGGCAGCTCTCATAGGTGCGCTCCAAGTGCTCATAGAAGCATATTTGATCACATCGTGCTCTCATCAATCCTCTTTGATATCAGTCTTCATTTTTACGAGAACATCAACATTCTGGGCAGCGGCCCCTTCCCAATTAAGGGACCGGACATTCCGGGTGCATTGCTTTAAATCATAGTCCTTATAAAGTTTGCTGTGGTCGTCATCAAAAGGGTGGTTTTTTGTTCCGAGACTTTTTATTACTTTTCATTTTATAACTTAATTTAGTGCAGATGGACGGACAGACAGACAGTCAACCGGATTTCAACTTTTCTCGTCACCCTGATCATTTATATCCCATAGTTCTAGGTGATACGTACAACCGTTAGGTGAACAAAACTATAGTACTCTGTAGCAACTGGTTGCAAGAGTACAAAAATGTTGCGAAAGAGTCCAACATTCTTTTTCCGACGAAATGGAAGTTATATGGTCTCCTGGACAAGTTTTCTCCGGATGGTTTCTATTTTAGGCACAGAGGTGCACCATTATTGAAATTCATGCTTCCTCAATTTCATTAAGATAACACACATATTTGCTATATGTGCGGTATAAAGTCAGCCGGAAATTTGATCATCTTTCTATTATGTATATAGAAGATAAGGGCTAATTGATCGAATTCAACTCATTTTTGACATACTGGCTTAATATTATCAGAAAAGGATTCCTTCCGAATTTCTACATATAATAAATCTCCCAGATTGACCGATATTTTCTAAAAAAAGTTCGTAATACGAACTGGGGCTTACATGTTTGGTATCTAGGTTTAGGGGCTGGAACAGTTTTGGCCTGATTTGGACAATTTTGGTCATAAGACGGCACATCTCAGAGATACTATTCGTGCAAAGTTTTATATCGATGCATTCATTGGATTGCTTTGTATACTGATAAAAGGCATAATAAGATGGAATTCAAAATTGTGCTATTGCAGTGCGACTTCGCCATATTTGCACTGCAATGTAAGAGTGTCATGACAATGCTACCTACCGAATATGGTTGAAAACGGAAATGCAGGTCCCGAGATAAGGGGTTTCGTCAAAATGTGGGCGGTGCAACGCCTACCGTCCAAATTTGACACCGGCTCTGATAAAGCTTTCTTGTACCATCCCGAATGTAATATTGAATGTCTCTATCATTTAGTTATTACATACATATGTATATCGAACTTTCAGTAGTTTTTAACAAATCCGTTATATGGGTAGACGGGGTTATCATCCATTTTCAGCTATTTTCACACTTTTTAAAGATTTTCTTAAAGTGATTCATTCTGCCAAATTTGCATTCCCAATCTTAATTTAAGGCTCAGCTATGGGTCTTTATATGCATTCGCTTAAACGCATATTCTAGGCGATACAGGCAAAGGAGACCCAAGTTAGAAGTAAATAATTAATATAATGAATATAACTTTTCTTCAAATCAGACATAGGAACATTCTATTTGGGACTAGTTAGATATGAATTTATATATATACATAAAGGATGGCAAGACAAGTTGAAATCTTGTCCACACGACAGACCAAATGATGAATTGAGTAAAAATTGAGATATCTCTAATTAAACTTATTACAGCAAACATCCCTATTATGCGCTGTGATAATGAGAAGCGGATGAAAACCATACCATATAGAAAACTTTTATCTGGTTCTTTCACTTTACAATACAAATACCATACAACAAATAAAACATCACATCTTCGCAGTTATCAGAATAAAAGTTTTCACAGATAGTGGCCTCAAACCATTTCATCTTACGCTCCAAAATTGCCGAAAGTGGACTATAACTTTTCAAGAACCACGACACCACATATATTGCCCCCAGTGCAGATGACTAACTTTTAACCGATCATATCCGTGTGGTCTAGTATATAAATTGGGGAAACAATTTTATAGTGACAGCAGGCCCATGTGCCAAACATGGGTAAAATCGGGTCAATACCTTTCTTAGCCCCCATATACACACCTGATGTAAATATTATAGTTTCGAAAATGATCTCCATGCTCTGCCACGCATATGCGATACATAATTAGAAAGTTATTCATTGCGGTCTGAAGGGTTGAAATCTGGACTGCCGTTTTAATGAACTGCTTCAATTTAGTCAGATGTCTTGGTTTTGTGTTGTACACCTCTTGCTTGGCATGACCCCATAAAATAGACTGTTGCAGGCAGGTCAGTTGATCTTGGGGCCAGCAGTGGGTTTTCTTGATACTACTTTGTTCTAAAATTTTCGTTGGAGCTCCACTATAATATGTACATATGTGTATTCCCCTTTCTTCAAAATAGTATGGGCCGACAATACACACTGATGCAACTGCGCACCCCACGGAAACTCGTTCTGGATGAAGTTCCGCCTCGAGGATTATTTCTGGATTTGATTCACTCTCTGTATGGCAATTTTGTTTGCTTATATTTCCGTTTAGATCAAAATGGATCTCATCAGACATAAACAGGCAATTTATCAAGTTATTGTCTTCTTTAACTATTTCGATAATTTTTTGAGAAAATTCCAGGCGAATCAAGAGGGTTTAATCGGACTTTAACTTTGTATGGAAACTGGTTTAAGTCATCATGAATTATATGTTGTAATGACCGTCTGCTAATTTCAAGTTGCGTCGATGCGTTGCGAGTCGAAACTCTTAGATTTACCTGAATTGACGATACAACAGCAGCGATTGTTTCTTGAACACGAAAATACGGATCTCGATGGTACGGTCTTCTTGCGATACTTCCATATTAGGCAAATTTGTTTACCAACCTCATAATGGTCCATCTACTCAGGGGAGTGCCACCAAAATCTCATCTGATTTCCCTTTGGACGGAAATGACGAACTGCAAAGCATGGTACCGCTGCACTAACGAAACCCTCTTTTCGGAATTCCAATATTCATTTAAAAAAAATTTTAAATTAGTTGAAATCTGCATGTCTGTCTGTCTGTCCGTCCTTCTGTCTGTACAAACTGTAACTAGAGTTGAAATAGAGATTTTTTTTATTAAGATTGGCACATTGAGTATATTGCAGAAGGCTTGGACAGATTGCATAACTATTGGCACTAAACAAAAGTAAGCTTGATAGAACTTTAGCTTTATGTCCACTAGAATAAGGATAATAGATATAGGTAATATAACCTCAGCTTCAGGCCTGGAAAATCAACGATAGACCTTATTTTTACCATGCGCCAAATCTTGGAAAAGAGCCGCGAAAAGAGAACCGACACGCATCACCTCTTCGTCGATTTTAAAGCAGCTTTTGACAGCAAGAAAAATAGCTGCCTTATTTCCCCTATGTATGTCTGAATTTGGTATCCTCGTAAAACTAATAAGGCTGTGTACACTGACGTTGAGCAATACCAAAAGCTCCGTCAGGAACGGGAAGGACCTCTACGAGCCGTTCGTTACTAAACGAGGTTTCTACTGCTGGTTAAAATAATTCGAGCTGCAGGGCTGAATAGAGAAGTATGTGCAACTGCTGACTTATGTTGATGTCAACGATATCATTGGCCATAACCAAAGAAGTGAGGCAAATGGGTCTGGTAGTGAACGACAAGACGGAATATCTCCTAACATCAAACAAACAGAACTCGCATGCGTGGATTGCTACCACGTCACTGATAATTTCAGCTATCTCGGAACCAGCATTAACACCAACAACAACGTCACCCTGGAAATCTAACGCAGCATAACTCTTACCAAAATGTGCTACTTCGGACTGAGTAACAAAGCACTATATTGGAAACAAAGACCAAATTCTACAAGTCACTTGTTTACTTTGAAGGCGACAATGATAAATATTGATAAATAATTCAATATTTAGCGTTTTATTTACAATTTCCGGGTGCTTTTTTGTCACAATTGATTATTTTGACCTCTTGAATTACTATGAGCTATTGAGAGACGGCTTTTACTTACAAAACTCGAGTGCTGTTGTGCTCTAGAGCATACTGTCATCCTGAAGGTTTATTGTGATTTCAATTTGGAATCACTTTCTATTCTATAATAATTGCCGCGAATTAGTTTTCCTTATTAGCATTGTCTTCTCTGGAGCCTAATACTGCAAATGCATCTTCATTGTTTACATTTGATATTTAAGTAATAATTATAATGCGTGAAATAAGTTTAACCTCTGACCGATTATGGTTATTCAGAGCGCAACATTCAAAGTACTGCAATTACCACACTGGTGAAATGTAACGATTCTTCAACAACTATAGATTACTTTACTCGTGAAGTATACTTGTATATGTACGTTTCCATATTTAAAAAAAATGGAACACATAAGCAAACCAGTAGGAAATAAAGATGAACTCCAAGAGAAAAATCGCGTGATCAAATTCAGAAATAACTGTTCTTATTTGTTATTAATCAAATTTGATTGTTAATTACAAAGCAATGGCATAAATTCAATTAGCTTAACCAAATCTAATGCAGAGCCAGCTAACCACTCTGAAGATCACTTAGCAAGGTAAACAACAGCAAATAAAGTCTATAGTGAGATTCTTCGGTTTTTGGTAGATATTTTTAAAATTATTAACTTTTAAAGTTTTCCTGCGGGGTATTTATTTTACCATCTACTTCTTTGGTTTAACGAGTTGTTGATCATAGTGGTAAGTGCGGTCGAAGTGACACTATACTTCAACAATGTGGCGGTTTGTCCACTGCAATCGCAGTGAAAACATTGTACATAATGTACTTGCGGGCAATATTCAGCAGTCGCTATGGTCGGTGGCTTCAGATAATGATAATGTTTTCAGGTAACACACGACCGTACCACCTTCAACAGAGTATCAAACATATATACATATGCAAAGGTACGCTTTAAGGTGTTGTAAGCTTATGTGATCACTTCAAAATATTTATGTCTACTTACATATTACATGTGCTGTTAAACGTTCAATGCTTATGCGAACTACTGCAATTTTTAATATTTCATCAATAATTCTAATTAGAGAAATTCGAAGGATAGGCTGAATTTGTTTTGTATACATATGTATGTATGCATGAATAATTAAACTTGGATGGAATGTCAGAGAAGGCCTCCTTTAGTTTTTCTTCAAAATCCTTTTAAATTAGAAGACTTTTTAAACCAAATAAAAGGAATGGACTGAATGTTTCGCCTCACGTTCTTTCCCGCACACAGAAATCTTTCTTGCAAACGCCTCGCAAGAATACCTAAAGATCATTCTTTGCCTTGCACAGTGGAACTATTAACTATTGAAATTGAGCGTGTAGGTAAATGAAAGGGTTTTGAACTCGGTGGGTAACGACAATCTGGATCTGATTAAACACAGTTTCACAGCTGTATCCATTGCCGGATGGTTGTTCGGTGGAAGTCGTACAAAGCTCCCGATAAAACATACAACATTCATTATTCGACGAGATCGTGAATGAATAACAATCAAATTTATCTTAATAACATATATTGATGTTAATGTACTTACTTAGTTTTTTTGCTATATATCTTACTTCGCGTCCGCTAAAATAATATTAAATACATCCTTATTTGAGAAATATGTGTTATAAACTCAACATGTGCCTTTCATGGAAGTGCGGAAGTTCTCTGATCGCCATTCGCTTGGAAGTGACCTGAAACGATTATTTTGCATCTCACAACTTTCGGCCCTTGACCAAGTATCCTTAGGGTAGCCAGAAAACATCCGTTTGAAGGCGAGCTAAAGTGAGAAGGGGAAACATCCCCTCCACAGGGTTGTGCACTGGGTTTGGGACCCGGCTGGTAAAAAACACTACCAATGAAAAAACACAATCAGACTCGGATGAGATACCATTTTGATGACGACCATGGCAAATGAACTAATGATTACGATTTGAGGTCATGCACCTGGAATGCCCAGTCCCTGAATTGGGAAGGCGCCTCTGCCCAACTGGTTGATGTCCTCGTTAGACTAATGGCTGACATCACCGCCGTCAAAGAAATGCAATGGATGGGACAAGGACTGAGGCGAGTAGGTCCTTGTGGCATTTACTACAGTGGCCAACTAAAGGTGCGCAAGTTTGGTGTGGGATTCGTAGTGGGAAAGAAACTCCGTCCGACGTCGAGGAGCTGCAATCACAACAGACAGTCGAACGATATTTGAGTCGACTTGCACTCCTGCACTCTAAGAGCACTCGTCGTATAAGGGAACTGTGGGACGGCATTTCAAGCTCCTTACGTACAGCTGTAACCGAAACCATTGCTTTTCGGAAAATGCAAAAGAACAACTGGTACGATGAGGAGTACCGTGTCGCAGTGGAGAGAAAACAGACTGGCTACCTCGCTAAGTTACGATCGACCGCAACACGTGCGGGATGGGATAGATACCGAGAGTTGAAGAGGGAATCGAGACGCATTTGCAGACAGAGAGAGAGGCTGAAGAGCTTGACAAGCTGGCAAACAGGAGTAATTCTCGAAAATTCTTTGAAAAGATGCGGTGACTAATAGAAGGTTTCGAGATCGGAGCATACTCTAGTAGAACCCACAGAGCTGATCTAGTGATTGAGGCCCAGAGTAAGCTAAAATTATGGAGGGAACACTTCTCCAGCCTGCTGAATGGCAGTGAAAGTATAACGGCAGGAGAAGGCGAACCCGATTCCCCAATCGATGACGATGGCGTTGACGTTCCATTGCCCGACCATGAAAAAGTTCGAATGGCAATTACCCATCTGAAAAACAAAAATCGGCCGCGTATTGCCGAACGAGCTATTTAAACACGGCGGCGAAGAACTGATAAGGAGTATGCATCAACTTCTTAGTAAAATATGGTCGAGATAAGCCTCCTCAACATTGTTTATAAGGTTCTATCGAGCGTATTGTGTGAAAGATTGATTGAACTGATTGGACCTTATCAGTGTGGCTTTAGACCTGGAAAATCAACAACCGACCAGATATTCACCATGCGCCAAATCTTGGAAAAGACCAGCGAAAAGAGAACCGACACGCACCACCTCTTCGTCGATTTCAAAGCAGCTTTCGACGAACAAAAACAAAACTTATAAGTCACTCATTATTCCCGTCCTACTATATGGTGTAGAGGCATGTAAGATGACAATATCTGATGAGTCGACGTTACCAGTTTTCGAGAGAAAGATTCTGCGAAAGATTAATGATCCTTTGCGCGTTGGCCACGGTGAATGTCGCATTCGATGGAACAATGAGCTGTATGAGATATACGTTGACATTGACATAGGTTAGCGAACTCGAAGACAGCGGCTACGCTGGCTAGGTCATGTCGTCCGATTGGACAAAAACACTCCAGCTCTGAAAGTATTCGACGCAGTAACCGTCGGGGGAAGAAGAAGAAGAGAAAGACCTCCACTCCTTTGGAAAGACCAGGCGGAGAAGGACCTGGCTTTGCTTGGAATCTCCAATTGGTGCCAACTTGCGAAAAGAAGAAACGACTGGCGCGCTGTTGTCAACTCGGCTATAACCGCGTAAGCGGTTTCTACGCCAGTAAAGAAGAAGAAGATGTGGAAAACATCAAACAAAGGATCGAGATTCCTTATATTTGGATATAAGGCTTAGACCAAACATATTCACATTTAGTGGTAAACAACATAATTTTCAAGGAAACTTGTCCATTTAATTTCATTAAATACCACCAATGTGAGGTCCCCATGGGTGAAATTCCCCATTACGGACAGTCCTCATAAACACAACTCCCATAGCTGAACACATTTTAAGAATCCAAAGCATTTATTAATAATTTCATACAAAACTAATTCCTATAACCGGACATCAGTACGTTCCAATAACCGGACACAGACACAATCCTGGCAATATGCCGTTCAAAATATCTCCGATAAAACGACAAGATTTCATGAAATATATACATATGTAGAATTTATGGTTTCCGCTTAATTGCCTCAATTCTTGTTAATTGCTTGCGTTTTGGGGCAGTTATTTTTAAGAAAAATACGTTAAATAATAATGGCAGTCAAATTGACTTGGACTGGCGCCGTCTGGTTCGCGCTGTCTTAACGGAAACTATTGGGAATTAGTCACTCATTTACTTCTGTCTGACATTGGCTCGCATATTATCCGAAAACCTATAAAGTGCCGCAAATTAAAAATTAAAACCGTGTGGTACTATGCAAAACTACTAAAAGCACAATAAATCAATAACTTAGGTAATACGCCATTGACATTAAATTACATCACCGAAATTGTGTGAAAATTGCCTAGATTCAACAAAAAATATTCAAGGCCCTAGGTAATGAATATGAGTATCTATGGCTGACTTTTTATATACAATTGAAATTCAGAGAGAATCCTTTCCTGACAATATTAACTCTGTCTATCAAAAATGGGTTGAATTTGGTCAATACTTATATAATACTCACAATATAATTTAAACGAGAATATGATATCTGTATGTCAAAAATAGTCAATATTTGCCTTAGCTACCATATACCTAATACAAAAAATTACAAATTTTCGGCCAATATGTGAATTATCTTAATTAAATGGGTTGAAAACCTGCCCTAACTCCCAAGAATATAGAAAAGCGATATGTAATATATCGATGAAATATTCCATGAAAGAACTTGATTTTGTTCGTTCAGTTTATATGGCAGCTATATGCTATAGTGCTCCAATTTCAACATTTCTTTGGAGAGTTTACCATTGCCAATTTTGTGAAGATACCTTACCATATAAAAAATGTTTCTATACAAGGATATGCATTTGATCATTCAGTTTGCACGACAGTTATTTGCTCCGATATCGGCAGCTCCGACAAGTGAGCAGCTTCCTGGGGAGATAAGGACAGAATCAAAGTGAAAGACTAGTTCCCGTATACATATACAGGAAGACAGACGGAAATTGCTAAATCGACTCAGCTCGTCAAGCTGCTCATTCATTATATCTCAGATGTTTCCTTCAGTGTGTTGCAAACTTACATAGTTTAAACTTAACATACTATGTTTAGGGACAAAGTCAACTTGATATAGATAACTCTATATCTATCTCGATAAGGGTTACGTGTTACAAGAAAAAACTCCTCTGTGGCAACGTGGCAAAAGTTTAACTTTTAAGGTTTGGTTAGAAGAAGTCGATATTTGAAACACCCTTAAATTTTGCTCTGAAATCAAAGTCATATATATAAATACATGCTTTTTTGGTTTTATTGTAATACAAGGTGTACTGAATGTTGATCGCGCAATGGCCTTTTTTCGACAAGTTATCTTTCGCGTTACCATCATATGTACATACATATGTTGATTCATGCAGGAATCAAAGCCATTGAAAAACCTTGAGGTGTAACCAGAAAAGGATCGGAATCCAAGCAATATAAATATGTACTTAATAATACATTTATATAATATATATATATAATAATATTATATATATAATAAGGTTTGTTCACACATCTGACCGACATATGGGGCTTAGTTCTAATTTTTCCATTTTAGGTACCAAGATAACTCAGTCTCCCGTCACCCGGAAGATCGAAAATATTTTGATTAGCATATATATGTATATGAGGGTTGAATTATAGTAAAAACATACACATTTTCTATATGGGGCCTAGTTCTATATTTTATCCATTTTAGGTACCAAGATTAACTAGAGCGAGTCTCGAGATATGTGATTTCTCCTGGTTTTAACACCGGAAGATCGAAAATATTTTGATTAGGTATGCATATGTGGGTTAAGGGAATTATATATAAAATTGATCCAATTCAACCCATTTTTGACACACAGACATACTATTATTAGGAGAGAATTTTCTCTGAATGTAAATTATGTAGTGGGGTCCAAATATTTCGGTACCTAGAGACTTAAACAGTTTTTTTGGATTTGGATAATTTACCTTATGACCGGTGGCATACTCTAAAGACATTATTCGTGCAAAGTTGTATTCCGTTATATTTATTGCTTCTTGATTTGTACACTGGAAAGTGAAAGAATCAGAAGGAATTTGAAATTGTGTTAAAAGGGAAGCTGGCGTGGTTGACCCATTTTCGCACTGTTTCATATGAGAAAAATGTCATGTACCAAATTTCAGAACAAAAACAAAAAACTCACTTAAATTAAACGGAAAAAGTATCGGTAGACATCAGAACAGGGTATTCCCCTTGTAATATGGTGACAAATACATTCACTTAAGCGCTTATATTGTAGTGTATAATTGATCTCGCTTTTGACCAGTGAACTGTTACTTTCAAATTATTATATTTTTTTTAGGTAGCAGCAGATTGCTGCTCTGGAGTGCGTCCTCATTTAGAGAAGTGACCATTCACTTCATTCACTCAGATAGCAGAGTGGCGATACTAGCCTTGAACTCATTCACAGTGCGTTCAGTCTTGGTCGAATAGTGTCTAACGTCGCTATCTCTAGCAGGGAGTGTATTTGTGATTAGACTGGTATGGGTGCCGTGTCACAGTGGAATCGCAGGTAATTGCAAAGCTAATGAGCTAGCAAGGAAAGGCACCCTAGAATCATTATCGGTAAAATGGGAACGGGTCGATGCTTCCGCATCCTGTCGTGATCTACTACTGGATAGCTGTGCCTCGCGCATGCTTGGCCAACGCTGGGCCAGCATCGGTATTTGCGCAGTCGCAAAAGCCTTTTGGCCCAAGATTGATCGCAGGAGGTCTAGCGATCTCTTTGCCCTTAGTAAGGCTAGCCTCTCACTAGTAGTGGGGCTTTTAACAGGCCATTGCCCTATTGGCATACATGCTGTAAGATTGGGAATCTTACCGGACGCCGTCTGCAGAAGTTGTTTGGAAGAAGATGCGGTAGAAACAAGCTAGCACTTCCTTCTTGACTGTCCCGCGTTTGTGAGGTCAAGACTTGGACACTTGGGGGCGCTTAAACTCGTCTCTTCAACCTGATCATTTATATAAGTATTAACCCCATATCTAATTCGATTACATTTAGTTGATGCAAACAACCGTTAGGTGAACAAAAATGTTATACTCTGTAGCAACATGTTGCAAGAGAGAGTATATTATGCGACTTCCGACTGTGAACTTTTATATATTTTTCTGGAAGTATGAATTCATGTGTGAATGGACACGCTATACATATTTAAACATAAACCCATAAACCATATAAACATATACATACATATCTATTCTATCATATGTTTGTATGTACATGGTTACACGAATATGTGTTCGCTGGAAAATGGGATGGTACGAAATAGGATTGGCCTTTAAGGCCCAGTGTGTGGTGATTGTTTGAAATAATAGCAGTATCTTGTCAGCAAAGCAAACACCTACGTGCTGTCACTACAGCAACAAGCATCACCGGAGCCCCGTCTATATCACACGCGCTAATCAACAGCTTAGCCTACTTGATATTCACTGATATTGTTGCATTAAATACCCTGCAGTCATATCAACTAATTTCAAACTACTATGCAACTAGTCAACCAGCTGTCTTCTTACGAGTATATGTAAAAACTGGTATTTTTTAATGTCATCAAATGTGTGAATTGTCAAATTTCGATAAGACACCCAACCAGTTTATACCACTTCAAAAAAGAGGGGAATACAGTTTAGTTGGATTGTAGAGCAAAATCAGAGATCCCATTTGGGGAACTTGTTAGCTTTATGGTTGGCTAAAGTTTGATATGTCCAGTTGGATTCAGACAGAAGTTTTAGTTGATTGTCTGGTGCTTCACTACTGGGTATCAGTATATATGTGTGTATACCCATAAAGAAATATACAGTTGTCAATTGAGCGAAACACGAACTTCCTCAATGTGGGAAATATTGATTTAATATGTTTTCTTTGATTGAAAAAATTACAATATTATATTGCATTTGTAATATATATTTTTGATTCCTTATATTATTTATTTGCATTTGTGATTTCAAAAGTGTACGTATATATTATATGTATAACACCAGTTTGGCAGTTAGATCAGTATCCGTGTCTTAGTCTTACGTATATATGTACATATGTTATGTACATATATAGAAATGTAACATTCTTAAGTTTACATTAATACTCATACATACATATGTATTTATGTACGTGCATCCATGATAATTGTGTACACTTCAATCGCAATTGTTGCCTCAAATTAGACGCACCCTGAATAATTTTTGAGTAATGTTGGACGCTATGAGGTGTGTCACATTTCGAAACTTATCTTCGATGCAAAATTGTCGATCGCTTGGCATCGCCAACGGTATTCCACCTTTCTTCCGGTGTGTATGGTATTATGCCCACAGAAAAAGATAATTGCTCGTCCATATTGTTTTCATACTCTCACAACATGTTGCAACAGAGAGCATAACAGTTTTGCTCTCCAAACAGTTGCTTTGTAATAACTGAAAATTATCGAGATAGATTTGATCAAGAAAACGAGTTGAATTCTGAATGACTGTCTGCCCGTTCAAGCGATTACTTGACCAAAAATTTAGATATCTTGATAAAACTTGTAACATATTGTGTGATTCACAAGTAGTGTCGTTAAATTATAGACAATTTTCTTACATTTTTAGGAATAGTTTTTCTTTGGTGACCTATCGAAGATGGAAGATCGAAAACAGCATTTTCGGCATATTTTATTGTTTTACTATCAAAAGGGTAAGAATGCAGTTCAAGCAAGTCAAAAATGATGTGGTGTATACAAGGTCTGTCGCAAAAGAAACAGGACTGTTAAAAAAAACAACAAAAAATTTATATTTTTCAAAAGTTATATATTTTTATTCAAAGTAGTTTCCTTGTGCTTCGATACAGCGTTTAGCCCGGTCAATTAGCATTTCAAATGAGTGTTTAAGGTCATTTTTCGGAATGCTCTTGAGAATATCGGTCGTCGCCTTTTGGATAGCTGAAATGTCTGAAACCAGTGTCCTTTCATGGGCAAATGAAGTTTTCCAAATAGCTAAAAATCACTGGGTGCCAGATCAGGTGAGTTAGGGTGAGTGATTAATGGTTAATATGGAGTTTTTTTTGTCAAAAAATCAGTGACAAGCGTCGACCGATGACACGGCGTATTATCGTGCAACAGGCGCCAGGACCCTGCCTCACGGTATTGTGGTCGAGCACGACGAATGCGTGACAAAAGACGCTTCATAACACCAAGGTAAAACACAGCATTAATCGTTTGGCCAGGTGGGACGAACTCTCGGTGTACAATGCCCTCGGAATCGTAAAAACAAATCAGCATTGTCTTTATTTTTGACTTCTGAAGACGACCGACTTCTGATCGTCACAGAGGTCCTCACGACCTTCTTGGAATCGCTTAAACCACTCATGCACATTACTACGGAATAGGCACTGATCACCATAAACTTTTTTCATCATTTGAAATGTTTCAGTAAACGTTTTCCCAAGTTTAAAACAAAATTTAATATTTGCTCTTTGTTCAAAATGCATTTTACGACCGATGACCAAAAGCTGCTGTCACTTTTTGATCGATAACATCGATTGTAGTTATCCAATTGTCTTAAAATTTTTACGAAATATCAACAAGAGATCAAACTTTTTATTTCATATACCCACCAATAGGTGGCGCCACCAGAAACAGTTATATTTAAAAAGTTCTGTTTCTTTTGCGACGGATCTTGTATGTAGAAGATGTGTTGAGCGAACGCCAATGCCAAAATCGATTTGCAAAATTTACTGGACAAATTGAGTGATGCACTCAAACAGGGAGGCCAGAATTGATCAATAGAAGAGGTGTAGTGTTCTACTATTATAGGATAATACTCATACAAGTTTTATGTGGATGTGGACTTTTACTTGTTCCGGTTTATGCAAAATTTTTGGGTAGGTCAAAAACCACTTGGATCAGTTTTTTGTCTGCAGTGATCAAACATTTTATGAGCATGGAATTAATCTCTTGCCCGAAAGATGCCATAAGGTATTGAATCTCAATAGAGAATATTTAAATTGCACTAAAAAAACTAAATTACTTAGTGAGCAACGCAATGATATGATTTTGCGTACTCAAAGCAGATTTACTTGCCGCTGCCGCATCTACAAATCTCGTTATTCGAAAATCTATAACTAAGCCACTAATTAAGACACTGAACTGTAGGAGAACTGCAATTTGGTACAGGACATCGAAGTATGAATATCATTCTGGCAATGATAAGCATGCCCACACCCACATAATGGTTATGTTGAAAATTTTCAAGAGTGCCATAACTCACTAAGAAAGTTCCTGAGAATAAATTTCAAGCTACCAAAAGATTACATAGGCGTCATTGTGAAAATTGGACAAATATCAACCACTTTTGAATGAAATTTAATATCGCAAAAATTACTTCAAATTTGTTGTATAACATTTATCTCGACATTTTAATGTTTTATTGTGAAAACAGGCGAAATTAGACACAACCGAAGCCGTGGTTTCCTATACCTGTTGTCCTTTTCATAACAATAATGAATTCCTTTACTTTACAGCATATATTTCAAGCAACAATGAATAGAAAAATATAATTTTGCAAAAATAGAGCGGTTAAGGTCGAAATCTGACTATACACTTTCAAGACAACAAACATCGTATAGGGGGACCTCAGTACCTATATTTGACTTCATATCGAAAGTGTCGAACAACTTTTGACTCAGACCTTTGTTTCAGATATCCTGGCCCTCAGTAACCAAATATGACATTTTTCTCTGGAATTTTTTCAATCATTGAATGTTAAAGGCGTATATTTTAGCTTTTTATAGACTTTTTTGATGGTCGGCGTCTACTAAGTCCATTCAATTTAAAATGCCTTCGTACAGTCCGACTCTTTAAAATTAAACAAGCCTTGAGTTTAGGTATATTTTCGAGGAGGCTTAATTTTTAAAATTTAATTTAAAAAAATTTAAATTCAATATGTATGTAAGAACAAACAAGGTCAAGCTTCCCTCAAATTTATCCATTTTAGGCACAAAGATAAACTGAAAACGCGCTCTCCCAATTTCATTGAGATAACGCAAATATTGGCTTATATATCCAGTATAAAGCATCCTGGAAGTTCGAAAATCTTCATATTAAGTATATGGGTCTCAGGGAAATATTGGCCAGATTCGAACAATTTTTGACATACATACCTACCATTGTCAGAGAAAGAATTATGCCTGAATTTCAATCATATAGCTCACACATTGAACGATATTTTCAGTCAAAAGTCAACTATAGATGCTGGGGTCCACATATTCGGCACCTAGGGTCTTGAACAGTTTTGGATTTGGACAATTTTTGGTCAAAAGGTGCCATATTTCAAGGGAATAATTACTGCAATATTTTATTCCGTTATATTAATTACTTCTTGATTTTGTGTACTTTAAAGTGAAAGAATCAAATGGAATTTTAAATTGTGTTATATGGGAAGTAGGCGTGGTTGTAGTCCGATTTTGTCTGTTTTCACACTGTAACATAGAATATTCTAAAAATGATACGTACTAAATTTAGTCGAAATCGGTTGGTCGGGCCCCAAGCTATGGGATTTCACCAAAAAGTGGGCGGTGCCACGCCCATTATCCAATTTTCACACCGGCTCTCTTAAAGCCTTCTCATATCATCATGGAGTTAAAATTGAATGTTCCTGGCGTAATTAGTTATGGATTTATTGCGCTTTTAGTAATTTTGAACAGTACCGTTATATGGGGAGTTAGCGGGGTTATCCTCCAATTTCATACATTTTCACACTGTCGGTAGAAGTTCTTATAAGATTTGTACTCAGCAAATTGTAATGGCAAATGTGGTTGTTGTGGCTTTAGTGGTTTAGGCGGTATGTGCATTAAACATATCAGACGGCGTTGCCACGCCCACTTTTCCAAAATTTTTTACCCAGAGATGCCCTTTGCTACTGCGATCACCTGTGCCAAATTACAATTTTATAACTTAATTTAGCGCTTAGTTGTGGCATTTTATATGTTTTCGGATAATGGCGATTTGTGGGCGTGACATTTCTCCCATTACGCCCACCTACGAACTCGAAATTTTTTTGTACCAAGGAACATGCATACCAAGCTGCATCAAGATAACTCAATTTTTACTCAAGTTACAGCTTGCATGGACGGACGAACAGACAGACAGTCACCCGGATTTCAAATTTTCTCGTCATTCTGATCATTTATATATATGTATGTATATGACCCTATATCTATCTCGCTTAGGCTTAGGTGATACGTACAACCGTTAGATAAACACAACTATAATACACTGTAGCAACTGGTTGCAAGAGTATGAAAAAAGTTATATCGCGGCAAAATTAAACTATTTATTCCCTAAACTCTTTTTTTGAAAGATTTTTGTTAAACTACGAGGGCTGCTATATATATTTCTGGCCTAAAAATGAAAATTGGAATATTTATCAACGAAAATGGTTTTATTGTTTTTCAAAAAAAAAAAAAAAAACATACATTTATTTGTTATAATATTTACTAACGATATAAGTACATATGTATAGCAGTTTCCAAGATTTCACACCATCAAAAAATGTAAAACCAACTAGCTCACTGTGTGATAACGAGTTAGCAGCAATGTACGTTAAACTTACATAAGCCGAATGAGAGTGTTCAAATAATTATAAAAATTTATATATCTATGAATAGATACGAGTATATTTCAAAAAGATTTCTAGTGCGACTATTCAGACACAACGAAGGTAATCATTGTGCGAAAAAAGTATTTGTCTCTAATTTAGTAGGGGTAACCTCTTCAGTTGCGAGCACAATGTGCACGTGCCCTCAGGGCGATATGGACACCAGCCTCACGCAATGAAGGAGCGTGAGTTAGCTGGCCGGCTTTGCAGGCATAACATGGGAACTGCAGTCTCTTAATTCAAAGTAACTGCAATAAGCCAAAGCTCCATTCTAGATACCCACTGTCCGCTGCCAGTCACGAGTCAAACGCGCGAGCATTGATTGTTACTTGTATGGTATTTATAGGTTTAATACGAACACAAGTGCATGACGTGATTGGCCGCTAATTTCGTAACAATTTTGGAAGCTGCTATTATCCCCCCAGCTGCTGTTTTGTTCCTGCTTCGAAACTTCCTACTCATACATACCTTCGCCTAGAATTCTGCTCATACTGCCATCATAACGTTGTGTTTTCATAACAATAAACCTAAATATGTTTTTCTTTTACTATTGTATGGCGGTATGTGCAATTTATAGTCGTGTGTGAGCTTATAACCTCGTTTGGAGCAGTTATTTTCGGCTGATTGTTTGTAACTCACCTCACGTATAGTAATTGTCGCAATCAGTTTTGTTAGATCGATTATACACGAGCGCAGTGCCCGTTGATTGTCGTCGCTTAGCGCGATATTCTCGTAGTTCTAGCTGGCGGATGGTTACTAAGAATACTTTCACAAAAGGAAATGCTCCGTTTATTAATGATGACAATCACATATACATATATACGTAGATATAACTATGTATATATGTATGTATATATGTACTAATTTACAAAAAGTCAGCACACTTTTCTGATAAAAATCGATTAAACTTGCACATATGTACACACTTACATATGTATGTATGTATATATTTGTATATTTATGTATTCCCTAGTATAAGAATTACAACACATTGTACGATCCATTTGCCATAGTACCACCCCTTTTGTGTGATTAACACGGATGGTAATCCTTGTGGCATTAAAACAAGCATAATACAATATCATAATACTCCTATATCATGATATCATAATACTTACAGTAATTTGTAATGGTTGATTTTAAAAATTGACCATTTAAATGCTGGCTGGGAAAAACTTCACAGGAAATGGTTTTAATAGTGGCCAGTCTTAGGACATTAGAAAATTTTCATTAACTTTTCGTGAGCTTATTTGAAATAACTAAACATATTTTTCAATATTTTGCAAAATATTCCGATTATAAGTATGTAATAATGGTAAAAAAGTTATCCATAGAAATTATCTGGGGGCCATCTGGGGGCCGCTGGGCATCTATCTAATATATGTACATTAACGATGTTAAGAAAGTATGCTTTTTTGAACAGCATATGGTTATGAAAAGAAATTGCTTAATATTGAGCAATAGATGGCATTCGAAAACTCAATATAATTTCCGTCTTCCGGTTAATTTATGCTTTATGTCGATTATGGACCAGTATATGTAGGTCCATAATCGACAACTCATCGCAATAATGGTTTGTGAGTTTATTTAACTTTTCAATACAATATGGTATATATGGTCAAAGTGAATGATCAAATATAATCAACATATAATTTCTCACTGTCCAATAATACACCATTATCCTGGTTATCATTCAAAATCTGAGATATATTGATCAGTTCAAGTGCCCATGGGACTCTCGTTTGCTCACTCCGGACAATAAGCTTAAACGAGAGAAGACCATTTTACATCGGTATTTGAAGCTGCTTAAGTACAGTAGGAAGATGTACTTTAGCCAGCGAAGACTGTTCTATCAACTGAAAAGATTATGGTCCTAATTTTCTCCACAAATATCTAATACCTGGGGTAAGAAAAAACAATCATAAGGTTCTATTATTCCAAATTATTCAAATTCGATGCCGAATTGCTCTGAAAAAAAGTCCCAAGGAAAAATATATCTCAACATCTCAATACTGTTTTTGTTTTGAATCAATTTGTCATAACAGAATTAAGGAAATTTATTTTATCGCCTTCAAAGTAACATGAATTTGAACCGATGCACATAAAAATGCCAACGCTTCTCCCAATCGTCAAAACATTTTGTTATAGGCACTTTCCCATAGCCTCAACTCTCGCGTCGAATTGGTTTTGATGTCTTCAATTGAGTCGAAGCGTGTTCCCCGAAGTGGATATTTCAGTGTGAAGAAAAGTAAAAGTCACATGGAGCTAAATCAGGTAGGATTCGGTACTTGTTCAATGATATTTATTGAGTGGTTAACTAAAATTTAACACAAATACGTTAAAAAATTTAGTAAACCTCGACAAACACTGCTGGGGTCGACTGACATAAACAGCTGCTGTAAACACACTGGTTGACAGATCGCGCTAATTTTTGGCATCATAATTAAGGACAGTTGTACCAACCTAGGAAAAAAAATTTCCTGTCTTCCATATTAACGGGAGATGAGAGGGGGAAATGAAGAATTCCCGATACTTTCATGACAAAATGTAGCTCGGTGGTAAAATTAAGTGATATCAGTCCTCGATTTACTCAAGTCCCAATATTCTACACATAATTATTATCATTATTCTAAGAAAAATTGGATACAAACAAATTTATTAATTTATCTTACCAATAATGCGACTTAGCGCTTGTATACTTGGAATCGCTAAAGATCTAAGCATCATATCTCTAATATAAAGGTTTCTATTCTAGTGGTTGATTTCTTCCACATATGCCCATTATATTATATATAGCAACAAGAGTTCAGCAGTTTTAAAAACTCACTAATCACTCAATTAATGTTGTAAATTTAATTATTTTTTTATAATAATATGCCCAAAATACCAAATATTGGAAATGAAAATTTAATGAAAATGACGCGTCTTATTTCTAGAAAAAAAATGGCCAGCTGAGTAAGGGTTAATGTTTGGAAATTGGCAGAACCAAATCAAATAGCCGAACAATCACGAAAAAAATGTGCACCCTTTGACATGGTCCATTGCAGCATAACATGGTCTTAGATGTGCCAAGTGTGCTTCAAAACATAGTCCTTTTAGCCAAAAAAAGCAAAGTGGGGTATTCACTGCCTCCGTAGTTTACGTAATACTTGAACAGTCAGTAATAAAGCTACATAATAATATAGTCTGATAATAGCCAATTTATATAAAAAAATTTATTTTGGATAACAATCCAAGACTTTATAGGAATTTACGCGAAAAGTAACACATACACACCGTCCAACTCATAAGCCCTTAATAAAGGAATGAACGATCATATGCATACAAAAGTTTCGGTTAGAATGGTCAATGGACCTTAAGAAACTCATAGAAACTCTAATAGAAATCTCTGATAGCGCTGTTGGGTAATAACTGAAGTTTTCTTTGAGATGTCGAACTTCCAAAAAATGTCGATTTTACTTAAAAAAACCGATTATTTTATATAATTGATCGTGTTAAATTTTTTTCGTGTATTTTTATACTTCGCAACAATGTTGCTAAGAAGTATTAAATTTTTTTCACATAACAAATAAGTCCTAAAACTAAAAAGTCAGATATAGGGTTATATATACCAAATTGATCAGGGCGACGAGTAGAGTCGAAATCCGGATGTCTGTCTGTCCGTCCGTCCGTCCGTCTGTCCGTCCGTCCGTGCAAGCTGTAACTTGAGTAGTAATTTGAGATATCATGATGAAACTTGGTACACGTATTCCTTGGCTCCATAAGAAGGTTAAGTTCGAAGATGGGCAAAAATCGGCCCTCTGCCACGCCCACAAAATGGCGGAAACCGAAAACCTATAAAGTGTCATAACTAAGCCATAAATAAAGATATTAAAGTGAAATTTGACACAAGGGATCGCATTTGGGAGGGGCATATTTGGACGTAATTTTTTTGGAAAAGTGGGCGTGGCCCGCCCCTACTAAGTTTTTTGTACGTATCTCGGAAACTACTATAGCTATGTCAACCAAACTCTACAGAGTCGTTTTCTTCAGGCATTTCCATATACAGTTCAAAAATGGAAGAAATCGGAAAATAACCACGCCCACCTCCCATACAAAGGTTATGTTGAAAATCACTAAAAGTGCGTTAACGGACTAACAAAAAACGTCAGAAACACTAAATTTTACGGAAGAAATTGCAAAAGGAAGCTGCACCCAGGCTTTTTTAAAAATTGAAAATGGGCGTGGCCTCGCCCACTTATGGACCAAAAACCATATCTCAGGAACTACTAGACCGATTTCAATGAAATTCGGTATATAATATTTTCTTAACACCCTGATGACGTGTAGGAAATATGGGTGAAATCGGTTCACAACCACGCCTTCTTCCAATATAACGCTATTTTGAATTCCATCTGTTGCCTTCTCTGTATAATATATAGTACATTAGGAACCAATGATGATAGCGGAATAAAACTTTACAAAAATACGGTATTTGAAAAATATGAAAATGACGTATAATGAAATCTCGATTATCACTTTATCATGCGAGAGTATAAAATGTTCGGTGACACCCGAACTTAGCCCTTCCTTACTTGTTTTCGAAAAGTTCATTCAAAAACAAAAATTTTTTTAAATAAAAAGGTCCCCAAAAGTCAATTTTTACAAACGTTATGGCTATTTGAAAATAAAAAGCCATTTTTTTTGAAAACTTCATAACTTTTTTTGAAGTTGGACAAAAAATTTTGAAAAAATTCTCAAAAATGTTTTTCAAAGGGTAGAAAAGGATGGATAAGTTTCAGCAAAATCTAAAGGGGTCGGGTTCAAAAGTGGTCGATTTGGTATGGAATACCCCACATATTTGAAGAATACACACAGAAAATTGCATATCGTCCCAGTGAATATTTCCAAGTCACACGCAAATTTTAAAAGGCGTTTCAGAGTGCATGGAAGTGCATTCCAAACTTTAAACGCGTTTTTCTCAAAATTATGTTTTCAAAGTCGATGACCAACATTACTCGAAAACGGCTAAAACGATTAGTCTCAAATTTTAACACGAGCTTCTTCTTTCCAAATAAATATTTTTACTTAAACTTAGCCTTAGAATACATTTAAAAGATACCATAATATGTGTACAAATTTTTGAATCAATAAATTAAAAGTTTTCTCATAAAAAATTGTGGCAAAATTCGCTTTTTTGACCGTCTAACTGTATATATATATATAACCACTCAATGACCTTCGAATGTAGAAAAGACGAAGTTATCTGGTTAACATCAATATGTTCTCTGGTTTAGTTCCATGATAGTGACTTAAAAGTGTAAAATCAACAAGATCGATAGAGTCTTATATTGCTTCAGCCTTGACTCAAAACTTTACATGGCCTAGCCCTAAATGCGTGGAGCGCAGATCGTCCAGATTACAAAATGAGGAACGAGACCACATTATCCTCCGAAGTGATATTTTATGTTAAAGTTATATCCCAGCAAACAGCGTATGAATAGAATATGAAAATGTTTAGTTTTTAAGAAGAAATATAGTTACTTTTCATACGAACTTATTTATATCCATAGGTATGCTATTGTATACGCAGCACACTCATAGCTTAGTGGTGGAATACACGCGTTTTTAACTAAACAAAAACGAAAATATTACTCCATGCACTTTTGTGACAATTAACACTCTGCATTTTGTAACTGCCGAGTACCTTACACTCGAATTTGGTTACAATGCTTTGTGATATGCCGCATTATTACGTAGACATATGTACAAAAATATAAGTATGTACTCCTACTTACATTTATTCTTAATAACATAGCTGTACCGAATTCCCCTTTGAAAATAGCCGCACTATTTTTATACTCTCGCAACATGTTGCTACAGAGTATAATATTTTTGTCCATCTAACGGTTGTTTGTAATACTAATCGATATAGACATAGTGTTATGTATGCATAAATTATCAGTATGGTTGAAATGCCAATCTTGGTTAATATTGGGCCATTATTACTACCAGTACTGTGAGTAAGCCTTCGGTTCAAAAGGATCACAACGGAGCACTTCCCAATCCGATGAAATTGGGAAAAGAGTGATTCTCTAGGCGAGCTCGTCGGCTTGACAGTTTCAGCGAGTATATAAGGTAGTCGAAAAAGTTTTTTCGTATTGTGTCATACCGTATATTGTTGGAAAGGTGAGATTTTAAGCTTCATTTAACCAAAAAAATTAGATTCGGGGAAGTTGAAAAAAAGTTACAGCTGTTCCAAAATGAGTGAAAATAATGAAGAAATTCACTATATTTTGAAATTTTTGTATAAAGAAAGGAAGAATGACACGCAAGCCACCAATGAGATTTGTGCAGTTTACGGAGACAATGCTGTAGCAGTTGGTGTAGCACAACAATGGTTCGCTCGTTTCCGTTCTGGAAATTTCGAAAATTCAATTAAGACTGATAAAGTGTTACACTGATGGTCTCTAGCGGAAAAATTACAAAAAGTGGTTGACCAAAATGGTACATATTTTTTTATAAAAAAAAAACAAATAAGTTGAAGCTTGATTAGAAATACGAAAAGACTTTGTCGATATTTAATTACTGATAGTTAGGTCAAACACTACTTGACTAACTGTATGTGTATAGTTAGAAATCTCAAAGCTAGTACAGTATCCCTCGGATAATTGCACCCGATCATACAATTACAAGAATTCCGCTTAATTAAATAACCTACTCAATAAAAAATCATATGTCCACTTTATTATTTAGTATTTAGTTTTTAGTAACGATATTTAAATAATAAGAATTTTAGTTATAAACGGAAATAAGTAAGAAAGGGGTAAGTTCGGGTGCAACTGAACATTTTATACTCTTACAAGGGAACAGTGGCGTAGCTACAACTTCGGGCGCCTGGGGCCAAGGATGTTCTGCCGGCCCCTTTGTCTACCTACCTACAAGTTTCATGAGGTGGTTCGAACAAAAGTAAATTTTTACAAAATATCTTCGATATTAAGTATATAAAATTTAGGAACTAGAAGCCACGCAAATTCTGAAGTTCCAAAATTCTCACAATACGGTTTTTGAGGAAATTGATAGTAAATTTACAAGACATTAAAAGCCATAGAAAGAATCCATTTTCGCCCTATATCTTGTACACTTTTGACACAATTTGCAGGAATTTTTGCCCGAATTGGAGTTTTAAAAAACAGCGAAGATCGTTTTGCCGCCCCCAAGACGTTGCGCCCGGGGTTGAGTAAAATTTGAGTAAAAATTTATATATCTTGATAAAATTATTATTATTAGTACAAAAAACTACGGGTTCATAGATGGGAGTAATCGGCCCACTGCCACGATCACAAATCGTCATTAACCGAAAACTATAAAAGGCCATAACTAGCACTAAATTAAGATATGAAAAGAATCGCAGTAGCAAGTCTCACTGCGGATAAAAAAATGTTCTAAAGTGGGTTTGGGTCCGCCAAACAGCCAAATTTGCTGAGGGGAAATATTATAAGAACTACTATCGACGGTGTGAAAATGGATGAAATCGAAAGATAAACCAACTCAGTCCCCATATAACGGTACTGTTTAAAACTACTTAAAGAGCAATAAATCAACAACTAATTACTCCAGAGACATTTAATTTTACCCCCAAGATGTTATGAGAGGGCTTTATGGGTACCGGTGTGAAAATTGAACGAAAGGTGTTTCGCCGCCCTTTTTTCATTAAATCACATATCTCGGGATCTGACACACCGATTTCAACTAAATTAAGAACGTATCATTCTTCTCATATTGGTATATCACAGTGTGAAAATAAACGAAATCGGCCCACAACCACGCTCACTTTCCATATAACACAATTTTATATTCCACTTGATCTTTCACTTTACAGTAAACAAATCAAGCAGTAATTAATAATAACGGTATGAAATGTTGCACGAATAATACATTCAGAGTGTGCCACCTTATGACCAAAAACTTTCCAAATCCAGCTAAAACTTTTCAAGATAAATAGATAGAATCGGATCGATACTAACCCCAACTCCCATATTTGCCTGAAGGAATTTCTCGAACTTTGATTCTTGCAAGTTGCAAGAGTATAAAATATTCAATTACATCCTTACTTGTTTTATGTGTGCGGCAACTTCAGATCGATCAATCTTGCTCAAAGCATATTCGTCCTCAGCCACGTTTTCATGCGGCGAAGCGTCGAAAAAGAGCGTTAAGAGTTCGTATTCGCCATAGGCATAAGCGAAAAACTGGGGGTCTAGGTCTACATCGCAGTTCTTAAACGTTTCCAGTGCAGTAATCGGTAACTTGTTGTCTTTAGACTTTTGATTTTGCCCCCAATGGCACTGCCAGTGATCAAGTTCACCTTTGAGCTTCAATCTTCGAACGACGTTGTCATTATCCAAAAGCCCTTTGAATCTATCTATCAAACAGTCAATAAGATTTTCCATTTCTTTGGTTTTCAAAGCACATACTTTTTCTGGAAGCAGCAAACTCAGTTGAAATCCATCCAATACTTCTCTAGAAAAGCGTGTCTTCAAATCTTCGCCGATTGTATCTAACAAAGGAATGTACACTGAGACCCTGTAGTATTCTTCGCAAGTTCACACGCAGAAATTTAAATTTCCCCCATTTCCCCTCTGAATTCGCCACTGGTATAAGTGATTAAGTAGTCGAATTCGGTTTCTCTAGACTGGCCTTATATCTTACATATCGGCCATCAAGTGAGTTAACTAAAAAGAACTAAGGATTATTGTAGAAGTTATGGCACTTCTTGGTTGCAATGTGCCCGAAGTTTTTACATAACTTATACTATTGGAAAACTTTGGAAATTTGATAGACGGAAAGTTAGACTGATGGGACTAGAGCGATTCGACACATTGTGGTTTTTTTAGTGTTTACTATTTACTATTGTCATGTGACAAAAAAACCTTATTTTCAACAAGAAAAAACCACTGAAAATTGTTCAATTTGGTCTTATATTCCAATTGGATAGTAACTGTTTATAATAGTAAGTTTCTTTTTTGCAGCAACACATTCTGTTGGAAATTTCTACTAATAACAAGTTTGAGTGCGTTAATACTTATGCAAATGTATGTTTGTATTTCTGCCAATTGACATTTTAAAGGGTAAACTTTCCAGATTCTTTACTCTCTGAATCAAGCGTCCCAATGCTTACCATTATAGGCATATACATACATACATATAAACATTTGAATGCAAATAAATGTGTACGTGATTACTCTTTTATAGACCGCCTTGCAAAACCTAAACAAAAGAGAAAACTGTGAAGAGAAAATGTGAATTTGAAAATGAATATCTCTCGCAAGTTCATCATTCATTTCACCGGAAACGGAAACTCAACTCACAGCTTACACCCACCCCATGAACCAGCCACGCAGCCCTCGGGCAGATATAAAGGGGTAGTTCAATTGATACCTGGTAAGGGGTGCATCGACTATGGGCATTGGCAGAGTGGGTGGAGTGTTGGTCCTGCGGGTTGTTGCAAGCTGTGGTCACTATTTATACATTTGTGTTAGTTGTATAATATACGGAGAGATGCAGAGAAAGAGGTGAGCAAATAGAGAGAGCGCATATAAAAAAGAGAAAAAAAATCGCAATTGTTCTTAAACATAGGTATTTGTGTTATGAGCAAGGTAAACTTAGCTTACTTAGTATTTACATTTGCGTACTTTTTTAGATCGAATGTCTCATTCAGTTCGTTTTGCCCTTTTTATGTACATATGAATTATTGTGTGTATGAAATGAGAAATACAAGCGTCCGAAGTGGCAAATTGTGGCTGGTTGATTTTTGTATTTGCTTTCAAACGCGCTCTCATTTAAACGTTCTCTTGTACTTTCTTTCAATTCTTCCGTCACTCAGTCGGCTTTGAGTAATTTGATAAATCTCATAGGAGTAGGTTAGCTAAACTACTACGCCATGGAACATATCCCTCACATGCTTTCATACTTATGTACATGTGTAAGGAGATTTTGGATGCTGCATGCTCCGAGATACGTGCAAGTTGAAGGAACATAAGCATATACATACATACATACATACATAAATATATCATACACACATGACAACTTTTGCGTACTTAGCAGTATTCATGTACATACATATGTGTATACATACATATATACGTATTTGATTAACAACATTTACGTTTGTATATGTATGTATGTATGTTGTTTGTTGGAAATAAGATATTTAAAATTTCAGATCGTTGTACTTGCTTCTGTATAAATATATATAAGTATGTACGTGCATACCTCGCATATTAAAACTATATACAGATATCGACAATTAATCTAAACATTTATTGATATTTGTTGTACGCACACATGTAAAAAAATATAAAATAACTTAACTTAAATCGAAGCATCAAAATCGTTTTAGCATTGCCAAGTGAGAGAGGTATTCAAATATGGCGGTAAATACATATGTATTTAGAAATTTAAATAATTTTTATGAATGTACATATGTATGTATGTAAACAGAAATATATACTTAAGCAAATACATACCCACAAGTGTAACATAGAGGCCGAAGGATTACACATATGACCACAAAATCTCAATTTTCGTTGAATCGTTAAATGTTATGGTATAAGTATATATGTGCATACATACATACGAGTACATCCACCAATTTAAATGCGTGCAAAAATTAACCCATACATATGTATGTATAAATATCACTCCTATTCATATACAAACATATGTACATATGTACATATGTATGTATATGGTGGTCAGCAAGCACATATTATTATAGAAAGTATACATAGTATATACATATACATACATATGTTTGTATCTAAGGCTAATGTTTCAAAACATATCAAAATAGTTATTTTTTATACATACATACATACATATGTATGTACATATTCACATACATACATACATACATATATATTTATGGATATGTCAATGTATTCTCTTATATATTATATTTGCATGCATTTTCTGACGCATTCATACATAATACTTGATAATATATAATTATGTGTAAATATCTTCAAAGTACATTAACAACTAGCTAACGTATCCATATGTGTACGATTGTTGTTGCTAGTGTCATTGGCAAAGTTGAGGTCAGACCAGCTACGCAAGGTGCGGCAATCGTAAAAGAGTATTGTCAAAGCAATAAGTAAACAAGATACGCTAGAAACGAAATATTGAACGATCATTTATATATTATGTACTCATCTACTATTCACTCATATGTATATAAATATATGTATGTACATACATACATATGTAGACACATATGTAGAGGCCCGTGTGAGTGGATTTAAACGCATATATAACAGCATCAATGGCTACAACTCTGCGGCCTTTTGTTGCCAACAACACCGTTTGCCACATGCATTCGTACAGTACGTATGTACATACCATAAATTTCCATATACATATATAACATGTGTACATATATATGTGCATACATCCGAAGACATACTACCACAAAGCACGCTTGTAGATTTGTTCGAACTCGTACATGTGTTGCTGAGCAGACGACACAAATCGTCCTCCGCTTTCCGTTCTCCGGACGCCGACTGACGAACACTCACGCACACAAATAGTCCATTTACTCACTCTAGTCAAAAGTAACAACGCATCCACAATATATGTAGATTGTGTGGTGGCGCGTCCGAACGTTTATACTCCACACCTCTTCATTTCATTCTTGTTTTTGTTGTTTCGGTGAACAACACATCCCCCCTCATCCGCCCTAATAACGCTAACCATAACGCACCAGTCCGCTCTTTATCTTAACACTACACTCCTTCGCATCTTACTCCAATGTTACCGAAACGAAACACAAGTGTGCTCATGAGAAACCCCTGTTGCTGCCTTTGCTGCTGCCCAAGGTGCTTTTACCAACTCCGTTGTTATAGGCATCGTTGCCGTGGTCGTTGTCGTTGTCGTTGTCGTCGACGCCGTAGTCGTAGTTGTCGTCATCGCCACCGTCACCGTAACCGTCACCATCTCCACCAACACAACACAGTTGTTGACGCCGCCGCGCCACTTTATCACGGTGTTTGTGGTGAGCGCGAGTGAGCAAGCAAGTAAGGCCAGCAGTCAGCCAGCCCTACGTACATACATATCTACATTCATACATATATGCATACAAATGTATGTATTTTTGGCTGTTTGTATGTTATTATTTAACTCGTGAGTGGCGAGTGGCGACTTTCGAGTCAAGTCGATTTCAACCGAGCTGAAAGGTCGGCCGGTTGGCTAGTCAACGATGGAGGAGAAGTGAGCAAAGCTAAAACTAACAAAGAAAGCCAAGCGCGACAGAATGACAGAGCCAGTAGCCGTATGAATGGTAAATGGTAAATGGACGGATGCGACTAATGTGAGTTTATTAGTTAGACGCACACGGACTGTCGCGTTGTGAGGACGTGCTTTCTTGCAAAATAGTTTATGAATAGTGGTGTTTTTTTTATATATTTGTGTACTTTTGCAATAACGTGTATTTCGATGTTACTCTCATATACACATTTATACGTACAAATCAAAAAAGGTTTGTTATCAGTGAATAAGTGTTGCCTCAGTTGTTCCACATACCTACGGCCAATTTCCAATGAGTTATGCATACAAATTGAACTTAACAAACAAGTCAAGTGTCGCATTAAAAATTAAAAACAAAAACGTAAATAAACAAGTTGCGCTGTAAAGCCGCCGCGGGAACTATCCGAGCATTTATCTACCTGTATCGGAAATGTTTATACAGTTATCAGTTATTCCTTTGTCCAGTTGTGAATAAACGCTTCTAATAACTTTAGCGGCGGAAATAAACAAACAGATTAGACACCGCATGTGAAACGGACGCAGAGAGGCGGCATTCGGACAAGTTAGTGGTGCGACAGAGTAGTGATATGAATCCACCCACTAAGAGTAGAAATACACGCATTTGTTTATGTATGTAAGTATGTATGTATAAATACATACATATCTTTGAACTACTGTACACATGGATACGTACAAACATATGAGCACAGAGGCCTTCCTATGTGAGAGTGTGGCGGTAAATAACATGCCACCCCTATCCCGCCGCATCTAACTAACTGAGAGACAGCCTCGTCAATCAGCTGCTTATCCATTCCCGTCGCTAATGCAGTAGAGTTGGCTGCATACCTTCCATCAGTGCTAAAGTCGACTTCACCACCAACGCCACCTCCAGCCGCCAGCATACGGGCGCCGTTACCGCCGCCGTAGTCGACGACACAAACAACGTAACCAATAAACCAAAATCAAATTTTCAAATTGGCATCAAAGTGTAAAAACCGTTAGATAAAATTGAATTATCCCAATGTATGTGGCCACAGTCAGTCGCAGGACATCGGCGCGCAAGGACGCACTCATACTCGCACTTGCACGCAGGAAGTGCAAAAGCGAAAGGCATACGAGTTTGTAGTAGTGTTCTCTCCAACATTAACAACCAGTGACCGGTAACTGTTTTATTTAACTCTCTCGCTCGTTCGCTCCCTTACAAGTGTTCTGGGAAATATTCTAATTGGAATCGAATTGTCGAATTAGAATAGGTGAACGCGTAAAAGTGTGACAAATACAATAAAATTAACAACATACCAAACCCTCAATAAATACATAGAATGAAAGCACACACACATATATAAATTAATGCGCGTTGATACAGAATTACAATAACAAAAAAGTAGCGAAAATTTTAAATAGAAATGGAGTTTCCACAGCTGCAGTAACATTCCGCAAATGCCGACAAACCTATGTATATAAGACAAATTGCATTTGTTATATTTTGTTTAAGAAAAAGTGTATAAGGTTCCTATCGTTAATTAGAAATATTAAAAAAAAAGTATTGTGATTATTTACATACAAGTATACAGTGCATATGTACATAAAGCTGAACAAGTGCATGTTTCCAACGAAAATCAAAATATTAACACTGTGGGTACGTTGAATTCTCAAAATATATTTTTAAAAATATATAAATGAGCTCTTTATTGCGAAAACCTAAAAGCCAAGTGTTGTTGTGTGAAATCCGCGTTTGGATCGGTCCAACAAAGGTCGACGAATGAAATTAACGTGGCACATAGTTAATATTTTAGACTGAATCCTTTTAATATATTTACATATCACATCGTGCGTATGTGGCTTAAACACGCAACGCACCGGATAAACTAAAATATTGTAGCCGCGGTCGGAGTGCCTCTTGATGTGGATAAACTCATCGCCAGGCTTCAATAAACCCTACTAATTTTTAACTCAGGAAAGATGAGAATTAAAATGCCCGCCGTCAGAATTGCTCAAGGTGAGTGAATAACAACTGTGAGACTTGCTCTACTATACTTTTCACGCTTTATCCTGGTGAGATGAGTCTCATAACATTTTTCTAATTAGTTCAACAAAATATCCGTTTAAACGCTCATGGTTTTTGTTATGTAAAGTTGATTGTTGAAAAAGTATATAGGTATTCTTGGATGAATTAATTAATTGAATAAAAATAAAAAGTTTTTCAATTTAAGAGATGTTGCTTCTCACATAAGAGTTCGAACTTGTCAAAAGACTTTTTATTTTTGGTTATTAATTGTTGGAATTTATAAAACAGTGCGACCGATCCATTGAACAATTTACTTAATTTCTTTCATGAAATTTTAAATTAATGAGTCTTTATTATCAGCACCGTTAATCCAAGTATGAATACTCTCAATCTTCAGTGGGCACACATATTCTGGAAAAATATAAATGTTAACCAAAAATTATAATGCCAGGTCATTATTGTACCTGGTAATTTTGTAGCGATAAGATTTTGCAAAAAGTAATTGCTATAGTATAATTGTCACAATACAATAAATGTTATCATTTATTTACATAAGAATTTCTCACTTATAAACATTCCAACAAACAAGTAATAATGCATACATAAACACTTAAATATACTTACATATATAATATTTGTATGTATATAAGAGTATATAAATTCATAAATATGTACTCTACATATCAGAGCAATATTTTATATTTAAATTTTTAGAATATTTTTTATCTTGAAAATAAATCTTATAGCAAAGGAAAGTATCTGAATATGTCTACAAGTGCACGAAAAATCTCATTACATGCAAAATATTATCTAATTATGTTCTAATGTTTTTTTTTTATTTTTTTTTTTATTTTTTTTTTGTAAATAAGCCAGCGCCCGTTTCCAGTTCACATACATACATATGTACATATGATAACATACTTTATGAAGTATTGAAAGCAGTCGGCAAGGGTTCAAATAAAAAATCACATCAGTAAATTCATAAAATGCACAAGATAAATGTATACATACATACGAACAAACAAAACTACAGACAAATTAAGGCATGGTTAACAATTTTAGTAGAAAATTTGAAGGTGTTTATTGAGTAAATATATATATACTTTCTGAAATGTTCACTACTTATCAATATTTATCACGGGCATTGCTTATCATATACATACATACATACATATGTATCTTTCAGTAATTCTCGTATGTAAGTATGCACTTCATTTTGTACCATGTAGGGACTGTTTTTTTTTACTTGTGTTGTTGTAATTTCCTAATGCACAGCTTACGTATCAAGTTTAGACCTAAACTACTTAAACGATTTTAGTGAAATTTAGCACACTGTCACTTCCAGTTTGATACAACTTCAAAGAAAGGATAGTCTAGAATATCTGATTTATGTTAAAAGTAAAAAATGTATTGAATAAAATGCAAAATGGAAAATTCATAATTTTTTTCTATTAACAAATCAGTTTCAAAATCAAATCACTAATATAATGTCTTGGATCTTTATGGATCTTTATGAAGCCAAGAACGTTTTCGTTTTGTTCGTATATAATATTTTACTGCATTGAATAGTTTTCTTATAGTAGTATTTGGACTGTGATAAGCCATGGCAACTCGCGGCCGGATCTACTAATACATAGTATGTACATATGTATATAATTTGACTACTTTGTTCGATATCCTTATGTGCCCATTAACCTCTATATCTTGAAGTCTAAAAAGTTCCGAATATTAGTTAATAAATAGTGCTCAAAATCAAAGACTTATTTCAGAATTATTATGCTGAATCCGAAAACATGTATGCGATTTCCCAAAAATTATGAAATATTCGTTATACCGACGGAAGACCAATTAATATCATACGCTTAAAGCTAGCATTGCTCTTTTCATTTTAGTTTCAAAACATGTATGACGATTTCTGAAAGTAGTTACAAGTATGAATTCCGCAGTTAAGGTTGAGGAATAGATTATTGAGTGCAGTCAGTTTTTATTTTTATACAAACTTACGAATTCTCACAATTTAATTTTAAATTTTAAAAGTAGTAAAGGTTCTTTCAAACCTTGTTTCAACGACTAAAGCAGCAAAGGAAGTGCAAGCCTAGTAATATAGTTATGTGAGATCTTTAACATATCTTAACATACATATGTATATATATAAGTATATATGGGCTCGCATTGATATTCAAATATATATATTCATTCAAATAATATATATATATTTGAATTAAAAAAAAAATAATAATAATAATAAAAAAATATTAAAAAAAATAATAATAATAATAAAAAATATTAAAAAATAAAAAAAAATATATATGTATATATTTTTATATACATACATACATACACAAGTAGAAATACTTATACACCTATGCTATTTACCTTACGGCAGTTTATTGTGTGGTGGCCCAGGTTTCGAAAATAATTATTATGTTCCTCTATTAATTCTTGTCTTCTGAACGCACTTGTCCATTTAATTGAACGTCTTATCAGGTTGTGTTATTCTTTGATTGCTTTTGTACGTTCCAATAAAACATGTTAACATACCGACACACAAATGAAAATTAATATCGGAAACGGTGTTGTGAAAGTGTTAACTACCAAAAAGTGTCGAAATATCCAAAACGATCTATGTACATACATATGTATGTATGTACCAAAAAATTACTTACTTCTTTAAAAATCATCCGTTCTGTGTGTCAAAAATTTAGCTGTTGAAACGTTGTTAAGCGATTTGTTGGTGGAATTTAAAATATTCTCACTTTAAATTTAGTATTTCTTGGTGTTCGAAATCCTTTATTTCTATTGTTGTGATTTAATATGTTCAGTGGCGTAGCTAGGGGGGGCGAAGAGGGCCGTCGCTCCGGGCGCAACTTCTTGGGGGCGGCAAAATGGTATTTAAAAACTTTAATTCGGGCAAAAATTCCTGCAAATTGTGTCAAAAGTGTACAATATATAGGGCAAAAATGATTTTTTTCTATGGCCTTTAATAAGATGTCTTGTAAACTTACTATCAATTTCCTCAAAAACCGTATTGTTAGAATTTTGGAACTTCAGAATTTGCGTGGCGTTCCTAAATTTTATATACTTAATATCGGATATATTTTATAAAAATTCACTTTTGTTCGAACCACCTCATGAAACTTGTAGGTAGGTAGATAAAGGGGGCGGCAGAACATCCTTGGCCCCGGGCGCCCGAAGTTGTAGCTACGCCACTGAATATGTTTATAAGATAAACAATATTCCAGAAGCTAAAGTGTATAAAATAAAATTCGTATTGACTAAACATGCTTGAACAAAACATTTTAAAACATTCACACAAGTTGAAACAAATTATTACTTTGTCGAACGCTCCTTTGTATGTATGTCTTTTGCTTCTTGCAGCCGTTCTTGTTAGCGCGAATCTTAGTAAACATAACTTTCGAGAGACTAAGAAAATGGGAAGTGCGAAATGCACTTCTTGTATGGAATAATGCAAATTATAATGATATAAAATCGGTATTTAGACCGAATCTTTGAATATAATGTTTCGTGCAATACCGGTTGCCTTAACTAGGTTTGAATCTACAAGTTTCAAAAAAATGGACTTTGAACCATAACCTTAAATTTTTTCGATTCATTTTTAATCATGTGCTAATTTACTTTGGTAAAAATAAATCAATGAAATAATTTTAAAATCTATTAATTACATAACTAAATAATCTTGAAAAAGGACATACGTGAACATACCTTTTTTTTATCTTGTTGGTGTATACATATGTATTTATTTTAGTGATAAAACAAGTAAAATGTTTTGTGTTTAAGGGTATTTTACAGTGCAGATTTAGGTAAAAATTCGAAATTGATATTGAACATCGTTTCAGAAATATCTAAACACGTTTTGCATTTATAACTATAACTATAACTAATAATTTTAAAATTTAAAATAATAAAGTTTAAATAATGATACTTAATGATGAGGTGCGTGGTAAAAATGATGGTTTTAGTAAAGATTTTGCATCAATTTAGAAATGAACCAACGACTGTGCAAGTCATAATTACAACTAAAAATTTTGATTATATGTGACCTGGTCTACGGAAAGGGGGCTTAGGTGTCAAAATTAATGAGATAACGAGAAATAACGGTGAACGGAGAAACAACGAGATAACGGTGTTTCCCAGAAAACTAGTTTTCGCACGTTAGCTCCCTTTTCGTAGACCAGGTCACATATAGTATAAGAGTGTACCGCACGGTCCCCAACTGTCTTATCCTAATAAAGGCAAAATGGACTTACAGCTGATTCGGCTTAAATATTATACTATTACATATGAAATTTCAATGATATGTGCTTACATACATGCAAAAATTTGGAATCGAAATGTATGTCAGTCTATAATATAAGCACATTTATGTCTACATATGTACATATAAATTTGTATTGACAAGAAATTACAAATTTAATTTGATTATCGACCAAACCGTGGTCATTAGCGTGTATTAATATTTTGAGTCCTGAAAATTTATTTCCATTCAATAAGGATATCACCATGGAAACTCGGCTGTTTATTGATTAAGAATAACACTGCGCAAAGCCGCAAGGATAAAAACAGCAATGAAATGATTGTAGCTATTGACCCAAGGTTGCTTTGGAAATTGCCAACAGCTGGAAAATGTTCTAATTGTTTGTAAAAAATAACAACACGACTCATAACAACCACAGCCAGTGACTGAGAAGGATGCTAAGCACTCCCACCACATTCAAGCACACATTTCAACCTAGGTGTTCACGCTTATTCACATACAACACTACATACATATGTATGTACATAGTATGTATGCATATTGATTCATCCGAAATACGCCGGTGTGTGTGTATATTTAAATATTAAGCACTGTGAAGATTGGTATGGGTAAATGCATTGTGCGATAAATAAAAAACATTACGAAAAATGCTAGCCTGAAAAGCACACCAACAGTACAACATGCACCAAAGTGAATCCAACTGGCCGACGACAATCAAACTAAGCCAACAGTCAGCAGTCAGCAAAAGTAAAGATTTTGGCGGTACGATCCTGACGGTTGCATACGGGTATAAATGGACAAAGCCAAATATGTATGTATGTATATGCGAGAAACGAAAGAGTTGACATAAAAAACTCACCGGGAGAGACATTTTCAATTTAATTTAGTTTTTTCCTACAAAAAACATAAAGCGTATATTTGAAGAAAAACTTGTATGAGTTTCAATATGTTCACATTTGCAAGCATACAGATTAAGTACATATGTATGTATGTATGTATGTATGTATTTGTCATAATACATGATACGTAATATTCACAAATATGCACACAGTTTGATATGACGATGCAATAATGGGCAAGGATGACATCCATTCGCAGCCTGCTCTCCACCCCGGCATTATCCGCAATACCCCCAGTGGTGGTGGGAATGGTGGCGGCTTCTGCTTCTGGCAGCATAATCAGCCACAATAGCGCAAAGGGAATTACTTCCGCTGCGGCGACGCGGTGGCTCGCTGGGCTAGCAACCCAGCAGCAAGTCAACAACTGCATTCACGAGTGTTAGGATGCGATTGTTTTTTACTTTCCTTTGTTTTAAGCATCCCTTTTGTTAAAGTTTAGTATATGTTTTTGCTGTGCAGCTGGGTACAACCTTTTTGTTTACACATTATTTTATTTCAAGCTACCGCAACGTACGCCTCATATCCCATATGTACGCGCTAAATCATAGAAGACTATTTGCTAATCCACTCCTACCGAAGCTCCATACAAATTCATACAATTAAAATACCACAAGTATCGAGATTTGGTGTAAAATTTAAAATCACGAGAATTAAACCCTTATCCCACAAGAACCAGAAAGCGTAAATATGGAGAATTTATTTGTTGTAAACAGCATTTATATGAAGAAAATTGTAATAATTTATAAGTTCACAACTTGTTTTAAACACATATTTTTTATGTTCAATTTTATTATTATTAATTATTTACTATTTATATAAGTATGTGCCATATATTCATTTACATGTGTATGTATGTATATAGGTTTTAGCTTGAATGTTTATAACTAAATTCTAAATCTTTTATTGTTTAAATAAAATGTAATTCACAAAGCGATTAACGTTTGTCTCAGAAAATTTTTCATACCTAACTTAGGTGAGTGCATTTTCAATTAAAAATAATGGAGTTAGTAGGAAGTGGTATCAAATTATCTGTAGAAATATCGTTCAATAAGAAAAACAACAAAAACAAAGCAATTATAAATCTAAAGGACGTTTTTTCAATGTCTGGCTTACAACCTATGTCTCTGATAAGTTCTGGTTAACTCAGCCAAGACTCTTTCTTCCGGTAAAGTTAACCAAAACTTATCTAACGGTTGGTTGCTAACCAGACATTGAGAAAACTGGACTTAATGTGTTTACATATGAACATATGTAACGGTTAAGGGGGTATTCTCATGTAATCACTTCGAAAATCGATTTTTTTTTATATTTTGACAGTAAAACCTATTGAAAACATGCTGTGAAAAATTCAGACCGAAATTCATAGTATTTGATAAGTTACAGCTCATAGTCGCCGACGTGTCGTAAACGACTGTCTACCAGGCGCCATGACAAGTCTGCAGCTCTTGAAACTTTAAACGCATTTTTCTCGAATCATCATTTTCTGAAACTGTCATGGTCCTAAAAAAAGTATTCAACCGATTGCTTTAAAATTTACATATGTTCTTCTACTCATTTATAGTTATCGTCCCTACCAGAATTGTTTATTTTCGAAAATATTTTCATATTTTTTTAACGATTTTAAACGAAAAAAACAAGATTTTCGTGAATTTTTTGAAGTTTTTTTTAATGAAATTGATTTTATTTAGTAGGGACGATAGCCGCAGAACTACTATTATCCATTAGATTTTTTTATTTTAGACAACATGAACAGCCGCTATCACCATGACCAGTGAACTACTTTTTTTGTTGTGGACTACTTTGATTACAAAAAAAAATATATTAAAAATGTAAAAAACGAAAAAAAATTTTTTTTTTGTACATTTCAAAATACAAATAAAAATATATTAAAAAATTAAAATTATTGAATTTTGTTGTCGCATAAAAAAAAAATTTCCTAAAAAGTGGTAAAATGTATGCGTTCACATGAGAGTACCCCCTTAACGGTATGTTCATATGTAACGGTTAATTTGAATGCAGACGTTATTTATCGGAAGTTGTCAGTGCAGCAATTTGAAAACCACTGTTATATTAAAGTTAAGTCATATATCCAATTGATGCTCATTTGATTTTGCGGAGAATATCTTATGGTAAAGTTACATTACACTATTGATGTAGTATTTAACTTGTAAATAGTCTTAAAAAAAAGAACACGTACAAGTACACAAGTGAATTCTACAATCAAGCAAAAATCTGCAAACAAATTAGTTTATATTGTTATATGTAAGTACATATGTATGTATGTATAACCACGTGCCATAGCCCGACGTCTATTTTCACGGTTATATATCAAAATATGCGTACATACCTGTACATTTGTATGTCTTGTACATACGTACATATGTAGTACGTATATACAATCAAAAGAGAATCATGAACTTGCGTAAAAAGTTTATTCGCGGATTCTTTTAGTGTTGCAATTTTCACTTTCAACTGGAAATATTTTCTCACCCCATCCACGCTTTGAAGCTTAGCGCCGCCGAGTGGGAGAACGTCTGTAAAACTACTCCTTCACTTATATACGACCATAATAACTTTGTATAATGACAAATACACATACATTTGTTCACAATATACTTACATATATTTGTATGCCTGCATATACACTGTAAAAATTCAAAAGCACGGAATATTTTGTTGTAAAGCGATTGCAAGCGTTGTAAGCGAAACGTTGTCGAGATGTTCTATTGCATAGTTCCACAAAGGGGTTGCTTCGTGGTGGCTATTTGCAGTCTTTCGCAGCAGCACGAGTACAAGTACAAATTTCGACAAATGAGGTATGAAGGTGTGAAAGCTTGAGCTGAGAATTTTTAAAGCGTAGTATTCATGCATATGTATATACTTATCTATATACTTAAAATAACTGTAATAATCTACTTTCCGCGAAATTTCCTACATACACTTTGTGTTTGTAATGTGGTAATCTTTCTGGCGTCAAATTTTGTCAACGGCTCAGGTCTGAGCAAAAATTGAGAATTGATTGAAATCCATTTTATTTTAATTGGAAATATAAATATATAAAAAAATTACAAACCGATTACTATATTTGCTCTAATTTACATAGCTAATTAGTCCTTAATTGTTTAAAATGAAATATAAACGAATACGGAAGTAAGTTAATGGGCAGAGTATATTTATGAGGCAAGCCCACCCCTTCAACTGGGTTTTCAAAACCATCTAAATTATTTTCTATTTTTGTTGTCATAGTGTGCTCTGCCCAATTTCAAAACCGTGGGATTTAACATCGCATATTTTCTGTTTTTGTTGAAAGATTAAAGTCCACCGTCAACAAACTGATTGGACCTTATCAGTGTGGCTTTAGACCTGGCGAATCAACAACCGACCAGATATTCACCAAGCGCCAAATCTTGGAAAAGACCCGTGAAAGAAGAATCGACACACACCACCTCTTCGTCGATTTCAAAGCTGCTTTCGACAGCACGAAAAGCAGCTGCCTTTATGCCGCGATGTCTGAATTTGGTATCCCCGCAAAACTAATATGGCTGTGTAAACTGACGTTGAGCAACACGAAAAGCTCCGTCAGTATCGGGAAGGACCTCTCCGAGCCGTTCGATACCAAACGATGTTTCAGACAAGGCGACTCCCTATCGTGCGACTTCTTCAATCTGCTGCTGGAGAAAATAATTCGAGCTGCAGAACCAAGCAGAGAAGGTACCATATTCTATAAGAGTGTACAGCTGCTGGCGTATCCTGTAATATTGATATCATTGGCCTTAACAACCGCGCCGTTAGCTCTACTTTCTACAGAATAGATAAGGCAGCAAAGCAAATGAGTCTGGTGTTGAACGAGGACAAGACGAAGTACCTCCTGTCATCAAACAAATAGTCTTACCGCACGCGACTATGCTCCCACGTCACTGTTGACAGTCATAACTTCGAAGTCGTAGTTAATTTCGTATATCTTGGAACCAGTATCAACACCAACATTAACGTCAGCCTCGAAATTCAACGCAGGATAACTCTTGCCAACAGGTGCTACTTCGGACTGAGTAGGCAACTGAGAAATAAAGTCCTCTCTCGACGAACGAAAACCAAACTCTTTAAATGACTCGCTATTCCCCTCCTGATAAATGGTGCAGAGGCATGGACGATGACAACATCTGATGAGTCGACGTTACAAGTTTTCGAGAGAAAGGTTCTGCGGAAGATTTATGGTGATTATGGCACGATGAGCTGTATGAGATATGAGCGAATTAAAAGACAATGACTACGCTGGCTAGGTCATGTCGTCCGAATGGACGAAAATACTCCAGCTCTGAAAGTATTCTACGCAGTACCCGCCGGGGAAGCAGAGGAAGAGGAAGACCTCCACTCCGTTGGAAAGACCAGGTGGAGAAGGACCTGGCTTCGCTTGGAACTTCCAATTGGCGCCAACTTGCGAAATGAAGAAACGACTGGCGCGCTGTTGTCAACTCGGCTATAACCGCGTAAGCGGTTTCTACGCCAGTAAAGAAGAAGAAGAAGTTGGTGTTGTGGATTGAGGTGTGTATTACCATTACTCAGGAGCTGGAATCAAACCCGCTTTCCAACAACCGGCATCTGTGGGTATTTCTTCAATGGAATAGATTCTTTAATACATCCAGATTTATTATCCACTTTCATTCATGTCGGGAATTAAATACCATTCTTCAACTATTATTTATATAGAGTACTAATGCATGTAAAGTCAGACGG
Source organism: Bactrocera neohumeralis (assembly GCF_024586455.1). Lineage (NCBI taxonomy): Eukaryota > Metazoa > Arthropoda > Insecta > Diptera > Tephritidae > Bactrocera > Bactrocera neohumeralis. Next base: position 38,615,450 of record NC_065922.1, on the reverse strand, counting down.
TTTTTGTATTATGAAATTTCAATAATCTTGGAAATGCCTTTAATTTAACGACACTTATGAAACTGAATTAAAACAATTACAGTACTGCTTATAATCGCAGGAATACCTAAATATCTGTATCGATTCGCTTATAACTAAATATATAAATATGTACATATGTATGTATGTTTTCGTACGTGCATGCTTGTTTATTGTACGTCTGTGTGTGTGTACATTGGTATCGGACCGAAAACTGCAAATCAAAAAACGAAACAGACAGATACAAAGCACGATCTAAAAGATTTAAAATCCAACCCACGCAACAGCTTTGGAGATGGTCCCGCAATCAGTCTTCAGCACGCGTTGGAAGTCCGGCCGAGCCCGTGACAGACTTAACCACAAGTCTGTTTGTAGCTGAAGATAATCATAGCGTCACTTTTCCGAGGACAAGAGAAAGACGTAGGCAGGAAGCAAAATTGGCTGGTGATGATCACTTGCAGTTCGTTTGCACGGTGATCGTTCAATAGAGCACAACAAAAGCCTACAAACTCTATATGAACATATTTAACTAGCACGAGTACGTTTGTCGTATCTACCTCTACCTACTTGTACTCGCTGCAAAGGCGAGTATGTAGCGTGACACGCGCGCCAAGACTAGCCCTTTGTCAGGCCAAAAAAGGAGGGCCTCAGCATCAATGATGAGGCAAACCCAGATCGGTGTGGCAACGCAATTCTTTGGGTATGTGCAATGGTTGCGGCATTTTATGCGATTGTGTATATTGTTATGATCACTTCGTTTGTTGATTTGCTGTGTAGGTGTGGGTGCGGCCGGATGGACGCAAAATCTCATTTCATAATTATTCATTTAAAATAAGACGCAGTATGAAAATAAATCAATCAAGAATGGGCACAATCCATATATACATACTTACATACATACACACATATGTAAGCTAAGATGCACAGACACATATTTTAATATATTTAAACTATACTTACATATGTATGTATGTATATGCAACATGTAATATGCAAATTTATTAGCTCTGCGTTACTAGCATTTTACAAAGAAAGACGAAATTAAATTGAACAATTTATACTTCGGAAATTTATATTACTACATTACAAGCTCACTTGTGACGCCAACTGAGGTCAGTATTAGCCCACAAATTCAAGAAGCAAGTATTGTCAAATTAATCTGTACTTGTGGGACTAAAGCTGGATTCAAGCAATTCGCCATTGTTTGGGTTCTGGGTTTGTTAAATTTTTTCTTCTGAAGATTGTCAATTCTCGTGGTTTTCCTATTATAAGAATTACAACCCTTTTTAATTTTATAGAAATCCGAATTAATTTTCTTTTCTTCAGATTTTTGTATTACGGTATGCAACGTAGAGCAAAAAAATAAATAAAACAATTGTCCAAGTTTCAACGGTTCATTGGGTTATTATCGATCGATGTTGTCTTCGTTGTACGTATGATTATTATCAGGAATATTTCAGACTCCACGCGATAATACTCAGAGTCATCTGGCATCACCTGTAAGAATGGTTGTCATTGAAATAAATAATTATGAAAATGGGCAAGTCCAAATAAGAATATCAAAATCATTCTTCCGCGCGATTTATACTACTATTCATACTTTTTTGCTATGTTCTGACCGGTTCGTTAGACACTATGCCCAAATATACTATACACTTCTTCATCTGTAAAATATATAACCATTCGAAAAAAAAACGTTCAAGCATAAAATAGAAAACAATTCGGAAACATTTTGCCATATGTTGCATTAACAATACAAGCATAGCTGTAGGCGGAGTTATATCGAATCTGGTGGTCAATGATGCATACATACTTATGAGAAATGTATGTAAGTAATTTCCTACACTTATTTATACTGGACGGTTGCCCCAAAGCTTTGTTCCACCCTAGTTGGTTGATTCTGACTCGTCACCGTTATGATTTCAAGGGTGTTAAAAATCCACTTCCCCAACCTGAACTCAGCAATACCCCAACTCAACTCTTATAAGTGAATATAAAACTGTCTGTATGTGTGCACACACGAGTTCTCATCCACATGGAATGTATGTATGTATATGCAGGATATGGATGTGTGAGTTTCGGTGAAACAACTCTCTAGGCTACTGTTAGCTACACACAACTGGATCGGAATGTTCATGTTTATCCTATTTTCATAATGTACAAACTTTTTATATAAATGTATGTGAATATACATATATGTATGTATATACACATGTGTAAGGCACTTCAATATATAGGTATGCGAATAAAAACGAGCGTATATACATGTACAAATGGATAGCATTCGATATTAAAGTTCCAATTGTCCTTTCCAATACAAAATGTTACAAACCAATATCCGAAACTGATGCCGGTATGCCCAGTTTCGCTCGCCATGCGAGTATTTGTATAATACATGCATACATGCATACATATGTATGTATGTATGTTGCTAGTGCCAACTGCCCAACATACTTTTTGATGGTAACTGCATACCCACACTAAGCAACGACCACATTGCGAGTTGAATCTTGCTCTGAAAGATGCTGAGATAGAACACGAAGCTTAGCCAACCAACAACTACTTGCAAAACGAAAACTTAGAGGCAACAAAGTCAAACGGCATTCGTTGGAAGTACATATGTACATATGTATGTATGTATGTTCTACCTTGGCATACATGTAAATAAATTTATTGCATGTGTGGAAGCTAACAAATACATACACTCATGCGAAGCTCACTAGATGAGAGGAAGCCCATTCAAGCGTTTGCTAGTATCCTTAGAAGCAAAAGTATATCAACATGAAAAACCAACTTAAATTGTACATACATACATACATATACACACACAGACAAAATGGAGGGAAAGAAAGCAAGTCAGAAAACGCATACGTGGTCAATATGTTGATTTGGCCCCAAGTTAAATCGTGGACCTGCAAGAGTTGGAGCTGAACACATGCATGTAAATCTAAGTTTATATAAATATACATACATACATATGTACATATATACAAGTATACGTATGCTCCAACACATACGAAGAAAAAGACAATTTTAAACCATGCCGCAATCAAGAACTACCACACAAGACATATGTGTTCGTAGAGTATAAAAATGGTAAAGGATCCCAAAAGTTTAGCAGAGTAATGTTTAGCGCAATGAAGAGATAACTCGTACCGTTTAAACTTGGCATATGCTTCACGAATTAGAGACACGCTCATATTGTATGTATGTATCTGTTTATAACAACGAACTTTAAAAGTATGATTATGTTTAGTTCGAATGTGGCCAAATTTCCTCATAGTGACCGAAATGTTAAAATATGCTCTGCAAGTTATTTCCTCGAGCCGATTAATTATGACTCAGTCAGCTGGACCAAATGTGCACATTACTTTGAAATTAGATCAAGTATCAAAATTCAATACTCACTTCTAAATGCCATTTTTAAAGCTTTTTTTTACAGATATACAATACGAGGTAGCTTAAAAATTCGGCTGAAAACATAAACAATAGAGTGATTCAAAAAAAAAATTTTTTTTTTTTCGTTTCGTACTCGGAAAAATAGGTTCCTAGACACCTCTAAGAAAGCCTCTCAAAACATGAGTTTTTAATTGTAACGGGAAGGTCCTCCTACATACAGTTTTCTATTTTTTCTTATTATCAGATAGAAAAATTTATATCTCGCTTCTAACTACTTGAAAAAATATCTTGTTTTTCAGATTTTGTGGGAAATTGAATGCTCTACAAAAAAGGTCTACTATGATTTTTTCGTTCAATTCTTTAAGACTTGGTCGTAGGATGTTTTATTTTTGATTACACCTATTTAAAAAAAGTTTTGTCAAATTTTCACTGAAATTGTCTTTATTTGTAAAAATGTCTGCCAAAAATCCAGTATTCAATTTTTTTTCTTTGCCCAAGTACAAAGTTATGGTTTTAACTAAAAGACGTATTTTTTCACTTTTACAAAGTTAAAATGACATATTACATAAAATTAAAAATTTTAACTATAAAGAGTGGAATTTTTTCACTTTAGATGATGAGATTCACTTTAGATAAGGAGTTATCCTGCCAACGCGGGTGAGAGGTCACCGGAAATGGCGCCGTAATGGCCGAGTTTAAATATTTTTTTGCAAAAATATTATAATTTCTTTGTTAATAGTGTATGTTTGTAACAATTCGAAATTCTAATAAAATATTTCATTTTTTATGTGCAAAAAAAATTGTTGAAAGAAGGGTGTTTGTTACCCGAGGAAATCCATGTAACCCATTAATGATTTACGAACCCTCGAGTATTCACTTATTTACATACATAAGTATGAACGAGTAAGCCGACCGTCGAGGTTCAAATCACTTAAGGGGTTATTCTGGTCTAGAAGCATGAATTTCAGGTAATTTTTAAAGTGTCGTAAAAAAGGCAATTAATATTTTTATTATCCATTTTTTTATTAGTTATTTGTTAATTTTAGAAGAGTACAGAAAATAATTAAAAACTAAAAAAAGTAAAAAATTTCAAAAATTATGAGCTGACGAAGTGGGGGGGTCTCTAAAAATTTCCACGTGACCATACCCATGATTTCAACCCTCCTAGTTATCTGAAACCAAAAAACAAAGATTATTATCTAGAATAATGCCGCAATGGCCGGAACTACGGAAAAGTGGAAAAAAAATTTTTGGTTCACTTTTTCTGATTATTTCGAATTTTTAAAAATAATACAAATAAAAATTTGGGGATGGGTTCTAGTTCCAACCATAGGAGTCCACAAGCCTATAAAGAAGACTCTATAAAAATTTCAAGTAAATCGGTCCAGTAGAACCTGAGAAATCGTGGGTATCATTCCGAAGGACTAAGTTTTGAGAAAATCGCGTTTAAAGTTTCGCGTAAAGTCTTTTGTTCGATTAGTTCCGGCCGAACCAGTTTGGATGCCGGGTCAGAAAAATGCCTATATCTCCGAAAATAATTTGAATTTTGAAAAATCCTTTTGTACACATATTCTTGAATAGTTAAACTTTGAAAATATAAAAAAAAATTTCGATTTTTTTTTAAATTTCTATACCAGAATACCCCCTTAAAATAGTAGAGATCTAGATTAAAGATTTTTTTTTTGTCAAGTCCAATCCGAAGTTTAACTCAGCTTTTCGCGCGATTTCTTCATTTGACAGATTTTAGGTTTCCTCTCGTTTTTCTCAGACAATTAACAAAGTGTAAGCGCTGATATATAGTCTCAATACCTATTATTCGATGTACTTTAAACTACTTAAAACCATAGATATTATTATTTGCATGCATATTCATGTTATAAATATCTACGTTAACTTTCTATAGAAAATGATTAACTTACTCTTTCTTCTTACTATTGTATTATATCGAATATCTTTATAAAGCGAAAACTTGTAAATGTCTGCGATCAATTTTGTTGCGTTGATATATAGCACACAAACATTTCGATTCATACAGATGTTTATATGTGTGCGCTCATGCATATATATACATACATATATGTAGGTAAACAAAACACAGATTAAAGATCACAGCTTTTCTGTGCCTGGGTGTATATACATATGTACATACTTCAGATTCGGTCTTGGACACCTCCCCTTTTTCGTTTCCATTATAATTGATGGCAATGTAGTTGTTATTGTATTTTATTAACTGTTTCGTTATTTACTTTGGAGCAGTTAGCCACTCGCCTGCCTATTCGTTCATTTCAAGATTACAAGTCAACATCGATCGGACAAGCTCGTTTTTTCATTCGCTCACACTTGAGAGCGAGAGAGTTGAACGAATCAGGTTTATTATCGTTGGCGTCGGACCTTTTCTGTTCTTTAAACACATATACATATATATGTATGCAGTTATAGGTGTTCAGCTATATGTTTAGTGTGGAAGAGTAAATAAATATATGAATATAACAACTAAATATACTCGCAAATTTTCACCTACTAAACGACCAGATTTTGTCCTTAATCAAAAAACACAATACATTACACTAGCAATTTGGATAAAGTATTTATGATCGTGGCGATCGGTTGCAATCACATTTCGATATTTAAAAAATCTGCATTTACATGACTTTATATATGTGAAGATACATATACATAAATATAATACAAAACAAGTAAGGAATGCTAATTTCGGGTGCAACCGAACATATAATACTCTTGCAACTTACAATAATCAAAGCCAGGGAAATACTTTACAGTGTAAAACGTCAACCTGAGGATCGAAATCCAAGCAATTTTATATATACATATACTATATACATACATACATACATACATACATTATATAACTCCTATACTTTCAGACACGTACCAGACCAGATTTTATATATTTTTCCCAATACCACATACTATTAACATGTCACATACTAAAAAACAATCATATAGAGTAAAGTCAGCCGGATGTTCGAAAATCATGATATTAGTTATATGAGGGTTTTCGCTCAAATTTATCTATTTTATGCACAAAGATACATTGTTTTGAGTAGCTAGCTCATTTTCATTGATATAACTCTCATATTGGCCGATATATGCAGTACAAAGTCACCTGGTAGTTCGAAAATCTTTATATTAGGAACATGGGGCTCAAGGAGGTATTGACCTGATTCGAGCCATTTTTAACATACAGACATACCATTGTCAGAGAAGTACTATCCCAGAATTTCAATTCTATGTCTCACACATTGACCTATATTCGGTACCTAGGGCTTGAACAGTTTTTATTGGATTTGAATAATGTTTGATCATAAGGTGGCATATACTAAAGGCATTATTCGGGCAAATTTTAATTTATTTAATTTTAATTGTGGGCATGGTAGTAGTCCGATTACGCCCATCTACGAACTCGAACTTTTTTGCACTGAGAAACCTGCATACCAAGTTTCATCAAGATATCTCAATTTTTACTCAAGTTACAGCTTGCACCAACGGACGGACGGACAGACAGACAGTCAACCGGATTTCAATTTTTCTCGTCATCCTGATCATTTATATACATATATACAACCCGTAATTAAAACATAGGTTGCCTTTATATTTCTGGATTAGAGAACAAAAACAAATTTTAATCATCGAATATTACTTTATTGTTTTTCAAAATTTTCTCCGTTAAGATGTATAAGCTTTGGCAAAAGTTTATATCAATGGTCGAGGCACTTTTGCCATTCTGATTGAGGTTCTTCCAAAACGTTTTAAACGCGTCAAGCTCTTCAGGTGTCGAAAAAAGTTGAACTCTTAGTTTATATTTTTTTCATATTGGAATAAAAGGTCCTATGTCAGGACTATACGGTGAATGACTCATCAAATCAATGCTCAAAAATGCAGTTCTTTCAGCCGATATTTGAGTGCTCGTATCGTGGTGAAGATTGATCTGTCTTTGGCGGTTGGTTATCTCAATTTCTTGAAAGACAGCTGGCAAACAAATGATTGTGATTTACTGTTCTGCGTTGCCCTAGTGGTGTAGTTGCGATATGTCCAGTTGTTCCAAAAAAGCAGGTAACCAATTGCTTGGATGTGTTGCGTGTGCGACCAACTTTCATCTTGAAACACCCATACAGTCGCCGGGAAGTAGAGGAAAAGGAAGATCTCCCCTCCGTTGGTAAGACCAGGTGGAGAAGGACCTGACTTCGCTTGGAATCTCCAATTGTATATGGCTATAACCCCGTAAGCGGTTTCTACGCCAGTAAAGAAGAAGTAGTTAACAACTGAAAGTTTTGATTTTATGTTCAAGTCTAAAGCTCTTGTCGTTGCATTACTATTTTGGTTACATGCCATATACTGAAAGATCAAAATGAAAATACATATCTTCATAAATGATCTTCTATGTGATCTATGTAGGTGATCTTCTAAGTATCTTAATTCGATTTGAAGATGGTTTACATCAAGTAATGGCGCTAGAAACCAAGTTTCCCGTTTTTAGCTTCAATGCATAATTAACGATCTAGCAGTTGCTAATTTTGCTCTTCGCGCTTGCTTTTAAATTTGTATCCACATAAGAACGAGGATTTTTTGAAAAATTACGAATTTTATAAAGGCCCTATTTTATACACTTCCTGCTTTTCTCCATTACAGGGTTAAGATGCATTATATTCGTACATGTACATAGGTAAATGCAGAATATCAGTATCTTCATTTGCAATATCTTACAACTCGAAATCGACGAGTATTACTTATATTAACTCCAGTGGATAAAACAAATCCTACGATTTAGTATTAATATCAATTTTTGAGATCATTGAACCTTTTGTGGTTTTCTGTCACACCGATCTATCCAATCCATGTATCGTAATGCTTTTTGCAGTTTACAATTACTCTGACTCTGGTTGCAAACGGACAGTATTGTGGTTAACCAAAAGCCGTTCATAAATCATAAACGTGTCTTACGATTTGTACGGTCTAAGAAATTGTACGAGTATGTAATGCAATATAAATAAGTTATATTTCATTGGGAATAGAGTACATTGTATCAATGCATTGGAGCACCATATAAACCGCTCAACATTTAGTATGTTTGTCACTTATGCTTGTTAGATACCGTCTTACATATTAAGTTTTTCTTTTTTTTAATTTATTGGGAGATAAAACTACGCAAAATTATTTAACGTTTTTGATTTTGCTGTCCTTCATTAAAAATAATCCTGCATACAAATTTAAATTGCCATATACATATGTACATATCCATTTTGAGATCCGCATCAAAGCAGAAATTAACTAATCGAAAAATTACAATAAACAAGTAAAGAAGGGTGCAATTTGCAAGAATCAAAGCCGGAACAATATTTACAGGTGTTGCAAAACTTTATATTAAAACAAACAAGGAAAGACTAAGATCGGCTTTACCCCAAAAAGCTCCTTGGCTGGCAAAATTTTATATTAAAAAAATGTAGTTGCAGATAGTTCCGATTTTACCTATTTTTGCAAATAATAAAATGCTCAATGTTTCATTAAAATAAAAAACGAATCTTCCAAATTTCTGATATTAATTATACAAGGTCTGTCGCAAAAGAAACAGGACTGTTAAAAAAAAACAACAAAAAATTTATATTTTTCAAAAGTTATATTTTTTTATTCAAAGTAGTTTCCTTGTGCTTCGATACAGCGTTTAGCTCGGTCAATTAGCATTTCAAATGAGTGTTTAAGGTAATTTTTCGGAATGCTCTTGAGAATATCGGTCGTCGCCTTTTGGATAGCTGAAATGTCCTGAAACCAGTGTCCTTTCATGGGCAAATGAAGTTTTCCAAATAGGTAAAAATCACAGGGTGCCAGAACAGGTGAGTAGAGTGAGTGATTAATGGTTAACATGGAGTTTTTTGTCAAAAAATCAGTGACAAGCGTCGACCGATGACACGGCGCATTATCGTGCAACAGGCGCCAGGACCCTGCCTCACGGTATTGTGGTCGAGCACGACGAATGCATGACAAAAGACGCTTCATAACACCAAGGTAAAACACAGCATTAATCGTTTGGCCAGGTGGGACGAACTCTCGGTGTACAATACCCTCGGAATCGTAAAAACAAATCAGCATTGTCTTTATTTTTTTGACTTCTGAAGACGACCGACTTCTGATCGTCACAGAGGTCCTCACGACCTTCTTGGAATCGCTTAAACCACTCATGCACATTACTACGGAATAGGCACTGATCACCATAAACTTTTTTCATCATTTGAAATGTTTCAGTAAACGTTTTCCCAAGTTTAAAACAAAATTTAATATTTGCTCTTTGCATTTTACGACCGATGACCAAAAGCTGCTGCCACTTTTTGATCGATAACATCGATTGTAGTTATCCAATTGTCTTAAAATTTTTACGAAATGTCAACAAGAGATCAAACTTTTTATTTCATATACCCATTAATAGGTGGCGCCACCAGAAACAGTTATATTTAAAAAGTTCTGTTTCCTTTGCGACAGACCTTGTATAGGGGTCACGTCAAGTTTTCCCCCGATTTTATTCATATTGGGCACAAAGATACACCGTTATTAAAAAAACACACTCTCTAATTTTCATTGAGATATGTAACTCACATATTGGCGATATACTATATACAACATAGAGTCACCCGGAAGTTCGAAAATCTTTTAGTTAAGTATTTGGGGTTAAGAGAAGTGTGGACCGGATTCATCCCTTTTCTGACATTCAGACTTGCCAGAAAAGGATTCTCTCCAAATTTCAGTTATATATCTCATACATTTACCGATAATTTCGTTAAAAAGTGGGCTTGGCAGTGGACCGATTACCCATCTATAAACTCGTTATAGACGTTTTTGCCAAGAAACATGTGGACCAAGCTTCATCATTTTTACTCAAGTTTCAGCTTGCACGGATAGAAGCACAGAAATACATTTAGGTATATACTACTGTGAACAAATTGAAAGGTGAATTTTATACTTCGCGTGTTTTTCTGCCAGTTGGTAGTACTGTTAGTGACATCTATGCTAAGTTTCACGTCAAAATATTCATTAGTATTTGCGATACGAGTCGTTTTGTGAGGCTCTAAAAGTGAATTTATTGAACAAAGAAGAGATGATAATGCACCCTCTCATACTGCATTGGTTATTCGTGATCATTTCGCCACATTTTCAACTAATATCGTGTCGCAACCACCGCATTCGCCTGATTTACCTGCGTGAAACTTCTGGCTATTTAGCAAATACACATGACCACTCCGAGGACACCGCTTTGACTCAATTGAGGATATAAAAGCTGAATCGAAGAAGGATTTGATGGCCATCACGGCGGAGGATTTTTCCAAGTGCTATGATGACTGGAAAATTCGTTGGCATAAGTGTATAGTATTGCAGCGGAAGGGGATTACTTTGAAGGAAATGAAATGGGCAAAATTCACCTTTCAATTTGATCACAGTAGTATAACCTCTCGATTATTTTTAGGTGATACAAACAACTGCTAGGTGAACAAAACTATTAAACTCAATAGCAACATGTTGCAAGAGTATAAATATAATATTTGAATCACTTAGATTTATTACATTAAGAAACCCACATCGTTTGATAATCATTAAAATCATTGTATCAGCAAATCCGTGGATTTGGTAAAATACCTGATTCCTTTCCAATCCAGCTACCCAATATCTTTTAAGTTGGAACATGGAGCGCCGTGAACTATGTTCCGTCTTATACTGCTGAAAGCTGGGCATTCGCAAAGGTAATGTTTCAGCGTCTCATCATTCTCCTCGTATACCCTGCATTCCACCGAATCTACTTTTTAAATTTTGTAAAAGTGGGATCTGAAGGGTAGATGCCTGTGATGATCCCTACAATGTTATTATGCTCCCTTTTACCCAGAAGTAGGAACTTTTTGGTCTGCCCACCAACAACAATATCCCAAAGTAACTTTGTGGTTGCCCTGTGTTGCTTGTCTTCTAACACCTGAGATGTTCCTCTAGAGTAAAATTATCTCAAACAACCTTTGAAGGAGATGAATGACCTGGGCCTGCTTAGGGGAATTGTATCTTCAGCTGATCGACATACATAACAGACGATCTTAAAGTTCTCCTTGTAAAGTAGAATTAATTCATTATGAAAAATATACTGATATATATATATATATATATATATATGTATTGAAGAAGAAATGAACCAATAAGTCTGAAATCATTATATGGTTAGAATATATTGATCAATATAAATAGGACACACTACTATGAGGAAAATATTTTCTCTATAGGCCTTGAAAAGTTATAGTCCGATTTCGACTATTTACTACTAAGTAATATATTATTGAGAGATACCACACTGTATACATACATATATTGTTACGTTAATGTAAGATGATCAGATGTATTTTAAAATTGTGAGATATGGAAATTATTGTTTCGATTTTGTCCTTTTTCAAACCGTAATCTAACGATGTTTATAGAAAAGTAAATCTAGTCATAAATCCCCAAATTTGTACTTAAGGTTTCCGTGTGACGGTTTCAAAAAATCGGTTTTTCACATAAATCCAATCCTGAGTATTCATAGAATGTGATACATACATGAAAAGTTACAGGAGCAAGAAACTAAGGTCTTTCGCTCACACCTCAACGAGTTTTTCTTGAAATCGCATTCTCCAAAATGACGCCCAAAATTTCTCAAAAAAAATGGTTCTTTTGATTACTTTAAAATGTTGTATATATCGCATATGTGGCTTTAGCAGGAACTAGGATTTTTGGAAAAAATTTAACCGTTTTTTTTTATAAAAAAGTAGCTGCAAAAAAATCATTACATTTTGGATTTTAATATTTAAAAACAAAAAAATTTATTATCAAGATTTTTAAAAGAGTTCCGGCGATAACCTTCTACCTAAAGGTTATTTTATTTTATTTATTTTTTTGATTGCTGAATCTCGTGTTTAACAAAAAGTTCAAAATTACTATTAAAAGCTTAATAAATATAGATATAGTAGTATTATACAAATTTGAAAGCTCTTTGTTTTTTCATTTCACGATAAAATATTCCTAAAACTCCTTTAAAAAAACGGCCGTCACACGGGATGACAGCATAAATATAGAAACATAATAACATATAAAAATATTGTAAATATTCTTGATTTGATAATATTGCGACCTCATCGGTATTTATTATACCCTGAACAGGGTATATTAAGTTTGTCACGAAGTTTGTAACACCCAGAAGGAAGCGTCGGAGTCCCTATAAAGTATATACTATATAAATGATCAGTATGTTGAGCTGAGTCGATTTAGCTATATCCGTCTGTCTGTCGTCTGTCCGTCTGTCTGCATATATACGAACTAGTCCCTCAGTTTTTAAGATATCTTTTTGAAATTTTGCAAACGTCATTTTCTCTTCAAGTAGCTGCTCATTTGTCGGAACTGCCGACAAACTGAACGATCGGAATCAAGTTCTTGTATGGAAAGCTTTCAGATTTGACAATGTATCTTCACAAAAGTTGGCACAGGTTATTTTCTAGGGCAACAATGTAATCTCCGAAGAAATTGTTCAGATCGGTTAACTATAGCATATAGCTACCATACAAACTGAACGATCGGAAAAAAGTTCTCGTATGGAAAACTTTTGCATTTCACAAGATATATTCACGAACTTTGGTATAGACTATTTTCTAAGGCAACAATGTAATCTCCGAAGAAATTGTATAGATCGATTTACTATAGCATATAGCTGCCATACAAACCGAACGATCGGAATCAAGGGCTTGTACGGAAAACTTTCGCATTTGACGTGGTATCTTCACGAAATTTGACATGGATTACTGCTTAAGGTAATAATATTATCTCCGAAAAAATTGGTCAGATCGGATTACTAAGCATATAGCTTCCATATAAACTGAACACATAGTTACTAAAAGAAACGCACCTGTGAAGGGTATATTAGCTTCGGTGCAGCCGAAGTTAACATTTTTTCTTGTTTTAAATAATAAATGTAACAGCCAAATGTTAACTTAGACAAATCTTTTATGAAAAGTTACGTAGTTTTGTCGAATACGCCTTTGCTTAATGCATGATCCACGACCGTGATCCGTGCGTGATACTGACCGATATACAGAGTATAACTAACCAGAATAACCAATTCAGTTATATGTAGATATTAAGCCTTTTTTGGAATATACAAGTATTATACACAAACGGATATAAACAGCTTAAAATGAAACGAAACAACGAAGTCGTTCGAATTCGGTATAAAATATTCGATTTCTAAAATTTCGTAAGCAATTGCCGACGTATAAGAGTATAAATTTCAGTTTGATAGCTGATGTACTAATGCTATTCTGCGTCGCATCAGCTCACATGTCTATACATCTTGTTTTATATTATATTGATACATTATTATTTGATATCAATATTAAATTTTCACTGCCAAAATATATATTATATAAAATATGTGAGACAATTATTTTTTATTCTTGAATTATTATCAAAATATTATTTAAACTATGTACACACATTTAGTGGTTCGACTAGACAGTTATTGAATCTAGAATTTTTTCTTTGAAAATTAATTCAAAACCACAATCAGTGTACATACCTATGTATATGTATGTATGTATGTATATACGGATACACATACGTGTTTACAAAAGATATGTGATCCACATTGGTAACTTCAATATTTTACATTCTTATGGTATAATGCGCGCTCACGCATTAATTGAATTGTTTTGCGGGCACCTTGCAAAATTTAAAACTCGAAAGGCTACAAATGTTCTCACGGCTAGACAACTGCATTTCCCCATTGCGAGTTTGACAGCTGGATTTCGCATGACAAAGATTGACTATACACACACACAAATATTTTATTGTTGCGAAGTTGTGACTGACGGATATCTAAACAAAAGCAAATAATCATGTGCATGCAGTTGTATGCCACATACGGTTGAAAATTAGCTCAAATTCATAACCTAGGTGAGCATATTTAATCGAGATTACTCATTTCTTTACTTTACAATTAATAACTTAATATTATTTTGTTGTTTATATAGTAAGTATAGGGTGTTCCAATATTGAACGATATGCCAAAAATAATGAAAGCTTAGCGGCCGCAATTCTCATACTAAGCGATGAAGCACATTTTCACCTTGATGGGTTTGTTGGTCCGTGGAGACTATTTACCCGATGTGTTATTACACAAATAATTATAAATATAATAATAATTACGATCGAAACACTAAAAACTGTGATTTCTATTTATTTATTTTAGGACACCCTTTATATTAAATTCGGAATTTTTTCATCGGCAGGTGTAGGTATATTTTGTATATATGCTTTTCTAGCTAACATATCGATTATCGCACAAACGAGCCTTACGATGAACATGATTTACTGTAAATAAAATATGTACAAACTGGAAATCTCTAGATAATTGACAAAACTATTTCAAATAGTATTTCTGGTTGACAGGTTAGCCGACCGGCAGAAATTCGGAGAGCACTACCTACCAAAAACACTTACTCGCGACAAACAATTATCACCGATGGCCTCTTCCACCATTGTGGCCTATGCCAACATTTCGGTACCAGAACACAAAATTTAACGGAACTTCTTCGTTGTATAATTTCAGTTATCGTAAAAATCGCCGATCGCACTTTATGTACTTCAGAAAGACTAGCGTATACTAAACATGAATGATTATTTTGATGTGGCATTTGCGACAGATGTCACTGACAGTCATACCAAACTAGAAAAAATATTTCGACGAATGGGTTTTCGCGCGAAATTTAAATTAAAAAGTCTTACTCTTTTTTACCCACAGAAGTACTTGAGGCATATTTAAGTTTCTTAACAATTATCTTATCTAAACAAAGCCACTGCTTTTGCTCAAGAATCTACTATTTTTGTATCTTATCAGATCACAATTGTCACATTTCGAATAAGAAAGAAATATACTATTAAAGTATGTATGTTTCTTATTCGAAATGTGACAATTGTGATCTCATAAGCTACCAATATGTAAGAGATGTCTATTGACGGTATCGAAAAAAGTTTGTCTGCTGTCTAGTTAGGCTTCCAGCTCATTTAATTTGTAAATAAGTTTCAACTAACCAAAATCAACTAGTAAGATTTTACTGCACGGAACGGCCATTCATATAACACAAATCGTATCTTGAACGTCCTCAGGTGGATGAATGTCCCAGAATGTGCAGGAAATTTGATATTGCACATTCATATTTGTTAATGTTTAACGTAAAACTTGATTTTCTATTACATAAATACGCCGGGCCTAAATTATTTCACGGGAAATTGCCTAGCACCAATGAGTTAATAAGTTCAACTTCACAAATTTATTAACTCGCAATCAACATAAATATACATATGTACATGCGTATGTACATATATTTTCATACATGTAAGTATTTAAGTTCACACATTCAATTATTGCTAGTCTAACTCTATAAGACTAGACTACGTACATATGGATTTACACTAACGACTGCTACACACTAAATAACCTTTACTTACAACTTTTCAATGAACGCATTTATACACACATACTTCGTATACAAAACATACATACATACATACATACATATTTATGTGAGTGCTGAGTGTGTATAAGCAAATTATTGCACATTGAACGATTGAATGGATGCATGTAAGGATGCATGTCGAAAGCTACTGTACGTTGCACACATGCATGTGCATGTAACATTTTATATTTATAACGTTGTGTATATGCATTTTTGTTGTTACATTCCCATTAGGCTTGTACTTTACAGTTTCTCCTCTTGTAACGACGTTGCGGTTTCTGTTGGCTTTTGATTCTTATTTCTGCATTTTTTTTGCAATCAAACCGTCTCGCCAAGTATCTTGAACTGTTGTCTGGCGCTACAAGTTTTGGGCCGTTTCTTTTAGACACGACAATCGAGTTGGTCAGAGCCAAGCACAACACCTACTAGCCCTTGGTGCTGCTGTGTTGGCCAACCTGCTTACCTGTTTGCGGCATTTCTATCTGCACTTTAATGCAATCGCGATTTTATAATATGAGAAAGTTCTCACTATTGTTTGCTGTGCTGTTAGCAAGAAGCTGCCCGCGGCGTCATCACCCGTGAAAAGCAATGGCTCGCATTTGTGCTCCAAATGCACTTAGCTGATGAGCCAATATCTAACACAATTGCACCGTGAAACTCTTGCGAATTGTGTGGACACCAGTGGTCGTGATGACCTGATCCCGTCGTTTTTCGTACAATGTCATGTACAGATCTGCACTTGAGGCTGCATCTATTCTGCGCTCGCAACTATTCCCGGTCTCATTTCAATCGTTTCTGTCCCACTTTAACTCCGCTGTTACTTCACTACCACCATATGTATGTTCGTTTATGTATGTGAATGTATGTATAGGTATTTTGTGTAATTTTTCGCGTTACAGAACATGCGAATAAGACTTTCTAAGCATAATAGTTCGGCATTGGTGGTGTGAAACTAGCACTATTATTGTACTTAGTATTTATTGTTACGGGTGTGAATTCACGATACACCTGGCGATTTATATTCAGTTAATGAAATGAGTGTTGCCGTTAACTTAAATACTTAAGAAGTTCCGCTACCTAACAGTGCGAACTTTTTGCAGATTTCTTTTGATCATATCTACATACGTACATATGAAAGAATACTTGCTTTAAGAGAGCGCATTATTTTATGGACTATTATAATATAGTATAGGGACATCTAAATCTAAAAGGAATAGCATATTCCATTAACAAAAAAAACAAGAAAACACGTTAACTTCGGCTGCACCGAAGCTAATATACCCTTCACAGGTGCATTTCTTTCAGTAACTACATATGTGTTCAGTTTGTATGGAAGCTATATGCTATAGTTAGCCGATCTGAACAATTTTTTCGGAGATTACATTGTTGCCTTAGAAAATAATCTATACCAAATTTGGTGAAGATACATTGTCAAATGTGAAAGTTTTCCATACAAGAACTTGATACCGATCGTTCAGTTTGTATGGCAGCTATATGCTATAGTTAACCGATCTAAACAATTTCTTCGGAGATTACATTGTTGCTTTAGAAAATAATTTGCAGCAAATTTCGTGAATATATCTTGGCAAATTCAAAAGTTTTCCATACAAGCACTTGATTCCGATCGTTCAGTTTGTATGGCAGCTACATGTTATAGTGGTCCGATATCGGCAGTTCCGACAAATGAGCAGCTTCTTGAAGAGAAAATGACGTTTGCAAAATTTCAAAAGGATATCTTAAAAACTGAGGGAGTAGTTCGTATACGGACGGACGGACGGACGGACAGACAGGCAGACGGACATGGTTAAATCGCCTCAGCTCAACATACTGATCATTTATATATATACTTTATAGGGTCTCCGACGCTTCTTTCTGGGTGTTACAAACATCGTGACAAACTTAATATACCCTGTTCAGGGTATAAAAATATTATGACGCAATTTTAAAGTTTAGTGTTTTTTAGCAGTTTTAAATTTCAAAAAATATCTTGTCTTTCAAGCGCGGCTAATTCCGCACGAATGCCGATCACGCGAGTCGTTAAGCAATTGTTATTATTATGGCTGCTGATACAAACCATAAATATTATATTAAACATTTGACATAGTTGTTAGTTTTCTAATACCATAGATCTTAACTAAAGACGAGAGTCAGTTCGATTAATATTGAAAAAGTTCACCGGTTTTCACAGTTATCATTTATGATTTTTGACGATGAATCTAGGTAGCAAGCGTGCATATATTTCAAACAATACCTACATATGTACATATGTATTCTAAAACTTTCAATGATTTACATTCATATCTCGCTGTACGTGTAATGTATATATGTATGTACCTATAAATATAATGCCTTGGTTCTTGAATGTAGACAAGATCCATACTGGATATCCCAATACTAATTTCGTTCGCTCCATATTCATGATTATAACATACACACTCACGAATGTGTGTGAATATTTAAGAGCACATGTGAATGTTGGAACCATGCCTTCCGATCAAGCAGTAAGTTTTTGTCAAATGTACTTAGCTGTAAATAATGGTGGTGCAGTTTGAATTATATGCCAAATAAAAACTCCAATTTGAAGGAAGGTTGTTCGTAGGTGTAAAGTTACAAACTGCAGCAAGATGCGCAAGTGCACTTGGCTACTTTTGCCACTTTGCTCTAGTTACCACGCCTCATTTCGCCTTGTAGGACAATTTCTATTTTGCATTGCTATAAACCTCCTGGGCAAACATAAATCCGATCGCATAAAAGGACAATGGAATTTCAGTGTCATTGTTCCCATGATGGTATGCACTCACTGGAATCCATTCATACATACACTACGCCCGACGTGATGATGGGAAATTCGGACAGGTGCGTTTGCTCCCGGTCTTGGAAGTGCTGTGAACTCCTTTACTTTCACCTTTTACACACACACACACACACACACACACACTACCTACAATGCTTGTGTATGTATGTGCATGCGTATACATATGACATTTCTGCTCATGCACTCACTCTCAATATCAATCAGTGAACAATGCAATTTCTTCTTTTTGCACATCATCCTAATCATCATGATCTTGATCCGTAGCAGCCCAACAGCATTATTATTATCAACGCTTTTCTTTGTATGTGTGTCTTCAAACAAGCAAAATAATGCTCCTGTACGAGCAAACCTTATACATATATGTATGTATGTATGCGTTAGTAAAAGTGAAATATTCTTCAAAAATAGAAGATTGTGATCTGTCATACACAATCGGCCAAATCTGTTCAACAATTCGCAAATGCAATTTGCTACACAGTTGAAACAAGAGGTTCATTGGTTTTACCTGATTTTGAAATTAAAAAAAAAACGTTCCTTTTTTAGCGATTATATACATATGCACACACATATATGTACATGCATACATACATATTTATATACATACAAATACTTAACATTTATATAATTTTTTTTCTATATGTGGTTTTTTGCAATGATATGTTATGATGAAGTATATGATTGCCTAAACTGGAAAAATATAGAATTTCAGCCAGTAAATATTTACAGTTTGGAAAGAGAAACACAAAATTAAGAAAAGATCAAAGTCTATATTCAATATTCAACATACTTAGAGAAAACTGATAAAAAGTGGAACGATGGCGATGTTGAGTCTCTCAAATAATAAACATTAGAATTGAAGGTTTTCGCATATTTATAAACTTTATAGGAATAAAAATTGTAGTAATTAATAATGTCAGTCCGCTGCGTTAAAACGTGATTTAACGTATGTTAATAATATTAAAAAGGACTAAAATACAATTAAAATTATTGTTCGTAATATATTTTTTTATACCCTGAAGAGGGTATATTAAGTTTGTCACGAGGTTTGTAACACCCAGAAGGAAGCGTCGGAGACCCTATAAAGTATATACATAAATGATCAGTATGTTGAGCTGAGTCCATGTCCGTCTGTCTGTTTGTCCGTCTGTCCGTCCGTCCGTCTGTATATATACAAACTAGTCCTTCAGTTTTTAAGATATCCTTTTGAAATTTTGTAAACGTCATTTTCTCTTTAAGAAGCTGCTCATTTGTCGGATTTGCCGATATCGACCCACTATAACATATAGCTGCCATACAAATTGAACGATCGGGATCAAGTACTTGTATGGAAAACTTTTGCATTTGACAAGATATATTCACGAAATTTGGTATATGTTATTTTCTAAGGCAAAACTGCAATCTCCAAGGAAATTGTTCAGATCGGATTACTATAGCATATAGCTGCCATACAAACTGAACGATCAGAATCAAATGCTTGTATGGAAAACTTTCACATTTGACAAGATATATTCACGAAATTTGGTATAGATTATTTTCTAAGGCAACAATGTAATCTCCGGATAAATTGTTCAGATCGGTTAACTATAACATATAGCTGCCATACAAACTGAACGATCGGGATCAAGTACTTGTATGGAAAACTTTCACATTTGACAAGATATATTCACGAAATTTGGTATAGATTATTTTCTAAGGCAACAATGTAATCTCCGGATAAATTGTTCAGATCGGTTAATTAACATATAGCATATAACGATTCAAATGCTTGTATGGAAAATATTTGACAAGATATAACTAGATTATTTTCTAAACCAATGTAATCTCCGAAAAAATTGTTTAGATCGGATTACTATAGCATATAACTTCCATATGAACTGAACCTGGGAAGGGTATTTAGCTTCGGTGCAACCGAAGTTAACGTTTTTTCTTGTTTTAATTTATTAATAATATATCAATAAATATATATTTTAATTGGAATAAAATTTAATGCAGAAAACTGAGTAAAAGTAAACGTATGTACATATATGGTACATGTACATATATCAATGTTTGTGGTTACCCACTAATATATTTTGAAACATATGAAATTTAGTAAGGTTAGTTCAAGTTTTGCCATCAATAAGTAGCAAGAATTATTTGTAAGCCACTTCTTACGGTATAAAATTTCAAATATACATATCTTCATATAAACATACACGTTACACTCATGTAGCCCCCGCACCAAAGGACAAAAGTCATGCAAGTGTTGTAGTGAAAACGGCGTTCTTGACTTGAACAAACTTCAAAGCAAGCAACGATAAGCATCGAGTTCTCACGAACTTTTATTGCGATGGACGAATGTGGCTGGTCGCTGCACTATTTCCATGCCATATTAATCTACCTACAGTACAAAACCTTATTTTATGGGAATGCTTGCTTTTATTATTACCATCGCTACTGTTGCTGGTATTGTTGCAACTGCATTTGTGATGCCGTCATTATAGTATATAGTATGTAGCTATGTAACTCTAATCCCAACTTGTCCTACAGAGAAGTGAGCATCTTCACTAAAAGCAAAACTAGAATGCGCAACCGCCGATCGCCAAAAATATATACATATGTATGTATGTATGTTTATATGTATTTTTATTTATTTCTATACGAAAACTATAGTTCAAGCTTTTTGTGTGTGTGTGTGTGTTTATGTATGCCAACTTTAAGCTGCAGTTAGCCTAAACTTGTGGAGGCGCTGATGCAGCCGTCGCCAACTAAGTGGACATCAGCAAAGAACTGCACATGAAAAGCAGTCGACATTTAAAGCAATTAATGCCAATTTTCGATTGGGCTTCGGTGTGTTTTTATTCTTCATTGTTTCGGCCGTTTAAATCTGTTTCCGCAAATTAGTGGGAAAATCGTCTAGAACATTTACATACATATTAAAAAAAAGTATGTATGTATCGTATTTTGCTTAGTTGTGCACTTTGTGCAAATTCACAGTTTTCAGTGAACCTACATACATATGTATGTATGTATATAGCCGCATGGTCACCACAACTCGTTGGTCAAATTCAAAATATCGCTTTCAAACCAAATATGAGAGAAAAGATCCTTTCAGAAATCAAACTCGTTCGTACAAATACATTTGTGGCTTAAACCAGTAAGCAATAATAAATAATGATGAGAAGACAATATGCCCGTCAATTTAACATTCAATTTATTGCTTTGCATTAACAGTTTTCAAAATTGCATATAGAAATCTCGCTGTACATATATTTTCGTTCTCTTCTAACGTAACACATTTTTGCATTGAAATATGTTTTAAAGATAATTTAAACTCTCAATTGAGTTAGTGTCCAAGAAACATTTTCAATAAGTACAATATATAAATATATGTATACACATGTGTACGTTTTGTTTTGATAAATATATGTACATACATACATATGTACATCAAGTGCACCGCGCCTTGTGCAGGCACTCATTATGTAATGCCAAAGAATATACATATGTACATACGCATGCAACTAAGCCACCATGAAAAATATCTGCGCAATCGCCGACAATCTGCTCTGTCTGAGATGTAACAATCACGTCATGTATACAGTATCGGAGCCCATATGGAATAGCCGACAACCTCGTGGCAAGTGACAAGCCCAACATATAACGAGGAGAAAAGATAAAAAAATTAAAAACAAAACTCCTACACATCTCGTGTTCACTTATCCATAAATATGTACAAATATTCCAAGCGCACCTGTATATATATGTACGTATGTATGTGTACATACAAGTGTATGCATGTTTGTACAATTGTAGTAAGTTTTGTTTTCGGACGTGAGGTGTTTTGTAATGGAAAACACTGACACGAAAAACTGACCGGATCGTGGGATTATGCGGCTGAGCGATCGCACAGCTAAGGTGGCTGTGACACAAGATTGTCACCTTAAGTGGATATTCATGACAATAACTGTCACAAATTTTTGATGAGCAAATGTTTCTGTATGTACGAGTATGCGTTAGTGTAACAGAAAATACTAGCCAAAGACTCGTTTGAAACTATTTTGATTAATATCCAATGGACGTGTGCATGCACAGATCTAAATTATTTGTTGTTTGACCACGTTGAATATCCGAAGCGAAACATCCAATGTGCAGTCGCATAATTTGCTCTATTTTTAATAAAAAATATACAAAACTTTCGCAGTTAAATGAGTAAATCCGTTACAAAAACACATGAATGCTCACATTGTCTACCCCAGAATCAACACGCAATTTTTATCTTGGTTTATACCTACAAATCATACAAAAACCAGAATTTCGTTGTAAATTTTCAGTTAAAAAGCCAGGAACTCGATTCAAGCTTATGAAAAAACACGCACAAATTTTCACATAAAAAATATAAATAAAAAATTAACAACCAAAACGTGAATCTACATATTCTAAGCGATTGAAAAAGCGCGCCAAAATAATTTAATTGAACAACTGTCGTTTTTTGGGTGGTAGAAAAAACTGTGAACACAAATCAATAGGAATTATCTGCAAAACGGGAGGTTACTTCGTCTTTTGTTAATTTGGTCTGTAGATAATGAGCAATCATCCTTTACCTTTTTTCTGCATTAATGCAATCACTTCGCTTTTGATAGGTGCTCTTATAATAGCAATCACGGATTCAGCGCATTTTTTTTTCTCAGATGTCCTGGGAAAATCTTACCCTACCAAAAGAAAAAACCCATACTACACCAAAAACAAAAATAATCATACATTTGTGTTTTTGCTATTTTTTATATTTTCCTTCCGCCCTTCCGAGTTTTCTTCCGGGTGTCGCAAACATACACTTATATGTGTGTATGTAAGTGCGTGTATTTCCATGCGGTGACGGCAGCAGCTTGGTACCAGAGCAAACACTCTCCCGATAAAAAAATTAATATGAGGACAAAAATTTGCATAAAAAATGCCGTTACAATACGCCAGCCCTTGGCTTACCTAAGGATAACGTAAGGAGGACAATAAGAATGCACAGGACACGTAATAATTTTCGTAGCTCGTCACCATCCCTCCATCCCGCTTCCTTCTTGTTATTCCTTCGCTCGTAATCATATATCCCGAAAAAAATTCCGCGCGCGCATACACATAAAAAATCACACACAAAACTCTACAACCAGCCGGCTTCTAAAGTCTTCCCATCGTCTTTAAACTCGCCTCGTGTGTGATGCAGTGTGAGGGGTGAAAAACCTTTTCCACACCGTAAGAATGCCCTCTCGTATTTGTAATTCTACGTGTGTTTTTCTTGAAGATGTGGTAAAAAACCGCTACGTAAAAAACATTGCTCAGCAAAACAATGCTTCATATGGTAAACAAGCAACGAATTTTTCACGAGTCTTACACATACATACATAAATGCTTACTTGGAGTGAAACAGTGCCAACGTACGTGGCATGTATGTAAGTGTGTGCGTACATTATGTTCTAAACCCGACAATGCTGGGTATGGAGATAGTCGGTCGTCAGCCTGCAACCGGATTTCTTATCCTTGCGCAACACTCGGCATTCGTAAGTACCCATATGTGTGTGTACCCATATTGGCCATACCAGCGAACCGATGCTGCTAAGTATCACAAAAAATGAAAGGGATAATGAAATATGCTTTTGTTTGACGGAATTTTGTAGAGACATTAGCAGCATCCTTTTTCGCTCGTAGCTCATGTCCACCGTGAACGTAGTCTTCATGCCCATGCATGATTTCCGCTTGTTCGTTATTAATTTAAAATCTTAATAAAAAATCACGGACACATTTTTTACCTCAAGTTATTGGGAAGCAGATGAACAATCGGTAAGAAGGGAACCGATGAGCGTTACGCGCATGCGCGCACGGTTGGTATCATATTGCACAGTTTTTACAAGTCCATATTCAGACTGAGAAACCAAAACTAGGGTGTACTCTATATACATATGTAAGTAAGTTTGTGCGAAAGTGCAGCATTGCCGCTAAATTAATTTAAATCTATTTTATACATGTAGGTACATACATACATACATACATATGTATGTATATGTATGAATGAAGGCACGAATGCATCACTCGCTATCTGCTAGATAAATGGCATCAAGCTACTTGAAACTAAGAAGTACTTATATGTATTTATATACATATGTATGTATGTAGGTGTTTTTTTAATTTTCTATGATGCATACATATGTACATACTTACATATTTCAAGATACAAAGTTCTTATGGCGCACTATTGGACGATTCAGACCTTTTATTGTTGCTTTAAAAAAGTATTTTCAGATTGCTTGATGCCCAGATTAACCAAAACCGCCAAAATTTAAAAACTGTTTGGAAAAATGTAAAGAACTGAGACAAAGGATACTTTAAGGACATTTCTATAAAATACATAGTATAAGTATATTAAATACAATTACAATAAACTATTCAATTCAGTCAAAATATTATATACATATGTACGATATATATGTATGTATATACGACGAAAACGTTATTGTCCCTATATTATACCAAGGGATTGTATTTGAGGTTAATTTTGAATCTCGAACATGATAACAAAATGTTCCTTCATCTTCTATATGACAGATTCACTTTAAAATTCGAAAGCAAAGAAGGTTTATTAGTATAACGGACATCCAGTGGCGTAGCTAGGGGAGCGCGAAGGGGGCCGTCGCCCTGGGTGCAACGTCTTGGGGGTGGCAAAACGATCTTAGCTGTTTTTCAATATTCTGAAAAAATACTTCAACAAATTTTTTTACAAAATTTATTATAAAAGATAAATAGTTGTACACTCACAATGTAATATAATCTGAATAACAATGAAAAATATTAATTTTTACTCGAATACTCTTCAGTCTTTGAATTTGTCTTATATATTTTAGCTTATATCTTTCTTAAAAATGGTGATAGAACTTAAAGATGTACTTTTCTAGCTTTGATCGCTGCAAAATAACATAGTATCATATCATTGTAATTTAAAGTTGAAGCAGTTTCACATTCTATTGAGGGAATCGCAAGATTGGACAGTCTACTCTGACTCATGGTCGATCTCAAGTAAGCTTTGATCAATTTAAGTTTGCTAAAAGATCTTTCACAAGATGCAACTGATACAGGTATAGTGAGTAGTATTCTTAAAGCTGTCGCTAACGTCTTGTCGACTTCCAGTCCCGTTAAAGAAATGTATAATAAAAAAATTTAAAAATTTCCTCAAAAACCTTTTGTAAGAATTTTAGAACTTCAGAATTTGCGTGGCTTCTAGTTCCTAAATTTTATATACTTAATATCGAAGATATTTTGTAAAAATTCACTTTTGTTCGAACCACCTCATGAAACTTGTAGGTAGGTAGATAAAGGGGGGCGGCAGAACATCCTTGGCCCCGGGCGCCCGAAGTTGTAGCTACGCCACTGCGGACATCTTAAATTATTATAGTCTAAATAAATAGACGCAAATGCATAAGTATGTGTATACATGTATGTATGTACATATATGTATGTATGTGTAAGAATTATCCAATATTAACTATTACAATTTATAAGCTGCACATTCAAGGATCAAAATTTTAATGGCTTGATGAAGGACACATATGGATGCGCTTATGTATAAATATACTTATATATACATATATACTTATGTATGTGCACTCGCTTTCATCGAACGCAGCGATCTTTTTCAAAAATAAGCTTGACTTTTATAAAGAGTTTCTCCGACTTCCTTGAGAATTGTCGGTGTCGATATAGAATACTTTTGAGCAGAACTTCTGACCACTCTTCGCTCACCATCCCTTAATTCGTAGATATGACCGCAGTACACACATGTAGTCTACATGCAGGATCGTATCACAGAAAAGAGATAGCCAGACTCACTCACCCCAACAGCATTCTTATTTGGGCTATGACGTTTTTTATTCACTTTTTGTACAATACTCACCCTGATGCAAAGGCACGAAAATCCCTGTGTGACCGTCAGCATTACTCTCAACTAGGTGAGCATCTGGGGGACTAAGCGAGAGTGGACATAGTCACTTACAATCAGTTCACTTGAAGATTCTGCGGAATCAACATGCTCGCGACTTTGCACAGCTAATATAATAACTTTGATACTACGCAGTTTTCAAATCGGATCGCATAGTGAGCTTTATAAATTTTGACATTGACTTCAATATAAATTCCTACATTGAAAAAGTTGTGAAAATAAAGAATTTCCAAAATACTATTTGTGTAAGCCGCATACATAGTTATCAATTTTCGGGCAAAAATAGTGATTTTTCATTTGAGCAAACAACGAATAGAAATGTGAAACCTTCAAAATTGCAAGGACAATAATAATGAAGAAAGATCAAATAATTCAAGAAGTAAAGATGCTGTCAGTTAGTGAAGATCACGGATTTCGTTCGATGAGTCGTAAGTTCCGTGAAAACTCTCTAAAAGTTTACTTATAGAGTGATTTTGTGACTATTGTGACATAATAAGTATGAAAAATGTTTGTGTATATGTACATTTGTATGTATGTATGTATATGTCAGCACCAACATACATTTTTAACAAATGTGTAAAGCTGAAAATTTTCTATTTGAGGATATAAGTTAAATTAAAACAATTATGCAAAATAATACTGTTCTTGCGTTCGTTTTTTTAAACAAGTGATGTATAACCAACGGTACACCATACACCAAATAAACTAGTTATAAACTACTAACAACTTCTGAGAGCTAAGACTAAACTAATTAAAGTAACGGCTTTCTTTTCATTTATGTCACACAAAATGATAACTCTTAGGTCTTATTTATAAATCTGATCAGTTCATATCATGCTTAAACATATATGCATGTATATGTATATGTACTACTGTGCCCAAAAAATAAGGTGACATTGTATTTATTTTGAAAATTCTTTATTTATTCTTCCAAATCAATTTCATCCCCTTCAAAGTAATCCCCTCCCGACGCAATGCACTTATGCCAACGGATTTTCCAATCTTCGAAACACTGGTTGTAGTCACTTTCCGGGATGGCCTACTAGTGCATACACATTTCTAGTCGGATTATGAAGTTGAACCACTTATCTGTTAAAATGACTCCATTAAAAAGGGGAAGGCTACTACCTTGAAGAACACTATACTTACATTTTTTAGTCTAATTGGAATTTGAACAGGAACTTCTAGTTGTAAACTAATAAATTGTCTGTCTAGTTTGATGCTACACTGCAAGGATTTCACTGATTTAAAGAATCTGTGTATAAATTCAAAAATAATGGCGGCTTGAGATGCATTTTTGCCTTTATCGTAGTAGTACTGTAAAATATGCCGTATTTTCTCTTTATTTTGCTCCATGTTTGCGACGCTATAACTCACGAACGACTTAAAAGAAACGACAATCAATCAAAAAACGTATTAGCGCGTGAAATGAGCTTTCCAAAAAGGTATGCGACGAATAAAACTAGAACTACGCGCTTTCAGCGCCAACTAGCGAAAATACCGCAAGACTTTTTTGACAACCTAATATGTATTTGAGTTGATTGTGTTTAAGTCAAAATACTTTGCATGGAGTTTGTAAAAACTAATTTGTGTCTGTATATATTTTAAAGCACAATTATGTAGAGATAGCAAACAGTTAAGCAGTTAATTGTTTTTCATTGCCAAAGATGGCCCCACATAACCGGCATAAATGCAGATCAAAACAACAGCTCAGTACATGCTTTCTTTGACTTGCCGTGTATTTGTTCATCGCATATGTATGCATGCATCACCCCTCCAATATTACTTAGAGTTCTTTAGTTCTAAATAATGATAAATCTATTTACATATTTGGTATGTTGTTTTTTTTTTTTTTTACTTAAGTTTACCTTGCGCCGAAAAGTTTTTTTTTCTGGTCTGTGCTGGTTTCTTTTGTATGTGTGTATGTGTTTGGGTTTTTTTCATTTTCAATAATGTTATGTGCTACAAAACGGACTGTGTGTACGTATGTATATGTATGTATTGTACGTAGTATGTAAATATGTGGACAGACATTCGGAGAATGATACATATCCGGGTGTATGCACAAACATATGTACATATGCGTACTTTTATGCTTGCCACGTAAACACCTCATGCGGGTGTTATCAGTCTGCTTTCACTAGCTCCACGCCAATAAACAAGCAAAGGTGTTTTGCTGCTCCACCTGGCGACGTTCGCGGCCTGGCTCGCTGTCGCTACTAAAACCATCCCCCTGTCTGCGCCCTATCTGCGAACATTGTTGTTCCTGCTTTTGTTATAACTGTGGCGCTGATAAGAACAGTGCAGTGTTGTGACTGCGGCCTTTACACACCAAAATAAATACTACGCGACGACGGAGGGGCTTTAGGTGTCCCTGCCACTTATTGTTGTTGTTGTTGTTGTTCTTCTTCTTCTTTCCTTCTCTATTTACACATGCAGTTTTGCTTATTTCCACATAACATTATATGAATTTACGTAGCTAAATGTATCCAAATGTACACATATGTATGTATGTATTGTATGTACGAGTATGTAAATCTATATGTATGTATGTTAATTGTTGTGGGTGTACTTTTTGTTTGTACTATTTTTTATAATGTTAACGCGGGCAACAGTTTTTCGACCGTTTCACCGAACCACACAAATAAATGGAGTATGCACATAGTACGTGCATACATACAGATATAAGTATTTCTATAAAAGACCACAAAATAGTAAGTTTTTAAGTACACAATCGCAAATGAGTGCGCACATGTTATGTGCGTAAGAATATTTAAATGTGTGTGTGTGAATGTCCGCATAATGATGATTGCATACGGTTGACACGACTTGCGGCCACCGATGCGATAAGTGCGAGCAGAACTGGGCCCATAACGCCCTCAACATTTATCGTTATTCAAACTTAATTTATTTAACATTTTTCCATGAAATGTTGGATATGTTTGAGGTGGTGATAAAACAAAAAACACACACCTATATACATACATACATACCTAGTATCGTTAAATGCACGAATAAAGCTGTATTGCCCGTTTCGGCAAATATTTGCACAGCATTTTTACTTTTCGGGTAGACGAATAATCCAAATGTTATATACAATTATACAATGTGCTTATTTGTTGTGCACATGCTTAAATCGTTTGTATGTATACGTATACTTATTTATCTGCACCAAGAGAATATGATCACACATTTAATAAAATAAGAATCGAGAACTAAACAAAGCGTTAGAGAGGTTTCTACAAAACTGTTTTAAGAATTTGTAGATTGAATTAAAATTTAAAAATTCGTTAATACTCATTTTGAGATTTCTTAGCATATTGTCACAAACATACATATGTATGTACAAGGTCTGTCGCAAAAGAAACAGGACTGTTAAAAAAAACAACAAAAAATTAATATTTTTCAAAAGTTATATTTTTTATTCAAAGTAGTTTCCTTGTGCTTCGATACAGCGTTTACCCCGGTCAATTAGCATTTCAAATGAGTGTTTAAGGTCATTTTTCGGAATGCTCTTGAGAATATCGGTCGTCGCCTTTTGGATAGCTGAAATGTCCTGAAACCAGTGTCCTTTCAGGGGCAAATGAAGTTTTCCAAATAGGTAAAAATCACTGGGTGCCAGATCAGGTGAGTAGAGTGAGTGATTAATGGTTAATATGGAGTTTTTTGTCAAAAAATCAGTGACAAGCGTCGACCGATGACACGGC
This sequence comes from Bactrocera neohumeralis, assembly GCF_024586455.1. Lineage (NCBI taxonomy): Eukaryota > Metazoa > Arthropoda > Insecta > Diptera > Tephritidae > Bactrocera > Bactrocera neohumeralis. Next base: position 38,585,030 of record NC_065922.1, on the reverse strand, counting down.
GCATTATCGTGCAACAGGCGCCAGGACCCTGCCTCACGGTATTGTGGTCGAGCGCGACGAATGCGTGACAAAAGACGCTTCATAACACCAAGGTAAAACACAGCATTAATCGTTTGGCCAGTTGGGACGAACTCTCGGTGTACAATACCCTCGGAATCGTAAAAACAAATCAGCATTGTCTTTATTTTTGACTTCTGAAGACGACCGACTTCTGATCGTCACAGAGGTCCTCACGACCTTCTTGGAATCGCTTAAACCACTCATGCACATTACTACGGGATAGGCACTGATCACCATAACCTTTTTTCATCATTTAAAATGTTTGAGTAAACGTTTTCCCAAGTTTAAAACAAAATTTAATATTTGCTCTTTGTTCAAAATGCATTTTACGACCGATGACCAAAAGCTGCTGTCACTTTTTGATCGATAACAACGATTGTAGTTATCCAATTGTCTTAAAATTTTTACGAAATGTCAACAAGAGATCAAAATTTTTATTTCATATACCCACCAATAGGTGGCGCCACCAGAAACAGTTATATTTAAAAAGTTCTGTTTCTTTTGCGACAGACTAATGAAGTTGCATGGTAAAAGGATTTTTCAAAATGTTATTAAATTTATTGATTCAAAAATTTGTTCATATATTATGGTATCTTTTAATTGTATTCTAAGACTTAGTATTAGTAAAAATATTTATCTGGAAAGAACTTTAACACTATATCTCTAAACTGGATACTCTGAAATTAAAAAACCAAACAAATTTCTTTAAAATAATGTTAAATCTAGTAATTTGTCGAACGAATAAGCAAAATGTTTTTGACAAAATGACGGTTTCAAAAAAAAAAAAAGAATTTTTTGACCAAAATTTTGGCCTAAATTGTTTATAAAAAATTATCGATGAGAAAAAGTCTTCGATTAATACTAAAAAATATATTTAAGAAGCTCGTGTTAGGATTTGAGACTTATTAAATACTCTTCGAGTAATGTTGGTCACCAATTTTGAAAGCACAATTTTGTGAAAACGCGTTTAAAGTTTGAAATGCACATCCAAGCACTCTGAAACGCCTTTTCAAATTTGCGTAACTTCGAAAAATTCACCGGAACGATATGAAATATTCTGTTTCTAATCTTATATACATGTACATTAAGAAAAAAAATAAAAAAATGAGTTTAAGTTAAGTTAATAAGTTCTATAGATAATAAATAAAAATATTCGTATACATACATACACACGTTTATATGTGTATATCTCCTAAAAATGTACGAAAAATGGCTATTTTCCATTTTTATCATAAATTTCTACTATATAAATTTTTTCTTAAAACACATTTTGCGCTATATGGTACATGGTGACAAATTATATTATATATTTAATATATATGTACATACATATATGGTATATTGTAGTCAAACAGAATCAATCGATTACATACTATCGAAAATCACAAAACCTAATTTATTATTCGTTTATCCAAAACTCTTACATTTGCTGAAATTACTTCAAGACGCCAAAAATATAATCCTCTCACCAACTCTTTGCATTTATCAGATGTCCAATTGTCAGATATAACAATACAAATGCATATTATTCAGAAAAATTGGAATAAATTATGAGTTTTAGTAGCTTGATTTCCAGAATTCCCCCCTGCATACTTAAATACATGCACGTAATATAGTATGTATATATGTATGTATGTCACAATTAGTTTTGCTTGGTGTATGCATGGGTAATAAAGCACAGAAACTACTTTGCATTCAGTATATAAGTATGTGTGCATATCTAGGCAAAGGATCTTTCGTAACTAAATAGATGCTGTTCCAACCCTATAATATTTGGCTAATTACATATATATTTACATAAATGATCTATAAAATGGTTTTTATGCATACAGCCATATATACTTAACAGCATTATGTTGTGGATATAAATTTATGGGTTTAAACCAGGAACCGTAAATAGTGTAACTGTGGGAGAGTTTAACCACTGCAAGAACTGCAAAAATCGCAGCTCCAAGCAGAAGTAGCGTTTTGGCAACAACAATGGAAGATGCAAATAACTACGAGAACGCAAGTGCTTTCTGCCTTAGAAACCCTCAGCACCTGCGATAAGGATATATATCCAACGATTCATACTCTTCTTCACGTACTTTGCACTTTGCCAGCCACAAATGCTAGCGCTAAACGATCCTTTTCCTCATTTCTCAAATCTGGTACACAATTATATAGTTCCGCCCTTAAGGGGGTATTCTGGTCTAGAAGCATGAATTTCAGGTAATTTTTAATGTGTCGTAAAAAAAAGGCAATTAATATTTTTACTATACATTTTTTTTATTAGTTATTGGTTAATTTTAGAAGAGTACAGAAAAAAATTAAAAACTAAAAAAAGTAAAAAAAATCAAAAATTATGAGCTGACGAAGTGGGGGGTCTCTAAAAATTTCCACGTGACCATACCCATGATTTCAACCCTCCTAGTTATCTGAAGCCAAAAAAAAATATTATTAATCTAGAATAATGTCGCAATGGCCGGAACTACGGAAAAGTGGGAAAAATTTTTTTTTCACAAAATGGCGACTGCCTGAAAAAAAAAGTTTTTTTGGATCACTTTTTCTGACAATTTCGAATTTTTTAAAAATAATAAAAATAAAAATTTGGCGACGGGGCTAGGTCCAACCATAGACAATAAAGAAGACTCTATAAAAATTTCAAGTAAATCGGTCCAGTAAAACCTGATAAATCGTGGGTATCGTTCCGAAAAAGTCAGTTTTGAGAAAAACGCGTTTAAAGTTTCGCGTAAAGTCTTTTGTTCGATTAGTTCCGGCCGAACCAGTTTGGATGCCGGGTCAGAAAAATGCCTATATCTCCGAAAATAATTTGAATTTTGAAAAATTTGAATTTGAAAAATTTTTTTGAAAATATAAAAAAAAATTTCGATTTTTTTTAATTTCTAGACCAGAATAACCCCTTAAAATTCTATTATCGATCCGCCCCTGGTATTAATACCATACAATAAATTTGATCCTTTATATTTTATTTTGAGCAACAAAATTAAAAATCATAACTTTTAAGCGCCGTGCTTTTGAAAGCGATATTCAAATCAATATTGCTTCTAGATACATATGTAGATATTTACAAATACATACAAGTATTTAGTATACCGACTATGTATGTACATATGTATGTATGTATGTATATCGTTTATACAAACATACTATTACATTCTGACATTCTTTTTCAAACAAAGAAGTTGGTCTGGCCTGACCAAAAGGAAAATAATCTCATCAAAGTGAAGGTATTATGAGATGATTTTTGCAACATATGAATGCCAATAAAAGGATATCCATATACCCTTTAAATGGAAAAATCCCTATTTATTGTATTAGACCACTCATCAAATGATGCGTCAAAAGCTATAAGTTACGCGCCACTTGGATGGCATTGAGCAAACACAATGCACGGCAATGATTCAGCTCACAATCCCCGTACAATAGCAATAATCAATGTTGTCATAATCACAGCTAATATCGGGCGTTAAAATCAGTGTGACGAATCTATGGCGTATTTCATGCAGGATAGAGAACACATTTCGAATATTTCGGATAGAAAGGGTTAAACAAAGTGTGAAAGCAAGAGTCCCTATGTAATGTGGGTCAGAGATTATACAATGAGTCAATTCCTTTTTCCAGTGCCAAACTTTACTTAGGTAATTCACGCAGTTGCAGCTTTACGATTGCCACACACACTCATTGGAAGCCATGCATGCAAATTGAATTGCATTTTGTACATATGAGCATGGAATGGCTATGAGAATATGTACTTGTATTCGGTTCATACTGATTGTCATCATTCGCCATAAGTTGGTGACAACTTTCAACACCCTTTCATATTTCTAATGAATCATGCCAAATGGACATGTATGTATGTATGTATATAGCGATGCCATACGACGCATTCACGTTATGTCAATTTGTAGTAAGGATTTTAGGCAGCGGCTTATTTTATTGAAGACAACAGATGCCATCGGCCCGTCAGTCATCAGCTGCTGTTCCACTGTTTATAACCTGGAGATAAACCAAGCGATTGCCTCGAGCTCACGCAGCAAACGCAATATTGAGTCAATATTTACGACTGAATATGACACACCTTCGTCCCTCATACCGCTCCTCCTGTCGTTCAGCCACGCAAACTAACACGATTTATCACATAAATAAATATAAACAAATTGGATAGTTGTGGGTGTAAACCTTCTACCTGCTAGCTTCCGTAATCCACAACATTTGTCCACAAAACAAACACGCAACCATGTGCCACTAAGCAAACAATATCCATATATATGTATATACATAGTACATATACATATATGGTATTGACGCGTATTTGTATGATTGTATGTTCATTATATGCATTAGTATCTGCAGTAGAACTACCTGTGCATTTGAATGTCTGCATAAACGTTCTTACTGACTTGTGGCAGTAATTTTGGTGCCACAAAGAAATACCAACACACGAAAATTTTACTACCACCAAACGATTGAACCAACCAACCAATCATAGAAAGTTAGGATACTTCAGTTTATTTGAGCCCGAAACAAAACAGGCATACACACCAACTCATTTGAAGGCACCTTACATCCTTTCAACAAATACCAGTTTAGTAAAAATGAATAAAAGTACAAACTATTGACCAATGGGCGTTATATTCACATGTGTATATACAACAGCTTGAATGACCAAACAGGGGATATCTTTACATTGCGGAGAGTGCAGATTTATGTATACAAACATATATGATACTACATAATATTCATAAAATAAATAGCACGAAGAACATTTGAGTCGGTAGCATACAAAAGTCATGTTTTCGTAATAAATAATAGCTCTTTAGTCAACCATAAAGAAGATACTATGAAAGTAGACAACCCCTACCCTGCTAATTTGTGTTTGCGCAAATTGACTTGCAATATGTAGTACTTTTCTATTGATAAACATTGTAATCATAGTGACTTCAATGTAACTACAATTTTCCGCTTTAATCTGAGTCAATAAAGTTGTGGGCTAATAAAAAATAAGGAAAACATATTTTTTGTCCATTCGGATATTGCCATCACCGCCCTTGTCGTTATTGTTGTTTTACCCAATTTAGTCAATCAATCGTTTACCAACGTGCAGGAACATGTGGAATACTATTTTCCTACGTATCAATGACCTTTTTTTATCACCCTCGGCAATAAAGAATAGGGAACAGAAAGCATGCTCGCCACCCTCCCGCAAGTGTCAAGAACTCATAACATATCATTAGAAATACACAGAATGTGCAAATATGAATAGTTGTATGGAGTAAGTGTTAATATAAATGTGGGTGATGCAATTGATTTCTGACATCCTTACCGGAATCGATTTTCTCATTACTTTATGAGCCAATGCAAACCCAATCAGTCAACGGGACGCCGTGGCCAACTTCATAAATAATTAAGTGTTCATCAACGCACCATACATTTTCTAATTGATAAGTTGGCAGTTATCTCTTCGCAAATTGGCTTTCGTTCAAGTGCGTATAAGTGTGTTTGCCTGTATGAAATACAACTGCACTTAAAGCAATGCATTGTCCTGAAACAACGAGTGCTGTGTGTAACAGCCAGACTCAAAGTTTTTGTTTTGTTTGTATGACTAATGGATGGACAATACTGTGGTCACAAAATACAGACCGAGACAAACATATTGCCCCATGCTACATATATACATATGTACGTACGCAGATAAACCATAATACGAGTCTTTTATTGCCACATGAATATTTTTTACGAGACGATAACAGCATGTAGCCTGCAGCTAAATGAAATACAAGTAACCCCTACGCTGGGGTTTGTAGCGTGTGGAAATTGAAACCTTCAATAAATACCTCATTGTAGCATGTGTCAAAAGACGCGCACTTGTTTGAGCGAGAAATAGCATCTAATAACTAAACCAGGCCTCCCATATTTTGTATTTAATATACGAAGCGCCTGTGGTTCAAACAAAAAAAAAATTAAAATAACCAAAAGCTGTTTTACAAACAAATAATAGAAGTTTACGGAAATTACTTATATTTGTAATATATTTTTGAATGAATGCTTAAGAGCTCTATATCAACACGCACGATAATTGCAAGACTGTGTTCACAATATACAAGGTCTGTCGCAAAAGAAACAGGACTGTTAAAAAAAACAACAAAAAATTAATATTTTTCAAAAGTTATATTTTTTTATTCAAAGTAGTTTCCTTGTGCTTCGATACAGCGTTTAGCCCGGTCAATTAGCATTTCAAATGAGTGTTTAAGGTCATTTTTCGGAATGCTCTTGAGAATATCGGTCGTCGCCTTTTGGATAGCGGAAATGTCCTGAAACCAGTGTTCTTTCATGGGCAAATGAAGTTTTCCAAATAGGTAAAAATCACAGGGTGCCAGATCAGGTGAGTAGGGTGAGTGATTAATGGTTAATATGGAGTTTTTTGTCAAAAAATCAGTGACAAGCGTCGACCGATGACACGGCGCATTATCGTGCAACAGGCGCCAAGACCCTGCCTCACGGTATTGTGGTCGAGCACGACGAATGCGTGACAAAAGACGCTTCATAACACCAAGGTAAAACACAGCATTAATCGTTTGGCCAGGTGGGACGAACTTTCGGTGTACAATACCCTCGGAATCGTAAAAACAAATCAGCATTGTCTTTATTTTTGACCTCTGAAGACGACCGACTTCTGATCGTCACAGAAGTCCTCACGACCTTCTTGGAATCGCTTAAACCACTCATGCACATTACTACGGAATAGACACTGATCACCATAAACTTTTTTCATCATTTGAAATGTTTCAGTAAACGTTTTCCCAAGTTTAAAACAAAATTTAATATTTGCTCTTTGCATTTTACGACCGATGACCAAAAGCTGCTGTCACTTTTTGATCGATAACATCGATTGTAGTTATCCAATTGTCTTAAAATTGTTACGAAATGTCAACAAGAGATCAAACTTTTTATTTCATATACCCACCAATAGGTGGCGCCACCAGAAACAGTTATATGGATAGATTTAGCTAAAGGTTAGACGCTAAAGTTCAATAAATTACACTAATGTTGCGGATTAAAGTAGATCCAAGTAGCTACTAAAATAAAAACACTAATTAATCGTACCCACCACTGGCGCAATCACGCTTACAATTGGACTTCAAACAAACGGAGGAACAAATATACAAATATATTTACTTATATTCTTAAATGTATTAGCATTCCTATATGTACTCACTTGTATGACATTTTATCACACATATGAACGTATGAATGTACCTAGCAATTTACCTACTTAGCATTTTGCCTATTAACAGTGGATGGAAGTTGTCCTTCGAGCGATTGTGCACGTTTTTTGCAAATTAATTGTTAGAGATCTTATGAATTTATTACCATGCGAGATATCCAATCCCTGGTACTTGCAACGCATTGAAATCATATATATATATATATGTATCTACGAATGGGCGCGTACAAATCATTTGCGTACACTTAGGGGGGTGAGTTCGTGAATAATAAATTTTTGCAAGTCTTAACTAAGTTACTACTGCAACAACTCGTCCTATGCACCCTATACATATAAGCTTTTATTATACTTAAATATATGCTTGTAAGGCTATTAGTTGCAAGCCGAACAAATACTTTGCTTAGTCGCCGCTTGTTTTGTTTCTTTCTATACCTTCTACATGCACATATGTATGCTTACGACAAGCAAATTAAGACAAAATTTATATACTCATTTTATTGGAATTGGCGAATTTCCATCTCGTTACTTACATACTATTAATTAATTGCTTCACGTATTACGTCGCCCATATAGATTAATTGAAATAAAACGCTGATACACATATCTTTTCTCTTATAGACTCAGATGCCATGGAAACAGACCCTTCGGCACAGGATATGCTTACATGTGGATCCTGCCAAAAGACTTTTGCTCTTTCTGATATAGTTAAATTTATTCAACATAAAGTGCTGCAATGCAATAAAGAGAACTATGGACAGTGCTCGACTCAGGGTATGTAAAAACATAGTCTACCAATATAAAATAATAGAATATAAAATATATATATATATGTGTGACCTGGTCTACGGAAAGGGGGCTTAGGTGTCAAAAAAAGGAGAACAATTAATGAGATAACGAGAAACTGACGATTATTTTTAACAGCTTTTCCCAGAAAACTAGTTTTCGCACGTTAGCTCCCTTTTCGTAGACCAGGTCACATATATTTTTGTAACATGCAACATAGATTAATATTTATGAAAGTGAATAAGAAATAAATTTAATTTCGCAATTTTTTATTGAAAATTTCTTCAGCTCCTTCGACCGATAGGGATACGGACGATGGCCGACCTTTAAGCTTAGTCAACAGAAGACCCTCGATATCGGCGCCAATAATTAGTCGAAAAACTTCTGGGTCTGGATCACGTATACATACGCCGCCTCCAAGCCCTGCGGATCTTTTAGCTGATGGCGCGTCCAGTACTCCTAAGCGCTTAGTGGACGGTAAGTTAAACTATTAACATCAAAATTAAATTTAGATTTATATCTCTGGTATTCATTAACAGAAAATGATAACACAACTCCCAGAAATGAAGGGGCTGTGGAGAAGAGCGCATCCTTGGAAATTGCAAACAATAACTTAACCGAGTCGTATGTAGGAAGTGATGTAGTAAAAACAAATAACATTAGGATAAAGCAGGAACAAGAGCAAAGTGATGAAGTGAACATAAATATTGCATTGCATGCAAATGATTCCAACCAGGACAATAACGATGGCCAGCCGTTACCGAAACGCCCTAAAATCGAAGTGGTTGACGCGGAATCCAACACATTACATACAGGTATGTATGCTCGACGCTACTAACAGAAATTTTAATGTAAAAATGTGTATATATGCACATATATATTTAATTACAATTATCCAGCTAAAATAATGCAATCGGGTTTGCCACATTCACTTTGGTTAATAAGAGAGAGAGAGAGAGAGGTAGAGAGAGGTAGGGAAAGCATATCAGAATTTAATAGTTAAAATTTTTCTGTTCGAACTGGCATTCACTCTACCATACGAGTAGTACATACAGCGATTGACTGACAGCGCAATGTATAATTTAAAAAGAATTCCTGGCAAAAATGTTTTTGATGTTAAAGATTTATTTGATATGTCAACGCAAGAAAAAAGCCAAACTCATGTAGTATGTCAACCGAAAAACAATAGCCACACATACGAACAAATGCATGGAGGTGTGTATGTACATAGGTATGAGAGCACTTCACTCTTGACCTCTGATTTTCACCCTTCAAAAATGCAGTGTGAGCATCGAGATCCTGCCAAATAAAAACAGGTAAGCCTGACATCAAAAGCTAATCTGAACTTTTAAGTATGAGTTCAAAACAGATAAGAATTATCTGTAATGGTTATGCCCTCATTGATGATAAAGGGCAGAATTTCGTGGATTTACTACACACATTTATGTGTGTATGTATGTTTTTATTTGTGCTGCTCAATTTGAATAACCTTTTTCTTTAATTAGTTTTATCTTCATTTATGTGCCAAGCGAGTACAAAAACTTAATTTTTATGCAATATACTTGTATGTATGTATATACATATAAATATACATAACAAATATAAGCAGTATGCTTGTGAATATGTACATATATGTAAGTATATGTAAGTATGAATGTTTGAAAGTTGAGCAGACATTAAAGAACATCAGAGTAGAACCTGGTCAGTTGGAATGAGTAACGGTTCTAAATTTTTATTTCAAATATCATATCATATTATATAATATACATAATTATTTGAACTTCCCTAGTCACTTCTAACTGATCCGAGCAATATAATGTTATTAGAATATTAGAAGTCAAATCTTTAAATATTTTATTTTCTTGATTTAAATTCACAATTGATAAACAATGACATAATAAAAGCGGATCCTTTAAGACTTGTTCATTAACAATAGAAGGTAAATTGTACAAGCGTTTCAACAATCTAAATCGTCCAGATATAAATGCATACACATAAGGGTATTTTCGGGCAATTGGAGTCGAAAGCGCTTATTGCCTCCACAAATTGGACAAACATGTGTAAATCAAAAGCCACACATATTAGTCCTAGCCCTGCCACAAACTGAACGTGAGTAATTGTACGTGAAAGCATGACGAGTACGCACTGCCGGCCAAAAACAATCTCTTCTTTGCACAAAACACTTGCATACGCATTAACAATGCCTTGGTCTTGAGTTTGAGCTGCCAGTACAATAGAAGCTTCTTTGTTTTTCCTTACGAAGAACATACTATTGTAATAAAAAAAAAGTGGGAAAAGAGTTATTGTTACGCTTGCTGTTTAGGAATAACAGCAGCCTTAGATGGAGTTGCAAATTTTTGCAACTTTAACCCTCTGTATTCCATTGTCTATATAAACTGTCTGCAACTATGCACTGAAAGCTTATTATTTTATTGGGATGTCTTTTGCAGAGAAAAATATAATACATGTGAACTTGAACTACTCATGCAGCAAATTATAAAATATATGCCCGACGGCAAATAATTTTTCCACTTTCCACATTAAATGTTGCATTATTTCTAAATTTAAAGCTAATATTCTTTGTAAAGCATGTATTACTTTCGTTGAGCTATTGTTATCAGAATTACATTATACCAGTTGTCAGTTAGGAATGAATCATGCAGGAATGTGGATTTTGTATTTATTTAAATATTCATCCTAACCTTTTGACTTGCAATTTTACATAGTGAGAAAAGAAAACGAAAAACAATTTCTGCTTTTTTTGTTATAAATGTTAAACTATTCAGTATTATCTTAGAGTATCAAATACAATGAACCATTTAAAGAAAATTTACATGAGATTGGATGGCTAAATTATAATGTTACAGAGTTGTAAGCTAAAGAGGCGATCGTTTCAATGTGATTATAAAGAGATGAAGGAGTATCAGCACTTTTAATCACCGAGCCAACATTTTTTTTTTGTTTTTTTTTTTTTTTTTTTTTTTTTAAATTGTAAAAGGTAATTTAAATTACATTTACAATTTATATAAATAGCACTAGCGGTTAAGCCATCAGCTTAAAGCCAACAGTTTTATTAGTATTAGATGCTAGTAATATTTGGACAGGCTAAATTCCAAACATATTCACTTGTTTCGGCAAACTTTGCTGTTTTATTAATGGAAAAATATTTTGGTATTTTTTTATAGACAAGATATTATAACACGAGTTATTTTCAATTTCATTATTATCTCCATGTAGATTCGTTTATTCATGTTTTGTGCATTATAAGATCGATAGAATGTACAATGAATCTGCTATAATCACCTTCGCTAACAAAACAAAAATGAAGCACATATGAAAAATCCGATTAGCCCAGCTAGTAGGCTACTTACAAACAAATGCGTGTACATACATATGTATTTATACACTTATGTACATACATATGTATGTGCCATGGTACTAACAAAAGGCTTAGCAACATAAAACACCATAAACAATTACCGCATCGTGTGGGGGTTTAACCCATTCACCAGTTTGTGTACGATTTGCTCGTTGTTCTGCACTGTTATCAAAACTGCAGGCGGTCGGTTGTTCTGTCAATTTGGCATTTCCGTTGCTACTTGCTCTTGAGATGCTTACAACGGAAACGCAGTGACCCCGCTGTTATTGGAATATGGATTAAAGGAGGTAGTTAAGGATATTTTTTACTATGAATATTCGAAGCCAAATAAGTAAAATTTTGCGATTGTTTTATATTGATAATATGCACAGTTTTGTATATGCATGCAGAGTATAACAAAGCTGATGACAAGTTTTTGGCAAGGCAAAGCTATGAGGTACCAAAACACAATATATGAAAAAATATTAAAAAGGAAGGGAAACAAAACAACAATAAAATCCAGTATAAAACGTTATTTTAATGTGTTTAATATGCACCTACATCCATACATATGTATGTATGTATGTGGATTCATATGAGTTATTCAATTTGAAACCGTATTCACCGATATTTATTCGTAGGAATTATATAGGCGCGTGACATGCTCGTGCCTGACAACAAACTCAACCAAGACTTCAATGTATAGACAAATGTACGCAAATAAGGGCAACTCAACCATGCTAATCTATTTGATAGAAACTTCACCTTTTTCTATATTTATTTCCATTTTCGACGAAAATGTCGACCTTTCCAAACACACTTTTTCTTGTAATTTATGCAAAATAAAAAGTGGAAGTGAAGGATTCTCTATAAAAATTAATTTATGTACGCACATTCACATATCCACATAAATGTACATATGTATATGTATGAATATACAAAAAGGTTTCATGCAACCCTTTTTAATTATTGGCACGTCTGCCGCTCACGCTTGTGCAACGACACTCAAACATAATAAATACATGCATACATACCTACCCGAAATACTAGTGTGAGCTCATATGGACTCTTGCACATGCCCTTCATCATGACATGCGCTCGTTGTCAATACGATACTCGCGCGATTATGCTTTAGCTGCGATCAGCAGCAATTGTCATCGCTGCTGCCTCATTTGCATGTTGCTACTGCTGTCACTTAAACATACGACATTAGGTCCATATGCGCATACACACATACTCATCAACCCTATTGAAAGGAGTTCTCTCTAATGAACTAAAGTTACCCGCTTATGCGGTACAGAGGGGCTTCGAGGTTATAGCATCATCTCCGGAGATCATGTAACGCAGTTTTCACCTTTGACATTGTTTATTCATGTGTTAGCGAAGGATGCCAGAGGATGTCATTTGCAAGAGGAAAAGGAACACTGCCACGTTTAGAAAGGATGCTCACAGAATGCAAAAAATACGTGTATTCCTACGAATACATACATATGTATGTATGTACATGAAAACACTATTCACCTTCATGCTTTAGCTATGAGCTATCGAGTGAATTTTGCAAGCGCTTTTGTTTGAATGAAAGTGCTGCAAACAGTTTTCTTCGGTGCACCATTTAGTGATTCGAGATCAATAATTGCCGCCTATGGTCAGTAGCTTTTCGCCGAATTGCCGTTGAACCGTCTGTATACACAGGCATCAAGCTGCCTTTTCTTACAATTTCACTATCAGTATACGAGTAAATGCTTAAGGAATGGCATATCGCACTGTACACAAAGCAATAAAAGCCACAACCGCAAGCACATGTGTACTAAATGGATTTCGCTCAGAGCTGATTTAGCTTAATACCAAGGGTGAAAATTCTGTGGCATCGCAAATGTGTTACACATGTGAAATTGTCCATTTAATTTTAAACTTCTCATCAGAAGTTTCCTACGGCAGTTATTTCTTACGGAAAACCTTACAGGATGGATTTTCCTCGCTTTGACATTACACAGTTGAATTTACAATTATTCATTTTGAAGAAACATCTGGCACTGTCATCACCGTTGTGAATTTTAAAAGCATCGATATTGCAATACACGGGCACACACACACATATATACACATGGTCTTGTATTGGTCTGCCCATGAATGTGTGTTGTCAATCGATGATGTACACTTGCAAACCAATGGATACCGCAATGTGTCGCCCTGATATGTGCGAACATATGCCTCTCGACACATACACACACTTTCACGACACAAGCCATACACCTATTATGTCTACATACGTGCTCGAGGATATGGCTAACCCATAAAAAGTGAAATAAAAAATTGGAGCAGCCGCAAATAAATGCGGGAAATGTTTTACAAACCGCTCGATTCATCCACTACTTTGTGGTTCGTTAACACATTGGACTCTTCTTTGCTGAGAATATATACACATACATATTTACTCGTAGATAAGAAGAGGGGATGACGTCCGATGAAAATATACGAGTATCCGATACGTAACATTCGTAATTGGTGATCATTTGTATGCAACAAGCGCGACACTCTTCTTTGTATTAGCAACGTTGTTAGATAAGAAGTGGGAGAGGTTGGCCGCAACTACATATGTATGTATGTATGTACCTACAAGCTCGTGTTTATTTAAATATTCACTAAGAAGGCATATATTGACAATGTGTATACTTATTTTCAAAGAGTGAGGACGAAATAACAGAATTTAGAAATTTAGAAAATATTGTTTTGAAGCATAGATTCCAAAATATAGCGCTAACTAGATGTACATAAAAGTATGTATGTGGAAATTTCATAACAAGTTTTAAATACTCTCGTCTTGATTAACCGCTCTTAGAGAAAAACTTTCTCTATAGTTATATTAATGTAACTTGTGATGCTTTAGGCACAGTGGTTTCACCTAAAGGCTAAACAGTATATGTAATAAAAAATTAATTGTCTAATTAAAAATCTCTTTACTATGTCTTTTCAGAACCCAGCAATTATACATGTTCCACATGCAAGACTCGTTTCACTTCTGCTTGGCGCTTAATTCAGCATGTGCAACATTCGCATGATGTTAAGATATATGTAGAACTCCCCACCTCTCTATCTCCGAATTCCGATTTAGTGTCGGATCCTGCGTTGTCGAATTTGCCTCTATCAGCATCTGTGCCTGTATCGGCACCAACTATAACCTCAGCGAAATCAACTGCACAGCCCTTATCGACTTTACCCTCCGCCGCTTCTTCCTTATATCCGCCCGTCAGTCACCAATCACACAAAACTGATAACTCGAGTACAAACTGCAACATTAGTAGCAATAGCAGCGGTAGTGGAACTAACAACGCCTCTACCGGCATACCAGCCCCTACTTGTAGTGGTCACTCAAATGCTGTCCAACAGCAACATCAACAAATCCAGCAACAACTTCAACAGCATCGAGCAGCAGTTGCTGCTGCGGCAGCGGTTGAACAACATAAGCAACAACAACAAAGCAATCTTACAACAGCAATGCAAAATGCCCAAAACTTAGCGGTCGCTGCAGCTGCGGGCATGCGGCATCATACGCTGTTGCCACCGCCTGACATGCACGCAAATCCTTTTAATCTGCTGAGAATGCCTTTACCACCTTCTTTGGCACAAAACCCTGTAGTTCCTACTGTCACACCACTATTTTCGCGACCCCATCCCGACCATTACAGAATGGAACAACTTGTATCTGAGCAATTTAGGCATCATGGCTTGAATTTAGCAGCAGCTGCTGTAGCAGCAGCAAGTTCACTCTCCACCCCACACTCTGGAGTTTCTCAATTTAGTCAAAGTACTAACGGATCCTCGAACAACCCTATGGAATCACGACCTCCTTCAAACAGTAATAGCCACCGTGGTTCAGCGCCGCCCACACCACTTCCACCTCCACCAATAATTCTGCCACAACAGAATACCGCCAATCAGGTGGGGTCTCAGACTGGTATAAATCTTGAGCCTCAGATGGATTTTTACTCGCAGCGATTGCGTCAGCTTGCAGGAACAACAAGTCCTGGGGCTGGAAATATTGTTAACTCGAGCTCGCCGAGTCCACGACAAAAGCAATCGCCTCATTTTGCGAGCCCATCACCATCCCAGCTACCTCCTACACCTGTGACAAACAATACGAGACCACATTCACTAACTCCTCCACAAAAGAGTGATTCTATGAAGCAGGAAATCGAAAACATCAATTCTACGCCTCGATCAGCTTCTACACCGCCTTCAAAGCCCAGCCAAGAGAATGCTGCTGTGTTTGCTTGTGCGTACTGTGAAAAGAAATTTAGATTTGAAAATAATTTGATAATTCATCAGAGAATACACACCGGAGAAAAACCATACAAATGCACAGCCTGCGAATTTGAGTGTTCCCATATCAATAAACTGATGAAGCACATGAGAATACATCGTGGCCCAGAAGATGGCACAAGTAATGCTGGCTCTATAGGTTCGAACGATGCCGGAGATTCAGAAGCTGACGCCGATGCTGACGGAGAGGCTGAAGGCGAAGGAGAAACGGAAATCGATGGGGAGGAAGAAAACATTGACGAGGACGGATTGGAAGACGACGAGGAGGACGATATCGAAGATGGCGAAGATATCGATTATGAAGCGGAAGACCTAAGCGTTAGTAATAGGATCGATATACAAAGTGAAAGTCCAAAGACTACAAGTACTGGTCCTACATCGCTGGTAGGTGAACTAATGGACAAATTTGGTTTGTCCAATATAGCACAATACTCCGAAGCGTACAAGCAAGCATTGCAGGAGTCTGGAAAATTCAAATATTTAACAAATAAGGATAGAGACAATAACAACTCAAGTAATTCAGCAATATCGCACGTATCTGATAAATTGAATGGCTTCCCAACTGCATTACGTCTGCGGGATGAGTTATCGAAGAACATTTTTCAGCAATCACCGCAATCTGATGGCCAGAATCAAGTACCCCTATTCAATCCATTTCAAAATCCATTCGAACTATCTAAACGGGTTAAAATGGATGGCAATGACTGGTGGAATATGTCAGCTCTGCATCGGAATGATTCGATTTTCGAGAATCTCAAAATGAAACCATTGGGTCTTGGCACTGCTAACTCAATGCTTCACAATCAAATGTTAAAAAAAGATAATCGGCAACGTAATGACACGTGTGAATTCTGTGGTAAAGTTTTTAAAAACTGCTCTAACCTCACCGTTCACCGCCGAAGTCATACGGGAGAAAAACCATACAAGTGTGAATTGTGTTCCTATGCCTGCGCGCAAAGTTCAAAATTAACCCGCCACATGAAAACGCATGGACGCACTGGTAAAGACGTTTACCGTTGTCGTTTTTGTGATATGCCTTTTAGTGTTCCGTCAACACTGGAAAAGCACATGCGCAAATGTGTTGTCAATCAGGGTAAAGCAGCAGCAGCGGCAGCAAACGCTGCAAACGCTGTGGCAGCAGCACAAGCGGCAGCTGCGGCTCAACATCTACAATCACAATTACCAGCGCAATTATCACCTGCAAGCTCACTCTCATCCTTTCCATCGCAATACGTTGGCATCACTGGCAGCAATACTGGCAACAATATCTCACTGCCCGGTAGCATTAGTGGCGATAACGATACCAATTTGCCCACAAATCTACCAACACATCATATCTCATTAAAGGAAGAGGCATGACTTTTTCCTCCTTGGATTGGAAACACAAGCAGCGGTCCGGATAACTCTATAAATTATAGTCCTCATCACCAGCACATACCATCACGGTTATTGCCACCCCTGCCACCATCACATCAGCATCAACATCTTCCATTCGATTCCCACCTTCACCACCATCATACACAACATGCCTTGCCCCCAAATAGCCAGTCTCAACAGTTATCGACGGCAAATCGTATGATGTCGCGCATTTTCTAAAGATTCTTCGATTGTTTCGATTTCCTTTACGTCGAAACGGCACTGAACACTTTTGCTTTTCGACCGCACATAGTTTTTTGCTTTTTTTTTTTTTTGAGATACAACCAGAGGCATTCGATACCAAAGCAATAATCTAAATAAATGTATATAAATTAAGTATGCAATAAGTTTCTCACATTTTTTCATACATACATACATACATACGTGCGCTCATATGGTCATGCCCTATGCATATGGTATGTATATGGATGTTATCCATTGATTTTTTGGCCTTACTTGCCTTATCGACTTACTTACATTTAATTTAATTAATATGTGAAATACTTTGAAATTGTAATAGATTATTTTTCCCCAGTGTAAATTTGTTTCAAGCCCAGTGACTTATGTACACACTATTTGCACATGTACATAAATGTATATTTAAAATTAAAAAGAAAATTAAATAATAAGTTGTATTAAAACAATAACATTTTCTGTTTTTGTTTTTAGAATAATCTACCCAACCTTATACTACCAGTACTATCGAAAGACCGCTTGAGGTTGAATAGATTTTAACGAATTGTGTACTTGTTAATATTTTATTGTGAATTATTAGAAAATATAAATGTATATGAATATTTAAAAATATATAGCACTAAATACATTATGTTCGACTTTTAGTATTCTGTTTTTGATATCATGAACAATACAACGCAATTGAAAGACAAGGCTCTATAAGTATATCCAAGACTGAAATAATTGCGTGAATATTATAATTTAATTTTTCCTTTTCATTATGTGTACAAGCGCGCCGGAAAATTCGGGTTAAGAAATTACAAATATGTGCGTATGTACACATCGGTAACGGTGTAACGAATAAGTGACACATTTGTAATATATTTTTATAAAAATTTGTTTCAATCTACTCTCAAAATGTTAATTGTTTTATAACTTTTACCGTGGAAATGCTTTCTTATTGTCTATAATTGTACTAGAGATGTTTTAATTAATTATTGCTTTCGAGCAGATCATTACTTTTTGCGCGCTAACGTTCAGTGGCAACTTTGTGTGGATAAAAGGGATGGGTTTAGATCACCGGTGGACACCACTAAACTCAATTCGCGTATATTCGTGCTTCACCGCTGTTTTAGACGCATCCGAATTATATTCTTTAAAATGTAGTTCTCAAAAGATGTTTCAAGTAATCACTTTTAAATTTAATTTCTATTAATTTTTCATTTATTAATTAATTTTAAAACTGGTTTCTTGTTCATTATTATCATTTCACCAATGGCCTTTGTTTATTTAAAGCAAAACATTTTTAGATCACAATATTAATTGAGATCCAGTCCGCTGCTTTTAATTTAATTTTATTCCCAATACAAATCAGGCATTAATGAAAAAATAATAATTAAATGTTATGTAAAAAATTATACATAAATTTTAATATGATTTTTTTATAGTAATTACAAATGTATTTAGCTTAAAACTGAATCTTGTAATAAATAGGAGTGTTTGTTGCGCGCAAGAGTGTTCATAAATTTATATAAAATATTTATAAAAAAAAAGTAACTTATGCATGTATCTGTGGACGAGTGTATGTGTGCATCTTGTAAAGAGCGCGAACATTTTAGCTAATTATCAATGTCAAATGTTACATACATACATATGAACGATTATGATTTAAAGAAAATATATTGAATTGTTTACATTAAAAGCGATGTTTATTTAATAAAAACAAAATAATAACACCTTATGATTTTTTTAACGAGCAAAAAAATAACAAAAAACAAAAATTTAATCACAATAAACAATTGTATACAGATGTACGTTTATATATAAAAATTAATGTAAATATAATATTTCAAATATTTTATATGTGTGTGCAAGGATAAGTTATAGAATTATGTAGCTACATATAAAAGTAGATTTTAAGTAAAAATGAAAATGAAAATAAAATTAAAATTGGTAAGATCAACTCCAATGTGTTATTATTGGCTTTATGATTATTACGCCTTCGACCAAACTTCTACAAACTGCATAACAACATCATTCATTCATCAGGTGTTATAGTTGATCGAAATTGGGAATCGATGAGCTAAATGAATACCAAAAACAATAATTGAGCAATTCACAACCTATCGTAAAGCATCGTGAAATCGTAAAATTATAAAAAAACAAGTGTAAAAATTTATAATTTTACGATTTTACGATGCTTTACGACAGGTTGTGAATTGAACAAATGTTTTAGGTAAAGTAAAACAGAAATGTAGATTTTTCTTACATAAATTCACAAAATGACATTAACTGTCATTAACTGTCATTTTGACGATTTATAGTTGGTGTGAGCAGAAGATAATTCAATTAGAAACTGACAATAGACACATATTGGTTAATAAAGCATGATTTTGGTCTTTCTTGCATTGGACTCGTCACGAATGTTTCGTCAAACCACAATACGTATATCTACCATTACTCGAGGGGCTGACCCACACTCAAATATATTCAGTACCTCAGCCAAAATTAAATTCGAGTAAGCCCAAAGCAGTTTAAAGTATTAATGGTGACTAAGTATCTAATTCAAAGTATTTCAGTTTAGCTCTCTCTATTCCAATAAGGTTTCACCTAAATCAAAAATCAAAGCAAACGAATATTTCACAATAACAAAGCATTGTGCAAAATACAATTGTAGCAACTTAGCAATTTAGGACAAGATTGCAAGATCATATTCAAACTAATCGCACAAAATCACTGTACTTTCGTTGGCTAAGTTATTATGGGTAAGAAAATCGGTGCTTTTCTTCCTGTTTTTATGGAAATGTAGTTTTTTTACCACCAACACAATTTTACTCCACTTCGTTGTCGAACAAAGTCTTCCTTACAACATCGACACGCGGACAAAAAATACAGCGATGTTCATAATTCTGCTTGGTTTGAAATGAAAAATATAGTTTTTTTAATATTATAAAACAGGAAATACACAGTTTTTTTGCAAGTTAACAAAATTTAAAAATATAATTGACGAATATATGGACACCTATGACTGCAGCCGTCTATGTTACTTCATATAAAGTGTGCTCACAAAACAATACAAGTGGAGATCTTGAAAGAAGATCAAAAGTGGAGATAAAAACATTACCGTAAGTGTATTTGTGTATGTGTTTATCATATTTGCGCTCCCAATCATAAACTTTTACTCTTTCCATATTCATATGTTTCAAAAATATTTGAAATTACCGAAATGAGAATATATTTTGGAACTAATTATTGACACCCACAAATATTCAAACTAAGAACTTATATGAAACAAGAAAGTTTCATGTCCTGTAGGATTTGAGCATAACTATTTATGATTACAGTAAAGTCCGCTTTAGTCATATACTATTTATGGTTAATAAAAGTTAGTACATTTAAAATGATTAAGGTTAAATTTTAAACTATTTATGAATTCTTATTAAGTTTGATAGTAAAATACTTTGTTATAAAGAATTTATTAATTCTTTTCAAAAGGAAAGGAATATAAATGGCCATACGCTTGGATTGATCATGTGAGAGCACTCTGTACTTATTTAAATTTCTGTTCCCTGTAGGACTTACAGGGTGGTGTAATTGTGCCTTAGTAATTTGTAAGCATTTTCTGCTATAATGAACGGCGATCCTCGCAACGCCTAAAAGCATGCTACAACTATATTATGAGCCATAATTATTATTATGCATTTATTATAGCAAAGAATGTTTATGCAGAAACTGTTAGTTAACTGTTAGTTAATACAGAATGCACACATGTTAAAAAGTACTAATTTGTAGTTTTCACAGGAGGGAACATTGAAAAATATAACTTTGATAAGAAAAATGCACCACGCAATGAGCGAAACGGGGAAAATACTATAAATAGACACAAATAATGTTTGTATGAATTATTGATGCGACGAATATTTTCGAAGTTATAGACACATTAGTGAAGGACTACATGTAAAGTGCTTTCAAAACTTTAAACTAGTTTTTTTCGAAACGGTGTTTTCAAAGTCGGTGAGCAAGATTTCTCAGAAACGGCTGAACCGATCGGTCTGAGATTTTTACACAAGCTTCTTAACTATATTTTTTAGTAATTAATCGAAGGATTTCCCCATGAAAATTTCTTATTTTTATAAACAATTAAAGACCGAATTTTGGTCGAAAATCGACAATTTTTGACATTTTTATTAGCCGCCATTTTGTGAAAAATTTTTTTTTGCTAATTCCTTCGATCAATCACTAGATTATTTATTATATTAATGAAATTTATTTGGTTTTTGCATTTTAGATGATCCAGTCCAAAGATATCGTGCTCACCGCAAGAGGCCTTTTTTTTTGCGGACCTCATCAAAATTGGCAATATCAACGTTCTCGATAATTATTTTTGGCAATAAAAAATATGTGAATATAGTTTAAGGTTGTCATAATATACCTGCCAAGTTTCAAATCAATAAACCAAATAGTTTGCTTAGAAAAAATTCTTGAAAAATGCCTTTTTTTCGATCTCCTAACTGTATATAACCCCTTAAATTGAGTAATATTCGGAAAAAATCAGAAATTTTCCATAATTTTGCTATATAAATAATTTTATGGACGCACAATATAACACATTTTTTAAAGAAGCTTGAAAAAGCCAACTTAGCTTTCAAAGTATAACTCTTTTAGTGGTTTACACACTTTCTCCTATATTCGAAAGATATTATTTTTTTGCTTATTTCTTAGAATTAATTATTCACAAAGATATCTCCACAATGCATTTGTGAACTTCTTAGTATACATACATACATACATACATATGTACATATGTAAGAGCTTTCTACATGGACATTTACTTACTTACTCACTTCCACTTACACATTTGTAATTATATTATTCGAACAAATATATTAAAATATGTATGACAATATTTCCAAACGTATTGAGACACTTTCTCCTTTATATTTTGTTGAAAGCAAACTTACCACAAACTGCCCGAAGTCCACCCGTACATTCTCAATTCCTGAAATGTGAGAGACCATTGTTCATATTAATGTGTGTATCTTGGATGTAGAGAGTACACACATGAGAGTCCGTTTATACACATGCTCAAGTCCATTCACATTCGTGCAAAGCTACTCAGTTTCCATAGTATTTCTAAAGCACAACAAGCTATTCACTTTTCAAAAGGGTCCATTGGCTCACACGAACATTCTCCCCGGCAGGAAGAGAAAGCATTTCTCTGCAAGGGAAAACAAGCAATGGCCACACGTTGGCTATTGTCCATTTGTCGACATTTGACCAATCCAATGTCATGTTGCCACCCAACAAAGCCATTCAATCCCAATATGACGCGTATACTATACATACATACATATAGTAAGTATATTTCTACTCCTTCATATGTACATATATGCACACAATTTATACGATCCGCTTCCTACGCATATACAAATACTCATATGAATGTATGGTATAGATACATATATATGTACATACACACATACACATGTCCGCTCTAAAGAGTTCACCAAGAGTTTACTCACGTATCCATATGTACATATGTAAGTACTTGTGGGTGGTATAATGGAGAGTAAAGCAAACATATTGAACAGTAGTGGGAGTATTTTTTATTTGTGTTAGTAAGAGAAAACCCAGTAAGAAAGTGCAGAGATAGCATTGAAAATTAGATCTACAACCGTTACTTTGTAGAATTGCTTTTGTTTATACATATGTACATCACTTATATTTTCACATTGTAATCAGCAATAGCATTTAATACATTCATTGTAATAGCTTCCGCAAGCAAGTTTAAGGAATTTTAGGTTTCGTGGCCGATTTCTAATTTCATTCAAATAATATTGTCTTTAAAGGTAATTGAATAATTATCGGAATTATCGTACATCTAAGAAGATGTAAGTATTTAGTTCAGTTTCAGTTAATATTTTACATATTTACTCCTTCCTTCCTTCCTCTTCAAAATTTTCATATACATACATATGTAAGTATGTACATATTTATGTGTAACATACTATATATAATTTTTTCTTTAAGTTCATTACGTCACGGCCATGCACCACCAAAGTTATAATATTTCTACGATTTTACCGTTTGAAAACGCAAACAAAATGTTCACAAACGTCGTAACAATTAATATAAATATGTAATGTAAATGATTTGTACAGCAATTTGTGCTCTAAGCATAAGTACGTATACATTTGTGTTCTTTGTGGTATTATACTTTTACTGCCCTGTGCAGTGCGTAATAGCTTAAGGGGGTGTTCTCATGTAAACACTTCGAAAAATTTTTTTTTTTATATTTTGACAGTAAAACCTATTGAAAACATGCTGTGAAAAATTCAGACCGAAATTCATAGTATTTGTTAAGTTACAGCTCATAGTCGCCGACGTGTCGTAAGCGACTGTCTACCAGGCGCCATGACAATTCTGCAGTCTCTTGAAACTTTAAACGCATTTTTCTCGAATCATCATTTTCTGAAACTGTCATGGTCCTAAAAAAAGTATTAAACCGATTGCTTTAAAATTAACATATGTTCTTCTACTCATTTATAGTTATCGTCCCTACCAGAATTGTTTATTTTCGAAAATGTTTTCATATTTTTTTAAACGATTTTTAACGAAAAAAAACAAGATTTTCGTGACTTTTTTTTATGTTCGACATTTTTTTAATGAAATTGTTTATATTTGGTAGGGACGATAGCCGCAGAACTACTGAATAATAATCCATTCGATTTTTTTTATTTCAGACAACATGAACAGCCGCTATCACCATGACCAGCGAACTACTTTTTTTGTTGATTTTGATTTAAAAGAAAAATATTAAAAATGTAAAAAACGAAAAAAAAAAATTTTTTTGTACATTTCAAAATACAAATAAAAATATATTAAAAAATTAAAATGATTGAATTTTGTTGTTGCATAAAAAAAATTTTTCCTAAAAAGTGGTAAAATGTATGCGTTCACATGAGAGTACCCCCTTAAGGAAATACATACATATGTACATATGTATATGTATGTATGTATGTACATATGTACGTACATTAACGAGGAACATAAGATGAGGAGACATTGTTGTTTTCTCGAATATATTATAAACATACATACATATGTTTAATATTTATATTATAGTATTTTCTTCCTAAAAGTAGGCTATACTAGTTATATCCATTCCCGGGCTTATAATATTGAATTTACCGGTTTTGCAGTCCTTAATCTATGGATATTATAAACAGGTAAATCTCCTATAAAGTGACTGGACATTTTTTCATTCTCTCTTAGTACAATTTCTTTTTCACATTGCTAAATATTTATTACAATTAAAATCAGAATTAAAATTAAGACTAATTTTATAGAATTGCATATGCAAAGGCAGACTAAATAATAAATACTTAAAAATTATTTTTGACATTAAGCAGAATCTGCTATGGACAGTTCATATACAATATACAATATGGTGTCTTGGACATCTTTGTTAGTTTCTTCCCTCAAGAGCAGCCTCGCCTACTATAAACATTTTCTATTTTAAATTTTCCGTAACGTAACTATCTACCGTTATGCGTTAACCCTCGCAAAATAAGTAAAATAAAGTTTATCTCTTTACCCCTTTGCACTTTGGCTTCCGCAATGCTTACAGAAAACCATTCTTCACAGAACAGGTTTATTCATAATCAACCCTATGATACAAGTTCTCTTTTTAATTATTGAACAGCTGCTATAAAGGCCAGTGAAGGTTGAGAAGACCTCTTTGGTTGCCATTGTATAAATATTTTGAACGGACGTGTGCTTAATATTTTCACAGATGAATTGTCGTTGTGTGCAGAAATATGCAAATATATTACACAGTTTGTCTATAGAAACCTTAAGAGAAAATGATGAAAACACGCAGATCCTTTGTTTGAAACTTGACTAAAATAATAATTTACAGAAAGTTTTGTATCATAGCAGTAGCTCATCGGCAAAGCAGGCCTATAAATAAATACATTTTAATCTATAAATTTTTGTATACAAAGTTTTGTCAACACCTGGAAGTATTTCCCGGCTTTGATTCTTGCAAATTGCGTATAAAATGTTCAAGTACATCGAAACTTAGCCCTTCCTTCCTTGTTGTACCCTAAACAGGACATATAGTAAGTTTGTGACGAAGTTTGAAACAAAAAAAAAAAACGTTGGAGACCCTATATGGTATAATTGTATATAAATGATCAGCATATTCAATCATATCTCATTATTTGAGATATCTATCTGGAATTTTGCACACATGCTTTCCTCTCCAAGGAGCTGCTTGTTGGTAGGAACCATTAAAAAAAATTTAGGATATACATACATAAGTGCCATACAAACAGAACGATCAAAATCAAGCTCTTGCATGGAAAACTTTTTTATTTGACAAAGTGTTCAGATCGGACCACTATAACATTCGACTCAAACAGGAAAGACGTTTTCGTTGGATAGTTGCTATAAGAAATGTGTCTCTGAAGGGTATTGTAGTTTCGGTGCAGAATTGTTGATTTCAACTTCAACTTTACACCAACAGGGGTAATCACTTGGCGCTATGTCCGGGCTATATGGTGGATGCGATAAAACCTCCTATCAGAGCTCTCTTAGCTTCTGACGAGTCATCAACGAAGTGTGTGGTCTGGCGTTGTGCTGGTGGAACACTACACCCTTCCTTTTGGACAATTCTGGACGCTTCTGGTCAGTAAGTCAGTAGACTTACATTTTATGATATAAAATATAAATAATATAAATACAGGGCTTGTCTGGAAAGTAATAGAACTGATTATCTTCCGCCGCGACTGCACTTCGAGGCATGCGCGCACCGACTGGGTTCGGTAGAGGGCTTTCCTAGCTAACGAACGAGCGGCTGGTCAGTTGTCCCCGAGCACCTGGAGAGTCAAGACAAACATTTTCGCGCGACGTGTTTCTGTGTGTGGTGCAAGCCGAAAATGCAGCGTTCGTTAGAGCAGAGATACGCGATTAAATTCTGTGTGAAACTCGGTAAATCTGCAACAAAGACGTTTGATATGATCAAACAGGCTCACCCGGATGTTGCTTTAGCAAGAAGTGGTGTGTTTCGGTGGCACCAGGCCTTTTTGATGGGCCGGGAAGGGGTTGCTGATGAAGACCGTGCCGTGAGCAAATCCAAAGTGCAAACGATGCTGAACTACGTCAACGTCGCCATATATCTCGTACATCTCCTCGCTCCATCGACTGCTGTATTCGCCGTTACCAATGCGCAAAGGACCATCTTCTGCAAAACTTTCTCTCGAACACTCCTAAGGCCGACTCATCAGATGATGATGGGAATAATGAAAGACTTATGGAATTTAGTCCTTGTTCGTCGAGAGAGGACTTTACCTTTCATTTACCTACTCAGTCCAAAGTGGCACCTGTTGCGATTCTGCTTTGGATTTCAAAGCTGATACCGATGTTGATACCGGTTACAAGATAGACGAAGTAATTTACGACTTCGAAGTTGTGGCTGCCAATAATGTTGTCTAAACCAAGTCGCGAATGCGATGACTGGTTGTTTGACGACAGGAGATATTTCGTCTAGTCCTCGTTCACAACCAGAGCCGTGCTCTTCGCTTCCTTATCCAGTCTGGTGAAAGCCGAACTAACTCCGCGTTTGTTGAAACCAAAGACCTTCTCTATTTAGCTCTGCAGCTCGTATTATTTACTCTAGTAATAGATTGAAGAAGTCACATTTCCTATTGAACGAATGGAGCATCTGGTATTCCTCAAATTCAGTTTACATAGCCGTATTAGCTTTGCGGGGATACCAAGTTCAGACATAGCGGTACAGAGGTAGTTCATTTTAGTTCCAACTTCAAAGGCGGATCTTCCAGGGTACTTTCCAGGATAAGGCACATGATGAAAATCTGGTCGATTCCAGGTCTAAAGCCACACTGATAAGGTCCAATCGGTTTGTTTACGGTGGGCCTGTAATTTTTCGCACACTATGCCCGATAAGCTTATCTCACGGAAATTGGCGCAGAATGTAGTGTCCCCCTTTTTGTAGATTGGGCAGAGCATAATTTGGTTCGAATCATCGGGCATGCTTTCATCTGACCATATCTTGCAAAGATATATTATCAGTTCTTCGCCGCCGTTTTTGAAAAGCTCGGCCGATAATCCGGTTCTTTCGACCTTTATGAACAGCAATGGCTATGCTTGCAGCTGTACGTAAAGAGCGCTTAAAATGCCGTCCCACAGTTCCCTTATATCGAGTTGCTGATGAGTGCTCTCAGAGAGCAGGACTGCAAGTTGAGTAGAAAACCGTTTCGCTGTCGGTTGGGATAATATGTAACTTCTCGACGTCGTACATTCTCTGTGTTTGTTGACGTGCGTACTTTATTGTACAGAGACGGGCGCGTATCTTCGCTATAAGAAGATAGTGGTCGATGTTAGGTCCTCGGAGCGTACGCACGTCAAGGACACTGAAGAAATGTCGTCAATCTATCACAACCTGATCGATCTGGTTTCAAACTTTTCGATGTAAAGACAACCCAGTAGCTTCATGAGTTTTCTTCTGTGGGAATCTAGTACTGCAGACAATCATATTTCGGGCTCCTGCGAAGTCAATCAGCCGCAACCCATTTGGAGAGGTTTCGCCATTTAGGCTGAATTTCCAACTGTTGATCTTTGATACAACACCATGGCGTTAAAATTGCCAAAAGGCTTCTTCGATAACATTGTCCTTCTCTTCCATCGGGGCGTGGGCGCAAATCAGTGTTATGTAAAAAAATTTTGCTCTGAAAATTTTGCACCAGAATGAATAGCTCGACGACTGAGTCTTTTGTTGTTTCTTCTACATTGGAATCTTACGTGGGGGGTCCCAAACCCAGCGCACAACCAGCCGCACTTTAAGTGCACAGACACTGCAATTAAACTTCAGCGACCCCTTAAACCGAATATGTCGTAGTCGCTCCGCTAAAGCTTCTTCTCTTTTAGCCATGACCCCAGGCTCCAAACGGGGTTTGCTACCGCATCTTACACAAGGATTGCTCACGTTTCCAGGGTCCGCGGCGAGGACGCAAAAGTAGGAATTGAGTATAGCCCTACGAATGTGACTTGTTACCCAGCACCCCCAACGTGGGAATTAGTGATTGAAAATTTGGGTTTTTTCGACATTAGGTTAATATAAGAATAAAAAATAAAAATTTTTAATAAAAGGTAAATTTATATCAAATTTCGCGAAGGTAAAAAAAAATTACAGTATACAAATCGTATATTAATTTTTTTCGTTAAAGTTTGTTAATTTATCTTTCGTTTCCGTTGAGTTTCAACATTCGTATTCGTATTAATTTATTTCTTTTCTACTATCATTTTCAAAAGCTTTTTCATTCCTTTTTTTAATGCTTGGAAAGTGCGCGTTTATAGAGTGTTCGGCTACACCCGGTAGAAGCCTTTCTTACTTGTTTCGAATAACGACGTTTTATGAGCGTGGTCCGATTCCGAACATTTGCACTACCAACATGCTCATTCTTTCAAAAAATATGCCAATCAAGTTTCGTCAGGAATAACCTTGATATAGAGTCATTTCGATTAAAACAATTTTCTGATGAATAAACTTTTTGCTGGATTAGCAATTCCAAAAGGTCAAACAAGCGTTTGCATGCAAATATATTATATTAGGTAGCAATTAGATGGAAAGAATTATAGTTATACCCATTTTTTAAGGGTACTTTCCGATCTGTTGACCTACCATACATATCTAGATATAATTATAGTACATATTTATACCCATGATCTGTGTTTACGTAACAACGACAATAGGTGTTAATTGACCATCTACCAGCGGGTCATCGCATAGGTCAAATGTCATCCTAAACAACAGCATCCATTTAACTGATAAAGTCAATGATCATATAATAGGTACGTAAAACGATAAAACAGCACAAGAATCCGGTAAAACTACCCCAAATGATGTTTTGAGTGCTCAAAAAGCTTGGATGCTGTAGGGGTAACATTTCGTTACGTTCACAAACAAACAATTGAAAATACCTATAAACATTTCTTCACATACATACATATGTATGTATATACACAAACTCGTTTTTTACTCCTTAACTACTGTTCATACACATCAGTATGTTAAAAAGGGTTATTTGTAATATTAATTATTATATTTTGTTTGATATATCATTTTTTTTTGTTGAATAAATGTTGAAATGGGCTATGGTAACGTCTCTTTCCTTTCAAATCGACCGTCAAAAAGTTTTCACAAACAATATCACGTAACTCTCGATCTTACTACGAATGAATGCGACGTGATTGTGGGACAAAAGATGCAATGACATAAAAAATAGCTGGGAAAAAACAGCCAAGTCACCCAAATTGAGAATTAACTGGAGAACTAAATTATCAAAAGTGAAATAACAATGCTAAAAGTAAAATAAAACAAGAGTACTCATTTAATTGATTTCTTTCCTGAAGAGCTTGATCTTATGAACAATCAAAGTCAAAATTGACGAGATATTGTATATAAAAATCGGACAGATTTGCTCAAACTGTGCGAAAATGTATTTATTTCTGACTTAATCCATGTAAATGACAAGTAGATAGATATGTATGAAGTAATCCGAAGGCAAAAGAAAAGCTACGTGAATACTGGCAGTGCGCTAAATACTTTTATATATGTGTACATATGAATATATTCGCTGATGCATTTCAAATAATATCGTGTTATCTCCATAAACTCACCTGATGTCCAAGCTCCAAGCAAAACCACAATCATTAATCTTAACTCATCTCTGTTTCATAACCATTCACACTCAAGTATATTGATATACAAACATCTGCATATGACGCACACAGGTATGCTCATGATTTCACATACTGACAAACTTGTATGTATATTTACGTTATTTGCGTTTGTAAGACACCTTACAAGAAAGATGTTGTTGGGCAAAATCCTCTTACAGCACTAGATCGAAGCCAGCGTGGTTCTGTTAAATGCGCATTTTTGTATGGAAAAGTAATATTTTTGATTATAATATGTATCAAAAATTATGCATCTGTGCGCAACTAAATTATACAGCTAAAATGATTGAAAAATAACTACAAGTATACAATAAATAGCAGCTACTTTCATATGCACATATGAATGTATTGAAAAATACACTTAAACCACTTACATATTTACGAAAACTCTGTGGAAAGCCTTGAATCAATCAAGTTACAACTAGACAACATTCCTGTAGGCCATTTTGTTGAACTGTCAGTATACAATAATATATACATACATACATATATGTATGTTTGCATGTGCTAGAATACCTTGTCCACACATCACAAGCACACTTAATATTATCGCATGCATGTTAGTATGGTACAAAATTAACGAGTAAAATGTATTAGTTGGTTTGACTGGTTGGCAGATTGAAAAATAAGCTTTGGCCTTTTCGGCAGACCGCCGTCCGCTGCGCAGGCCCCAAAAATAACCAACAAGCAAATGTTTTAAGGCGAAACCGACCACAACCCCCAACCTCAACCTTGCGCCATGTAAATATTTGCGGTCTTCGAAAGGATACGTCGTCCAAAATATTTACACTTAAAAAGGCGAATCTCGTAATATAGTAAACATACATATGTACATACACATGTATGTATATGTGTTGAAAGTTGCCAAGCCAACAGTTTGTACGTAGAATATCTGTACAATTCATTTTCAACTTTGGAATGGGAAAAAGTGTACAGAGATTCCAAAATATTATAGATATGGAGGATTCGAGCAAACATCTCTGCAACCATTAGTGTATCCCCTGGCGTTGCTCCAAGGAAATAAATAACAGGCATGCAAACATAGAATTCTCTAATACGTACAGTTTTGGCTGGCCAATGTAAATAAAAAGTGTGAACTTAACGCTCGCATACCCAAGACTAAGCACTTACATATGTATGTTTACCCTACAGTGTAAGCAACTAGTTACAATTGCTCTGAACTGCTGTCGGAACTAGTTGCCGCAATTATTTTCCCAATAAGCAACTGTTATTTCATTTATGGCCAGCTATCATTTGATATACTCCAGCAGAAATATCAAAAAGAAATGAGAAACTTGCGACGGGACACATCGGAAAAGTATTTGAATTAATTTTTATTTAAAATAAATATAGAAATGATATGAAGAACAAGTTTATTATCGAATAATTACAATTACTGGCTATATAGAAATGCTAATACAAGATTTCACAAGCTGATAGATACATAAATGAAATAATATTTAATTACAAGGTCAAAAGCTGCAGCTTTCGGTTTATAATAACTAGTAAAGTAACCGATTACTTTTTGGCAGTTTATATAAAGGCATAAAGACATAAATGTTTTGCAATAGTCATAATAATATTTCCACAAATCGAAGAGAAACTAAAAAATTATGTAATTGTTTTTGTTTTAGTGACTTATTACCTTAAATTACACTATTTTAATTAGTTATTTATAGAATCTAAAAAATAGGAGTAGAAAACTCTAACCAGATAAATTTTGAAACGTGTTTTATAAGTTGGTTTGCTTAGAACTTTGTAACGCATACATCCATATGTTGGGTACATACAAATCAGAGCGTAAACATATGTAGTTACATATACATATGTATATATATAATAAGTACATACGGACACACAAGCAATGAAATCAAAATGTTTATTGATTATCAACCCTTACTAGCATAGTCGTGTTTTGAGTTTTCACCCGCCAATTTGTCGAAAGAGAAGAGACAGATAAATTAATTAGTGCACGGACAACACAGTCTAGCTATAGTTAAAATTAGGCGAGTTTAAGCAATGGGCTTATAAGAACCAAACTAAAAATTAAGGAGAAGCTGTGTACATAAATATAATCCTCATGCAAATAAAAAAATGTACTAAACGTGGTATCTTATACATACATAACATGTAAGGATTGAGGAAGGAAAACCGGTATTTCAATGTATGCATGGCTGAATAAGTTGTTGACAAATTTGATTTAAAAAATATTCAAAACTCAAAACTACACAAGCAAGCATAATAATTTCTGTACTTTTTAAGGGGGTATTCTAGTCTAGAAATCAAATTTTGGGCAGTTTTTAGAATTTTATTTAAAAAAAAACCAAAAAATATTTTTACTATCCATTTTTTATGGTGGTGGTTTTTATTGATATCTTAAGAATACAGAAAAAAAATTTTACAAAAAAATATTAAAAATTAAAATAATTAGAGGGGGGGAGAGACAGGTGTAAAAAAAATGGCGCATCCTGGTGACATTGATCCTGACTCTCCTGGTGGTCTGAAAAAAAAAAAAACAAAAGAAATTCTTAATCAGTAAGGATGCTGTTATAGTCCCTACCTCAGGGAACACGAAATTTTTTTTTTGAAAAATGGCGACTGCCTGAAAATAAAAATCATTTTTTACGTTTTTTTTTTGAAATTCCTGAATTTTTTTAAAATATTAAAAACAAAAATTTTGACACGATGCTGGTAGGAACGATAAAGGATTATATAAAGAAGGTTCACACAAAATTTCAAGTAAATCGGTTGTATAGAACTTGAGATAATGCCGGTACCGTGTGGAAAAAGTAGTTTCGATAAAAACGCGTTTAAAAAATTCGATACGGCCGAACCGGGCTAGGTACTGCGTCACTAAAGTAACTGTAGCTCTTAAAATAATTTTAATTTTTAAAAATCCTTTGGAGGATATGTTCTTAAGGGTCTAAACTTTAAAATATGAAAAAAAATCGAATTTTTCAAAGTTCTAGAGTAGAATACCCCCTTAAGAAGCCTCGGAAATCTGCTTGACTTCTGCAATATCATTAAATATAAATAATTTAAAAACAAGAGTATAAATTAAAGGTACACCACGTAACCAGAAATATACAATTTAGATTTCTTAGCAAATTTTGATGCTTTAAATGTGCGGATCTTATTCATGAAAATATGGAATATGTATGTATGTACATATGTATGTATATCGAAACAATCTACTGATGGATGTTCTTAAATCAGAGGCTGAAACATCTACACCAAAGTTATTTTCTTCAAAATGAACTACTTATGTTGCTTAATACGTTACGAAGTTAGGAATGATAAAACAATTTGTCAAAGCTTTAGACGTAGAAGAATATTATTTTAGTGACATTTGTAAAAAATTTCTGAACTTACTATGGAAAAGCTGAAAGGTGAAATATTTGATATGGCAATTACAGAATGATACAGATTTTATCAAAATTATGACTGTTCTGGAAAGTGAATCGTGGAAAAGTTTTGTGGAGATTGCTGAAAATTTCCTACCATTAAGTACCGAATTATGAAAAAGGGTGCAACATATGCTGGCAAACTGTTAGACTCAAAGAAACAAATTTGAGTATGAAGTTTTGCTATCTTCGCAATAATCTGGACACATTTTCGAAAACTTTTGAAATTATAGTAAGGAGCAGAGATTACCATTCAACCAGGATCTAAAAGTGATGAAAAAATGATATCAAAGTTGTTAAAATCGCCATATGATGGCAAATTACTAATTGAATGAATTGAAAAAAATACAGTGCGTTCAAAAAATAAGGTTTCTTGTTTGGGAGACCAATTCGCGGAAAACTGTTTTATTGTTTTGCAAATAAACACATGTTTAATTGCGACCTGACGGGTACAATTTGTTTAGTTTTTTCGATCTTCGTAATGTATCGTCATTTTTGTGAAGAAACCACTCAATCTAAGAAAAGCAAAACAATTTTTATTTAAAAACGGTTTAGATCTGCCATCAAACGCAGCTGCACTGTAACCAAACGCCCTTTTTTTTTAAAGTACACATTGAAAAAAAATGTGGGCGCAAAAAAGCATAAACCCGATTGGAGCAATTTAATATTTAATAATGAGTCAACTTTTGTATTGTTCAACCCCTTGAAACGTGTTTGGATAAGAAAGGAACAAACATTTATTCAAAGTAGTGTTAAACGCCCCAAAAAGTGCCTTTACGGATGTTTCTCTGCTAATGGATTTGGGGTTTTGAAGTGCTTCTCAGAAAACCTGAACGCTATAACAACAAAAAAAATGTAAAAAAAATGGTTTACTGTAGTTAACCGATCTGAAATGCTTTATGGCAAAAATATTCATGATTAGATTCTGCAAAAACACAATAATCTGAAACATAGCAGCAGACTCTGTACTCAATTAAAACAAGAAAATAAATTGTTACTTTACCTTGGATATCACAATCACCAGACGCCAATCCAATAGAAATTTTTAGGATTTAATGAAAGCCAAAATATCAAGAAAACTTTAACATCAGCAAACTCTAAGGTACCTGGAGGGCGATTCCTGTGGAATATGAGGAAAATTTAGTAGTAAGTTGCATCAAGGTTGTCAAGCTTTAAGCAAATCTTATATATATGTATGTATAAAAATGAACCGCCTTTTTTGTATGTCCGCGCGTTACGCCAAAACCACAGCACGGAAAGACGTGAAAATTTGAAAAAAGGAAAGGTGAATTTTTAATTTATACTTCGCGTGTTTTTTGAATCGGTAAATTTTTTTCTGTAAGTTGGAAGTACTGTAAGTGACATCTATGCTAAATTTCACGTCAGAATATTTATTAGTATTCGAGATACGCGTAGTTTTGTGAGGCCCTAAAAGTGAATTCTTCGATTTTACTATGTCTGAATTTATTGAACAAAGAAGTGCGATAATGCACCATCTCATACTGCATTAGTTATTCGTGATCATTTCGCCACATTTTCAACTAATATCGTGCCGCAACCACCGCATTCGCCTGATTTACCTTCGTGTAACTTCTGGCTATTCAGCAAATTCACATGACTACTCCGAGGACACCGTTTTGACTCAATTGAGGATATAAAAGCTGAATCGAAGAAGGCTCTGATGGCCATCACGACGGACGATTTTTCCAAGTGCTATGATGACTAGAAAATTCGTTGGCATAAGTGTATTGCAGCGGGAGGGGATTACTTTGAAGGAGAAGAAATGGACAAAATTCACCTTTCAATTTGATCACAATAGTACTCTTGCAACTTGGAAGAACCAAAGCCAGGGATATACCTTAAGATGTAAAACGTCAACCAGAGGATCAGAATCTAAGTAATTTTATATATAGTACATACACTGACCGACATATTCGGCATAAGGTTTGCCAGAAAAACGAAAATGTTATACTCTAAAGTCATTATTCGCGTAAAGTGTTATCCCATTATATTAATTCTTCTTGCCACTGTTACAAAGGAATGTGAGAAGAATTTTACATACCAAATTTGGTTGAAATCGGTCGGTCGGGTCGGTGGTGATTTCACCTAAACGTGGGCGGTGCCATACAATTTTTGCCCCTTCTCATCTCGGGTGTTAAATTTTATATCTGTGTCGTATTCAGTTATTGATTTATGGCACTTTTAGTAGCTTTTAGAAATACCGTTCTACGATTTGTTTACTTTTTACAGTGACGGTTGAGGTGCCTACGGGATTTGTACCGAGGAATTTGGTTTACGTAGCTTAGGTTTTTAAGAGATTTTTGCATTAAACCAATTAGAGAGCAGGACGATGCCCAGTTTTTCAAAACTTTTAGTCCATAGGTGCCCTCACTGCAATCTCTTGTGCCAAATTAGAGTTCATTATTTTAATTTGGTGCTTAGTTGTGGCACTTTATAGGTTTTCGCTTAATCGCGTTTTGTGGACGTGACAGTGGTCCGATTTCGCCCGTCTGCAATACCAACTGATGCAGATGCTGAGAAACATGTGTACCAAGTTTCCAAACAAATTGAGCTGACCTCCGCGTTAATAACCATGATGTCTTCTCTTGTTTCAAAAGGATGCAATTAAGCCTTAAGGTGGCAAATTAGAAGGCCAATGGACTTAGCAATCATATATTAGAAGTCGAATATTACATTGTAACTAACAACATCGGTATCTTCTTGAATTCCGAAAATCATTTTACTAACTAGTCTCTTTTCCAAATTAATATTTACGATCTAATTACTTGCAACCATCCTTGCAACTTTGAAATATTAGATATTAGAACCGATATCGTTGTCTGCAGTTGAAATTGCGTCCATCATAACCACATTGTATCTACCTTCCCATTTCAACATAAGTAAACAGTCATTTACTACATTTTTCGACAAGCTTGGTAGTAAATTTTTAGCTGATTTGATTTCAAAACCAACCAGCCAAGATGGGGATCCCATCTTACTAACCCCAAAAGCCGCGAACTATATAAATATATTATGGAAAAAATTTTAAACGGACATAGATCCCAGAATATCAATAATCTGAAATAACAAATAATTACAATCTTAGCTCAAACCATTCCGCTCTACTTATTCATTTTAATTTTCTTGCTTTACTCACCGCTCAAATGCAGCGTATATTAGAAAAGAGATCCGACATAAAAATGTTTTAAGCCCGACTTGATTTCAACATAGATTTCAACATGAAGAGAAGCTCAATTCGAGATTTAGATGATCTAGTAGAGATAATTACTTACCAAATACACGAAGCCGCCTTCTTTGCCGCAGCCAACTGTAGCAATAAAGCTTCTCGAAATCGTAGAAATAGACAACGGTATTTTGATGAAATCTCTGAAATGCAGTTTTTGCAGATCAAACATATGCAAATCACACGCTGTTGCCAACTATTTGAAAACCCTCAAAATCACGGTCTTGGTAGTTCTAGTGTTAAAGCTGTTTATAAGAAGTGTCTATTATATTTGGTATTGCTTTTCAACAGTAGCTTCAAATTAAGCCATTTCCCTACGCTTTGTAAATATGCTGAAATTATAATGATCCCAAAGCGAAACAAGCCTATCTACTACTATTGCATGCGGACAATATTGTCGAAAAAACTTGAAAGAATATTTCTTCGAAAATTATTGTCCATTATTCCAGACCATCAATTTGGTTTCAGATATACATACATATGTATGCACGGCGCAGCGGAATTTTTCCATTAAGATCTATACACTTTTGCAACTCTTTGAACTAATTGTGGAAGCACTTTTGCCACTCTGATTAAGGTATCTGCAAAACATGTCTTTTGAATGTCTCAACCGCTCTTTCAGGTGTCGAAAAACGTTGACCTCTTAGTTTATTTTTTTACGAATGGGAATAAAAAGAAGTTTCGTTGTCAAGTCAGGGCTATACGGAGGATAACTCATCAAATCGATGCTTTGAGTGCTCAAAAATGCAGTTTTCGTGGTGAAGAGTGATCCCTCTTCGACGGTCTATTTTCCTGAAAGACAACTGACAAACAAATGGTTCATTTCCTCCTTGAAATTACTGTTCTGCATTATTTTAGTATTATGGTTGCGGCATGTGCATATTAAAAAAAAAAAAAACATACAGCCATTTGGCTTTCGGTCTTTTTTGAGCGATCGACAAATTTTGTGGGATACAACGGCATAAACTTATGTCCAACTAATGCCTATAGTTGCCTCTATCTCACGATAGGTCACAATCTGGCAATATTAGTTTGCGGACAGCATAAACAGTTTCCGTAAAAACAATTGATTTTGGACGATCTTCCCGAACCCCTTTTTGCAGTGATCTACGATCTCTATTTAATTCACCATACTATCGATACAAATTTGTCCTTGTTGGAGCTTCATCGTCAAAAATTGAATTAATATCATCTATGCGCTCTTGACGAGTTAATTAACTGCAAAAAATACTCGCGTGAAAATATTTGCAATTTAATAGTGCTCATGTGTTAAAACGTTCTGAATATGGATATCATCAAAAATGTCAAACTTTATGATAAAATTGTGAGTTTCCAGAATTCAACACTAGTGCTACCAAATCCCGAAATAATATATAAAAGGAAACCTTCGTATGCAGATGACACTGCTAATCGTCTAGCGAAACTGCTGAAACTGCACACGCACTGCTAAAGGAAATACAATGTTGGCTTCGCAACTGGAACATCTCATATACAAAATGTTGCCGTACCAGTGAGACAAAGAAGTATGTACACGTCGTAGTGTCGAGAATATTGCTGCCGCTAGCGCATCACTTGAGGAAGACTAAAATCAGTCTCCCACCCGTCGTGGTTGTGACGAATTTTGCGAAAAGGTCTTGGCTTACATCTTTACAAGATCAAATTGACGCAAGAACTAAAACCGCTTCAACCAGAACCGTTGTATGTTCGTGAATTGGGCTGAGCAACAACTTGAAAGTGATCCGGATTTTCATCGAAAAATTATCTTCAGCGATGATGCTGATTTCTGGCTGAATTGCTTCGTCCATAATCAAAATATGCGTTATTGGTCAGGCAGAAATCCTCACGTACACCTTGAGTCAGCATTGCATGCCGAAAAAATTGCGATTTGGTGCGGTTGTAGCCGAGTTAACAACAGCGCGCCAGTCGTTTCTTCTTTTCGCAATGTGTCGCCAATTAGAGATTCCAAACGAAGACAGGTCTTTCTCCACCTGGTCTTTCTAACGGAGTGGAGATCTACCTCTGCTTCCCTCGGCAGGTACTGTGTCGAATACTTTCAGGGCTGAATTGCTTTCGTCCGTTCGGACGACGTAAATTTAGCCAGCGTAGCCGCTGTCTTTTAATTTGCTGAATTATACCAATGTCGTCGGACTGAACCATAAATCTTCCGCAGAACCTTTCTCTCGAAAACTCGTAACGTCGACACATCAGACGTTGTCATCGTCCATGCCTCTCAACCATATAGCAGGACGGGAATAATGAGTGACTTATAGAGTTTGGTTTTTGTTCGTCGAGAGAGGACTTTACTTCTCAATTGCCTACTCAGTTCGAAGTAGCACCTGTTTGCAAGAGTTATTCTGCGTTTATGTTGATACTGGTTCCAAGATAGACGAAATTATCCACGACTTCAAAGTTATGACTGTCAACAGTGACGTCGCGTGTCCGACGACTGTGTCTTTGATAACAGGAGACATTTCGTCTTGCCCTCATTCACTACCAGTCAGGAGAACGTTTTTTACGTGGCGGGTCCCAAACCCAGCACACAACCCTGGCGAGGATGGTTCGCCTTCAAATGGATGTTTGTTGGCTACCCAGAGTATAGTTAGTCTAAAACCGGAAGTAATGAGCTGCTTGAGCTATATGTAAGGGAATCGTTTCTGGCCACTCCCAAATGAATGACAATTAGAAAACTTTCTTCACTTGCGTGAACTTCTTCACATGACTCCATCCTCCATTACGTAATAAACTTATTAGTTTCAAAACCTTATTTAAAGACCGAATTTCACTTAATGCATCAATGTGAATAAAAATTGTCAAATATGTTAACTTATTGTTTTACGACAGATTGTAAATTAAGATATAT
Source organism: Bactrocera neohumeralis (assembly GCF_024586455.1). Taxonomy (NCBI): domain Eukaryota; kingdom Metazoa; phylum Arthropoda; class Insecta; order Diptera; family Tephritidae; genus Bactrocera; species Bactrocera neohumeralis. The sequence goes on along the minus strand of NC_065922.1, from coordinate 38,545,421 downwards.
TAATAATAAAAAAAATTATTTAATGTTATACAAAATTGTAAAGAAAATCGGTGCTACCCTCTCATGAAGAACTGGCCAACGCACGAACATGAATGGCTTAATACTTAACACACTTGGCTATAGCGGTATCTTATTTTTCCGGAATTCAGGGAAACCAAGCTTTTTATCATTTTAAATTTTGTCAATAACGGTTTAACAATTTTAATAAATGGCGGTTACTATGAATATTTATTTGCACGTACAGTAAAGGTATCACAAAAAAAATGCGTTCAAAAACGAACACATTTTTCACGTTACTGGGTTTCTGATTTAATAATTCACTTATGCAGTGCTTTATCCCTTTTATTGTGAGTTTCCAGGTTGACAATATGGTGCTGAAAGGCAAAACCTATTGAAGCTATAGGATAGCCTAAGGTTTGCATTCATTCATGCACGCATTCATATATTTGAGCATAGCACGGTACATTCATGTGTATTTATGGTAGCATATGCCCACAAAGCGTAGCTGTACTTTACTTGTCGTGTGGACCGTAAGCAGACAGAAAAGCAAAGTCACAATGCTTTTTGGATAGAGTGATGGCTCTTGAAACTATGAAAGAAAGGCTCAAGTTTCTTCTTGATGTCCACTAGGAGATTAGAGGGTGAGTTTTATAAGTCCGCTGGAGGAAGTACTCGTATGCTTACAGCATGAATATACATACATATGTGCTACAGAGATTTGCTTACTTTTGTCTTAACAGTGCGGTTGTTAAAGTTACAACCTACAAACGTATGTACATTGTATATCTGTATGTATCACTGTTTTCCATTTAGTTCATTGCTTATGTTAATATTCTTTTGTTAAATTGTATTTAGGCATACAAACACAGACCACAATGACAGGAATTGAGACAACGGTCAACGTTTGCCTGCAGCACATAGTACATACATATATCCATCTTCACGAATTTATTCGAAACGTATAAACAAAATCTCCACGCAATAATTAAGGATGTGTTTATTTCAAAGCTTTACATGCGTGGAGCAAAAAGTTGGTAACAATGGTAATCTTAGCAAGTACTTGTATTCGGCACTTTAATGGAAAGACAAGTCGTAGATTATTTCAAGCGTAAGCATTGCGTACGCCATATTTGAAAATGGAGATTATACACCCACTGGACACGCGTTTCTACCCACCCTGCTACAAGACGCCATGGTCAAACCCGCGATGTTAAGCTCGTTAATATCACATGCATACTTATTTATAGATACATACATATATACACACATGTGTGTATACTTACATAACCAAATGTATTGGCCCGTTTTGCATGGACATTGGAAGCGTTGTGACACGAGACATTCATTCAAACCCAAATGTGTTTGTGTTGCTTCTCCTTATTCTGGGGATGATTTTGTAGGTAACGCTTGAACCCTTTGGGCAAAATGCAAAGGTGATTCGTACATAATAAATTAATTTATCATCATAAGAAATCTGCTCGGACATAAAGGGTTAAAATGTAACCCTTTGATGGCAAATTTAGGAAATGGCAATGTTCGGCAACGTTTGCATGCATGCATACATACTTATGTATATGCACATATACATACCTAGGTACAGACGAGCATAAAAACTATGTTAGAAGAAGATTCAATTTATCTAAATTGTTACATAAATACGTACACATGTATATAAAACATTGGCTAAATAAAGAATTAAACAATTAGCTTGAAATTGTTGTTTAAATTTTTTGTTGAGTCATACATACATACGTAGCACAATTAGAGAAAAAGTCGTTAGGAAAAGAACCCAAATTTAACCTAACAACAATTCTAAAGTGCAGTAATTACGATGTTATGTAAAAAACAACGCATTGTATGAGGATGTTATGAACGCTCTATTTTATTGTATATATTATTTATGATCCTAATTCTTTTTTTACATCAATGGAAGCTTATAATAAATAAATATAAAATTATAATTAATATAAACAAGAGATTATCTGCAGAATAAATTTATTAATTGAGATTAATAAAACATTAACATTAACGTTTGTTTTAAGCCAAGCTTTAATACCCTTCACAGTTGGATTTTTATAGCTTAAGGCGCTATACCAGTGTGACGCATGAAAACTTAGGCGATTTTCGTGAATTTTTTTAAAAGAAAGCACTAGATTGAATGTTTCGACGTTCTATGGACGTAATAAAGTATATTTTTAGCTATATTAAAATTTTTTTTTTTTACAAAAATATTGAAAAATAACGGAGTTATGTGCTGTCTGCGGAAGTGCCGAAAAAAAGTGCCTCAACTGTTGACATGATTCCGGTCGAATGAGTAGCTGAAACAAAAAAATTCAAAATGTTTATTAAACTTAAATATATTTTCTATACAATGAACGATCTTTGAAAAATATCAAAAATTAAGAAAATATTATTTTCTATACAATGAACGATCTTTGAAAAATATCAAAAATTAAGAAAATGGCGTAATTTTGTAAAAAAAATCGTTTTTTTGCGAAAAAATGGTTGTGTTTTTAATGCCAAATTGACAATTTTCAGCTAATCAAAAATATCGTAGTTCATTGTATAGTAAAAGTATCCAACTATATCCAGTTTTAATTTGAAGCCGATCGGTCAATTTCTCGTTGCGTTATGTTGTCAGCAATTTTGAAAAATGTCATTTCGAGGAAAACGCGTTTAAAATTTCACTTATACATACATATGTATATATAGTATACATATACTAGTATGTTTGGACCTCTGAGCGGTCGCTGTTTAGAACGCTGCCATTCAAAAACTCTTCAAGATACGACCTTGCCGATTTCACAGGATATTTTTGGATATATAAACTATCGAAAAAGTAAAAAAAAACAAAAATTTTTTGAAAGTGTCACACTAATATAGCCCCTTAAAAGAGTATACAAAATCTTTATACTTAGCTATTATACAGCTTATGTTACAATTGTCGAATTTTTTAAATATTTTAATACATACATACATATCTATAATAGTTTCAAAACATGAGCATCTGTACCGTACTTGAATTTAATAAGTTATTTGGTGGCTGAGATATAACATTAGATGCAAAGTCAACAACAAAACAAGAAAAAACGTTAATTTCGGCTGCACCGAAGCTAATATACCCTTCACAGATGCATTTCTTTTAGTAACTATGTGTTAAGTTTGTATGGAAGCTATATGCTATAGTAATCCGATCTGAACAATTTTTTCGGAGATTATATATTGTTGCCTTAGAAAATAATTTATACCAAATTGCGTAATACCATGTCAAATGCCAAATTTTTCCATACCAGCATTTGATTCCGATCATTCAGTTTGTATGGCAGCTATATGCTATAGTGATCCGATCTGAAAAATTTCTTCCGATATTACATTATTACTATGAACAATAACTCACACCAAATTTCGTGAAGATATCTTGTCAAATGTGAAAGTTTTCCATACAAGAACTTGATTCCGATCGTTCAGTTTGTATGGCAGCTATATGTTATAGTGGTCCGTTATCGGCCGTTCCGACAAATGAGCAGCTTCTTGAACAGAAAATGACGTTTGCAAAATTTCAAAACGATATCTTAAAAACTGAGGGAATAGTTCGTATATATACAGACAGACGGATGGACAGACAGACAGATGGACATGGCTAAACACTCACTCTGATCATTTATATATATATACTTTATAGAGTCTCCGGCGTTTCCTTCTGGGTGTTACAAACTTCGTGACAAACTTAATATACCCTGTTCAGGGTATAATTATAGAATTGAATTGATACAAGAGAGTATTTGGATGCCTCATAAAAGTGGTACAACCGTTATGTTCACTGCTACTAAGTCTTGGTTTACCCATTTTAGACTAGTTTTACCATTGTCCAAGGCTCATATTTCTAAATACTTTCAAAAAGGAGAATTCAAACGAAGGGGTTCCAAAATTTTATCTCAAAAAATGATGAGTAAGAATTCAACATTCATTACTCAAAGAATCCGACGGAATTACAATCAAATTTAGATTTAATACAATATTTTGCTTGTGCAACTTGTGTGTTACATAAGTATATTAAAACCAAGCAACTAAAATAGATGAGACAACTTCTTCTTCTTTACTACCGTAGACACTGCTTACAGCGCTAAAAGTTTTTTCTTTTCGCAATGTGTCGCCAAATGGAAATTCCAAGCGAAGCCAGGTCCTTCTCCAACTGGTCTTTCTAATGGAGATTTAGTCCATTCGGACGGCATGTTCTAGCCAGCGTAGTCCTTCGTTCCATCGAAATGCTTTCGAAAACTCGTAACGGCGACTCATCAGATGTTGTCATTGTGCATACCTCTGCACCATTTATAGAATTTGGTTGGTTGGTTTACTCAGTCCAACAGTAGCAGCTGTTGGTAAGAAATATTCTGCGTTGGATTTCGAGGCTGGCGTTGTTGGTGCTATTAATACTGGTTCCACGATAAACGAAATTATCTGCGACTTCGAAGTTAGCACTGTCAACGTTGACGTAGGTCCCAAGTCGCGAGAGTGACGACTGTTTGACGACTGATATTTCGTCTTGCCCCCATTAACTACCAGACCCATTTTCTTCGCTTCCTTGTCCATTCTGGAGAGAGCAGAACTAACGGCGCGATGGTTGAGGCCAATAAAGCCAATATCATCGGTGTACGCCAGTAGCTATACACTCTTATAGAAGATTGTACCTTGTCTATTTAGTTCTGCAGCTCGAATTATTTTCTCCAAGAGTAGAATGAAAATCGCACGAAAGGGAGTCGCCTTGTCTGAAACATCGTTTGGTATTCCCGATCCTGACGGAGCTTTTGGTATTGCTCAACGCCAGTTTACACAGCCAAATTCACATCGCGGTATGAAGGCAGCTCCTTTTCGTGCTATCAAAAGCAGCTTTGAAATCGACAAAGAGGTGGTGCGTGTCGATTCTCTTTTCACTGCTCTTTTCCAAAATTTGGCGCATGGTGAATATCTGGTCAGTTGTTGATTTTCCAGGCCTCAAGGCACACTGATAAGGTTCAATCAGTTTGTTGACGGTGGGCTTTAATCTTTGACACAATACGCTCGATAGAACCTTAAATACGTTGTCCCACCACTTTGCTGTTCTTCAGACGGGTAATTGCTGTTCGAACTTCTTCATGGGCGGGCAATGGAACATCCGCTTCATCGTCAACAATTGGGGAATTGGGTTCGCCATCTACTGGTTTTATGGCTTCACTACCATTCAGCAGGCTGGAGAAGTGTTCCCTCTATAATTTTAGTATGCCCAGGGCATTGGTCACTCACCTCTGGGGGATCGTGAGTTCCAGGCGCTCAGAGAAGGCATCTATGGTCACATCGTCTTTCTCTTCCCTCAGGGCGTACCAGTACTACAGATAACCATATTTCTGGCCGCGGCGATATCGATCAGCCTCAACCCATTTCAGTCTTTATTTTTACGAGGACATCAACGAGCTGGGTATCGGCACATTTTCAATTAAGGGACTGGACATTCCAAGTGCATGCCCTTAAATGGTTATCTTTAACGCTTTTGCCATGGTCGTCTTCAAAAGGGGGTTTCTCTTCCGAGGATGTTTGGTTTTCATTGCAATCCTGGGGAGGGATGGTTCGCCTACTCATTTTAGCTCGCCTTCAAACGGATGTTCTTTGGCTACCCAGAGGATACTTGGTCTAAGACCGAAAGTCGTGAGCTGCTTGAGCCATGTGTAAAATAATCGTTTCTGGTCACCCCCAAGTGAATGGCAATCAGAGAACTTTCCTCACTTGCGTGAACTTCTACACTGAGTAGATTTGATAGAAATTCAATCAAAGGGGTTAAATTTAATAAGAGGGGGAAATAAGAACAATATCAACCAAAAGATCGAGAATTAATATTTAGAGCAAGGCCAAGACCTTGACTTCTTTCATATTTAGCGCTAAACCACATTATGCCATGCCCGGTTTAAAGTCGAGTTTCCTCAAAGTATATTCAAGGACATGTTTTCACGCAATTCTATGAAGACAATTCATACACTACTACTGTTAGCTTAATGAAAATCATTTTTTGTAGTATATGAGAGCTATGGTGATTCAAGGACCGATTTCACACATTTTCGGCATTTAACGATATCGATTTAGATAGGTATATCTTCTTTTATATGTTCACTGTTTTGCTAAGATAACTTACAGGTTGACTAATGCATGCGGTATAAGGTCAACCGGAATATTAAAGTTCTTATGTAAGGTATATGGAGCTAGGGGATATACTAACCGATTTTATCTAACCGAAATTCAACTCTTCATCATTTATATATTTAATTCGATTAGTTTTATGTGTTACACAAGATCGTTATGCCAACAAACTATAATAATATGTAGCAACATGAAATTAAGAGGGAGTCTCTTTCTAATGCCAGTATATTCTTGTGTTCATTGTGTACTTAATATAAAGATTTTCAAACATCTGCTTGACCTTATTCCCTATATATTGGTAAAACTCTGAGACATCATAATGCAACTCCGAGAGCATCTTTTTCTGATAATAATATGTTTTCCTGCTATAAATAGATAAAACCGACTCAATACTACCCGCAGTCTTCATATACCTTATACAAGATTTTCAAATTTACAGTTGGCTTTATATCGCATATATCGGTCTATATGTGAGTAACTTCAGGAAAATGTTCACTAAACATACATCACAGGATATGCGATAGTTTATTAGTGAAAATATGTGAAATCGGTCCACCTTTAGCTCCCCTATGTCAGTTAGAGTGTGAGTTATCTTCACATGTAAGTAAAGCCACATGTTAATGCATTCAGTCCAGACCTTCCTCTAGTTCCAATAAAGCCGATATAGTGATTTCTGACTGAGTAATATCTTTAAAAAATTAAGGAGACAATTTTTCCTTCAACTAATTTGGCTTAGAGCCGAATATGAACGAAATTAGTCTAGATCTTGGCCTATGGTTTAAATTTCCTCGCATACACAATATACTAAAGGGACTAACGTTGAATTTATATCATATATGTATATATGTACATACATCATTGTCGTATTCAGAGGGGGACAAGAGAGAACATTGAAAGGCATCAAATATGATAAAAATGAAAGAAAAACAGCTGCGGAACAATTTATATCCATTTATTCAAACACGAAAAAATGGCGGCAGAACTGAAAGCTTAAGGGAGTATTCTGGTCTAGAAATTAAAAAATCGATTTTTTTTTATATTTTCAAAGTTTAACTATTCAAGAATATGTGTACAAGAGGATTTTTCAAAATTCAAATTACTTTCGGAGAGATAGGCATTTTTCTGACCCGGCATCCAAACTGGTTCGGCCGGAACTAATCGAACAAAAGACATTACGCGAAACTTTAAACGCGTTTTTCACAAAACGACTTTTTCGGAACGATACCCACGATTTCTCAGTTTATACTGGACCGATTTACTTGATTACGAAGCCCCATCCCTAAATTTTTATTTTTATTATTTTTAAAAAATTCGAAATAGTCAGAAAAAGTGATCCAAAAAAACTTTTTTTTTCAGGCAGTCGCCATTTTGTGAAAAAAATGTTTTCCCACTTTTCCGTAGTTCCGGCCATTGCGACATTATTCTAGATTAATAATATTTTTTTTTTGGTTTCAGATAACTAGGATGGTTGAAATCATGGGTATGGTCACGTGGAAATTTTTAGAGACCCCCATTCGTCAGCTCATAATTTTGAAATTTTTTACTTTTTTTAGTTTTTAATTTTTTTCTGTACTCTTCTAGAATTAACAAATAACTAATAAAAAAAATGGATGGTAAAAATATTAATTGTCTTTTTTTACGACACTTTAAAAATTACCTGAAATTCATGCTTCTGGATCAGAATACCCCCTTAAGAAGAAAAACCTATACTCTACGGCCGGCAAACAAACTGCAAAAATTTCTGCGTGAGAATTTGCGAAGAATACTACAGGACTCAGTGTACATTCCTATTGTATAAAAGAGTAAAAAAAGTTGTTTATCTAATTTTTCCGATTTTGTAAAAAAATTAAAATTTTTACCATTTTTCCAAAAAAAAAAAATTGCTTCAAAATGGATACAAAATAATCACGCTATTCTCTTTATTCATTCTCGCGTGAGATCAGTCGTTTTATGTACATACATATATTTCTGCCAGAGAACGTGCTCATTTCTGCTAAATAGCAGCGAAAAAAGCTTTTCAGCTCTGTGCGCCGTCCAATCGAAAATCATACAAAATTCAATTTGTACCTTCTCTATGTCTTTATGCTACAGAGTTATTATAGGTTTGCTCACCTAATGGTTGTACGTATCACCTAAAACTAAATGAGATAGATATAGGGTTATATAGTATATAAACGATCAGGATGACGAGAAAAGTTGAAATCCGTTTGACTGTCTGTCTGTCCGTCCATCCGTACGAGCAAGCTTGATGAAATTGAAAGACAACCCCGTAAACTCCCCATATAACGGTAATGTTAATGACAAAGGGCGTGGCACCGCCCACTTAAAAAAAATATTAACTTTAAACATGAAGATTATTATATTAAATGTAGTAGTAGTCTTTTTACAGTTTGATATAATGTTGAAATAATTTCAAATCGGCCTTCCAATATCCTACTAAAATCAAATCCATCCCACCCTTCTCTAGAAAGGCCCGTCTTCAAATCTTCGCCCATTGTATTCAACAGAGGAATGTAGTAATAGTATTCTTCGCAAGTTCTCACTCAATAGCGCAGAATGTTAATCGATTACAGATGATGTAATTAACATTCTCTGGTTAAGTATTTAGAAATGTTTATTGCCATTGAGACAGGCGCCCTCTAGCGGCCGATAGGAAAACCAGATTTAATTGCATTTATACACATGTACATATGTATGTATGTGTAACGCGTACACATGCAAATGAAAATATGCCCCTATGTAGCGTGGAAATCCTTCAATAATTATGGAATAACTTAAATTTGTTACAATAAAAAACGCTGACACAGCGATACTTTTATATTTATAACGGCTGATCCAAATAGAGGTACTTTTTTCAATAGCCTTTTTTTGACAGATCACGTCTGTGTCTTGTTAAGCTGTCATGTTATTCTCGTTCAGTATTGTTCGGCATTTCATCATGGAAAGATAAATTGTCCAAATTTATTCCGAAAATTCACGTTCTGTAAAGAATATGTTTCGCGCGCTTCGCTCAACTTATGATCAACATAATCGGCCTACTGAGCGTACTATTCGCAACGCCATCACCCAGTATTCATTATTGGATAATATTCAACTGAGTAAACAACGTCCAGCACGCAGTGAAGAAAATATAGCAGCCGTAGCTAAGAGTTTACACAAAGACCATGGATAGAAGATTCGTCGCCGTTCGCAGCTACTCAGACTGACGTATGGAACGACTTGACGCATTTTACGTCGAGATCTTAAATTGAAAGCGCACAAAATTTAGCTTGTGCAAGAACTGAATCCGCTGGCCCGGCTCCGACGTTTTCGAGCCAATTTTGTTCAGCGATGAGGCCCATTTCTGGCTCAATGGGTATGTAAATAAGCAAAATTGCAGCATTCTGGACAAAGAGCTTCCAGAAAATATTCAAGAGCTGCTATTTCATACATAAAAAAGCAACGGTTTAGTGTGGTTTGTGGGCCAATGGAATCATCGGTCCATATTTCTTCAAAAAGAGAACATAACCATAAATGGCGACTGTTATCGCGCAATGATAACCCACTTGTTTATGCCTAAAATTGAAGCTGGTGATCTCGGCGACATTTGGTTTCAACAACACGGCGTCGCTTCCCACACATCGCATCAATCAATGGATTTATCAATTAATTGAGACAACACTTCGGTGAGCAGATAATTTCACGTTTTGGGCCTTTCGATTGCTCACCAAGATCGATTGATATCACACCGTTAGACTTTTTTCTGTGGAAATATGTAAAGTCTAAAGTCTATATGAACAATAACGCTTCCATTCAGGCCTTGGAGCAAAACATCACGCATGTCATCAGCCAGTTACTAGTCGAAATGTTCGAACGAGTCATCGAAAATTGGACTCAACGGATAAACCATCTGATACGTAGCCGCGGCCAACATTTGAAAGAGATAGTGTTAAAAAAATAAATGTCAAAGAATGGTAATAAACAATCCACATTAAATTTTAAATTTCTGTGTTTTTTCTTTAAAAAAGTTAGGACCTTTAAAATGGATCACTCTTTACAATTATCATGTAAAAAAAAATCTTTTCGTAATTTATCTATGAAAACTTAAAGCGCTGCCTCACCTAATCCTTTCATCATTCCCTATTCCCTAAGTAAGGATAGACATCAAGAAGACTGGACTGTTTTTGCACCTCAAAGTGAAAAAACTGACTTAAAGCAAACAATTTTTTATTTCAAAGCAGGTTATTTTTAATTTCCAGGCACCCCCGAAATGGCTAACACAGAGAATAACTTGATCATACTGTCAGAAATCATATCAGAGACACGGAATCAAAATTTTTATTTTTTTAGGCTATGTAATTATATATCACCGTCGTATTCGATATATATGTATGTATGTATTTTGGCAAAGAAAAAATATATTTGCAAAAGATTGGCCCGTTTATTGATACCAGAGTAGAATTTTAACCCAAGATTGTATAGACAGTTTAAAACCATAAATGTAATAGTTTGGAACGTGAAACAGCGTGTGCGACGTGGACAATGCACAATCTAGCACTGGTAAAGTACAATATAAACGAGTTCTTACGTCGTTTAACACAAAATAAACAACAGAAATTAATTTACTAAGCACATTTAAACTTCGAAATTAAAAATTAATCCCGTCCTCGTCGGGGCTTTCGTTGCTTATGAACTCATACACTGCAGTTTATTTATTTTTGTCGGCGACTAAGTTTTTTAGCAAATACATTCTACTACTACTACGTGTTAAAATAGTTTTTGTTTCAAAATATCCATTTGATGTGCGAGCATTCTTAAAATGTCAAAGGCTTGGCCAGCCACAAAAACGTACTTTCAAACTAAGGAGTTACTATTTTCATCCCCGTAGAAGATCTAACAATTGTACTAACTTTTATTTCGTGGCTCAATGCCAATATTTAACACTTTCTAAGTTCTACAAATGCTGTTGACATTTCCACAATCGCTCAAAGCATCTTCAAGTTATCCAGGTTAAGTCGTCTGAAAGAATAAATCGTATGGTGTGTTTCTTTGGCAGTATTCTTAACATTAGAAAATAATGATAAGAAACAATTATCCGGAGCAAATTCCTACTATTATTTTAGCTGATAATGTAGTAAGGCAAAATAGTAAACTAAAACAAACTTAAGCCACAGTTATGGTGTTAAGTAACATATGGGCATGAGATTGCAGAGGTAATCGAAAGTTGTAAAGACAAAATATCATCCCTCCGCTACCGGTTGGTCACTCGACACAAATACTTAGGGGAGGAATTCTATTAGTGTACGTATTTATCAATTATTTAATGTCTCTGCTGCTATTGGTTAACTTTTTTTCTGATTAGAATGGGAGGATCTAGCATTTTACAGCAACAATTACTTTATAGGTTATTAAAGAGCAAGCGAATACGTAGTAAATCGTATCAAACTTAATTCTAAAACTCAATTTTTAGTAGAATACCGATCACAGAACAGATCATGATCGTTTTCTTTGTCAAAATTTGTTTTACCTTAACGATTACTCTAACTTTTCCTATTTAGTAATTAAGACACCATTGGCTAAGGCTATATCAACGAACCAAACAAACTACTGAGTTTCGGACTTCCGCACATAATTTAGGTTAGGCACAACTAATTGTCTATCGATGACAAAACAAAACAAACATCTTTACAGGTGTGCTTCCTATAACATAGAAAGGTGTAAAATAATATTTACCTTGTATGAGAGCTATGTATGTATATTCTATAGTGATCTCATCTGAACAAGTTGTTAGGAGATTATAATGCTGCTAAGAACAAATATTTATGTAAAATTTCGTGAAGATAAAATAAAAAAGGTTTTCATTGAAGAGTTTGTCTACTAGTTTTAGTATATACAGACAGACACACAGACGGACTTGGCAAAATTAACTCAGCTCATCACTCTTACTTTACAGGGTCTTCGACATTTCCTTGAACCTTAGTTGTATACTTAATATAACCTATTCAGGGTATAATTAGTGCTTGGATCAAACAGCGAGAACACTGCTAGAGTCACTCTTTCGCCAAATAAAACTTACTATTTTACAAGCAACTCATATATCTCTTTCCAATAGATGCCTAGGCTTGCCTTTTATATACTTTAAATACTATTCCTCACTATTCCTCAGAGCTCAAGTCCAGAAAACATCTTTAAATGTAGTGATAATCTTAATCTACAAATCGGTTGAAATCGTGTTTCACACAATTATATTCCTTTATCCAAAGTTAGTATTTAAGACCACCAAGATAAGGTTGCTTAGCCAATTCGTATTGAACTTTAAGGAAGTAACTAAAGCAAGTTGCAATCTAAGAACTACTTACGTAATAAGTATGTTTGCAGACATGTACATACATACATACATACGTATGTACCTAACCATCTGGTATCGCATTTATGTGTGGACGCAAACTAAAAAGCCTTCGCCTCAATGCACTTAAGCGATAGGGAAAGAAAAACTCAAAGGAATTGGAAATCTAGGTTGTGAGAAAGAAACTTTGTAAAAATAACATCTGCAAATATTCAGCATCACTGTTCAAATACTCAGAGAAGAGTTCATTCCATACTGTACTCCTTTACAAAGCCCAAGCACACATATCTATTTGTTGATATACATACATACATACACACATTGGTCCTTGTTTGTCCACTTGTGCGGATAAAGGCGTCCGCACAACACAAAAACCAAATACATATGTATGTACACATTTCGAGAAACATACATACATACATATTTTGCAACAAACTGGTTATACTCGTACTAGTGTCAAAGCCCACATATGCACATTCACACTCGCATGTGCATGCATGTAGATGTTTTTGAATTGTACGAAAGCATCATTTGAAACACCCACAAAAAATAAATAACATAAAATAAGGGACAAGACCACTAGCTAGTAGTGCGTGGTCTGCAGGTCGAACAGTTGCCTGAATGTTTTTTCAAGGCTTCACCGCACTTTTGGGGTTGCAGTTGGCATACGAATATTGGGCAGTGGGAGGCTGGTGTAACGGTTGATAAGGTGCGGTGGATGCGTGCTTCAAAGTGGCTGGCAAGAAGGCCAGCACACTAAATGACTATAAAAAGGACTTTGAAGAGGGTCAAATGGAGATAAATTTGTGCATTCTTAATCAGTAGTGAAGGTGGTCATAACATGAGTTAGTAAATGTATGCTGAATGGGATACTTCTCGAATGAATGGTATATTTTCATTTCACTCGGTCATTCTGTTCTAAGCATATGCACAGTCTTTGGCACGGAATCTTAGCATTCAAATATGTACACACACACAAACCAATGTATGTATGTATTCTTGAAGCTTTTTTAGGTTATTCTTTATGCATATGCAAAGCTATCAAACCTTTCCGGTCAGTGAAGGGTTACATGAAAACAAATGGATAACTGTGGAGTTTAACTCTTGTGAATTTATTTCGGTGTACCGTCCTTGAAAACAACCCACAAATGAATGACGTTTGAATTTGATTCCATTTACAAGTTTAGTAAATGTAATATTTTCCAAGTCACATAGTTTGTTTGTTTCGATAAGTATATTTACTAAAACGGCTTTTTTGAAACTCGATATTTTCACAAGAGTAAAGGGGCTTTACGCGTATACAACCGAACGCATGTATGGATACGAATATGTTTGTAGGTTTATGTGATTTTAATATGCTAAATACATTTGCTTATTTCAGCTACCAAATCCTTTGAAGCGTTTCACAATACGTTTTTCTTACTTAGATGCTTGTGTCACATGCCAAAAAGCACAAATGTACACAAGTAAAGATACACTACATTCTTGCCCACACTATACATACATACATATGTAATATGATAATGGCTAAGTGTGTAACTTGATCCCAAAAACTAATTGTTTTATATATTTCTTGGGTTGTTTCATAGAGGCGCACACTTTGGATTTTACTCAAGCTATCAATCATTTAGTAGAACAATTCTCTGCAGATTTCGAATTGTGCCTTGACTTAAATGCCATCTACATGCCCAATTGACCGCCAGTTATCCCTTTTGACCAGATGCGGAACTCCACAACGAAGCAAAAATGACCTTATCGTTCTAGTCAGAGTGACACCGAAGGATGAAAGGCAAAGGTTCTTCAGTGTCCATTAAGGTCAATTGGACTTATGCGGAAGGAAGTTAGGTGTCTTTAAGGAAACCACCACCAAAACCAAATGCCATAATAGGGTTGAAAACAGAAATTAAGAAAAGCGTTGGTGAACTTGAGTTCAAAGTAAAGGTTTTTGCTCATGATTCGTATATCACACATGCATATGAACTACATATGTACATGTTTATATACATAAATTTATTGAAATCACGGTTTTGTGATAATTCTTTACAATATGGAAATGAGTGTGTTTTCTGAACTTCGAGGTAAGATAATTTTACTAAAAATTTAAAATTATAAACTAGGTATATTTCTCGCGAAAAACCAATTAATTGATTTTTAATGATTTAAAAAAAATTAACTTATTGGGCTATATTACTAGCCACGCTGAACAAGCGGATAAAAATAAGATTAACCAGAGAGTACAATATCTGTGACTCGTAAGTGGACGTAATCGATTCCGCTTAGGCATTTTTGACATTTTTAATATTATACTCAGCAAGTGTTGTCATACGAGCGCTATTGTGTTATAAAAATAAAAGAAGCGAGTGAGTTGTGAAGTTTTTGGAATACTGAAACGAGGGTATACGCGGATTTAAAAAAAAATTAAAAAGAGCAATATGAGTTGTTACACAATTACTCAATTTATAAGCAGAGCTCTCAAATCAAAGAGCGTTGGAATCTGTCAAAATTAGTTTAAGGAGACATTTGATGGAATGTGCGTGACACAGCATTACCAAATTTTATTTTCTCTTTTTTAGGCTAAAAAATTATTGGTCTTAGGAAGGTTAATAGAAAACGCATCGACACCACGTTCATCCCAGATGGTTGAAGAAATATTTAACAAAGCCCAATAGCTTTGTGAATTGAAACTGTAAATTATATATTTAAAATAAGATATAATAGCATAAGTACAAGATGGCATGATTATTATAGTTATTCGAGCGAAGGAATCAGTTATTTACCATTAAGGGGGTATTCTGGTCTAGAAATTAAAAAAAATCGATTTTTTTTTAATCTTTTCAAAGTTTAACTATTCAAGAATATGTGTACAAGAGGATTTTTCAAAATTCAAATTATTTTCGGAGATATAGGCATTTTTCTGACCCGGCATCCAAACTGGTTCGGCCGGAATTAATCGAACAAAAGACTTTACGCGAAACTTTAAACGCGTTTTTCTCAAAACTGACTTTTTCGGAATGATACCCACGATTTATCAGGTTCTATTGGACCGATTTATTAGAAATTTTTATAGAGTCCTTTTTATAGGCTTGTCTATGGTTGGAATTAGCCCCATCCCCAAATTTTTATTTTTATTATTTTTAAAAAATTCAAAATAGTCAGAAAAAATGATCCAAAAAAACTTTTTTTCTGGCAGTCGCCATTTTGTGAAAATAAATTTTTCCCACTTTTCCATAGTTCCGGCCATTGCGACATTTTTCTAAATTAATAATCTCTTTTTTTTTTTGGTTTCAGATAACTAGGAGGGTTGAAAACATGGGTATGGTCACGTGGAAATTTTTAGAGACTCCCACTTCGTCAGATCATATTTTTTGAAATTTCTTACTTGTTTTAGTTTTTAATTTTTTTGTGTACTCTTCTAGAATTAACAAATAACTAATAAGAAATGGATAGTAAAAATATGAATTGCCTTTTTTACGACACTTTAAAAATTACCTGAAATTCATGCCTAGACCAGAATACCCCCATAAGTACAAGATGACATGATTATTATATAATAGTTATTCGAGCGAAGGAATCAGTTATTTACCATTAAGGATCTGAAGCTGACCACGATTAAAAATATATACTTATAAAAGTGGAAATAACGGGTTTTTCAATATGAATAATGTTGTAGCGTATGCCATCTTATGACCATACATTGTATAAGTCCAACAAAACCTGATCAAGACCCTCTATCGGTCAATATGTGAGATACATACAAGTATATAATTGAAATTCAGGAAAATCCTTTCCTGAAAATGGTTTGCCTGTGTGTCAAAACTGGCCTGAATCGGGTCAATACTTTCTTTAGCTCCCATATACCTAACACAATGCTTGGATTCTCGCAAGTTGCAAGAGTAAAAATGTTCGGTGGTAGCTGAACTTATCTCTTCCTTATTTTTTTTATACATGTACTCAATCTGAAAAATGTCGCCGGTTAGAAAAAGTTAGAGGTTCAATATGTTGTCAAATAAATAAAATGTCCATACAAGGACTTGATTTTTATCGATAAGTTTGAATAGTAGCCCGATATCGGCGGCAAATGATTTTGGGGAGGACAATATATTTCTTATCATCTGAATGTTTCTGAGGTTCTTGTTTTGTGTAATAATTTATCACATTAATTTTCAACATAACCGTAAAACGAGGAGGGGCGTGGTTATACTTCGATTTCACAGATTTCCACTCTAACAAAGGAAGTGCTGGTGGGATTCGTCTGTTCGATTGTGGTTTGTAAGATATGTGTATTAGACTTATAGGCTTGTGCGTGGCCCTCACTTTCTAAATATGTTTAGACCGCTACTGCGATCTCCTGTACTACATTACGGTTGTATACTGTTACAACATGTTGCTGCAGTTGAAATTCAGTTGAGCGTAATCGGACCACTGCCACGCCCACAAGCCGTCATTAACCGAAAACGTATTAAAGGTCATAACTTAGCACAGGAGATCGAAGTAGCAGGAGGCACATGCGAGAAAACAAATTTTAGAAAAATGGGCGTGGTCCCGCCCCCTAAGAAGTTTAAGTTTCCTAAACTACTAAAGCTGCAACAACCAAATTTTCACAGCACAAATATTATAAGATCTTCTATCCACAGTGTGAAAATGGATGAAATCGGAAGCTATCGCCGCTCAAGACCCCAGGTACCGAATATTTAGACCCCTGACTTTTGATCGAAAATGTCGGTCAATGTGTGATATATGTATGTAACTGAAATGAAGGTATAATCCTTCTCTTATTATGGGATGTCTACATGTCAAAAATGTGTCCAGTCGGGAAAATTCTTCCTTTTGCCCCCATATACTTAATATAAAGATTTTCGAACTTTCGGTTGACTTTGTACCGCAAGAACTGACTTCGATTGAATTCAAAACATCTACCAACCGAAAATTCTATACCGATCATATTCTTCAACTAACTACACTGGATGGCAAAGCCTGCAATGCCTTAACTGAAACCACATCAGTCACATCTACTGAGGTGATTAATATGGTATTTCTCGAATATTTTCTGCACGTTTCTTATAACTTGAAGACATACAATGGTTGGATTGGATTAGTAGGAAAAGAACGATCCATGCTCATGTGATAAGAGGGAAACGAAATATTCAGGGAGAGTTTCGTAAAAACAATGGGTTTAATTGTCGACAAACAAAAAACAGGTCATAGAAGATCTTCAATTATCACATGAAATAACTACCATAGAAAACCAGCTAATATCAGAGTATAAAATTAATTTAAACAAATTTAAAAATTTTTCAGTAGATATTGCAAGAGAACTAGCATCCAAGTATTCCTGGTATTACCTTTATTCTTCAGTTCATAAAATTTTGATGCACACTTCCGATGTCATTCAATATATATTAGTTTCAACTAGAGAGCTGTCTGAAGAAGCTGCTGAGTCAAGGAATAAGGGCAACTGAATCATAAAGAAAATAACTTACGAGTGTTTATAAACCAATTTTTCACGATTTAGTCGATTAATGAAATTTGAAGTCGTTCGCAACATTTTTTAACATGAAATTTTGCCATCACCTTTGCAAGGGTATGAAATGTTCGGTTAAACCCGAGCTTAACTCTTCCTTACTTGTTTTATAATAATTTGGGGGATTATAAAGGATTCAGATTAATTGCATTTTTCGAGCGTGGCAAGGAAGTTGTTTAGTGTTAGGTATTACTTTCTGCAAACTTTCTGAATAGGGTTCAATCACTGTCTCTGGTTCCCAGTGGGTTTTATACCCTCATACTATGTGTCACAAAGGGCCGGTTTGTCCATATAGGCAAGTTAGCATATTGCCTAGGGCTCGAATTTTAGGGCGACATTTTGGCAAATTTTTTTAATATATTTTTAAGCATTGTAAAAAAATAGAAATGCGCAGTGGCAGAGGAAATCGCGCATCACAAATAAAGTTGATGCTTCTTAATATTTGCATATGCAACGATTGTCAGTTTGATAAGCTTTCTTATTTTGGCAAATACATATATTTATGATGGGAAGAAAGGCTGATTTCGAAAATTTACTACTACGAAATGATGCGTTGTATAATTTGGACGTAAGAGTTAAATAATGTCTTGAGTTTCCACTTCCCAACTGCATTTTGGTTGAAGTTTTGAAAATCGGTATTAACGATATCAACTCAACCCGTAAAAGAAATAGTGATGAAGTATTGTTAAACTTAAATTTTTTGATGGTATTACAGTTTTCAACTCTGTGTCAGTGGGATTGACTAAAACATCAAACAATTTCAACAAAATGCTACTACTAGTTATAGACATTACTGCGTTAATTCGGAAAAATATTAATAGAAAACAGAAAACGGGTAAAAAAAATATTTGATTTATAATTTTAATCACATAGAAAGGTGAAACATTGGTAAGCAAAGCTGGACGAGGCAAGCTAGAATTTGAAAACTGCAAATATAATATCAAGGAACTGTGGGAAGTGTTTTGAACATATCTCTTCAATTTATTACTATCAATAAACTTTTTGAGTAAAATTACATTACTCACAAAAACGATGTTTATAAGATTTAAATTCTTCTTAAGGGGGTATTCTTGTCTAGGTTTTTGAAAAAAATCGATTTTTTTTTTGCATATCTTGAAAGTTTAGACCAGAATTGTCTCCTAAACTTTAAACGTGTTTTTCTCAAATCTGACTTTTTCGGAATGATACCCACGATTTCTCAGGTTCTACTGGACCGATTTACTTGAAATTTTTATAGAGTCTTCTTTATAGGCTTGTCTATGGTTGGAACTAGCCCCATCCCCAAATTTTTATTTTTATTATTTTTAAAAAATTCGAAATAGTCAGAAAAAGTAATCCAAAAAAACTTTTTTTTTCAGGCAGTCGCCATTTTGTGAAAATAAATTTTTCCCACTTTTCCATAGTTCCGGCTATTGCTACATTATTTTAGATTAATAATATTTTTTTTTGGTTTCAGATAACTAGGAGGGTTGAAATCATGGGTATGGTCACGTGGAAATTTTTAGAGACCCCCCACTTCGTCAGCTCATAATTTTTGAAATTTTTTACTTTTTTTAGTTTTTAATTTTTTTCTGTGCTCTTCTAAAACTAACAAATAACTAATAAAAAAATGGATAGAAAAAATGTAAATTGCCTCTTTTTACGACACTTTAAATTAAAATTACCTGAAATTCATGCATTTAGACCAGAATACCCCCTAACAACCATAAATACCATCAGAAAAGAAACTGAGATTTTGTGATAATATTTTTTCATATAATTTAGGAAAAAAATTGTTTACTTTTTAAACGACAAAAACCTACGATGCTTTTGATTTTCTCGAATTTTATATTTCTCAGGAAAGTGTTTATTTATTCAAAAATATATACAAATTTTGTTCCATTCAAAGTAATCACTTCCCGTTTTTTCCAATCTTCAAAGCATTTAAAAAGTCGTCCATTATGAAATTGATCTCCTCCTTCGATGCAGTTTTTATCTCCTCAATCGTAGCGCAGCGTCGTCCTTTCATGACACAGTTTCTTCAGTTTTGAGAACTGCGGCACCCTAAATATGTTGTTCTTGTCCAAATATTCCTTCACAAAGAGGGATGTCTGAGCAGGTGCGTTATCATAGTGCAAAAGCCAAGAAAGTCACATCTCCTCGACCATCTGAGAATATTTTGTACCACCGCTAAACGTTGCTTTAGTGCCAGGTAGCTTCCAAATAAAAGAGTTGGGTTGATCTGAAGTTGAATTTCTTCAACTTTAATTCAACTGAATGGAGTTGAAAACCGTGATAACACCCTTAAACATTTAAACTTCGGAATATGAGTAGTTTATGGTATTTAATAAAATGAACTTAATAATTTTCAAAAGTTATTAATTTTGTAGTTAAAGCAAAATAGGCTTGGAAGGAACGTAGAATTTGGCATTAGCCTAGGGTGGTAAGTTGACTCGGTCCGTCCCTGGTAGCCATATATGTATATGTATATCAAAAAGATGAGTTGAAAGAAAGAAAGGAAGTGAGTTGATTTCTGTTGCTTTCACTTTACAGCTTACAAATGAAGCACCAACGAAGACATCCCAGCGTAACCTTGAACAAAAAAAAATATTCAAACTATGCTATTACATTTTTAAAATTATCGAAATATGTCTCTAACTTTTCGAAACTCTAGATACGGGTCCATAGTTTCTCTTGCGCACATATAACGAATATATTTATCAGTCAATATGTGAGATATCTTAAAGAAAAACAGAAAGAGTCAGGACATACAATATTTTTGCTAATCCGACATATAATACCGAATATACCATAGTTAAACACCAAAAATGTGTGAAACCCCAGCTCCCGTATACCATAATGATTTTCATTATTCTAACCAAGTCTATACCGACAATATCGGTCATTCATATATTCTTATTCATAAAATTGAGTGGAAACTTCTTCTCGAGTATACTTGATTAATGCTAAAAGCTTAAGCAATTGGTTCAGACCTTCCCCTAGCAAACTTTACATGGTGTATGTTGGTCAATATGTGTGATATTTTAATGAAATTAAATGGATACATTTTCTTCAAGTATATATAAATGGTTTAGCGCTAAATATGAGTGAAATCGGTGTAGATATTGGCCAAGCACCATATCCTTTATACATATATGATTTGCGCTTCTATGGTTGACATTTTCCTAACTTATAATTATTATTAAATTTAAATCCTTTGGTTGAGCACGTTTGACACGAAGCAAAATGTAGTAATGAAATTAATATACATATGGACTACAGTATGCGTTTACATGTACATAATATGGTTATAATTTAATCACAATTTCGCCGACCGATGAACTTTGAATTCTTGCACAAATATTTTTATACTCTTGCAACATTTTGCTACAGTGCGCAGGTCGTTTCTTCTTTTCTTTTCTTCTCCACCTGGTCCCTCCAACGGGGTGGAGGCCTTCCTCTTTCTCTGTTTCCCCGAATAGCTTTGAAACCGACGAAGAGCTGGTGTGTGTCGATTCTCTTTTCACGGGTCTTTTGAAATGGTGAATTGGTGAAAACTTGACTCAGCCCATATATAACTAATATCAGTATATTGAACATCCGGCTGAATTTATTGAATGTAGATTGGTCATGGTCTCCTGTCATCAAACAAACAGTCGTCGCACTCGCGACTTGACTCTCACGTCACTGTTGACAGTCATAACTTTGAAGTTGTAGATAATTTCGTTTATTTAGGAACCAGTAGTAACACCACCAACAATGTCAGCCTGGAAATCCAACGCAGCCAACAGGTGCTACTTCGGACTGAGTAGGCAATTGAAAAGTAAAGTCCTCTCTCGACAAACAAAAGCCAAACTCTTTAAATGACTCACTATTCCCCTTCTGATAAATGGTGCAGAGGCTTGGACGATGACAGCAACCGATGAGTCGACGTTACGAGTTTTCGAGAGAAAGTTCTGCGAAAGATTTATGGTCCTTTGCGCATTGGCCACAGCGAATATCGCATTCGATGGAACGATGAGCTATACGAGATAATACGACGACATTGACATAGTTCAGCGAATTAAAAGACAGTGGCTACGCTGGCTAGATCATGTTGTCCGAATGGATGAAAACACTCTAGCTCTGAAAGTATTCGACGCAGTGCCCGCCGGAGGAAGCAGAGGAAGAGGAAGACCACCACTCCGTTGGAAGGACCAAGTGGAGAAGGACCTGGCTTCGCTTGGAATATCCAATTGGCGCCACGTAGCGAAAAGAAGAAACGACTGGCGCACTGTTGTTAACTCGGCTATAATCGCGTAAGCGGTGTCTACGCCAATTAAGAAGATGAAAAAGAAGATTGGTCATGGTACGTGAGGTACTTTAATGAAAACCAGGAAGCATCTTATTAGAATCGGCATTTTAATAGCATATGAAATGGATAAAATCGGGTCGATGCTACCCCAACTCCTATATTTTTCCACCTAAAGGAATTCCTCGACTTGGACTTGACTTTTGTTCGGTTACACCCCAACTTAAACCTCTCATAATTGTTAATAAACAATTTTGCAAACACCATAAAAGAAAATATGCCACCGGCATTGATTTTCAAAAATTGTTAGATTTTATAATCTGTTCCGTTAGTCGAACTTAGACTTCCTTACTTTTTATCGCTCTGATTTCAAACGTGTTGGGTTATGTGCAACTTACAAGTATGCGAATTTATCTGCACACACACATATAACACAACACCATTGGGATATCAAACCACAAACATGCTACCAGACACCAAAAGAACTGACGGACAAAGGCTTACTACAGTTTGGACATCTATAAGTACACCCAACCCATAAATAAAACACAACTACAACATAACATCCATTTAGATCATAACGGCTAAAACAAAAGCACATATATGGTACATAGATTCATACATACAGAGAGTTTAGAAACATACAAATGCTCACATACATACATATGGATGTGTTTATACGCTTGCGTCGTTGATTAAAGTGAAACAATTTTTAAAATTATTGTAAAATTCACACAATGCAGAGAATACACCACCCTTTCTTCGCTAATAATATTTACACAAAAGGATACCTTTGCCCTGCACCATTTCGCACTTCACATAAAAGGGATAAAAGGAGATGAAGCGAAATGTATAGGTTGATGGGTGAAGTCAATTGTAACATATCGAATTTTTGGCATTGAGGGATTTGATTTATTTACAGTTATTTATAGGCTTTCGGATTGCCAATTTTGTGCATTGAACCGACAGATACTAAGGTCCGCACGTACAATCTTTATATACATACATACATGTGTATATTCGCATAAAAAACGAACATGGGAAAATATAAAATATATTATGCCCATAGAGGACTACCTGCTTAAACAACATTAGATTATCTACTATAATCCAAGATTTTGGTTTCTACCCCTTTTATGTTATTTGCTGCAAGTTAACATAGTGTCACCGTTGCCAATACTTGTGACACCGGCAAAAAATCGAATACCCAATTTTTAAATTGCTATTTCAACGTCCCTTCGTCGAAGTACATATACTTACATACATAATCATACAGGAATAGAGCAATGGTTCTATGTTAATTATTGAATTTTTAATCTGAAAAGGCGAATACACAACATATGCTCCCAAGGACATCATAAACTAACCACAACCATAGAAAGAAAGTTGTGAATTATGTACTCTAAGCTTGCAATTGTAGGTAAATCCTTGTGCTGAACGGCGCAGTTTTAGATTATATATGAATTACACATGTCTGGTAGAACGACTTTAAGGTGACGGCGCGAGTTCTGTTTCAGCAAATCTCCTACTATATCAAATTATATCATATGAGTAAATGTATTATATATGACTCTATGAAACCATATATAATGTTCTACGGAACTTTTCTCTGCTGGATGACGCTAGAAAAGTCTACACTGCCGAAAAAGTTTACGAGTGTAACGGGCTGCTTTCATCAGCACTACGAACATTGATTTTATTCTAAAATACTTGGATTACCAGGTCGCCGAGCTTAGTTCTGGCTGTCGCTTCTCTGCTCACATAACTTCGAGGGAGGTATGGCAGGAGAGGACTCACTGGACGAGAGGGCGGTGAACTTTTTATGAATGGATCAAAGCTTACGAGGAGGATTAATGGAGGAGTACACTTCGGGAACTTTCAACTAGCTCCAGTTTAAGACTTCCGGATCACTGCAGCGTCTTCGAAGCCGAGTAGGCTGCCCTGAAGAAAGCAGTAGATCTACCGTTCCGGAGCGCAGCATCCTTCGCTCAAGACTTCTGAAAGGATGATGTAAACTTTTAGCATCGAGTTATTTTATAATTAGACTGGTTTGGGTGCCTCAGCGACAGCGGTATTGCAGCAAACTGCAAGGCTGATGAGCTTTTTAGGACAGGTTCTTCAGCCTCAATAACTACGGAATGGGAACGGGTGAAAATCGTAAGAGTCCTAAGGAGCTCTTCGCTCTCAGTAAGGTTCACCTTTCAATGGTTGTGGGAGTTCTAAATAAATTCTAAATTTCCTCCTCGACTGTTCCGTTTTTGCCAGATCAAGGCAAAAACATCTTGAACCTCATACTTTCAGAAATAAAACATCTAAGTAGATTTGTGAAACGGTCAGGCCATTTACGCCGATAGAAATGTATGTAAATGCTGGAGTTTTTCGTATGATTTCACAAAGGACTGCACAGAATTATCTAATCTAAATGTGTTATAACAAGTGTATAATCCTTGACTATTCATCACGATATTTCATAACTGAGACGTTGATTGTTAAATCGGATAATCACTTAGTTTATTATCGTCTGCCCCTAAAATTAAATTAAAGTTTTTATTATTACATAATTATTCATTATGGTTCGTATCGCATTATAGCGAAAAAATTTCAAATTTTCGCTACCATATACCAATAAAATGCTTCAAAATAACACTCGCAAGTGGTTTGCTAAGTTTCCACGCAAAAGACGATGACTCCAGCTGGGGTCCAAAGAGCAATTTTGAAATCGATTCGGTACCAACCGTTTTCCTAGGATATGATCTCCAGTGCCTAATACACACGAGTAGACATGAGGATATACAATATTAATACTCATAATTACAATTAGCCTATTTATATGTATGTAATATATGTTTATAGTTAACATGGAATGCGTCTCATTTCAATTTTTTTCAAACAAAACAGTCTTTATGTATATAGTAAGTAAGGACCACAATCTTTCCATATACATAAGTATTATCCCTACTACACAAGGTTTTATCTTTCATGAAACACACACTCTTCTGTCTCCATCGAAGGATTTCCTTTCTCAGTTTTGTTAGGAAATGAAACAAATTTTACAAAACTAAATTATTATTCGCTTAAAATGCTGTGCCTCCTTCTTGATCAAAATGATAGCTACTTTATCTAAATAAGCAAGGAATTTTGCTGAAATTAAGCCAATTCACATTCAAATGAAAATAAATAAAATGAAATTTTGTAATATTACGAAATATGTTAAATGGACTGAAAGTCCTATTTAGCTGATATCTCACACGCGTACATTCCCAATTCGCATATGCATTATAATACATACACTTGCATATATTAACATACATACATGTGTATGTACTTGTACGTTTTTTGATCAGCATACAGCTTGAAGTGATGGTATTGGTTTGACATCTGCTTTCCATATTTATTTTCAGACTGAACTTACAGTGAAGTTTTTTATTACCACTTACCACACATTTTGCCCATCCATGAAAAGCTACATATTTGAAAGATATCCAACCCTCATTCGTAACTGTCCCATGTACAAAATCCTCCGTTGTCCATGCTACTTTTCATATGCATAACCGTCCGAACACAACCCCCACGTACGACCGCATGTATGGAAATATGTGCAAATGTACGCATTTGTATATATGTATGTATGTATATCACAACATAAGGGAAATCTTATAGATGACCATGCATATAGATACACAAATATATATGTATGTATGTATGTGCATACGTATGCATGTGATATATGAATGTGGGTATTTATAAAACAGAACTCCATAGCAACTAAACAAGTGTCCTCCTAACATATGCATAGTTGCCAACTTTTAAATTAAAAAAAGCTTCATGAATCACCAAAAAAGACGTGATTTGAGAAAAACAGTAAATTTTTTTTAACAATCGAACATTTTTTCACAACAATACGCATTTAGCAAAATTAGACAAAAACCTGTATATAGTAAGCAAATCATAAAAACTAATAACACAATATCATTTCGCTAAAAATCTTGAATAATCTTTAAATATTATAACAACTCTCACCAAAGTTTCAAATTCGCCCACGAGAGTATATCACTTTCAAATTTTTATTTTGCTAAAAATTTCAAAACTATTGGGGTCCTAAACTTTTTTTGGTGATTAAAACACTAAATTGGCAACTCTGAATACAAGTACTCATATGTACATATATATGTATATGTACTTATATAATATAAAAGAGAACATGACAATACGTTTCGAAAGTTTTGCATATTCGGCGACTTTGAATTGCTTGCCACTCATATCCGGTCAATAATACAAAGAGAGTAACGGAAAGAGCTAACTTCTATTCGAACCAAGAAACTCATAAATACGACAAAAGTTTAACAGTTAAGTTTATGAAGCGCTGAAATTTTCGTATGATATCATGTGGACCGATATATAGGCAGGCAGATAAGAATACATTTATCCACCTCACCTTTTTGAGTGCGACGTGTTGTAATGACCAAGCCCATCTCTCTTTTCACAATATTTTTTTGAACAATCATTCGTATTTTAATATATATTTTATTATCTCAAACTACATGTTCAGACAATTTTGAATTATCTTTATTTCTATTACTTGGAAAAGACTAAATTAAGTTCAGATACAACCGGACATTTTATACTCTTGCAACGTGCAAGAATCAAAGCCGGGGAAAAACTTTAAGGTGTAAAACGTCAACCAGACGATCGAAATCAAAGAAATAAATTAGATATTATATATACATAGAAAAAAACACAAGGAGGTTTGTTTCTTCCTCCCTCTCAGAATGTTCCGGAAATGAGTTAAGCAAGTGTCATTAAAAAGGTCAGATGCACGACCTGTTGCAACTTTTTCTGGGTATTTTTTTCCACGAACTGTGAAACTCTCTCCCACATTCCTAAGATCAAGATCTTTATCTCACTTGTAGAAGCACGGAAGCACGCTGCTAACTGATCGTGATGGCGCGACTGCGTGTTACTACCGAACCGGACTCGTATCTCGAATTTCTACAAACTACTGTACTACATATAACTCATACACTGACAGACACATAAGACTTATTATAAAACCGAACATCATTATAAAATAAATAATTTTATCTATTTTATTCACTTATACAAGGTGTGTTCCAAAGTAAACAGGACTTAAAAAAAAACAGAACAAATGGCTTTTTCGGCAAAATCAATTTATTTTATTTAAAATAGTCTCCTTCTGCTTCAATACAGCTTTTTGCACGGTCCAAAAGCATGTCGCACGAGTCTTTTAGCTCGTTGGCCGCTGTAGCCGCCAGTATGCCGCTGCAAGCCTTTTGAATGGCCTCTACGTATAGATACTGCTTTCCTTTCATGGGCAAACGCATTTTTCCGAAAGAGAAGAAGTCGCACGGTGCCATATCAGGTGAATACGGGAAATGGTTATTGATTAAAATGTGAACTTTGGTCAAATAATTGTCCTTCGAATGTTGGATTCTGAGCAATTTTTGGTCGTCAGTCAATTTATGCGGAACAAACCGTGCACACATCTTTCGTAAGCCCAAATGTTCGGTCAAAATGCGATAAATCGATGTTTTGGAGATGTTCAATTCCATTTCCATGAATTTCAAGGATGATTTCAGCGGATTTTTGATGAATTCACGCACAATTTCGATGGATTTTCCGGTGATCACTTTGAAAACGTTGAAACCACTCGGGCACTCTGCTACGGGATAGGCAATCATCGCCATAAACTTGTTTCATCAATTGCAAATCTAATTTTGAAATAAATTTGATGTTGGCTCTTTGTTCGAAGCTCATTTTCGCACCGATAACACAAACATACTGACACTTAAAACGCAATAACTTCACTTCCAATCAATGAAATCTCATGAAATTCTCACTGGACAATCGATAAAGATAGCAGATTCTAACGCACATGAATATTTTCAATCAAAAGTCAAGTGTAGGTACTGGGGTCCAAATATTCGTTATCTAGGAGCTTGAACATTTTTGGTTGGATTTAAACAATTTTCTTTCATAAGATGACATACACTAAAAGCATTATTCGTGCAAAGTTGTATCCCGTTTTACTAATTGATTCTTGATTTGTGTACTGGAAAATGAAAGAATTAAGTCGAATTTAAAATTTTGCTATATGGGAAGTAGGCGTGGTTGTTGTCCGATTTCGTCCATTTTCGTATTGTGACTTAGGAATATGAAAAGAATTCCACGTACCAAATTTTGCCATAAAACCCTCTTATACCATCTTGGATGTAAAATTTAATGACTCTGGTGTGTTTACTTATTGATTTATTGCACTTTTAGTAGTTTTTCACAGTACCGTTACATGGGGAGTGATCGGGTTTATCTTCCAATTTCATCCATATTGACACTGTCGCTAGAAGCTCTTATAATATTTGAGCTGGACATATTTGGTTGTTGTAGTTCTTCTTGTTTCTGAGGTACATATGTACCAAAATAAAGAGTTACAGCAAAGATTTTTTAACGCAAAAAAAAGAAAATTTCAACTAAGAAATAATCATAATACATTGTGTATGCGTCAAAAGACCAAAGGGTTGAATCATATTTTCTGCCGGTTTGTTTGAGCATCTGGTATAATTGGTTTAATTCGCTGAAGGTAACGCTTGACGAATCGAACACACCTGAAGTTTTATAACTAAGCCACAAACCAAGCTACAAAACTATTATCTGGACAATGAGGATCGACATCACCCCACAGAGAAATACTTATAGATGTATGCGAAACTATCTACTTAATAAACAAGTCAAAAATGGCTAATTCCGAGTGTGTGTGCACCTTTTATGCTCTCACCATTTTTAAGGATCAAATGCGTGGAATTAGATTTACGTATAGACAGAACTTTTTGGTAATAAATATTGCTAATGAATTTCAATTCTTTATTTCAACATGATCAAATTTGGTATATTATTAACTAATAACGAAGATCGATTAGTTTTACTACTATATTTGGTGTCATGTATTTATAATAAAATCAATCAAATTAACACAAATGACCGTATTCTTTATAGAATGTACATATTTAAGTGTTGTGGGAAGATATACATACACATATCATTAATTTTTAATACTGGAAGCCTCTACGATGATGCAATATAAACAAAACCAAAGGTGGCAGTAGCAAATAATAAATATATTGGGAATATGAGGAAAAAATCGAGTAAAGAGACGGAAATTATCATTGTCTCTATTGGAGCTTTGTACTGATTTCAGGTTCTCTTGGGATTACACTTAAGCATGTTTTTGGAAATATTTCTAAACATTTTTTTAAAATAATTGACACATTGCCATAAAGTCAGCCAGATTAACCAAAATTATTGACTACAAAATATCTACGAAAATATGTTCACTTAAGTTAGTGAAGGTATTGACTAATATTTATGGTACAAAGACAACTCAACCGATTTGAATCCAATCCAACCACACTATTTTAACATTCAAATTTTATGATTCTGAAATTTTTCCATAGTCAAATAAAGGAATTGAAAAATTTTGAGCTTTTAAACTTTGTGAGTCTACAGGGGAAAGATTATCAACAAACTTACTAATCCAATTCTCCGTTGACATAATGTAGTACAAAATATATTATATGGGAACTAAGGGAACGATTTCTGCACTAAATCGGATTATATCAAAAATGCCATGTTCACTTAGAGTCATCGAAACATCTCGAAACATCTCATATATCAATTGATATGATTTTTTCATTAATTTTTACTCTGAAACGCAATGTTTTCATAAAACATGATCACTTAATTTATTTAAAATACCACACATTTTGACTAATATATTTATTCGATATAAAGGCAACTAAAATATTGAAAATCAAGTATATAGAGGTTAGAGCAATTCGTGAAGTTATATGAAATAGACAGTACCGTAGAGAAAAAAGCGGTGACCGGGGATGATTGCAGTCGATTATTGGAGAGCAAATTCTGCAAGAAATCTTTGCAGAGCACCGAGCCGAGCCAACTTTCAATCAGCGTTTTTTACAACATTTTCCATTATAGTGAAATCAGGCAAAATAATAACTTTAAATTAAAACAACCAACATTTATTGCTATTAAAAATTACTTTATACTGGTTGTTTAATATAATATATGGAGAACTATTTAAATCTTTTAATGGCATATGACTTTTGAACGTTCAATACTAAAATAAAGTCATTTAAGCGTGTTAGGTATCAATTATATAACATTTTTAATTGACAGTTGACAAAGTTCATGAGGTTTTGACGTTTAGCAATATTGCTCTCTCATTTCCAATGGGAGATGAGTTGACCATCTCTTTATCTATGCCACTAATGCCAAAAATTCCTAAAATCGGATCAATACTACCCCTAGCCCAATACAGCCAATATATTGGAAGAATTTCAAACAACCTATTGGCTTTATACCGCATATGTATTTATACATCATAGTTTTATGCCGAATTTCGCGATATCGCTCCAATATATTATTTCATTTTCGCTAGTATAGCAGACTTTATAGCAAATATTATATATCACCCAATATCATCGAGTATATTAGAGTAAGGACAAACCTTAATGTAAGGTGTCCAGATTTTTCTTTAGTCCCAATATTATCGATGATTTCTGACATTCCACCCGGTTTTAAAACGTTTATGCCGGTAAATATGTGTGATATTTTACAACGATTTAGAGGTTAAGTTCTTGCCGAATATGAATGAAAGTACTCTAGACCTTGGCTTAAACTTATATCCCTAATATTCTAATTTCTTATCCTCTGGTTAATGTTTTCCTCATATACAGAATATATTGGGTATTTTGGTACAGTTTTCATACCTTACATAAATCGCATTTGAGGGTAATTTTAATATAAATAACAATAATGGAACATGGAGCAAAATGTAGGAATAATATGTGAATCTACGATCTATAATATACGTTAATAACTTGCCAGATATGATTTTAGAATTACTTTACTTTAATTGGTACAAGCTATCAAAATAAGAATAGAAAGATGTGGTTAAATCTTTATTAAGTGGATATAACACCTACGCCCTAATTGTTTTAAGTATCACTTCGAAAAATCGATTTTTTTTATATTTTGACAGTAAAACCTATTGAAAACATGCTGTGAAAAATTCAGACCGAAATTCATAGTATTTGATAAGTTACAGCTCATAGTCGCCGACGTGTCGTAAGCGACTGTCTACCAGGCGCCATGACAAGTCTGCAGTCTCTTGAAACTTTAAACGCATTTTTCTCGAATCATCATTTTCTGAAACTGTCATGGTCCTAAAAAAAAAGTATTCAACCGATTGCTTTAAAATTTACATATGTTCTTCTACTCATTTATAGTTATCGTCCTTACCAGAATTGTTTATTTTCGAAAATATTTTCATATTCCGATTTTTAACGAAAAAAACAAGATTTTCGTGACTTTTTTTGAAGTTCGACAGTTTGTTTTTTATGAAATTGATTATATTTAGTAGGGACGATAGCCGCAAAACTACTGAATAATGCTCCATTCGATTTTTTTATTTCAGACAACATGAACAGCCGCTATCACCATGACCAGTGACTCTACTTTTTTTGTTGGGGACTACTTTGATTTAAAAAAATATATACATATATTAAAAATGTAAAAAACGAAAAAAAATTTTTTTTTGTACATTTCAAAATACAAATAAAAATATATTAAAAAATTAAAATTATTGAATTTTGTTCTCGCATAAAAAAAGTTTTCCTGAAAAGTGGTAAAATGTATGCGTTCACATGAGAGTACCCCTTAATGTGCATATTTCGCAAACCTTTGAAGCTATATCAAAAATACAAAGAAGCCACCTCACTTCCATAAAAAAACAATTTAAATTCCATCAGATTTTGACTTTACCTTCATTGTAGACAAATCAAGCACCAATGACGATATCGGCATACAACTTTGCATAGAATGTGCCCTCAAGGTATGACATCTTGCGTCTAAAAATAGTCGAAATTGAACCTTAACTTACAGTGTCTCACAGCCAAAATGATGCAGCACTGATATGCAGTAGCACTTGACAAAAAAAACAATTTCATCTTAAAAAAATGAAAAATTTAGCTATTTTGTTATTTGATATAAGCATGTATTTTCTTGTAAAACACAAAATCAACTCAAATTTAAATTTTTTCGGAAACGGTTAGCAAAAATTCACACACTTGCAGAAAATCAAGCTCACAGCGAAAGTGATGCACTGAAGTTTACCGTTAGTGGCGACGGCTTGGCGGGAACTTCCGAATGTCAGCTATTATGTAATATTAAAATAACTGAATTAGAAACAATATTTGATAGTTTTTGCATTGAAGTGTCGACATTTACACAGTGCAGATCAAAATGGGACGTCAAACAACAGTTGAAGTGCGCGAATTAGTTTTAAAACATTATAAAGATGGCAAAAGCCAACGAAAAATCGCAGAAGCAGTGAAATTGAGCCACGGAACTGTTCAACATATCATTGAACGCTACATTCGTGAAAATCGTGTAGAAAATAAAACTAAAAAGGCCCATAATAAAATTTTTAATGAAGTTGATTCTCGTTGGATAGTTCGGAAAATACGGGAGCACTTAGCTCCAGCATTGACAAATGATGTGGAAAAATATCTCGGAAAGAAGTGCCACCCGGAAACCGTGCGAAGAATCCTTTCAATGGACGCACAGCTCGTAATAAGCCATATATCAGCGCAAAAAATCGAAGTGCACGACTAAAATTTGCTAAAGAGCATTTATGTAAGGATGAAAGGTTCTGGACTAGCGTAATTTTTGCAGATGAAAGTAAATTCAACCTTTTTCGATCAGATGGTAAGAGCTACGTATGGAGAAAGCCAAATGCAGAGCTTCATCCACAGAATTTGCGGAGCACTGTAAAACACGGTGGAGGGCATGTAATGGTGTGGGGTTGCATGTCCTCTGCTGGTGTTGGAAATTTGGCTTTCATTGACAGTACTATGGATAAAACTATGTATTTGAATATCTTGAAAGCAAATTTGTTACAAAGTGCCTCAAAATTAAATATTAGAGAAGGTTTTCGATTCTACCAGGACAACAATCCAAAGTATAAATCGGGCGTTGTCCAAAGTTGGCTTATTTGGAACTGCCCACATGTGGTACAACCGCCAGCACAATCTCCAGATTTAAATGCTATTGAGAATCTGTGGTCAGTTTTGGAGCGAGAGATTCGAAAATATGAAATTCGAAATCAGGCTGATCTGAAAACTGCTTTGGAAGCTGAATGGAACAAAATATCCACAAACTACACAAACAAATTGGTAGAATCGATGCCTAAGCGCATGAAAGCTGTCATAGATAACAAAGGCTATCCTACGAAGTATTGATCAACCGAAAATTTAAGTTTTGTTAAAAAAAAATCTATTTATTTGTTTATGTATTTGCTTATTTAGAGATTGCATCATTTTCGCTGTGGGGTAAAATTTAAGGCTGAATTCGTTTTTTTGTATTTATTAAATGAAATAAGTGTAAAATGTGAGTTTTAAAAATAATATTTAAAAAAATACATCTGCCACTAATAATTGGCACTCATAAACAAACCAATTTTGGCTTTTTATTTTTTATTAAGCATGCTTTAAAATTTCTCAGATGGCTGCATCATTTTGGCTGTGATCCACTGTATAAAGACCTATAGACATCGAATATGTGGACCTGAGCCTCTTAATTAAACTCAGAGAACATATATTTATACTCTCGCAACAATGTTGCTAACGAGAGTATTATAGTTTTGTTCACATAACGGTTGTTTGTAAGTCCTAAAACTAAAAGAGTCAGATATAGGGTTATATATACCAAAGTGATCAGGGCGACGAGTAGAGTCGAAATCCGGATGTCTGTCTGTCCGTCCGTCTGTCCGTCCGTCCGTGCAAGCTGTAACTTGAGTAAAAATTGAGATATCATGATGAAACTTGGTACACGTATTCCTTGGCTCCATAAGAAGGTTAAGTTCGAAGATGGGCAAAATCGGCTCACTGCCACGCCCACAAAATGGCGGAAACCGAAAACCTATAAAGTGTCATAACTAAGCCATAAATAAAGATATTAAAGTGAAATTTGGCACAAAGGATCGCATTAGGGAGGGGCATATTTGGACGCAATTGTTTTGGAAAAGTGGGCGTGGCCCCGCCCCCTACTAAGTTTTTTGTACATATCTCGGAAACTACTATAGCTATGTCAACCAAAGTCTACAGAGTCGTTTCCTTCAGGCATTTCCATGTACAGTTCAAAAATGGAAGATCGGATAATAACCACGCCCACCTCCCATACAAAGGTTATGTTCAAAATCACTAAAAGTGCGTTAACCGACTAACAAAAAACATCAGAAACACTAAATTTTACGGAAGAAGTGGCAGAAGGAAGCTGCACCCAGGCTTTTTTTAAAAATTGAAAATGGGCGTGGCGCCGCCCACTTATGGACCAAAACCATATCTCAGGAGCTACTAGACCGATTTCAATGAAATTCGGTATATAATATTTTCTTAACACCCTGATGACATGTACGAAATATGGGTGAAATCGGTTCGCAACCACGTTCTTCCAATATAAAGCTATTTTGAATTCCATCTGATGCCTTCTCTGTATAATACGAGTATAAACATTAGGAACCAATGATATAAAACTTTACAAAAATACGGTATTTGAAAAATATGTAAATGACGTATTATGAAATCTCGATTATCACTTTACCATGCGAGAGTATAAAATGTTCGGTGACACCCGAACTTAGCCCTTCCTTACTTGTTTTATAATATCATTTCTTGATGCTAAAAATTAATATAACCAAATAAATCTAATAGCTTCCAGTTAACTTTATACCGTATATATCGATCACTATGTAATATATCTTATCAAAACTAAGTGAACGTATAATATGAAGTTGTACTCATTTAAGCCATTTTCAATAATAACAAGTAAGGAAGAACTAAGTTCGGATGCAACCGAACATTTTATACTCTTGCAACTTGCAAGAATCAAAGTCAGGGAAATACTTTAAGGAGTAAAACCAATCATATAGAGTAAAGTCAGCCGGATGTTCGAAAATCTTGATATTAGTTATTTAGGGGCTAGGCTAAGTTTTAGCTCAAATTTATAAATTTTAGGCACGAAGATACAATCTTGTGAATAAAACACACCCTCTTATTTTGATTGGGATAACTCACATATTGGCCGATATATGCGGTACAACGTCAACCAGAAGTTCGAAATTCTTTTGGTTGGATTTGAGAAATTGTTTGTCATAAGGTATCATACACTAAAGGCATTATTCGTGCAAAGTTTAATTGCTTCTTGATTTGTGTACCAAAAATTAAAAAAAAATCAAGTGGAATTTAAAACTGTGTTATATGGGAAGAAGGCGTGTTTATTGTCCGATTTCACTCATTTTCACAGAGTAACGTAAGAATATGAAAAGAGTGCCATTTTGTCGAAATTGGTCAGACGGGTCCCGTTGTCATACTAACCGTAGTAGTCACCGTAGTGGCACTTTATATTATATGTTTTCGTTGTTAATGGCGATTTGTGGGCGTAGCAGTGGACCGATTACGCCCATCTACGAATTTTAACTTTTTTGTACTAATGGGTAACATATGAACAGTGTTCTAAATTTCAATGGATAGGAGATGTTATGAACTCCGATTTTATCTGTATATAGTAGTCGAAATTGTTTAGAAAATATAATATGTAAGTCATAAGTACTACAGAAAAAGCGCATCTTAAGAAAAATATTTAAAATCATTATGAAAATCTTCCAACAGTATTTGATCTGAAACTTTTTAGATAATGGAAGTATTTTAGAGTACCCGTCAATAGCAATATTATTGCTAAACCTAGGTTAAAGTATCCAACGCGAATAATAATTGCAAGTGAAAAGAAATGAGTATCTTAGGGAAAGTTTATACATATCATACGAAACTCTTTGTCCCTTCAGAGTGTAGTTAAAATTGGAATAATTTTTTACTTCGTTCAAAAGTTGGTTTTCAAGAATTTTCGACGGTTTAACGTATACAAATTTGCATAAACTAAATGAATTAACTTTCCAATAATTTCAGGACAGCTGGTAAAAGTTCTCCGAATTCGCATCCTACAATAGACCAGTGAAAGAGGTTTGCAAACTCTAGTTACTAGTCATATTTGCTGCTACTTCTCCATTCAGATTAGAATACAGCTAAATTTGATATACAAATATACAAATAAATACGACATACATATGCATAAATAAGTAAGCACAGAAGTGTACAAAACACAATTTGAAGCACTGCACCAAACGTTGCCATTTTAAGCAAATGAAATGGACATTACTAACGTTAGGGGTGGACTTTTCACGAATTTTTTTTGTATGTACATGAAGAATCAGCGCCATTTGTTTTGATTTCTATATGGGAAATACAAATTTGAAATACATATACACATATACATGCAAATGTCCTCATACTCGTGTGGTCTGAAAGGGTCATTCGACTTATGCTGCCTTGTTCAATAAAATATACCTCTTTCTTTCCTTCTTTTGCAGGTTGCAGGCAATGACCAACCCATTTATTCACCACCCTTCAGAAGCCATATTAGCTTTTTATAGAAAATATTTATATACATACTTACATACAAACGTGTGCGTATGAACATATTCAGAAACATATGTGTCACTGTTGTTGCCAAACAGTTTCGAAAAAAGTTTGTTCAATTAGAGGCCATGGCTCAGATAATAACGTAGTGTTCAATATTTCAGAGATTACTTTCATTCCTAAGCTTTAGCTACTCCTGATTTTAAAGACCTTAAACCCTATGGTCGAAATATAATTCAGAATGCATATCGTTCTATTAACATAGATGACGAAAAAATGATGAGTAAACATACATTTAGATGAAATTGTTATATTGACATTATAAGTACTTCAATACTTTTTAAGTATACCCCGAACAGGGTATATTAAGTTTGCCACGAAGTTTGTAACACCCAGAAGGAAGCGTCGGAGACCCTATAAAGTATATATATAAATGATCAGTATGTTGAGCTGAGTCGATTTAGCCACGTCCGTCTGTCCGTCCGTCTGTCTGTCCGTCCGTCTGTCCGCTGTCTGTAAATATACGAACTAGTCCCTAAGTTTTTCAGATATCGTTTTGAAATTTTGCAAACGTCATTTTCTCTTCAAGAAGCTGCTCATTTGTCGGAACTGCCGATATCGGACCACTATAACATATAGCTGCCATACAAACTGAACGATCCCAATCAAGTTCTTGTATGGAAAACTTTCACATTTGACAATGTATCTTCACAAAATTTGGTATAGACTAATTTCTAAGGCAACAATGTAATCTCCGAAGAAATTGTTCAAATCGGTTAACTATAACATATAGCTGCCATACAAACTGAATGATCGGAAACAAGTGCTGGTATGGAAAACTTTTGCAATCGACAAGATGTATTCACGAAATTTGGTATAGAATATTTTCTAGGGCAACAATGTAATATCCGAAGAAATTGTTCAGATCGGGTCACTATAGCATATAGCTGTCATACAAACCGAACGATCGGAATCAAGGGCTTGTATGGAAAACTTTCGCATTTGACGTGATATCTTCACGAAATTTGACATGGATTACTGCTTAAGGTAATAATATAATCTCCGAAATAATTGTTCAGATCGGATTACTATAGCATATAGCTTCCATACAAACCGAACACATAGTTACTAAAAGAAATGCACCTGTAAAGGGTATATTAGCTTCGGTGCAGCCGAAGTTAACGTTTTTACTTGTTTTTATCATAATTTCACCAGATCTAAAATATCTGAATAAGTTATAATTTCAAGATTGTATCATTATTCTAAACCCCTGCGAGAAATGATTAGGGAAAGGAGTTTAAGATATCCTTAAGCATTCGTAAAATAAATGTCAATAAAATCATTCATCATCATGGTGAGTTAAAAAATAATTTCGTTTATATTGTTATCCGAAACAGCTAAAAATACAGTAAAGTCTAAGGAAGTAGATCTGTAATTATGTAAATATTTAAACCAATAAACTGACTCTCTTGTAAAACTTTATGTTTAAACCCTAAACGAAATTTGCATAATTAAAATAACTTCGCTCATTTTAGTGTTTTGCAAATTATGTATTGTATCCTTGAATGTAGTACAGGACCTGTTCCATAATAGGAGAAACAGCACCAAATTATTATAGGTATTCCCGCTGTCATGATTTACATAGTACTTTGAGATAAGAATTCATTATTGAGAGGCGTTATAAATCTCACGTTGGCCCGGTCAGACATAAATAAATTGAAATTTCTTTCAGCTGATCATTAGTTTTTCACTATTTATCCACTGACTTATCCACGTTTTTCGCGTACTTAGAGAGACTTCCTTAGAGGTGTCTAAAAACCTATTTTTCAGAATACCAAGCGAAAAAATTATTATTTTTTTGACAAAAACCACCTACTTTCGTAAAATATATACCACATACTCTCACACATGTCATAACGCATTGTAAAATCATAAATTTTTACACTTGTTTAAAAAATTGTTGTTGGATTACACATTATAACTTATAACTCTAATAGTATGTAAGTTTTTTTGTTAGACTTTGGCCATATAAATTTTCTCCAGCACTGAACAATGAAGAGAAAGTTGCTCTGAATTTCACTGTAGTCAGGTCAAGAATGATATTTAAGATGCCTAACCTTCGGTCTTCGCTGACCCAAAAAGCTTTCTGCATTGAGACCAAAAACTATGAAGTTGACGTATCCGCGTTATTCATTAAAGTGTAAATAAATATTAGGGTTACTTTGTGGCTTAACCGTTGATTCTCCATCACCTCGTATTTCCTTTTCATATCCTTTGACATACTTGTATTTTAGATCCTTGAAGTCACGACGATCCGACTACATATGAAGCACATCCATACGTGCATTATGCATAACAGTATGTACGTATACCTAAAATCTGTTGATGACTCAAGTGCTAAGGTTAACAACCGTACATACCGTTGAATGTGAATTCCGACAAACATACACACATTTCGCTAGAGAGGCTATGGCACAATACTACGTTATTTCCGTATATTGCAATGAACTTAAGATCTGCCAAAGCTTCCATGCAACACAAGAAAATATTAGTGATGTCGGGGGGAAAAATACAAAAGTGAAAAATGATCTTTTGGCATTGACATATTTACCTGAAGGTCTGTTTTAGTCATACGTGCTCGGTTTGGGATAGCGCATACTTTTCCGGATTAATTCAAATTTATCAAAAGGGTTGCGCTTAAGAGTACACATTCAATAAACTATAACGCCATGCAAGACGATGTCTTCTCACGGTAGGTACATTTTGTTTACCAATTAAAAAAAAAAAACGTAGGGATCCTACATGCAGCGTCACAGAGTTAAAGTACAAAAATAAAAATATGTGCACACATGTGGATATATCTATATTTGGATTTGCGCATACACACATACATACATATGTATGTACGAACGGATGATATACCTGAAATGAGTTTGCAGAAAAAGTGAAAGAAGGGGTTAGAATCGCGCAATGAATTAACCCTGGCTCGCTTTTAGTGATCTCCTGCTTGCTTGCTTGCTGCAGAAAGTGTATTCCTACCTTCAAGTGGCTGTAAAGGGGTTTCCTTGGATGACACAGAATAATGCACAATAGTTCAATATACATAGTTGCATATGCATATGTCACGAATTGAATTAGATGCTCCCATCGTAAATGCACGAGGAGGGATAGCTGAACCTGGCTTTCGCACAGTATGTGCCATTACCAAACTAATGCAAGATGTTGATCAAATTAAATGATTTAACACGATCAGAACAATCAGCTCGAGGTGTTTGCGCATTTTTGTTCAGTTATTCTTCGCGGCTTCACGAGTGCACTTACCAGTGAGATCTATGAGATTATGGGTACATTTAGCAGTAGCAGATTTCTATCCCAACGATAAGGAAAGGGAATTGTTAGCCTCTTTACCTCTCCAGTAGCAGAATGTTCACCTTTGTGAGTAAAACCCATGGAAACTATTTCATCGAATGCTAAAAATGAGTTAATTTATCGATCCTTATCGTTCAATAAAAATTGTCTGACAGCGAATAAATTTTAAATT
This sequence comes from Bactrocera neohumeralis, assembly GCF_024586455.1. Lineage (NCBI taxonomy): Eukaryota > Metazoa > Arthropoda > Insecta > Diptera > Tephritidae > Bactrocera > Bactrocera neohumeralis. The sequence continues at coordinate 38,505,035 of NC_065922.1, read as the reverse complement.
GAGGACCAGGCAGAAAATGCCTATTCAGGTCGGTAATGTTTATGTGTTCGTCGAACAGAAGATGTGAATGCAGTTACAATATTGAATATATTTCGATAAATAAACTTATTTTATATTATATTATTATATTATATTATACATTATATTATATTATATTATATTATATTATATTATATTGAAAGATTCGTTTAAAACGACGATTAAACATTGTATTATAGAATAACTCTTTAACACGTGTTCGTAGCTGTGACAAATCTTTCTCCACAACAAAATCACTGAAGTTGGTGCCATACTATGTATGAACAGTTTTCAAAGTTTCTGCGGTCTTCGAACGCCTGAAAGATTTCTATAAAGTTGAGTTGTTCTTGGCAAAAAGATAGGCTGTGAAATAATTGCCCCAGTCACGCAGGAGGATATAAAATATTTAAATGTTATATATAGTATATGATATCTTAATATCGAAAATATAAGCAATATTATGTTATTACCAATATATGATAATTTTCGGTTCATAAACCTCAAAGTGTGAGTTGTAAAACATTAAATGGCACCACCATTAGGTACAGATTCAAATCTGAGCAAAAATAGCGTGTGTACTCTATGTAACGGTTTCCAAATTAAAATTTTTAATTTATGTTTGCGTAGTGAACGAATAAAATACATATGTATACGATAATAATATCACCATATGAGCGCTCCTATTTTTCGATTAATGCCTTTTTTTAATTCCACCACCACGCTGAAGAGAATTCATTAAAAAAGAGTTTATATCAATTCTGGATAAAATTTAGTGTACACAAAAAAGAATAAAATCTAACGACCAAGTGTTCAATAACAGCCACGTGTAACTCTAATTCCCGGAAGCAGTTTAAAATTGCAGCCCCTTTTTGCATATGCCTCCATCGACGCACGGAAGGGAGGAATATTTGAATATTGCATTACCCAGGTAGTGTCAACCATGCGGCAAAAAATGCACCGCGAAAAAGATAAAGTCGGCTTTGTACATACACATGTATACATTATGTGACCACTGTTTGTTATTACGTACGTGTGTATGCATATATAGTTATGTCGAAATATTTTTTTGCCAATAAATATTTGTAGCAGATCAATTTTTCACCCTAACCTTTTTGTAACATACAAATTGGGATGATGAGTAAACTGATTGAAGTTGCATATTTGAGAATCGCATACTTTTACTAAACATGAATTTACCTAAGTTCGACGTTCCGAGTTCGCTTTTACTTACCAAGTATGACAAATAGAAAATATTGATAATTTCAAATTTAACCCTCTTCCTAAACCAGCGCAGGTAATATTTTAAATCAATTGGAAAATGCAAACGCTCTAAAGAAATCTTGAATTTAAAGTCTGTGAAACATTGCACTTACTAATTTTGAGTGTTTTAACGCCAATCATTTCATATTTGGAAAAATGCTTGAAACATTTTTTCAAACAATAAATTCTTTAATCACTTGAGTCAACATTGCTAGTCAGGACAAATGCACTAATGTGTCTATATATGGTAGATTCTATCAGTTCAGACATGCGTTTCTGCTGAGCAGCTTTGTAATATTAGTGCACCACCAAATTAGTCTTACTTTTAAGAAAATATTGCATTCAAAAGACTTCTCGTGTCTCAAAACAACTCATACCATATGATAATTTCTAACGGTTGAATCATTTTTGTCTTTCTAAATCTCTTTGAAGTAATGACGACACCGCAATTTTTTGGCAACTCCTGAGATCTGAAACAAGCGTTATTTAATTTTGTGATAACTAGGGCCCTCATATATTAGGCACAAAAACAAAACAAAAATATGCTTTATAAATACACAAAATATGCAAGAAAATTTCTCATTATTGACATATGTACTACATTTAAGCAACAAAGATATGCTATATATAAATTGTAATGTTTAAATATGTATCTACATATTTTATACTCTTGCAACGTGTTGTTACAGAGTATAACAGATTTGTTCACCTAACGCTTGCTTGTATCACCTAAAAATAATCAAGTTAGATATAGGGTTATATATTTATGTTATTTACAAATGATCAGGATGATGTGACCAGTAAAAGGCGAGTGCCTGTCTATCTGTATTTTGTATACTGGAAAGTGAAAGAGTCTAATGAAATCTGAAATTGTGTTATATAGAAAGTAGACGTGGCTGTACTACGTCGCACATTTTTACACTGGGCTATAGGAATATGAGAAGAATGATACGTATTAATTTAGTCGAAATCGGTCGAGCGGATCGCAATATATATGGTTTCTCCAAAAAGTGGGTGGTGCCACGCCCTTCGTCCAATTTCCACACCGGCTTTCATAAGGCCCTCTCATACCATCTCGGTGGTAAAATTTAATGATCTGGGGTAATTATTTATTCATCGTAATTTTTGTTTGTACTAAGGAACCCGCATACTAAATTTCATCAAGATATCTGAATTTTTTCGCAACTTACAGCTTGAAATGACTGACGGACGGACGAACTGACAGACAGACAATCACCCGGATATCAATTTTTCTCGTCATCCTTATAATTTATACATATGTGACCTGGTCTACGAAAAGGGGGCTTAGGTGCGAAAACTAATTTTCTGGGAAAAGCTGTTAAAAATAATCGTCAGTTTCTCGTTATCTCATTAATTGTTGATGTTTGTCAATGAATATCTCGTAAACGCTTAACTTAATCGAAAAATCATAGGAGACCATTTTTATAGAGCAGTAAATTTCCAACGAAACTATGAGTTTTCAGCCATGAGTTTCATTCATAATAATTTTTTTTCATTTAGTTATAAAATTCATAAGAAATAAAAAATTTTCCCAAAAATAATCAAACTTTAACTGTTAATATCTTTTAAACGGTTGAGTTTACGAAAAAATCATAAGAGACCTTTTTTGTAGAGCAATCAATTTCCTAAGGAACTAGATATTTTCTCAAGTAGTTGGAAGCGAGATATAAATTTTTCTATCTGATAATAAGAAAAAATAGAAAACTGTATGTAGGAGGACCTTCCCATTACAATTAAGAACTCATGCTTGGAGAGGCTTTCTTAGAGGTGTCTAGGAGCCTATTTTTCCGAGTACCAAACGAAAAAATAAACAAAATTTTTTTGAATGACCCTAATATGTATATATATAGATTAGGGTGTTTTTTTAACTATTCATTTTTTTCAATCCCGTCATGAAATTTTCTTGGAAATACGCTGAAAATTTGAGCCCTTAATATTAACATTAAGGACTGGACCAAGGCATGTAAAAATTTTCCATTGAAAATACACACGACAATCGTGATTTTTAATCTTTAAATTTAGCTCAGAGGTATTTTATGGCATCGCTTTCACTTTAGTCGCATATTCCTCAGAATTGTGCACTCTACAAAAGTGCCCATTGCAATAAAGTCGAAACTCACACCGGCGAGGTAGTACGGGGCTCTAAGCCTGATTTTTCCACGAAATTCGCTTTTTTTGTATATAATTATGTCGTAAATGACAAGAGCTATCGAAAAAATGTAAATGACAAACTTGTAGGAAGTTTTATTTGCAAAATCGCTATCATTAATACTTCTCGAGATATTCGGCTTTTTAAGTAAGGCTGTATGGAATTTTCATAAATGGTATATAATAAAAAGTCTATGAAAATTCCATAAAGAATGGATCCGCCCCAGATATAATTACAAGGTGTCTTAATTAAATTAAGTACCCATCTTTTCTTCGGTTGCTTCGAAATAAGGGTATAATCTGTTTAGACCTTCTCTAGCCTCAAATATCCAACATAACCATATCCTCAATCTAGTAGGCTTTATACCGTAACGGGCTGCGGTAATGTTGAGTGTTGAAAAATTCGATTTTCGAGCGCATTAAGAAGTAAAGTTGACTGCAGAAATCCAAGAAATTGAAATTTTTCTGAAAAATATCTTGTTTTGAATTTTACTGCTTTTATGCTAATATAAGAAGTTAAGAGCAAATTTGACGTAAAGTTTGCGATTTATTTAGGGATGTACGCCAGTTAGCTCTTCCTTACAAGTTTGACAGTTGAAAGTGTTAAAGAGGTTTAACCGTTTAGCAATTTTTCTCTCATTTCCAATGAGAGTTGAATTGAACATCTCTTTATCTCTGGTTTGCACAACGAACTAAACCAAATTAATAAATTGGTAACCGGTCGTAGATCGAGTCCAATCATATTATAACCTTTTTGGTGACTGTGTTTTCTTTACTAAAAGTGACGGTACAATAAAAATAGAGACATATCATTAATATAACGGCATTGAAATTGCAATAATGCTGATACATTTTTTAAAAAGAGGTTTGTAAAGCAGAAAATTTCTTGAATTTGATGTTGTTTCTAAATAATTGATCCTGATATAATTGCAGAGGACGGAGGAAAACTCTCAATGCGTTGCCCGAGATGGAAACTGTGTGAGATGAATTGTATCGCGTTGCGTCATATTTTTCGCAATAGTGACTCAAAGGTAGGTTGCCTTATTGTCTTCTTTATTGTTGGAAAGACCAATTACTTACATATTCTTGCCGCCTCTAGGTTGTATTTCCTTGAAATTCGCAACGCATGATTTGGAATATGCGAAATATGTTCCACATCAATAAGCGCATAACCACGGATCTGTCACCGCTGCGCGTAATTAACGGCGTACGCAATCTCTTTTAGAGCTGGGTCATCGTGGTAAGCAACGATTATCTTTCGATTGGTGATACGCGTTTACAGCAAGCATCACCCAGGCGAAAAAGTTGCGCAGGTAAGCACGGCTGCGTAATGCCTAAATTAACTATTTATTTATTTAGTTAGTGTATTTTTATTTGCTTTGAGCTGGCACTCAACACTTTTCAGGTTGCTGGTCTGTCGTCAAATAACGTAACATTATCTGTGCCACGTCTAAGTAAGTACTTGATTTAATGTTGTTTCTAAAGAATTGATTCACTAGTTGCAGCTTAAGATCGATTAAGTTAAGAACATTATAGAAGATATATTAAATTATATGTATATAACCTTTTTGCATACTTTCAAAGCCGCACCCAGTCCAAACAAAAGAATGGCATTAACTTGGTCTCCCTCACAAAAGTTCGGCTTCAGAAAAATAATGTTGTCCTGACGACTACAACCAGGAACTATCAATGTAACTAATTCTATTTGGAATGCCGCTAAGGTTCTTGCAAAACTTACTAGATGAATTTAACACAAGAATTCGTTGAATTTAGTCATGAAAGGCAGTTTACTGGATTCATCAAACAAAAAGTAAAAGGATCCTGAACAAAATTAAGTAAATTTTATAATTGTTCTCAATATTGAATATAATTTTGACCATATATCGACAGTATCATAATATACAATTATAAATTATTTAATCATAACTGAACAAAATTGTATATTTGTAAGTAGAACAGGTAAGTAAATATACTTCATTTATTAGAATTGTTATTAAAACTTGTTTCTACATATTAACCTGAAATCTTTTGTTTAACAACTGAAATTTTAACATTTCTAGAAACAATTTTTACGTTTCTTAACATGAAATCCATGGTATCCCCATTAGCTAGAATCTGAAAACGAAAGTTAAAATGCAAATTGAATTTTTCTGTTTTTTGGTGATAGCTACTCACCTGTTCAACTTATATCGGTGGTTGATGACTCTAACTAACGTGCTCCACCACCTGATTATATACCTGATTTATAAAGCTTCCGTCATCCAGTGCATCATAATAGGTTGTCAAAAAAGTCTTGCGGTATTTTCGCTAGTTGGCGCTGAAAGCGCGTAGTTCTGGTTTTATTCGTCGCATCGGCTCATGCTATACCTTTTTGGAAAGCTCATTTCACGAAAGCTAACACGTGTCGCAAACATGGAGCAAAATAAAGAGGAAATACGGCATACTTTACAGTACTACTACGATAAAGGCAAAAATGCATCTCAAGCCGCCAATAAAATTTGTGCAGTTTATGGACCCGATACAGTTTCCATTTCCACCGCACAACGATGCTTTCAACGTTTTCGTTCTGGTGTAGAGGTGGTCGAAGATGCGCCACGCTCCGGAAGGCCTGTCGTCGAAAATTGCGATAAAATCGCTGAATTGGTCGAAAGAGACCGGCATATGTAGTAGCAGCCGTAGCATCGGTCAAGAGCTTTGCATGAGTCATCAAAAATTCATTTCAATTTCAATAAGAAAAAAAAATTCAATAAAAATACCGCAAGACTTTTTTGACAACCCATTATTTAGACGCTAATGGCCGCCAATAAAAATAATCGAATAAACTATTTTCAGTAACACATGGCTAACCAAACAAATAACCAATGAAAAAGACACTGTTAACTGAAAAGTAACAGAAAGTTTTCCAAAATATTTCGCAAATTAGAGCAAGAAAATATATGTAGCAATTGCGCAAAAGCAGTGAGAGAGAGCGAGTAAGATAATCACACCGACGTGTAGTGAAAGAGGAGAAATAGTTACATTTTCCCAGGCCAGCACAAAAGTTCGGATAACGAATGCATTAATTACTGACGACCTAGCGGTAACCAGTTTTTAGGCTACATTCTACAAAGTATTTTATGTCATAATTCCAATAAGAAATTTCGCATTAACGTAAATGTTTTTGCCTTGATAAGAGACAAGACAACAGATATACATAAATGTTTTAAACCCACCGAGAAGAAAAGAAGTCCTTATCTACGGTGTATAAGGACTATAAGAACGTACATATGTCGCCATAACGCCAGTTTTGACCAAATACATATTATATTAAAACAAGCAATAAAGGCCTAAGTTCGGTTAGTTAGCTTGTTTAATACATACCTTCAAGGTGGTAGGTAGCGAGGAGATATTTCCATCAAACCTATTAGAGGGTGAGACCACAGCCACTTTTTCGAAATTTTTGACCATAGGTGCAACTTGCTACTTAACTTACTGCTTATTTAAGATTCTATGTAGGTTTCCGTTTAATGACTTTTGTTGGGGAGCACTCTCGAACTCTTTCTTCATTTTTTGCCAAGAAACACGTCATTACTATTTATATCTCAATTTTTACTCAAATTACAGCTTGAATTATATACATTATAGTATACATTAGTTATATAATATTTTAAAGGGAAGTCTCAATAATATGGACCATGAACCACACTAATGTTGTTCAAAGTTTAAATATATATGACCCCGACTAAGTACCCCATTGACTGATTACATGACATGACACTTATGGTACTTTTCATCCCTTTGAGATTATCCTATCTTCGTGTATATGAACATGAACTCACAGATATGCGAACACACATGTTTATACATTAGTGTATAGTATACTTGCATGTCATCATCCATAGAAGATGCTCAATTTCCCCTTTCCCGCAGCATTCGCATAGTCTACAATTCATACTAGTTATTGTAAAGAGTTCGGTGATACGCATAGCATCCCCTAAATAAGAACAATTTTTCGGTAAAAAAGCGCGTATTTGACATAAAACCATAATAAATATGTTATGACATAATAGGTATAATTGGCATTATATCAAAACAAACTGTAGGAGCACATAAACTTATTGTGAAGCTGAGTGCCTTCTACCCCAAATTGATTTGGTTGACACTCTTGTTGATTTTGGGTTAATATTCAACATCCCTATTGGTTCGTTAATGTGATACAATTAATACAAAAATTCAATTTTGACAGATGATGAAGGATATAAAGGGTTTGACCTTGTCGAGGTCATTAGTCAGTCATATGATATTGTTATTAGCCAAGTCAATGGACCTAATTCGGCGAAATTGCATTCGTATACAAATATAAAGTATAGTAAAGTACAGAAAAAATAGAGCAAAAGACATTAACAAATCCTCGGTAAATTGGTCCTTTCAAGTTCACACATACCTGCATATTTAAACATTCAAGTATCTCTACTTGGCCGTTGAAAATATTGGGCAAATTTACAGTAACAGTTACCAACAACAACATGGAATTAGCATATAATATAATATAGCTTCAGCATATAATATAATATACAGTATTTGTCCAATAAATTACGAACGAAAACAAAAATTTAATATTTTTAATATAATTTAATTGAATCTATTCAATTCTAATAATAGTTTCGGTAATACACATAAAAAATATATTTGGAACTTTCAGTTCTGTTCACCAAACAAAAGAAAGCATTCGCGTAATTTATTGACAGCTGTAGGGTATTCCAAAAAAAGGTAAAAATTATTACAAAATTTTATTATGTATATTATTTTATTATTATATACTTAAAAACTTAAATTATTTATTGTTTTTTTTTTGTTCATGAAATGAAATAAATCCAACGTTCATTGAATACAAGGTTACAAAAGCCTTAAAATCATTGAAACATTATCATAAAGCGTCATATCTAAGCACAAAAATACGATATACATACATAGATCTATAATTTAGCACAAAGGAAGGAATACCTGTTGGCTGAAAATTAAAAAAAAGTGCCCTGTAATAGGCTAATGTACATATGTATCTCCCAAACCACTAAAGCTACAATAACCAAATTCGCTTAGAACAATTAATTTAAGAACTGTTACCGACAGTGTGAAAATGGATGGAATTGGATGATAACTCCGCTCACTCTACATACAAGGTGCTTTCCAAAGTAAACAGGACTTAAAAAACAGAACAAATATGAATGGTTTTTTCGGCAAAATCAATTTATTTTATTTATTATAGTCTCCTTCTGCTTCAATACAACTTTTTGCACGGTCCAAAAGCATGTCGAACGAGTATTTTAGCTCGCCTTTTGAATGGCCTCTACTTCAGCATAACGCTTTCCTTTCATGGGCAAATGCATTTTTCCGAAAAGGAAGAAGTCGCACGGTGCCATATCAGGTGAATACGGGGAGTGGTGAATGGTTAAAATGTGATTTTTAGTCAAATAATCGTCGTTCGAATGTTGGTTTCTGAACAATTTTTGGTCGTCAGTCAATTTATGCGGAACAAACCGTGCACACATCTTTCGTAAGCCCAAATGTTCGGTCGAAATGCGATAAATCGATGTTTTGGAGATGTTCAATTCCATTCCATGAATTTCAGGGATGATTTCGGCGGATTTTTGATGAATTCACGCACAGTTTCGATAGAATTTCCGGTGATCACGGATTTTGATTGGCCCACATGTTGATCGTCATTTATGTCCTCACGACCACTATGAAAACGTTGAAACCACTCGTGCACTCTGCTACGGGATAGGCAATCATCGCCATAAACTTGTTTCATCAATTGCAACGTTTCGGTTAAAGTTTTACCAATTTTAAAACAAAATTTAATGTTGGGCTCTTTGTTCGAGGGTCATTTTCGCACCGATAACACAAACATACTGACACTTAAAACGCAATAACTTCACTTCTAATCAATGGAATGTCATGAAATGGGACAATTGATAAATATAGCAGATTCTAACGCACCAGTCGACATCTAGATGGCGCCACCAGGGGGGCTAGATTCAAAAAGGCCTGTTTACTTTGGAAAGCCCCTTGTATAACGGTACAGTTAAAAACTACTATTGGTATTCCTATGATAAATTGATACCAGAACAATGTCATGAATATCCTCTTATCCATATTAGTTTATTTCGACTTTCATTTGCAAATTTGTGCAAAGTTAATTTCTTTAATATCACTCAGACGAATTTTGTCTATAGTTATGTGCAGAATTACCCACTGCATACTTCTTCTTCGTTTAGAATTTTCAAACCCGATTTTTAAAAAATTTAAGCTCTTACCACTTCTGAAGCGTACTTGGATATATCAAAAAACATGTGAAGAAATCGTTTAAATCAACTTTGCGCGACCGCTGCAAATTCACCACCTTTTACGGATTTGACTTATTTAAAATTTCATGCGTTAGAATTAGCATCAGGCATTAGAGATGCTACTATATAACTTTTAGTTTTTTGAAAATATAAATTTTATTTCAAATTGTAACATTCTTGAAGACTAAAGAAAGATTTTTAATGCAAAACCATTACATAACATCTTTGAAACAAATTCTCATCAATTGCTTACAAGAAAATTACAATTTGGTAGCTTTTATAATTAATATATTAATTAATTTGAGAAACCTTTGTCATCAAACATATACAGCTCTATCACGCAATCCATCGTATACTGTTTTTTCGGGAGAGATACGAAATTGCTATCATACAATTCGAACAATTCTGAACTTAACAAATGTCCTAAAGAAGTAGAAGCAGCTTTTTAAAAAAATGTTGTCCAGAAACAGAACAGTGTTGGTCCGCCTATTAAATATATTTCTAGCTAGAAGAAGGTAATATATTAAAGTTGTAGTTTTTATTGTTGTAACCGAATAATTTTAAGCTTGTTTGACTTATTTTTTAATACGAGTAAGTATGGCTAGTTTGGAAGGCTTATATAAAAAGAAATTTGGTGGAGAATAAAAAGGAGCAGCCAGCTACTAGTGGCTGCAGAAATAGAGAGCACCATTTCAGTGAATTGGAGGAAGCTGAGATAACACTAACTGCATTAGAGACGAGTACAAATGGAATTGAGAACACAGTGGGCATGGGCTTACCTTTGGCAGCCGACGTTGACAATGCGACCAAGTCCGACGTATCAATGCCATCAATGACCTGCAGTCTAGCACTGGCAAGACGTACTCCTAGGCCACCAGATACATGTACTGCCGAATTAGTAAAAGAACAACTTTTACTTCAAAAAGAATTTCAAAAAAATGTTCTCGATAAGTTGGACGATCTTTCCTCAGGTATGCGACGATTAGGCAAAGCATTTGAAAAACCACTTGAAAAAAAACAGATGTGGAAGAAATTGGATGGCACGACATGTAGAATTTTATCGCTGCTAAGAATTCAATTAAACAGCCAATGTTGGAAGTGGAAGAAAACAAATTCTAAGCAATATCAAAAAATAATTAAAACTGTATAAATATATTGTGTTAATATTTATTTTGGATATTATATTCGTGTAAGCACATATAGCTTCTTTGATCTGTGATGCTGCATCATTATAAGTTGATGAAAAAATTTAATTATTTTCTGTAAAAATATTTGGTTCAGAAAAAATTTAAAAAATTTCACCATGGTTAGTAGTGAAGCTCACAAGCACACAGAAGCCATCTAAATCGATTTTTAAAAACACCTATTGATCTTTCTACAATATTTCTCGCTTTTTCATGCATTTTATTATACTTCTCTTCTGGACTTCCCGAGAGAGGGGTACGGAACGGAAACGTTAACTAGGGCATATCCAGCATCTTTTGTACAAATAGTATAAAATGATTTTGATTTTTGAAAATTTGTAAGCCGTTTATCGAATTTTTGTAACATATGTATGTGTAGTATATATATATATGTATATGTATGTATAATACCCAGAAGCCAAATGTCTCGTTCACCATCAAGGTACTTTTTCTCATAAAAATAACGCGCCGTGCTGACATTCCATATAGTCCAGTCATTATAGTAAGTTCACCTCGGAATCGGAGATTCTTACCTAATTTAAGCTTAAATGACTGAACTAATAGTATGTGTGAGTCGTGAATGCTGAACATTCACATAACGCACTTTCATATTATTATCACATATCTTCAAAACATTGATTAAGATGTTTGAAATGTGAATTTGTCATCAATCGTGGCATTGACACTAAAATATCCTTTGCGGTTATAAGAGAGTAACTTATCTTTAGTTGGAGCAACGATTTTTAGTATGTGTTCCGTCTACACACAAAATCGTGCCTGGAAACCCGTATTTCTGTCTTTTTTCATCGTCACCTAACTCAAGGCTTAACCACTGAGAGTACAAATAGGTGCAACAAAATGAGCCATTGGAATATCGAAGGCTTTACCCTCCTCTCTTAGCTAAAAAAACGTAAAACTGAATCGATGAAGTATGATGATCTTGAAGAACTTGCATTCCTCTCTAGAACGCCGACGAGTTTTTAATAAACCTGTTTTAGAAAAACAATTTTAATAAAATTTAGCTATGAATTTCTGTGGATTCTTGAACTGTACATTATTTCGTTCACATCGAAAGGGTTGCTCAAGTCCCTCAGTTATTTTCGGTGAATTTTTATATTACGCCGTCTTCTCTCCTGAATCAACATAAATACAAACGTAGCGGCTCCATATTTTTTCGTGAATTCTATTTGAATATAAACGATTTGTTTTATTAATCATAATTTTAATTTCTTCTTCCACCTAGCTGATTTAGAAATGTCAAAATTAAGTTTGGTAACAAAAGTTTCGAATTCACGTGGATCAGTGATAGCAAATTATGCGTATACGTAGTCTCCCTACGATGGATTGCGTGATAGAGCTGATGATTTCAAAGTTGGCGTAAACTTGTATTTTATGAACGTTGAAAAAACAAAACAGATAGTATTTGAAGTATCAATAAAACAAGCACCGGGCTGCACCGAAGCTATTTACAATTTCTTCTTTGTCTTTTGCACCGTTGCCATGAATAAAAATCCATACCAAAGCAGCTACATATATGCTATTGTGGTCAAAAAGAAAAATTAGATCGATATCTCAAATACTGAGAGTTAGATCGCGTATTTACAGACAGAAGGACCAAGAGACAGGTGCACTTAACTAAATCGACTTAGCTCGTCATGATTATCATTTATAATATATGTATATGTATGTATATTTTATAGGGCCTCCGACATTTCCTTCTGGGTGTTACCAACTTCGCAGGAAACTTTTATTCTCTGTTCAGGATCTCACGACTTCATAATACTTTCTTTAGTATTTTATTTTTACCGCCTGCAACACAAGCTGTGAGATATTCCATACATACCACAGTAAGATTTGACAATTTTTTTTAAATAAATTTTTTTCGAAGTTCGCCATTTTTTTTTTCCACAAAAAAAAACTTTAATTAATTTGACAACTAGCCCTGCTAATCCCGGAGTGGGCCGATTTTTTTTTTATATTTTTTGTATTTTTTTCATTTTTGAAAATTTGATAATTTTTTTTTAATAAATAAAAAAAAATATAAAAAGAAATCGGCCCACTCCAGAATTAGCAAGGATAGTTGTCAAATTAATTGAAGTTTTTTTTGAGGAAAAATAAAAAGAAAAAAAAAATGGCGAACTTCCAAAAAAAATTTTTTAAAAAAAGTTGTCAAATTTTCAAAAATGAAATAAATTAAAAAAATAAAAAAAATTAAAAAAATCGGCCCATTCCGGGATTAGCAGGGATAGTTGTCAAATTAATTGAAGTTTTTTTAAGGAAAACAAAAAAAAAATGGCGAACTTCCAAACAAAAAAATGACGATTTTACTTAAAAAAAAACGATTATTTTATATAATTGATCGTGTTAAATTTTTTTCGTGTATTTTTTCGAAAAGTTCATTCAAAAAAAAAAAAAATTGAAAAAAAAGGTCCCCCAAAAGTCAATTTCAACAAAAGTTATGGCTATTTGAAAATAAAAACGCCATTTTTTTGAAAAATTCATAACTTTTTTTGAAGTTGGACAAAAAATTTTGAAAAAATTCTCAAAAATGTTTTTCAAAGGGTAGAAAAGGATGGAAAAGTTTCAGCAAAATCTAAAGGGGTCGGGTTCAAAAATGGTCGATTTGGTATGGAATACCCCATATATTATATAGGTTAAAATAGGCATCCTGGGGAACCGAACACCCAAAAAGTATCGGTAACGCGCCTATATTGCAACCTCCTTACTATTTTTAAGTCTTTTTATTTAAATCTCTGTGCCGAAAAATCAACTATTTCGATCAGGTGATCTCAGCTGTTGACGACCATATGATTCTTTTGTTACTTGTATGATTCTACAATGTTCTTGAAATCAACTGGTCCATCATTCATAATTGTAATGTTCTGCTAAATAAAGTGAACAAACCAGTGTTGGGCAAAATTAAAAAAAAAAAAAGAGAATTATATTAGATGGCCAATTTTTGAGCTCTTGGTATTCGACTAATCGATTAGCAGGTTTAACCGAATATGGCATTATTCGAATAATAATATTCGGTTTGCAATATCCAGATAGTCATAAGTCGTCGACAATTCGATTAACCGTTCATTTTCGACTATCCGCTGCTCGGATTTCAAACAAATTTCATGTATTCAAACACTCGCAATATTACGACTATTCGAACAGTATTAATCGGTTAACATTCATACAAACGGTTACAAACCGGATATTCGAACGCAAGTTAATTTTTAGACTTTCGATTGTATTTTTTTTTTTATTGACCAATAGACCTGTGATTTTAAATAACCCTTTATAGACAAATCTAATTGTGTTAAATCACCTCATTTTCAAAAAATATGGTCTAATTATGGCTTCAATCCAAACACACATCAAAACTGTGACACGTTGTGGATGCATTTCGAACAGCAGCCGCTAGGCTTTCATTATCTTTGAATAATTGTTCATTATACTAATACCATTTTGTTCTATATATATAAATATTGCGTTAATTTTGGGACACCCTTCAGTAATATGATAACATCTCTACCAGGATATATTGTACGTATAATTGTATAGTAACAAAACAAACGATTCATATCTAATATATGTATGTATTTAGAATTTCATGAAAAAAATTAAACTTAACTTTATATTACATTCACACAGACATGTACTTCGGAGAATTAAACCCTTAAAATTGTCTGAAAAATTATTAGTTATTAAGTTCTAAAAATAACTGAATAATATTTAATTTTAACAAAGTTTCTTTTTCCCATAGATTATATTTTATCATTTAAACATAAGCATAGTCTGTAATTGACTATTTCAAATTTTAGTTTACCACACTTTATTTAAATTATGTAATATGACTTCTAATTATAACTTTATTAAATTGCATTTTTTTTTAATGTGTTAAATCCATTAATTGAGTTTCGATCTTTTTTTTGCTATGGCGTCCTCTACTGCACGAAGCTGTTTTAATAATTCCTCCCGTCGTGATTTTTTTAGATCCTTTTCGGAATTTATAGAATGTGTTGGTGATGTAGCAAGTGCTGATACTCCTACTGTGGGTTGCTTTTTAATTTCAATAGATATTGGTGATCTCTTTTTTGTCGGTTCCGCTGAAAATATATTAGAATATATTACTATACATATTTATATATATTTCAATTAACATATAACGATAAAATTTTCTTCCATTGGCAATATTATAAGATCTCAAATTAGCTCGATAGACAACACTAACTTTTTCGCAATTGCAATAAAATACTGCGAGTATGTTAAACTTCTACAATCACTGATTGACCCGAACGCACCAAATGTTTGTTCCGCATTTAGCGAGTCTTTAGTATTACCCTAACTATTTATTTGCATACCGGATCAAGCCTACTCGTCTAAAATCCTGTCCTCTCTTGTTCATCGCCAATTTTTTGTTGAAATTCTTTCGACTTTTCTTTATTGTTGATAAAAAATTATCAGATGGATGGAAATGTAAGCAATGCGATCCGTTGGTGTAATATTGAGGATTTCTACTTTTCCCACTTACCACCCTCTTCAAATATTTAAGCGTAAATGGATGATTCGATTGCTGCTTTTTCACAAGACATCATCAGAAACAAACCATTGCCAATATTTATAAGTATGTGGAGATTAATTTTGAGGTCGCGTACATATTGTAATGATATTAATTTCGAAATTAACTGAACATGCATGTATATAATTTATATACAATTAAATTTTAACAATAGTTAACAGGACAAGTATTATGAAAATTATTAACAAAAAGCAATATGAAGTCGTCATGGAAGCAGAAAGGTTGTTCGGTATTTCGAGCATACTGTTGGTGCTTACTAGCATATATGCTAGATTGCGAATGCAATAACCTAGTCTAAACTTTATGTATAAATTAAGCTCATAAATATTAACAGCCCTGAACCCATGGTGTATTTTAAAATCTTTAAATGATTTGGAATTAGATATTTTTATAAATACTTTTATAAAAACGTGGTTATCTTACAACATTATCAAATACAGGATTTGTTACTATTTCCCACTTACCTTTTTTAACAGATCTACGTTCATGAACTAACTTATCAGTTCTAGAACGTTTAATGCTAGGCCGTTCCCTGGAGATTGACGAACTGTCAGAACTGGACGAACCAGAATCTGAATCCGAATCGCTTGAATCAGATGAATCTGAAATGACAACATAGAACTTGTTTATAACGAAAATAAAACTAACGAAATATGACAAGTTTTCCTCTATAATCTAGGCAAAATATTATAAAATGTGCTCAAAATTTATTGTGGAATTGTGAACACATTTTTCTAATATATTAGGTTTTAAGTAATTTTGCAAAACATTTGTTCAAAAACTATTCTTATATATGAAACGCTATTTCGTTATGTACCCGCAGAACGCCCGAACCGCTGTATGGAAAGACGTGGATTTACAATATTATTCGTTTATTCCAGTAAAAGGTCCTAAAGAAGGTTTTTTTTTACAAAATCATAGTTCCAATTGTGTTCCAAAGAAGTTTTCGTACATTTCGCTTTTGCTGGCAACTTCTCTTTCTTAATTACAATAGGGAACATTCTTTATAAAGGTACTTTGCTAAAGTGAACAAGTGAGCTAGCGGGATATTTCAGTGGCTCATTCGAAGAGAGCAATATAAATCATACGCGGAACTAGCCGCTTTCCTTGAAATTATTTCTTCGATGTGCAAAGCTACTGGCGACTGAGCTAAAAGATACCGGATATATCAAAGCAATATGTGACGCGATTTAATATTTAAAAATGTATGTTCATACATGAAAATTTTACAAAAGTAGCGGTTGGTTGGTTGGTGGAAACCAGACTTTTACTTGTATAATAGACTGTAGACTTGTATAATATCAAAACAGAAATTCGCACTGGCAGATGCATCATGGAGGAAGGCAAGTGAGAAAAGTTCTCTGATCGCCATTCACCAGAAACGATTATTTTACATATGGCTCAAGCAGCTCACGACTTCCGGTTTTAGACCAAGAATCCTTTGGGTAGTCTAAGAACATCCGTTCGAAGGCGAAATATCCCCTACACAGGGTTGTGCGCGGGGTTTGGGCCCCGCCACGTAAAAAACGACCCCACAACAACGTCAACCTCGAAATCCAACGCAGGATATCTCTTGCCAACAGGTGCTACTTCGGACTAAGTCCTCTCTCGAGGAACAAAAACAAAACTCTATAAGTCACTCAATATTCCCGTCCTGTTATATGGTGCAGAGGCATGGACGATGACAACAACTGATGAGTCGACGTAGCGAGCTTTCGAGAGAAAAGTTCTGCGAAAGATTTATGGTCCTTTGCGCGTTGGCCACGGCGAATATCGCATTCGATGGAACGATGAGCTGTACGAGATATATGACGACATTGACATAGTTCAGCGAATTAAAAGACAGCGGCTACGCTGGCTAGGTCATGTTGTCCGAATGAACGAAAACACTCCAGCTCTGAAAGTATTCGACGCAGCACCCGCCGGGGAAAGCAGAGGAAGAGGAAGACATCCACTTCGTTGGAAAGACCAGATGGAGAAGGACCTGGTTCGCTTGACATCTCCAATTGGCGCCACCTTGCGAAAAGATGAAACGACTGGCTTCGCTGTTCGGCTATAACCGCGTAAGCGGTTTCCACGCCAGTAAAGAAGATGCATCACCAGGCATTGTGGCTACTTTGTTAGATGATGGGTGAACGACGCACAGCCATTCATAACAAACCAAACAGAACATGTAACATAAAAAAATAACGGAATAGCTACAGTGTTGAAAAAAAGTTTAATCACAATTTGAGGTGTGTACGTAATATCCTTGACAAACACGCAATAAAAATATACTGTCAGTCCCAAATTCCACGCGAGAGCAGCCGTGGGTTTAGGCCTCGTTAAAAAATAAAACACTCAAAATTTCATTGAATTTTGTTGCGTTTGAATATTTTTGCATAGCTTTAAAACAAAATGGAACATTTACTCGATTTTGCTGGGTACTGTATATAGAATATATTTAAGACAAGCAAATTTAGGTATATAAAGTTATGTCAACTACCTGATCCAGAGGAGCTCGATGTTACCCGATGTCTGGATTTGGATTTGTCCGATTTTTTCGTTGGTGCTGCAGTTTTCTTTCGTTTATGCATTGGGCTATATGCACTTCTTTTTTCCATGGTAGGAGATATTGTAGCTTTTCTCTTAGCATTGGGAGAATGCCGAGTACCTGAAATTGAGGTATATTTTTTTAAATGTTGAAGAAGTAAAAAACAATTTTAAAACTTTCTAAAAGTGATTTGAAAAATCTTTGTTTTTTCTTCTTGTTTTGAAAAAATTAAAATATCTTATATATGTAATTATATTACTTACTATTCTTAATTATAATATTATTATAATTATCATTGAGGTAAATCAGCTAAAGCATTAGTTGAAATGTTCTAATTAAATGTAAGGACAGTGTCCAAAATAATAAATCGCAAACACAAAGGATACAAAGATCAATAGGGAAGCAGATTGAAATGCAGCCTTAAAGTGTTAAAGGAGGAATATATGTATGTTTACTCACTTGGAGAGTGACGTGGGCGGCGAGGCATACTAGGGGATCGAGCAGAACGTATTCCATGCCTACGTGCAGGCGATGCTTTATGAGAACTGTTATAACGTCGTCTGTGTCCTGTCGGAGTAGACGAACGACTACTTTCTGAACTTGTATCAGATCGGGAACTGCTTGAAGATGAATATGAGGAATTAGTACTATAACTACGCCGATCATGGCGGCGTTTACTACTATGGTCTCGAGATTCTCCACGCAGGCCTGGTGATCTCATCCAAGGGTCACGCCATTCATCCCCACGACCGACGGGCTCAACACGCTGTACAATTACTTCCCGAGTAGGGCGTACTCGTCTGTCATCTTCGTATTGAGGCATGCGATGAGGAGGTAACTCACGATATCTTGTAGAACGACCATATGAATCCACATCATCATATGCAGCTGGTAATGGCGGTCCACGTGCAAAACGCTCAGTAGGACTGTACATACCTAGTGGTTCTTGATATAAACTATGTCGACCATAGGGTGGAGCAATCTGTGCATTAAAAATTTAACAATTTTTGCTTTTTACAATTTCACTCTTGTTACTTACATCTTGAGGAGAGCTTCTTTCCTTCAAATAGTATGCGTCTTTTTCTATTTCATCTGGAGATAGAGTCAAATTCATTTTCTTATCCTCGAAATCCATATCTTGCTCTTTTCGCTTATTTGCTTTGCGCATCATTTCTTTCGCTGTTCTCAATCCACGTTCCCAAGCACTTTCTATAACGACAGGAGCATCAGTTGTTGCGGCTCTTGGGTCATGGTGTGCACCATAAGCTGAAGGTGGATGCTGTAAACCTAAACGGTGATGCAATGCTGGACGATCGGTGCGAAAATCATGATAATCAACTGTATGAGTGGGATAATTTGCGCTCCGGGAAGCAGACGGACCTGTTTGTGTTACGGGAACTGGGCGTACTAAATCAAACATGGTATAATTTCCTTTATCAGTTACACCAGGATGAAGAAAACGACAGCTCATTCCCCATGTACATTGACCACGTGTATAAAAGCGACACACTGGTTTGGGTTCCGTCTCTTCCGGACGTTTCTCATCTTCATCTGACACCTCTCCTTCTTCTAACTCTTCTCCATCCTCTGCTTCTCCATCAGATTTTGAATTTTTCGCCCTATCATTGCTTGGTTTACTTTCCTGTTCATCTACAAGCTTCTCATCATCTTTACTTATGTCTTGGCATTCACCTTCTTCAGCCTCAAAGTCCAAAGCATCTTCATCATTGGGTTTGACCAATACTTCTATCGGATCAGTTTGCCTCTCGTTTTCAGCCAAATTGGTATTTCCATCAATTACTTTTGACGTTTCGCCAGTCTTAAAATAATAGATTAGGAAATTCAATAAAATTATAAGTTATTAATTAAGAAAATTGAAAAAGCAATTGTTAAACCAAAA
The DNA here is from genome assembly GCF_024586455.1 of Bactrocera neohumeralis. Taxonomy (NCBI): domain Eukaryota; kingdom Metazoa; phylum Arthropoda; class Insecta; order Diptera; family Tephritidae; genus Bactrocera; species Bactrocera neohumeralis. The sequence goes on along the minus strand of NC_065922.1, from coordinate 38,485,075 downwards.
CTTGAGCTAATCCAAAGCAATAACGTATATAAAAACAAATAGAAAAAAGTTGACGAATATAAATTATATTTCTACTGTAACTGTGGAGAGAATCGATGTTATTACGTAATAAAATTACAATTTCAAATAATTATTAAAATCATAACAATTTCATAAATAAAAGTGCTACATTTAAAAGTACCTTTCCTTGAGTTTTAATTAGATCTAGTTTTTGGCGCAAATCGGTTATAACAGCATTCTGGCTATTTTCGGTTTCCAAAGAGTATATTACTTCTGAATTGGTTTCTTTGTGGCCTTCTTGATCTAAATTAATTGATGCTGAAGACACGTTTGTAACTTCGTCCTCTACAGATGGCTTACTACTGTTCAAAACAGATTCACGTTTTTCACTCTCCATATCGCTCACATCACTCAATTCCTCGTGGCTTATATTTTGCACACTATTTCGGAAATTAGAATTTGGGCTGTTACTGCGACTGCTATTTGATGTTACACTTGAATGTCTCGAGCTCCGTGGAGACTTCGTGGGCTGCGGTGACCCAGAACGGCTTCCTTATATTCAAAGAAAATTTCAAACTTATAAAACGAACATTCAATAAACATTATTTTATCATATAATTTGGAATGTTAAACTCCGAAACCTTAAAATTAAATTTAACCTTGTCAAAAAAGGGGATTAAAAATCAATAAATTATAGTGGAACGATTTAATAACTACTCAAGTTCTAAATATTTGTAATGATGTCAGCAAAATACGAGTACCTGCAGGTGTGTACATGAAAATAGTAGTGCAACAACTTCTTATATTTAAAGATGCTTCTGCATATACTGACTTGCCAGTCAACAAACGTGATTATTTTTTGGTCAAATAAGGAATACATAGCTACGATAAGTAAATGTATTTAAGGAATTCAATAACTTTCTAACAAACAATTTATTGGAAAAAATAAGACATTTTTCTAACAAGAAGCATGTATTTGTAGTGAAGCTGAGGAAATTTAATAGAACATATGGAGAATTGAAGCATTAGCACATGCAATGTAGAAGAGTACCTCTTTTGACGAAAAAACACGTGGCTGCAAGAACAAAGTTCGCAAAAGGACATTACAATTAGCCATCTACAAAATGGAGGAATGTACTGTGGAGAGATGAGAACAATGCATTGGAAAGGATCGGGGTAATGTGTGACCAGCGTAGTCACCGGACTTGAATCCGATCGAAAATTTATGGTAGTGTTATTAAACTAGTTGTAGCAACAGCAAATTCATCAAGTGGAACAGTTGTAAGGGGCCGTGGGATCAAACCCCCATGGGCGGATGTCATGATATAAAAGAGTTTACGGAACATCGGTGTATGGATGTACCTATTAAACAAACAAAAGCTTTAGAATCACTTATTAGTCAAGCGAAAACATTTACTAATTGAACGTTTCACAACAGTCGGGTCTAAATAATCGGAACGGGCCCAGATGAAATGCTTCCTGTCGCTACAATAACATTTACTATATGAAATTTTAAATTTGAACTCGTTTTTTGTTTTTCCTTCTACAAAGTAGTCACTACTGCTTTCGTGGAGATACTATTCTTTTAAGTTTTTTTTTTTATAAATCTTGTTAGTAAAAAATACATATATATTGAAAACAAAACTCTGTATATGCGTAAAAATGGCTAAAAAATTACTTTTAGTTTGGATTTTTAACCTTTTTTTTATTTTATATTTAGAACCCACCAGCACTACTATTTCCACGAACACAGATATGTATGTACCTAACTGAATATTTAAAAAAATTCACAAACTATTCAATCAAGGTATTATACAAAATTTTAAGTGACATTACAGATGCATATTATGAAACATGTTTTGACAAGAATAAGATATTTCAAAAAACATTTGACATTTTGGAGGCTGTTTATTTTATTAAGACTGCATTGGACAACTTAAAGATGGAAATAATTAAAAACTGTTTTTTAAAAGCTGGTTTACAAAAATATTCACATATCGACGTTATCGGCTTTGATAAAGCATTCAAATGCAAATCTGAAAGGTCAGTATTCAAACGATTTTTTGTTAATCGACGAAAATGTTAATACAGAAGTCATTAATATTGATATTAACATAAAATGTTATTTAGGAATCATCTGACAGAAAAACCGCAGACTTAAATGAATAATGTGCCCAGAGGGGGTCAAATTAAATCGTATTCTAAAACACCAGAGTAACTTTACCGCATTAAAAAATTCGTAGACGACGTTATTGATCATTCCAGTACGTCAAAACTTTGGAAAGTCATCTTGAAAATTGTTTTATAAAATAGAATCAAGGAAAGTTGTGACAATATACGATAAACAATTTTTTTAAACTCAATCAAAAAGTACGTACACAAAATAAAATTTGTTGTAACTATGATACATCTCTCAGTAAAAATTAAATATGTAAATTAAATTACCAAAAACCCTAATTTATTTAAGAAGAAGTATTTACTTTAGTCAAATTTATATTCGTCCACTCCTAGTATAAACGGACCAAAATTGTAGAAATGTCAGTGTCCGGTTGCAGGAGATATTTAATTTTTATTTTAAACTCTTAATTTTCAATGCAAAAAAGAAAATATTTCTCTTTGAAGTGAGCAAATTTAGAATTGCATAAAGTTATTTAAAAAATGTATTGTAAGTGTCCACACTTACTTACATTTGAAAACATCATTAATTTATATTTCCTTTTTAATTTTTTTTAATTTATTTGTACAATGTTTTAATCCACTGTTATACATAAAAAAGAGAGGAATATACTATATATCTTGCGCGAGAAAGTTTACACACTTTTGACTCAAATTGACGAAATAAAGAACATATTTCATAAAAACTGGCCCCTGATCCTAACCGTTTCGCTTTCATAAATACCGAACTGGAAGTTTAACAAATATTGTCCAATGTTGAAATAAAATCATTTAAAATTAATTAAAAATACTGTAACTTCCTAAAATTTACTATGCGTATGTGCATCTATCGAGGTACATATATTAAATACTATAACTTACTTCTGTTCGATAAATTATCTAGTGGTGATTTAATACCATCATTTTCATTATCACTAGACGAAGAAGATGATGATGAATTAAAGTCAGATTTTGAAGAAGAATGATTGGAGCAACGAGAATTTGTCCTTGATAGTTCTCGCTCTTCCGCATTATCAATTGCCTCTATATTGGGTGCATTCGTAATTTCATTTACTGGTTCCGGTGAAGATCGTGAATTCTCCGTTGATGATGATGATGAGTTTGACACCGAAGACCCGGCATTTGAATCATCCGAATCCATATTTTAATAAATTTTTATTGATGCCACGCGAAAACTGCAACGCTGCGAATGGAGACATTTGAACATATAATAAATAATATTATCGATTAAACCTAAGTTTTTATTTGTTAACTTATATTCATCATCAGTGTCTTTATAACACTTAAAATCCGATCTCGTTTCCTAAATAAAATGTCTACAGCCGATTGACATTTTTTGTTCTAATAAATAAATAGATAACTCAACAATTAGCCTCCTTCCTCCAGACCGATACGAGGGATGCAATCCGCATAGGTGTGCAATTAGCCAAATCATAAGAGGCAAGAGAATTTTCTAAGTGTGGAGATTTAAAACTGCTTGTCTACGGAAAAACAAAATTTCACAGCAACCATTTAAGGTTAAGTTAGAGTAAAAACTTAATGATTTTATTAGGAGAAAAAATATCTAAGTATATTTAATAATGATACTTGAGTCTGATAAATCAAATCTGCATGAGAATTAAAATCATGGCATATGGGGCAGAAAGGTTCGTTTAGTTCTAAATCAGATTTATATGATTTTAAAGGATTACGCCGCATCTTCTCAAGCAATGTACATTGCTAACAATCTGTCAAATACATTGCCATTGGTGTTGACAATGTCCTTGAGTCGGCATTAGATATCAATCTCGAAATGGCGTCGGGTAGGTATATTCAAGCTGAGATAGAGCACATTTTTATGAGAATGACAAACTTTATGTGGAAAATAAAAAAAAAGTATAAATGTACTTTTTTCAACAACCTTTAAAATATAATTAATGATATTTGCATATGCTAACAAATACCATTAAAGTATTGCCCATAGTATGTATGTATTTAATTACTATTTCATATGTTTTGTTAAAATTTATGATTATTATTATATTAAAAACTCCCTCTAAATGTTGCGTCTTCAAAATTTTTATGGTAATGAAACCGCTCTGTCGAAGCACTACCATGACAGTAAATTGCTAACAATGAATGGCATGCAATATATTTAGACATCGATTGTTAAACATTGACAATATTGCTAGCAATCCAGATATTTAGCAATTTTAAATTGCTTGTCGAGATTCCCTTAAAGGTGTAGTCAGAATTTAAAAAAGTAATATCTTATAGATATTCTCTAAAATTTCAAGAAAAATCGACAAATTCTTTTCGAGCTACTTGATAATTAGTAAAACTGCAAATTCGTCTTCCACAAAACCAAAGTACACTCAAAACTATATTTTTTGAACTGATGACTTCTGTAGCAAGTCGAAACTTCATTTATGTTGCTATGCCCTGGGTGACCCTTCATCTATATGATTTCTATTAGTTAGATTATAACTATTAGTTAATGAGATATAGCATTTTTGTGAAGCAACAGGGAAAACAACCGTTGAAAAGAGATTTGCTAAGTTGGAAAGAGGCGAAATGAGCACCGAGGACAATGAAGGCAGTGGACGCCCTAAAGAGGCGAAAGCTCTGTGCAAAGTGGGTGCCTCGCAAGTTCATAATCTAACAAAAACAACGAATTGCTACCTCTGAGGAGTGTTTGAGTGCTCTTTAATCGTAATAACACCGAAGTTTTGCGTCGGTTTGTGACAATAAAAATACAGCTCCATCATTTCACACTGCAGTCCAATCGACAGCATTATAGTGGATTGCACATGATGAACCGGTCTTCAAGCGAAAAAGTCCCCTGGCAAGGTTATAACATCAGTCTTTTAAGATGCACGCATAATATTCATCGACTGATTACTGAGCCTGTTATAATCCATTGCACTGTGCATTTGGTTGCAGTTCTATTCTACTATTCCAAATATTAGCAATTGTATTATTTCTGAGAAAGGATCAGTTTTAAATAGTACGCCATACTTCATCGTTTCCGTTTAAATATTGCTCGCTAGAGAGCTGCGATAATAAACTCGTCCGGTACTGCCGCAAACGGTAGGTCCCAATGTAATATCTTCGAAAATATTCATTTAAATCAAATGCTGTACAGGGCCATATGGATCTACATATATTAAATCAAAAATGTATTTAAGGTATTTAATTGGATAACGAATAATATGTCGTGAAAAGTAGATGGCAAAAGAATGTTATTGTGGGATATCCATAAGAGATAGACATATACCATCGCGGAGTTTTCTGTAGACCTTTTCAATGGGTACTTAGTACATTATTTTGATAAATTTCGTAGGGTTCAGCCTGCGTTAGCAATGTAAACGAAAAAAATTTAATTATTCGACATCACATTAGAAACCTCAAAAATAACAGTTTACAGTTAACAACTATTTAATGGATGTTATTATACATCTAAACCGTCCTCTTCAATCACTCTATCTATTAAAAAAACGCATCAAAATCTGTTGCATAGTTTTAAAGATTTAAGCATACAAAGGGACATAGGGACAGAAAAATCTACTTTCTTTTATACTATGTAATGAAGACAAAACAATTTTTAAAAATTTAATTTTTCATGTCTTCCTCTACACCTAACCTCTAAAGCTAATAATCTAAACTGCTACTTAGAGAGCCGGAAAAATCATTTCATCTTCGCAGAAGAACTACACACTGTTATATTCAGGATTTTTATTATATTATGACAAACTTGGGGCTGTAGATAGATTCGTAAGTTTTAACGACTAGTGCATGAAGACGGTTTAACATAGATTGACTGCCATACTTTAAATTTCATTGCGAAGTTAATCCTCTTGGTAATGCCGTCTTTTGAGAGGAGGGCTAGTGGCGTCTCTTTTTTTGTTGAGACGAGATTACATTACCACATCAATACATTAATAAAGATATTCACTGAAGAAATCTGGGTTGATAACAAAAAGTAATATTTTTGACTTACTTTATCGAAACCTTTCTAAATTCAGTAAAACTAACGTTAGTAAGCTCATTCTACCCAGAAAGCATTGATATGATTCACAAATTCAAGCGTATTGATTGCTGATTTCTCTTTACAGAATAAATAAAAAACAATACTATTATCATATTATTACTCAGGACTCGACCTATATCACACAATTTTATTTTATCCCGTGTTGATTAAAGAGATATAAATTTTGATAAACTAACCAGAAACCTTAAATAAAATAAAATTCAAGGTATGAATATTTCCAGCACTTGGTCAAGCGATCGAGAGCAAAATCGTCGGGCCCTTATTATGTAAAAATAAATAATATCACGAACTGAGTTGGTTTAGATATGCGCGTCAGTTCGTATATACACGAATTGATAACTAAGTTTTTGAGATGTTTATCCTTTTCTCCTCAAGAAGCTGTTCACTTACTGAAATCAGGATATCGAACACTATAGCACATAGCTGCCATTCAAACCCAACGATCAAAATCCAACTCTTATATGGAAAGATTTTATATTGAATTTAACAAATACATATATTTTCGAAATTCTACAGTATCCCATAAAATTGATTTAGTAGTAAAATTTTATGGGTTAGTAGTATATATGTATGTATATCTACTATATACTTAATAAAACAAATAACGTTAGATATAGAACCCTTCGAGTTAAAAAGTTTTTAACAAAAACTACTAATAAATTTGAGTGGACGAACTTGAAGACATAACATAATAACATGAAACTTCTTGTTTTATTATTGAAAATTTAAAAAACAACTGTCAGTGTTGCTTGTATTTCATTCGCAATAGATTAAAATTGTCCGTTTTTAACAATGTAGCCAACGAAATGCAGCTAACTCTTATATTGAATAAACGTTATTTTTTCACTATTTAATATAAAATAAATGAGTAGAAACGAAATTATGAAGTGTTAGTGGATATAAAAATTAAAAATATAAGTGTAAAATTCACTGTAAATAGGAGAAACACACATTTTAAAAAGTTGAATTTCTGAACCTTAAACGCAAATATCTCAAAAACCATAAGTCAGTGGCTATATTTATATATACTATATGTATATATTTTCTTGATCTGGAGGACCTCCTCTATCCGTACACACCCATTTTAAGCAATTGGGGGATGCTATTCTAAAATTTACCCAATAAAGCGCTCACGGAAGACAAAAAAACTCGTAATTACAACTACATATATAACATTATTCAGTTTTTCCAGATGAGTAACAATTGTTGGTTTTATTATTTTTTTTTTGGTTTGAAAACAGTGAATTTGCATATATCAAGCAAGATACCCATGGAGTCTATTATCAATTCTTACCTTTAAAATCATATAAAACAATGTCTTCTTTATGCCACATATTGAATATCTCCCTTTTAATTGTCATAACCTTCATTATAAAACCGGCGCGTAATACCGATGAACACTTTTTACACTGCACTTTTACTAACCACAGATATACTATTTTCACGACTTGACTGTTCTCGATTTTTCACAAACGCACATAATACACCGCAAATTTAACTTGGAAGCATTTAAGACATTACTTTAGTTCATTTATTTTTACATATTCAACTTGGTCGTATGTATAACGCATCTCTGCAAATCGTATATATTTTACTAAATCTTTATTTAAAAATCGGTGAAAACCTTCGATGAATCCTTACCTGGAGCGTTTTAATAACTAGAGCAATTTTTCAGACGAGTTATATGAAATAACCGTTTTGTTATTTCCCCAACAAAACTACGACAAAATAATTTTTTGGTAACTGCTCTTCTCAATATATCAAAAACTGAACGTTTTCTAGTTTTTCTCAAGCCAGTCTAAAATAGTGCCATTCGCATTGTTAATTTAAAAACATGGCTTCTCTTCAGTCTCAGGGTTGCTTAGTTCAATTGATTTGGTAATCAGTACTACCAATCACAAACTTAAAGTCGCTACACTAGTGCCGGTTCACATATAGCGACTTTTGTCGCCCTACGCTGTCATTTGTCAACGAGAGTTGAAAAGACGAAAGGCACAGAATGGATATTACCCGGGCAACATTCTTTTTGGGCAGGGATTTGGAATAGCATCCCCCCATAAGGTATGTACAGTTTCTAACCATTTATTTTATATTAAATTGTACAAAAATAACTTTAATTCCATATTAAACTTTATTGAAAATCCATTCATTCATATATTTCAATAAGAAAATTGTTGCAAACAATCAAAAAATTATTGTTACCATATTTTGTAATGGAATAAAATTAAGAAAAAAATATTATGCAGTCAGTACAAAATTTATTATATGATGAGTAATTCAAAATTGTTCAGAATTTTCATTACCTTGATATGTCTCGGTGTTGGATCGACCAGGTTATTTTTTTGAAGCGCGGTCGAAGGCCAACGCAAAAAGGAGTTCAACGCCGCGAAAGAATGAGCACGCCCAGGTGTTGGTCCGACCAGGGTTATTTTATTGAAGCGCGGCCGAAGGCCGCCAATTGAGAAAGGAATTCTATGCGGAAAACTAATGTGTTATTTATTTCCCGTCGTTGGGGTATTTATTATTTTCATTATTTCTTTCGGTTCTTTTGTAAAATAAGGTAACACTGATTATTAGTTAGAATGCAACCCTTTGTTATTCTCTGAAAAAAAATTTAACAAAAGTTAAATATTGAATAAAAGTTATTTTTGCACTATTTAATATAAAATAAATTGTTAGAAACGAAGAAGTGAAGTTTAGTGGATATAAAAACTAAAAATATAGGTGTAAACTTCATTATAAATTCGCGTTTTAAATAGTTGAATTTTTGAAATTTAATTGCAAATACCTCAAAAACCATAAGTTAGCGGCAACTATATATGTATATGTATATGTGTATACATATATGTATATGTATATGTGTATACATATATGTATATGTATATGTGTATACATATACATATATAATATATATATTTGCTTGATCTAGAGAACCTCCTCTAACCGTACATAGCCATTTTAACTCGAAATCGGGGGATGGTAATCTAAAATTTACCCTTCTTTGTGTTCTTGTTCATAATAGTTCGCTAAAAGTTAAACGAAGTGGCGTTTATACATTGAAGTAAATAGTCTCATGTTTAGTATATGTGAAAATTAAAGAGATTTAGCCACGATTTAAATTGAAAATAATATAGAACACGTTTAAGATCAAGACTAATTGAAAACAATATAGAAAGACCAAAATAGGTTATTTTGTTCTAGCCTCGGGAAAAAATTAACTATTTATCCTTTTTCACTACACGTCGGTGTGATTAGCTTACTCGCTCTCTCTCATTGATTTTGGGCAAATCTCCTTTATTGGAGTAGAAATCGCTTACGCGATTATAACCGAGTTAACAACAGCGCGCCAATTGGAAATTCCAAGCGAAGCCTGGACCTATATAGCGTAGCCGCTGTCTCTTGATTCGCTGAACTATGTCAATGTCGTCGTTTATCTCATACAGCTCATCGTTCCATCGAATGCGATATTCGCAGGGGCCAACGTGCAAAGGACCATAAATCTTTCGCAGGACCTTTCTCTTGAAAACTAGTAACGACGGCTCATCAGATGTTGTCATCGTCCATGCCTATGCACCATATAGCAGGACGGGAATAATGAGTGACTTATAGAGTTTGGTTTTTAGTCGTCGCGAGAGGATTTTACTTCTCAATTGTCTACTTAGTCCGAAGTAGTACCTGTTTGGCAAGAGATATTCTGCGTTGCTATTTCGAGGCTGACGTTGTTGTTGTTGGTGTTGGTTCCAAGATAGACGAAGTCATCTACGACTTCAAAGTTATTATATATCGTGTTGCCCTCGTTCACCACTAGACCTATTTGCGTTGCTGCCTTATCCATTCTAGAGAAAGCAGAACTAACGGCGCGGCTGTTAAGGCCAATGACATCAATATCATCGGCGTTCGCCAGCAGCCTGCTCTATTGTGTTCTGTAGCTCGAATTATTTTCTCCAAGAGCAGATCGAAGAAGTCGCACGAAAGGGAGTCGACTTGTCTGAAACCTCGTTTGATATCGAACGGCTCGGAGAGGTCCTTCCTGATCCTGGCGGAGCTTTTGGTATTGCTCAAAGTCAGTTTACACAGCGGTATTAGTTTTGTGGGAATACCAAATTCAGACGTCGCGGCATAAAGGCAGCTCATTTTCGTGCTGTTAAAAGCAGTTTAGAAATCGACGAAAATGTGATGTGTGTCACACTGATAAGGTCCAATCAGATTATTGACGGCGGGCTTTAATCTTTCACACAATACGCTCGATAGAACCTTATATGCGAAATTTAGGAGACTTATCCTACGGTAGTTAGCGCAGATTGTGGGGTACTCTTTATGGATTGGGCAGAGCACACTTAAATTAAAATCGTTGGGCATGCTTTCCCCCGACTATATTTTACAAACAAGCTGATGCATCCTCCTTATCAGTTCTTCGCCACCGTTTGGAAAAAGACAATTTTGAGAAAAAAGCATTCGATTTCTCCGAAAATAATCTAATTTTGAAAAATCGTTTTCTACACATATTCTTGAACAGTTAAACTTTACTATTTTTTTTATTTCAGGACCAAACTTGGTACATAAGACGCTGATCTGGCCTCAAGCTAGTATTATACAGGTTTCCAACGGCTCAGTGAAACAGTTAACAAAAAAGATGGGATATGTCAAAAATAAGAACGTAATGATAATAGGTCCATGAGTAAAGCATTACCGCTAAACCTTCCACCCAATGCATATCGATAGTAAAAAAGCAACTGAATGGATACCTACTTATACATATGAACAATTCAGTTATGCGCATGGGCACACAAAAATATCTGTAAGTTTGCATGTATAAATAAACACCAAAATCAATTGGGACTATTATCTAAAATTTGTGTAAGGGGCAATATTCAAACTCCAACATTTATGATTTAATTTTGAAAAGTGGCCAGTACAAGCCGATTTATCACCAAAGTTTTAAGTGTTAAATAACAAAGTTTATTTATACTTTCACACTATTTGTACAATGAGTGTCGTTGGTAAACAACTTAATACCTTGTCAACTAATAATGATATAAATGCAAAAGATGTACGAGAATCAAGCGGAAAAACATCGATGCTGGCGAAGTTTATATCACCAAGTGATGTACTTAATTTAAATGAAATAACAGAAAACTACTTATGTTCTATCCATGACAACATCTACGATATTGATTTTACACGTTTTAAAATACGTGACCTGGATTCAGGTGCAATACTATTTGAGATAGCTAAGCCAAGTAATCGATTTTCTCCTAATTTGGAGGACAAATTAATTGAAGCGGCTGGAAGCATGTCCATTGATGATTCAGTAGATGCTAATGCTGGACGATATGTACGATATCAATTTACTCCAGCTTTTCTGGGATTAAAAAATGTTGGTGCAACGTAAGTACCTATACACACATGCATGTAATATATCTATAGTATATAGACATACATGCACAACCTTAATTAATTTTTTAAGTAGTGTTAAGGAGAATCTACTTAACATAATTATTCAAAATGAGATCCACATCAGAAAGAACTGTACTTAAGGTAGCATTGAACCATAGTAATTACATTTAGGTTACGGAATACAATCTCTTTCTGAATCTGAATACTTTTATAACTTGTGAATGAAGCCTCGCAGTATAGTATAGGAGTGCTATGCCGTCCCTAAATAAAAGCGCCAGCGTCAAATTACTGTCAAAAATTCCTTATGCCCATAAATCTTGTATGGCGCAATGTAATCCTCCAGGACTTTCCATTTCTTTATTGAGCCTGCCAAGCGTTCTGATGATAGAGTAATGTCTAGTGTAGTTTCCTCGCATCCCGGTCTTCTAAACGTGGTTGTATTTCCCGTATTGAGCACTATTAGACTTAGGCGCGCACACATTTTTAGAAGGCGCTTTCCTCTCGAGTCCGTGTTTGACAAACCCCACTAAACGGCTTTGGAATTTAGGTCTCCGGCAATAATTAGTTGACCTTCTATAGACCTGGCTGGGTCCTCAATATTGTCGAGCTTTCCTTGGAATTCCTGTATGTTATCGCTTGGCGTCAAGTAGCAGCTAATTATTGTAAAAAGATCGCATTTGGCCCAGACGAAACCATTGCCGTTCCCTTTGTTTACAGTGATGGCGTTACTCCCTGATGGTAGCCATATAGCGGCGGTCGAGCTGCTATCTTCTAGCCAAATACCTCTCCCTTTCTTTTTATATTGCTCGCTTATGATGATTAACTCGTAGGCGTTCTCCATCACCTTTTACGAGAGTAGTGCGTCAGCAGCCTTGCATTGTATGCATATTGGCCTGTAGGATGTTCATTTGTTTTGGTATTTCCTATATATCATACATTTTGCGGAGCATGGGATATGGTCAACTTTTTCGTGTTTAGCCTCCACACAGAGACAGCATGAAAGAGACTTTGTGCACTCTTTCAATTTGTGACCTGGTTGGCCGCATTTTATGCAAGCACCTTGTCCTCTTCTATCCGGCCCTTTGCAGTCCCAGGTTAAGTGCCTTGGTCCAAAGCAGCGAAAGCATCTTTTTGGGGTTTCTTTTAGACGCAGCCTGCAGTTAACCCAGCCAATTTTTATGCGTGCCTGTCGCATCAGTATGTCAGCCTTATCCTCATCGAGCGTTATATATGCCCTGAACTGCTTTCTTGTGTTAGGTGCTGTTATTCTTATCGTCAAGTCTCCGATGGAGTCCTATAGCACTTTTTTTACAGCCTCTGCTACTTCCTCTTTTGTTGAAAGGGAGTCAAGGTCTCTAATCTCTATTGTGGCTTTTGATTTAAGATCGGCCACAGTTGCGGACTCTCGGAGGGTCGTCTTGAGTGCCTCGCAGAAACTGGCTTTTGTGGACTGTCCCTTCTCCACCTCCAGTAGTAAAGCCCGGGCTCTTGTCCCTCTTTTGAGTTTTTGTTTTCCGTTCCTTCGATTACGGGTGTCTTCCTTGCTTTTTTGGGCAAGTCTTTCTGCCACTGGCCGTCTATTTCACTTCTTTTAACTTTTCATTACATCGAAGAGTTCGTCTAGCTGTGCCGCTCCGTTCTTGACATTCAAGCTGACGTTATTTTGCTTTGCCATCGCCGTCTTCATGATTTGCACAACACCCTTGCATTTTTCCAAAGATTCCTCTTCTGCTCGTCCCATTTGAGTAATGTACTCCTGTTTCGGCGAGTTTTGAGGCTCTTTTGTCGTGGCCACTGGAGTGCTCTTCTCTTCTATTTCTTTTGCTGGTGGTTCTTGTGTGGCAGAAGTTTCCTTTGAGGGTATCTTCTCTCCGGTTTTTTCGAGTTGTTTGGGGGTGATGGTGAGAGTAGGGGATCTAAGTATCATTCTACTTCTATGGAGCACGTTCCAGTATTCCTCGTCTTGAGCCTCTTTGTTCTGTTGTTCGTTCTGTTGGGATTTTTGTTGTTGTTGTGGTGCATTAATTTTTGATCTAATGGGTCTCCGCTTCAAGCCGCTATCTCCGCACGTTGTAACAGTTCCCCTTTATGAACCCCGTGGTTATCTATGCAAGCAGGTCACGCAAGGGTTGACACAAGTCCTTATGGAAGTTTGTGTTCAGAGCCAGGTACAGGCACGAATCAGGAGCTCGTCTCATCTGAACCTGCACGGCCAAAAAATTTTGGCGACGTGCATTGAACGTACTTGAAGACCTGCCAGGGTTTTAACGAGACGGAGGTGAGAGCAGCATTAGCCTGCCAGCCATTTCGGTAAGATGTCACACTAGGTGATAGAATACTGCCCTCACCAGCCCTTTGTCAAACTAGTCCATTATTTGTTTCTAGTATTTCATAATCAGAGGCCAGTAAGGTCTCGATTCTGATGGGCGCTTGCCCAGGGTTGTCTCCGGCGTCTGTGCACTTTTGGTGCTGCTCACTGGTAGGTTCTCCCTCGGTGTAACCCCGGTGGGTTGTGGACGCTTATTTAAAGGCGGCATCTTCTCGCCTCTTCGCCGGAGGTTCATTGGGCGTATTAGGCGTTTTGAGCCAAGCCCTCCTTTCCTGCAGCTCTTGGTCGGGGGCTGCGTATTGCTATTCGCAGCTAACCTACTTAGCGTAGGCCGTCCACTATCCGCCTGCTGTGACCCCGGTAGTAGCCTGAGCTCAGCCTTTCACACAACCGTTAAGTGAACAGAAATAGTATATTGTTGTATATGTTGCGTGATTATCATATAGCAATTTTGTACACACTGAAATTGACCTTTATTTCAAATTGGTAAAAGCAACTTTAACTCGGAAGGACGAAAACTATTATAATTTTTAGGCATATAAACAAATGAAGATATTTATCGATTCTCTTAAATTTCAGGGTTGAATTTACCGTTGGTGGTAAGCCTGTTAACAATTTTCGAATGATTGAACGACACTTCTTTCGGGATCGGCTATTAAAAACATTTGATTTTGAATTTGGATACTGCATTCCCTACTCAAAAAACTCCTGTGAACATATCTATGAGTTTCCTAATCTACCCTCCGAACTAGGTAATATAATATAATATAATATAATATAATATAAGAATAATTAAAGAGTGATGAAAAAGTATTAAAACCAAGTTATTAATATGTTTTTAAATGTTTTATATTTCATATTTGATATAAAAAATTAAATAAGTAATATATTTTTTTGTATAGTTTCAGAAATGATCGCTTGCCCGTTTCAAACTCGTTCAGATAGTTTCTATTTTGTCGAAAATCGTCTCATTATGCATAACAAAGCCGATTATGCCTACGATGGAGGTTTGCTTTTATAAATACATAAAAATAATTGCAATTAATTCTCACCAGAAGCCACATAAGCCTTATTATTATTATTGTCGTATAATTAACTGTTAATTTATGTATAAGAAACTATAGCTAATAAACATATTTTAATTGCGGTTTATTTATTATTTATAATGAGTGCATTTCATTCCTCTAAAGCATTTCTATGTAAATGTGTACGTACATATGATATATTAAGAAAATATTATTCTTCACATCCAAAAGCATTTTCAAAAATATAAAATATATTTTTTACTATTGATCGAAGATATTTATAATTATAAACTTATAATTTAAATTTATTTTAATTTTAAAGTTATTTAATAAATAGAGAGCCGGAAGGAAGGTTTACTTATATACATATGTATATTATGTATGTAAATGAGATGAAGATAATCAAATAAGAAAGATTTGCACAAATAATATTGTTGTCGGTTTTGAACACGACTTATAGGGGGATTCTGTAACCAGTCTCTAGTCTCTATTTTAGACATTTTGAGGTAAAGTCTCAATTCGTGACTAGTTTACATTAGTCACAAAACTAAAAAGAACTCTTGTTAAAAATAAATCAATTTTACATAAATTTCGTAAAAATTATGAAACAAAGTTAACATATATTTTTATTGATAATTATGTTTTTTTTTTTTTTGACTATGTTATAGAAAAAAAAAAAAAGATATTTGTTATCGACATATTTATTTTCATTCAAGTGTAAAAGCACCTCTGAATAGTAGAATGTAATAGATTTTATGACTGCCACTTACAGAAAAACAAAATCGTCTCAAATCTCAAAAATTGTCTCTAACTTAAAATCTGAAATTTATAGACTTGAGACTATATCACAGTACAGAATTGACCAATGAAAAGAAACAACAATCCTCGGATGAGTGACCCCCCTTTTGACGACGTCCATGGCAAAAGAATTAAGGACTATGATTTGAGGGCATGCACCTGGAATGTCCGGTCCCTTAATTGGGAAGGTGCCGCTGCCCAGCTGGTTGATGTCCTCGTTAAAGTGAAGGCTGATATTACCGCCGTCCAAGAAATGCGATGGACGGGACAAGGACCGAGACGAGTAGGTCCTTGTGGCATTTACTACAGTGGTCATATAAAAGAGCGCAAATTCGGTGTGAGATTCGTGATGGGAGAGAGGTTCCGTCGCCGAGTACTGTCATTCACCCCGGTGGATGAACGTCTAGCCACAATCCACATCAAAGCGAAGTTCTTCAACATATTGCTGATTTGCGCCCACGCCCCGACGGAAGGGAAGGACGACGTGACCAAAGCAAAAGGCAAAGAAGGTTTCTTTGGCACTACGGTCGGTAAATTCAGCCTCCACGTTGAAACATCACCAAATGCCACCTGCCAAAACCACCAACAAGCTCGACTTTGTTCGGATAGACGGAAGACACGTCTCCAGTGTTTTAGATGAGCGTGGGCTCTGAAGTCCTAACATCGACTCGTACCACAATTTTGTTGCAGCCAAGAATCACACCCGCCTCACCGACAGGCGTAATGCTCGAAAATTCTGCGACAAAATGCGGCAGCTAACGGAAGGTTTCAAGACCGGCCCATACTCTTGTAGAACCCCCAAAGGTGATCTAGTAACCGATGCCTAGGGCATAATTAAATTATGGAGGAAACTCTTCTCCATCCTGCCGAATGGCAGTGAACGTACAACGCCAGGAGGAGTCGAAGCTGATTCCCCAATCGATGACGATGGAGCATACGTTCCATTGCCCGACCATGAAGAAGTTCGAATAGCAACTACCTGTCTGAAGAAAAACAAAGCGGCGCGAGCCGATGGATTGATGGCCGAGCTATTCAAACCCGGCGTCGAAGAACTGATAAGGAGCATGCATCAGCTTCTTTGTAAAATATGGTCGGACGAAAACATGCCCAACGATTGGAATTTAAGTGTGCTCTGCCAAATCCACAAAAATAGAGGCCCCACAATCTGCGCCAACTACCGTGGGTTAAGCCTCCTAAACATCGCGTATACGGTTCTATTGAGCGTATTGTGTGAAAGATTAAAGCCCACCGTCAACAAACTGATTGGACCTCATGAGAGTGGCCTTAGACCTGGCAAATCAACAACCGACCAGATATTCACCATGCGCCATGGATCGGGAAGAACCTCTCCAAGCCGTTCGATACCAAACGAGATTTCAGACAAGTCGACTCCCTATCGTGCGACTTCTTCAACTCATCGGCCTCAACACCCCCGCCGTTAGTTCTGCTTTCTCCTGACTGGACAAGGAAGCAAAGCAAATGGGTCTGGCAGTGAACGAGGGCAAGACGAAATATTTCCTGTCATCAAACAAACAGTCGTCGTACTCGCGACTTGGCTCTCACGTCACTGTTGACAGTCATAACTTTTAGTTCGGCTACGAAGCCTGACCGGAGACTTAATTCTGGTACCACGGGGAGCAGGAGCCCTTGGAGGTAACTCCAACCTGATCATGCGGACTGGCCCCTCGGGGAGTATCGTGGTGGTTGTGGTTTGTACCCAAACGCGGGTAGAATTGACTTTCTGTCAGTTTGATGTGGAGTTCCATTGCAACCGGGTGCCGGACCCATAGTACGGCAGAGGTTTTAGATGGGCCTCGAACCCTACCAAGGTGGTTAGTGTGTCCATTCCACACTGTCAATTGGTACTGAAAATGCCTGGCAAACACCACCAACAATGTCAGCCTGGAAATCCAACGCAAAATATCTCTTACCAACAGGTGCTACTTCGGACTGAGTAGGCAATTGAGAAGTAAAGTTCTCTCTCGACGAACAAAAATCAAACTCTATAAGTCACTCGTAATTCCCGTCCTGCTATATGGTGCAGAGGCTTGGACGATGACAACAACTGATTTGTGGACGTTGTGAGTTTTCGCGAGAAAAGTTCTGCGAAAGATTTATGGCACGTTGGCCACAGCGAATATCGCATCCTATGGAACGATGAGCTATATGAGATATATGACGACATTGACTTAGTTCGGCGAATTAAAAGACAACGGCTACGCTGGCTAGGTCATGTTGCCCGAATGGACGAAAACACTCCAGCTCTGAAACTATTCGATGCAGTACCCGCCGGGGGAAGAGCTATTGGGAATTGGCGCACCTTAAACATGCTTTGGTTGCATTTATGCAGATCAGTCAATGTGTAAGTTGGGGTTTATTGGTGACGTTGACTTCGGCAGCGATTTGGCTTGCAACGTAACTTGCGCATGAGGCAAATGAAAAGTTTAACTGAGAAAAACATAGAAATATTATAATTTGCAGATCCGCTACAACGAAAAGACATGAAGGGTATTCGCTTGCTCTTGCATGATTGCACGATGACACAAAATGTAAGAATTTTATACCGAAATATGCATGGGCGCGAGAGCACCCATTGCAGAATCTAGTGATGTATGAACAGCTGATTCGGTCAATTTATTGTAAATGACTATTGCAAACTGGCGCACCTTCTGTATTTATTCTTAACAAAAACATTTAACAAATTTAAATTAATAATTTAAATAAAAATTATATATATTTAAAACTTACCTTCCTCAACAATTTGATGGCGAAGAATGTCTTTATGTAAAATGACAGCTAAAACATGCTTGCAATTATGTAAATAAAATTTACCGCGGGAAATTTTCTTGACTATTTCTTAAGCGTTTTTTATATGAAGTTTTAAAATTTCTTGAGAGCTGGATCCTAAGCAAAAAGTGTAAAATGCGAATTTGTTTAAATATTTACAGTTTTATTTAATTAATTCAAAGTGAAAAATGTGCGTAAATTGTGTTAAATATAGTGAAATAGCTTAGTTGAAATGTTGCAATTTTTGGAATTTTTAAACTTTATAGTCAAATATCTAGTAAACTAATTGTTTTTGGTACCTATAATCAAGAGAACTTATTCTTTCCAACGGTACCTTCAGATCGCGCCGCTAAAGAAATCGGACTTTGTGGAATTTTTATATAACAATCCCATATGCGCTACAGTTTTGACGTAGCTCATTTTTATTATTATATTATCGTTACAATAGCTTTTCTGGCAATAAATTGTCAGCATTTTACTGCGAGGCCTATGATAATTCTATTGTGTCGGCACGATTACGATTCTTTCGGCGCCGCGATTTGATGGTACGGATGGATAGAGGAGGTCCTCAGGATTAAAAAATGTATACACATATACCGTCCTCAGACTCATAGTTTTCGAGATATTTCACTTTAAAGTTCCACAATTTTATATGCCATTCGCTCTTATACCATGTTCAGACCGACACTTAATCACTCGATTTCGGCTGTTGAATGGATTATCCCACTAATCTTAAAAATTTATCAAGATTTCGCCATACAAAAATGACAGTTCCAAATCACTTCACGCTAAATCTCTCTGTGCGACTCTGATTTTGCGCAATCTACTTGTCAGCACTGGAAATCTGTTACTTTATCACAGCTGATTTAGACACTACAAAGGGAAAAAAATGTAAACAAACAAATTTTTTTTAAAGCAAAGAATCTAATTTCATCTGAAAATCGACTTAACAAATGAAAAAATGCATCCATTATTTCTATTATATGCAAAATATTAAAAAAAACCGTGTTTTTATTTCAAAATACTATATGACAATCTTTTCTTTTGATAAATAATAAGCGATGTGAATTCTTGAATGACAATAACAGCTGTTTTTTGATCTTTCTAACGGCAGTGAGAACACTGTTGGGTTATGAAATGCTTAAATATAATCTAATCTTTTAAATTTTCGGTCTGAACATGGTATTATTTTGTTTTGTTTTTCTTTACATGTCATGACAAATACCGCCGAAAGAATCGAAATATTGCCATTGTGTCTATCGGAAAGTATCGATTTTATGAATTCTCTTTGCGGAAACTACTTAGTTGTGTAAATTTCTGACATCAGTTTCTCATTGTTTAAATATTACATGTATTTTACCAATCAAATGATTCCTAAATTCTTATTAAAGAGATGCATAGAAAAAGCTTTATATGCTTCTCCT
This sequence comes from Bactrocera neohumeralis, assembly GCF_024586455.1. Classification (NCBI taxonomy): domain Eukaryota; kingdom Metazoa; phylum Arthropoda; class Insecta; order Diptera; family Tephritidae; genus Bactrocera; species Bactrocera neohumeralis. The sequence goes on along the minus strand of NC_065922.1, from coordinate 38,465,110 downwards.
ATGATGCGTTCCTTTTCCAGCATAACTCCAATACAAATGGCGTATACACTTTATGGGGAAAATAACTCTGCACATTTGCCTCTAATAATAATGCACGGGCTCTTTGGTTCCCAGCGTAATTGGAAAACTGTTGCTCGAACATTGGAAAGTAAAGTGGATAAAATGGTAAGATTGTCATTAGGAGTGCCATGATTGAATATTTTTTCTAATAAAACATTTGTACTTTTTTTTTCTTATAAGCTGGGCACAATTGGTGTCGTAATCGATGTCATTAATCTGTTATTGTAGTTTAGTTGTTTTTGTCGATTAAAAATTGTTGATTTGAATAATAGGCTGCGATCTAGAATTTTGCATTATTTAATATAAAATAAATGGTTAGAATCGAATTAGTGAAGTGTTAGTGGATCTAAAAGTTAATAATACAACTATAAAATTCATTATGAATGGGAGAAACACGCATTTTAAATAGTTGAATTTTTGAACTTCGAATGCCAATATCTCAAAACCATAAGTCAGCGGCAACTATATGTTTTTATTTTCTTAATCTGGAGGACCTCCCCTATCCGTACATACCCATTTTAACCCCGAAATCTGGGGATGCTATTCTAAAATTTACCCTAATAATATTAGGGTAAATACTATAGTGGCACCCTGCTTCAAGATTAAGATAAATACAGAATGCGGGTAAATTTTAGAATAGCATCCCTTGATTTTGGGGTTAAAATGGGTATGTACGGATAGAGCAGATCCTCCAAATCAAGATATATATATATACTTATGGGGGTAATTTTAGAATAGCATCCTTTGATTTTGGGGTTAAAATGGGTATGTACGGATAGAGCAGATCCTCTAAATCAAGAAATTATATATGTATATATACTTATGGGTTTTGAGACATTTGCATTTAAAGTTCAAAAATTGGAAAAATTTTAATATACCGTCCCAGGATTTCGGGAATAAATTAGGTCTACAGATTATAGTTATAGCCGCAGGAAATTTATAATTTTTGAGATATTTGCGTTGAAAGTTGAAACTTACCACTATTTGAATTGCGTATTTTTTGATTTCAAATTATTTTTTCACTTATATTTTTAATTTTTATGTTCAATAACACTTCACTAATTCGTTTGTACATATTTTTTACATTATATTGTGCAAAAATAGTTTTTATCAATATTAAACTTTTGTTCGAATCTATTTATTTAACAACAACCAAAGGGTTGCAGTCTGTCAAATGGCACAATTCCGATTTCTTTGGCGCCGCGATCTGAAGGTACCGTTGGAAAGAGGAAGTCCTCCTGATTAAAAAATATTGTAGGTAATTCCCAAATTTAAACATTTCAACAAGCTATTTCACTACATTAAACACATTTTATGCACATTTTTAACTTCAATTTCATTTAATTAAACTACAAACATTTAAACAAATTCACAATTTACACTTTTTGCAGGTTTTATAAGTAAGAATTTATATTTTAAAAATTACTTTTTACACTCGTAGTGAGCATCATTTATGTGCTAACAATAATGAGTAAACTGAGCGTTGCCATATGATAATAAGCAAATATGAGCAACTCCCTGAAATTTCTCTTTGTCGCTATAATTCCTCTTTCTTTATTTAGCAATCTTAGTTCTAATAAAAACAAGCACCTATAAATTATATTTCAAATTAAAATTACTATAAACAATCTTTCTAAGTAATATTGAATAATAATATTACGTAATAAAATACTTTGATTTTTAAAGGAGTACAACGCAAAAGTACTTCAGTCATCCCAAGTATTGGCTCGACAAGGGTTATTTTGTTAAAGCGCGGACGAAGGCTGCCAACACAGAAAGTAGTACTAGGCAAAAGTACTTCAGGGGGTATCCTACTCTAGAAGCATGAATTTCAGGTAATTTTTAAAGTGTCGTAAAAAAAGGCAATTAATATATTTACTATCCATTTTTTTATGGTGTTTTTATTGATATCTTAAGAATACAGAAAAAAAAATTTACAAAAAAATATTAAAAATTTAAATGATTGGGTGAGGGGGGAGAGACAGGTGTAAGAAAAAATGTCGCATCCTGGTGACATTGATCCTGACTCTCCTGGTGGTCTGAAAAAAAAAATCAAAAGAAATTCTTAATCAGTAAGGATGCTGTTATAGTCCCTATTTCAGGAAACACGAAAATTTTTTTTTTGAAAAATGGCGTCTGTCTGACAATAAAAATCATTTTTACGCTTTTTTTTTTTTTTGAAATTCCTGAATTTTTTAAAAATATTAAAAACAAAAATTTTGACGCGATGCTAGTAGGAACGATAAAGGATTATATAAAGAAGGTTCACACAAAATTTCAAGTAAATCGGTTGTATAGAACTTGAGATAATGCCGGTATCGTGTGGAAAAAAGTAGTTTCGAGAAAAACGCGTGTAAAAAATTCGATACGGCCGAACCGGGCTAGGTACTGCGTCACTAAAGTAACTGTAGCTCTTAAAATAATTTTAATTTTTAAAAATCCTTTGGAGGATATGTTCTTAAGGGTCTAAACTTTAAATACGTATATGAAAAAAAAATCGAATTTTTCAAAATTCTACAGTAGAATACCCCCTTCAGTCACCTTGGGTATTGGATCGACCAGGGTTATTTTTTCAATGCGCGGCTAAAGGCCGCCAACGCAGAAAGGAGTACTACGCGAAAGTACTTCAGTCACCTCGTTATGATTTAAATTTTATAATAGTATTATCATAGAGTTTTATAAGGATAAGGAAAAAGTGTTCACAACTCAGTTATGGCTTGAAAAATGTTGGAAAGAATTTTTTATTATAGTTAATATAGAAAAAAAATCACGCGAAAATACAAACAAAGAAAAATCGTTCAAAATTCTACATATTTGGTGTTTAAGATGTGGCGATGCTCGTTTTCCTCATAATTGTAATCTAACCTTTTCAACGATGAGTAGGCTAAGTAATTTTCGAATTAATAAATTTAGCTATAATATAACACCATAAAAGTGAAATTTGAACTTATTTCAATGTTTAGAGGGTATATTTAAATATACAAAGTAAAAAATGTGAAATACTAAGTGTGATTAATACCAATTTTTGAATTTTTAATCGAGACTTTTAAAAATATAAGTGTTAGCAACATCGAGGGATGATATTCTAAAATTTACCCAGTTATATATTCAGATAAATAGTTTAGTAACACTGTAATATTTTTGTTAAATGAATGAGCTTTTCAGGAGTTCTAGCATGAACGATGTTGATTAACCTATTAATATTATATTACAATTATCAATTATGATTTATTCATTATAATTACACTTATATTGTTGTTTGCAAACGCACAAAACTAAATATTCTACCTCATATACATACATGAATAGTAGTCATAGTCATGTGAAACACCAACTCTATCAGTATTTACCTTCTACGCCAGAGAAAATTTAAAAGGCGTTAATGTATGCCAACTACACCGTATAAGTTTAAAATTCATTACAAATGGAGAAATTACATGCAAACAATTGTTAAATTTTTGAACTTGAATTACAAATATAATAAAAAGTTTACAAGAGTGCCAGATCTATTCAAATTTTAACCCCGAAATCGGTGGATGGTGTTCTAAATCTATCTAACTTCGTCTAAGAAATAAATACATATCAAAATGACAGCATTGCGATTCCCATGACAGCCCGTTCTACGCACTAGAATTGACCCGGATTTTATCCGGCCAAGGGCTGTTTTTTCAGCGATCTAACCCCGATTGGATCGGTGAGTATTAATTTAAGTTTGTCGTCACTAGAGCAACGCCTTGCAGCAGTGTTGCTCCGTATCCTCCTGACTGGTGCTGATATTGAGTCCAACACGGGCCCGGAGGAATTTTTCTGCTGCGTTTGCGCCAAAAGGCTCCATCCCAACTCTACCTCGGACAGGTGTAATACATGCAATGGATGGAGGCATCTTAAGACCTGCTCAGGCCTTAAGACACATAAGGAGTGGAGCACGAGTTATGTGGTCCCATTTAGATTAGATTTGATTATTACATGAGGATTGCACCGTGAACTTAGGTCTATTGTGCCCTATCCTAAATCACAGAGACTCACATAACCCCAGCACATTGATAAAGTGCAATATTCTGCTGGGTGCTAGCGAAGCGATTTGATTCCTGTCTGGGAAAAATGGATCCTAGGGCTTTAAGCCTGCGTATACCGACTGGTGTCCAGTCGATTACCAGGTGTTCTGGTGTTTCAGGCTTGGGCAATTCACGCAAGAAGCTAAGCTCATGTTGTGTAAATGCTTCTTCAGCTTGCAGTTGCCAGTGTAAAATGCGACCAGTAGTCTGAGTTTATCCTTATGGAGGTTAATTGCATATTAAAGCCTGCTGATTTTGTACCAACGCTTTGAAGCTGATTCAATTAGAACGACAACAAAGCGATAGTAAGACGCAAAAATTAAACCCATAAAAATTATGACCTGGATTGCAAATGGCTTGCTCAAACGTAGAAAAGAATTGGAGAGATTACTCCATGTTGAAAAAGATGATATTTGTCTTATATCAGAGACCAATTATACAAATGAGACTTTCGTTAAATTCAAAACCTACGAAACGTATTCTTCGAACCACGTACATAAATAACAATGCAAGAGGGAGAGTGCCATAATTATCAGAGATAATATTCCCCAATACGAAGAAATTAATATAAGTGTCCTAAAGTTCCAATCCACGACCTTATCGGTTGAATCTAGTTTCGGAAAAATAAGTATTACCGAAATATATAGCACACCTAGACACAATATCAAAATGGACTTGTACCCAGAACTTCATCATAGGTGGACTTCATGTCTACTGGCAAGCCGATTTACTGGCCTTCCGACACAAGAAAATGACCTGAGCTGATCGAATTTTTCATCACTCGACAAATATCTTAAGACCTTCATTACCATAGAAAATGGATTGGACTTAAACTAGGACCATTCGCCAGTATATCTAATCCTAAATTGCCATCTAAAACAAACCACCTTATCTCTCTAATAGACATACGGATTGAGAGTATTTCAAAGTTATGCTCTACAAATATATTGATGTTAAAGTAAATATAAAAACAGAAACAATATACTTTAGAAAATGAAGTTCATGTTTTGACGAAAACTATTCAAGAATCGGCTTGGGAAAGTACTACTGTTCCTAAACAAAAAGCTTTTATACTAAATATCCTTCCGATATTTTAGAACTCATAAAGAAAAAGACTAAAACTACGTAAAAATGGCAAATCACGCGATTTCCTCAATATAAAACAGAATGAAACAATTTAACTAACATTTCTAATTGTATTCAGAAATTAACGCCAAACAAAAATACAGATTATTTGATATAGAAAGCTGAAAAAAATGTTAGGAAACCAATATTGTCCAATACACCCCTCAGAAAGCCAAACGTATCCTGGGCCAAAAGCGACGAAAAAAGTTTTAGTATTTTTTCAGAGAAACTGACTAAAATGTTTAGTCCTTTTGCGTTCCATGGTACTTGACCGCAGCTGGAAGAATCGCGCGTCAAAGTTTTCGCTTTCTGCCCAATCACTCATATATCTCCTATACGCCCGGTCACTGTTTTCCTTCTAGTTTCGAAAATATTTCAAATTCCCATATAAAACTTTTGGAACATATTTTTAGATTATTTTTAAGGAGATTTAAGCAAAAAAAAAATTAGATATTTTGAAGCTTCTAAATCAGGCTCCCCCCTTAACAGAACAGTGATGAAATGTACTTCTGTATAAGACTATGTTGAGTGTGATGCGCAAAGGAGAAAGAACATCGACCATGAAAACGCGCCACTGCGTTTGTAGTCGCTAGATTGGCGACAACGCATTTTTACCTGGTTCCCGTTGACATATTACATGCGAACAAATAATGATGTGCACTCTACACGTCTATCCATATACTATAAGTCAACGTCGACACAGTCAAAAAGGAAACGCAACCTTTTTTGTTAGCGGAATGATATCCTAAATTGACAGTTTGTCGAAATGAAGCTGGCGACACCGTTACTATCAATGGAGAGCGGTATAGGACCTCATCTTCTTATTCAAAATCCTCAATGGACTAATTGATGCCCCAGAAATCCTTGCAGACTTTGAAATCGTAGCAAATGAGCTTAACCTTAGACAGATGGAAAGGAAAAGGAAAGAATCTGTAGATTGATAAACTCTTTGCACGGTGACATCAACTTCTTCAGCGGGTCTCTACAGAACCTCAGAAAGATCGTTAAAAAAGCTTTATTAAAATACTAGCATACGAACTAGGTCACGAGTTTAATTCCTAATTTTATATGTTTAAGCCTGTTGTCTTATTTAGCATTATAATTGTTATTAGATGTATAGTGTCGATTGGTGTTAAATAAATAAATAAATAAAAATAAATAAACCAGAATCTCTTCAATGATTAAAGAATCACACTAAATAAAAAACAAATAGTGTGTTTTTTTTAAGAAAAGAAAACATATCACTCTTATTGAAAAATCCTGTAGATATAAGTTATCAGGATGACGAGACCGAGAAACTGTCTCTCCGTCCGTGTAAACGATAACTTGAGTAAATATTGAGAATCTTGATGAATCTTTGTAAACATGTCTCACACACAAGGAGGGTTGGTATTGCAGATGGACGGAATCGGACCATTGCTACGCTCACAAAACGCCGTTAATCTTGTAAACAGCCATAACTAAGCTTCACAATAACAGGCTGTTACTAAGTACAAGAAATTTCATTAGCGAGGGGCATTTATAGTTGAAAAAATGTTAAAAAGTGAGTGCAGGCCCGCCCTTTAATAAGTTATACTTATATCCTAAACCATTCAACCTCTAATAACCGAATTTGCCCAATGCTAATCAGGGGTGTTGTGAAATCCAAGACAGAATTGCTTAGCTGTCAGAATTACAAACCAATTCTGATTTTCAATGGTGTCACAGAATCTGATTGGATTTTCGTCTTTTCGAACATACGCAAAACCAATATTCGAACCAGCTGTTTACTAATGTGATGATATACATTTGGAAGCAATCTCTTTAAAGTTTTTAATAAGTTCCGAATTAAAGGAAAATTTTAAGAGATAACATTTAGTGAATGAATAAAGACGCATTTGGGTGTTAAGTTACGTTTATTACGTTTTGTAAATCTTCTTCAAGGGAGAAAACTGCTTTAGAATCTTCAAACTAATTGAATTTTTTTTTTGCTTAAATCTCTTTAAAATGTATGGGCAGAAAGCGAAGACTTTGACGCGCGATTTCTCGGTTTTTCATTTTTACGATTTTTGGGGCAAAGTTTATTATCTTTGGCATTAAATTATTATCTTCTATTTAAACTAAAAAAAAATAAGAAAAGTTAAGTTTGAAAATATGTTTAAACAACAAAAAGTAACATTTTTTTGGCCACTTTTTTTTTTAATTTTAAAAATTTTTTAGAATTTTACAATTGTTTTTGAAATTTTCCTAGTTTAACTTGAACATAAGTTATTAACAAATCTCTTAGAATTTTTTGTTTCCGATAGAAATTGCAACCTGCAACTGCCCGCTGTCCGACAAATGCACATGCGAGATGCATCGAGCAATTGGTTCCCTAAGGCAGAATATCAAAGAATTCGTATCCAAACAATTTTCGGATGATGTTTAAATATATATCTATAAACCCTTGAAATTTCGCTTTAACCAATTATCAATTTTTTAAGCTTCTAAAACAGGCTCCCACCTTAAATATCCGCATTTTTTTTTCAAAACTCAATAATTAAAACATTACGTTTTTTATTCATATGTTTTCTCCTATAGAAATAAAGATAAATTAATTTGTAACAATTAAATAACTTGATTTCTTAACTTGCATTTCAAATCTGTGTGCGATTATCTTCTTGCTTTGTTTCTGACAGCAAAACCGATAAAATTGGTTTCCGTGACACCCAAAACCGATACAAATTCTGTTTCGAATATCAAACCAATAATGTCTGAATTCATGACACCTACTGCTTTTTTTGATCGGTTTCAATTCTGATTCCGACAACTATCAGATTCCACAACACCCCTGAATATTTTTGGCCTACCTATCCTCCCTGCGAAAATGGGTGAATTCGAAAAATTACGCACTTCGTTAAATCCTATTCTGATAATAGTATGCCGCTATGTGAAAAATGGTTTGAATCGGATCAACAATCCCTATTGTCCTTATATTGTCCAACCTCATCAAAAGAGCACGTTTCTTGGGGCTCCCGTAAGACGATCTTTATGACAATTAACATATGTATTACCATCCAAACAAGGCCTGGATAATAATAACAACAAAATCAAGTAAACATTCCTGCTGCAGAATAACGACCACACTTTGGACGCGACAAACTTCAGACAAGCAGCGAATGCTATTCATAGGGGAAAAACTAACACCTGCATTGATTCCCTACTAGTATATGGGTTTCTTGGTGTTTATACACCATACGTCGCAGAATAATAGCTTGAAATGCCGCCTGAAATCAGGATTACCTTTGCGCAACTTCACTCTGAATACTGTAGAAGGCTAAACTTCTACATATCCAAAACCCACCTCTCTGCATGTATGAGTAGATACTCTGTACAACAACAAAAACCTCTAAATTTAAGTAAAATGATGTCAGTCCTGAAATAATATTTTATTACACTCAACCCATCAAACTGTGAGAATTCAACAGTAAAAGGATGGTTTACACTATAATTTCTTTGATAAAATGTTTTTTTTTTTTACAGATATTTACTGTAGATGCGAGAAATCACGGCGACAGTCCCCATACAACTGAGCATAGTTCTGCCCATATGGCAGTAGATATTTCAGAATTAATGAAAAGTAAAGGAATTACAAAAACATGTGCAATGGGCCATAGCATGGGAGGCAGAACGATGATGCATTTAGCTCTTAAGCATGTTAGTATCCCATATTATATTCGTTAATAGAATTTCGTCCGCTTATGCAACAATTAAATTTATTTATATTTTTTATTTTCAAGCCGGAACTTGTGGACCGGGCAATTATTATTGACATATCTCCCATTGCAGTGCCGCGAGACTTTCATCAAATGGATGAAATATTTAAAGCTATGGAAAATGTTGATATTCCTGCGAAATATTCATTAGGACAAGGGCGCAAAATAGCTGAAGATCAAATTAAAAAAGCAGTGGGAGTTCAAGCAACTGTTGAGTTTATATTGATGAATTTGAGAAAACGGAATACTGGAGAGTATGTATAACAGAAAATCAAATATCTAGGTCTCTTTGCAAACTTGAATTTCAAATCAATGCCGCTTTCAGAAAATGCATCATCCTTCGTAGTTTTCATATTTTAATGAAGTTGTAATTTTTTCTCATGAAGTTAAGGTAGCTTGTTCAATAATCATATAATTTTTAATTGGAATCGAAGGATAAACCAATTTAGAACAGAATGGCTGATGAAGAAATTATTTAAAGTTTCAACTGGCATTCCGTTCACACACCCAATTTTATTTACGGTCGGTATATTCGATTTATTTTTGTACAAACGGATAAGTGGTAATGATGAACGATATTACACTACCGGTGATTTTATTTTACTGTGACTGAAAAATCGCATATCACTACTACGGTCACGTTTTGTAAATAGCAGTTCACTCGAATTCCGATTGCAATAGTAGTTTCATCCTGTGAATTGTGATAGCAATTCGATTCTGTAAATTGCAATAGCAGTTCGATTCTGTGAATTGGGATTCCAATAGCAGTCCACAAAAAACTTGTAAAGTTTAATAGCGTTACTTGTGATCGCAATATTAGTATAGCATAAAAGTAACAGGTATGGTAAATACGTACATATATGCAATTTTTCGTCTCGGCAGTGTACCGTTCTTATGATTTTTGATATTGTCAATGAATTTATCAAGAAAAAATGAAATGAAGTATAGTAGATGTTTGAAGTGGTACATGAAATGTACCCAAAATTAGCAATAACTGAAATTACAGATATTGAAAAAAATCGCTCATAACCAATAAGTGGATATTATATAATTAATTTTATCAATGATATTTACAATGTATATAAACGAACATAAAGGCTATATGGAGGGCTCAGTGTGTCTGATATGGAAAAGCTAGTCTAAAATCTCACAAGAATCACGATGCTTTTGTTCGTTTTCCCTAACGCCAACAGATGCACAATGCCAACTAATAAATAAAAGATTTACAGAAACTACACAGTTTTTTTTCTAAAGTTTGATCCAATCTTAAGATATCTAAAGTATTAAAAAAACTTATTATCGTTCATTTTAAATTAAGTAAAATCTTATATGTTATCTCTGTTTTAGATTCTATTGGGTTCCTAATATTGGTACTCTTCACAAAAATTTGAGATTATTCAACGACTTCCAGGAGCATGTGAAGGATTTACCACCTTTTAGAGGACCAGTGATGTTCATCTGTGGGAATCAATCCAATTTTGTTGAGTAAAGAAATTATACATATATATATATTAATATTTTAGTAGATAAACATTATGTCTTTTTAACAGTCCTAATAGTTGGCCGGATATTCAACAAATGTTTCCTAACTCGGAACTACATTGGCTTGATGCGGGTCATTTAGTCCATTTTGATCAGCCGGAAATGTTTGTTAATTTAGTCGTGGATTTTTTGAAGCGATAAATTTAAATAAACTTAGATTATTTTACATGTTATATTGTGAAGAATATCGGTACGAGAACAAAGTAGAATCTACGACAGAGATAAAGAGATGTCCAACTCATCTCCCATTAGAAGTGAGAGAGCAATTCCCAAACGTCAAAAAATCCTGAACTCGATCAGCTGTCAAAGTTCTCGATATATTAAATGACCACTATATAGTAATTTTCAATCGTAATAAAATGTTACGTGTTTTAATTTAAATACCCAAAAATTATTATTTTGTCCGATCTGGTTATAATGGAAAATGTTATAAAAACGCTAATTATGAGGCGCTCTCACACTGTAATAAGGTGGACATCCCTTATCGCTGGCGTTAAGTTGTTGGAAGTAGAAATAAAGATAAGTGTATAGGCATTAACTTGGATTTTTATTTAACAATTCAGAGAAGAGTGAGTTACAAGGTAGAAGATTTATCGAAAAACCGTTACAATTGATGTCAGAAGTGGGATTGTCACATAAAACCCCAAAGATATTTTTCAAATATCATTGAACGTGCTTATGCTATGTTCGGACCGACAACGAAAACATGTTTTCGTGAGAAAATCTGGTTTTCGCACAAAAGCTTGTGTTTTCGTCCATGTAAAATCTGTCAAACGAAAACACAGTTTTCGCTGAAAACTACTTGAAAACTTACATTCCACTCATTATAATCGGTGCCTGCTCTAGTTTAATCGATGTTTTTGGAAGACATATTTTACCGGCCCTAAATTGTCACTTGATATTTGTTTACATTCCATATACAAAATCAGCTGTCGCTTGATATTCTCATATTAAGGAGATTCTCTTGCTCTTGCAGAACCTTGCACGGTGCCCAAATTGCAGAATTTTCCTCTTGGTGCAACGGCACAACAACAAACACACGCAGAAAATTATTTGCAATGGCTATAAATATGTCAGACCAAACCCCACGTTTATTTTCATGCCGTCATATATCACTAGATTCTGCAATCGGTGCTCTCTTGGCCTTGTATATTTCGGTATAGGATTTTTGCATTTTGAGTCATCGTGCAATCTTGCAAGAGCAAGAGAATGCCGCTATTGATAGTTGTCAGTGAAAACTCATCGAAAACAACATACAAATGTGTTTTCAATGTCGGTCCGAACATAGTATAACATTAATATCCCCCTCCCCTATCCGTACATAGCCCATTTATATCGAAAGTCATGTTTCTTATTCATTCACAATAAATGGACCGAATCAGCTGTTCATATATATTTAGATTCTGCAGTGTGCACTCTCGTGTCCTTGCATATTTCGGTATACGATTTTTGTATTTTATGTCATCATGCAATCTTACAAGAGCAAGATAATCCCCCTTATGAAGTTGAATGATGTCATCAACTACAAATGCTGAGATCTTATTTAATTGCTGGTATCAACACCCTATAATGTCATAATGAGTGAAGGCATAATTTCCGATTATTGGTATCGAAATGTATTTGCTGTTGAATTGTTGACAGACAGGTACACTATGTTTTACCGATAAAAACAAGGCAGATTTTAAAATATTATCTTTGTTAATTTACTTGGTTATTTTTGCTACAAGTAGTATAATAACGAAGCGTTTTTTTAATTGGGTAAATAAAATGGCTCATGATCGGGAGATTTTAAGAATGATCTGGGAGGGTCAAATTGCTATTTGCTTTCAAGCTGACTCGGAAGAAATCGTCGGTTTACAACAGCCTGAAAACTTTTACTTGATGGTCTCGCGTTTAAGTTATTTACCTCTAGTAACGGATAAGGTATAAGATTAAATTTTTTAAGCATGTTAATGTATGTAAAACTATTTCTATAGGTTAAAAAATATTTTAGTCGTTATATATCACACGAACAACAGGACGGAAACGTATGGTTTGATTACAATGGAATCCCTTTAAAACTGCATTATCCAATTGGTAAGTTAAGTAAACTTAAGTCAAATTTACTAAAAACCAAAGAGGTGAGTTGGAAAATGTCCCCTAAATTTCACTTAACTGTTTTTGATGAATATGGCATAGGCAACCAGTTATGCTACCTATCAAGGTAGATGAGAAGATTTATTTATATCATATATTGCCATTTTAAATAGCTCAATGACTGCGTTAAAAGGGTAGATTTTAGAATAGCATCCACCGATTTCGGTGTTAAAATTGGTATGTACGAATAGAGGAGGTCATATATATAGGTGCCGCTGACTTATGGTTTTTGAGATATTTGCATTTAAAGTTCGAAAATTCAACTATTTAAAACGCGTGTTTATCCGATTTATAATGAATCTTACACTTATATTTTTAACTTTTATATTCACTAACACTTCACTAATTCATTTATAATCATTTTTTAATATAAATATCAGTAAAAGTTCTATTAATTTTATTTACTCAATCGGACAATTTTCACGGCCATAAAATGCCTTTTACCAAAAGCCCACAAGTTCCAATAACTTAGGTACCAAATACGAAACAAAAGTGTACTACTTATTACACAGGGTTGGCACGATAAAATCCGAGTTAATCGTCTCCCACGGCAGTCGAGTTTACGTAACTGGAACGGACCCGGATTTTTTATCCGGCCAACGACTGTCAACTGCCGCGAAAACAACAACAGCAACAGTATGTCTCACATCGAGCACCTTGTGTAGATTATTTGCTAAGACAACAATGTAATCTCCAAAGAAATTGTTCAGATCGGCTCACTATAGCATATAGCTGCCATACAAACCGAACGATCTTTATTCTCTCTTAATTACCGATGTAGTTTCGCCTGAAACTGTTCGGTAAGCCGATACCATTCTTAGAGCAGCTGTGTGATATACTTTTTTCTGGGCTTTACGTAGGTTATTTTCCCTTAATGTGTTGGCCCATAACTCTACTCCGTAGGACATGGCATGCGTCATTCTATATTCTCTCTGAATGTAAATTTAGGGGAAGTCTATTTAAATGAAATATGCATAATTTACGTGATATATCTAAAATATGATAAATATGTAGCATACGAAGTAATATTGACTCTTGTTTTAATAAAGGGGTTTTATACGATCTATTATATCCTGAAGAAGATAGTGTGCCGTGGTATCTTACAATACATTTTTCTAAATTCCCAGAAGACGTCTTAGTGAAGCTTTCAACTAGGTTTGTGTTTTTTCATTAAATACAATTATATAATCTAAAATACAATTTATATGTAATATGTATAATTATTTACAGAGACCTCTTGGAATCACATTTTATGTCATGTTTAAAGGAAGCTGATGTTCTGAAGCATAGAGGACAAATAATATCTTCGATGCAAAAGAAGGATCACAACCAACTCTGGCAAGGATTAAGTAATGATAAATTTGATCAGTTTTGGGCGATTAATAGGCGTTTGATGGAGGCTAATGGAGATCAAGAAACATTTAAATACATTCCAGTTCGATTTTATGCTGATGTGAGTATATATCATAAACAATTTTACAATTTCTTATGCTAATAAAGCAGATTTTATACTCTCGCAATATGTTGCACAGAGTACAATAGTTTTACTCGCCTTGCGGTTGTTTGTAACACCAGAAACTAATAGCGATAGCTGTAGGCGCTGCTGTAGTTTAAAAAATATATGTACATTGCAATGAAATCAGATAATAACCACTTTTGCCGCCCATATAAAATTCCCAAGTTGGACGGATTTGACCCCATCTACTTCCTAACTAAATTCCATCAGCTTCTCTCACTTCAAACATAAGTATATCGAAGAAAGATTATAATGCCTGCTAAAAATTATCGAAATCGGACTAGAACTTTTCAAACCCAGATACCGTATATGAGACCCTCATTGAATATGGCTGACTTTTTTTTTCCAAAATATCTCTCAATCTGTGAGATATCTTAATCTAATTGATAGGTTTAATACTTTTCTTATCCCACAAAACTTCCGGTTATCTCTATTTCGTATGCAGAAGTAAACTTCTATCCTATTTCCAACGGAGTGGTGATCTTCCTCTGCTTCCCCCGGGGAGATTGCGTCGAATACTTTCAGTGCTGGAGCAGCTCTACACTCTTATAGAAGATTGTACTTGCTCGATTAAGTCAAAGCGTTATATGGAAATTAGGCGGAATTGTGGTCAGTTTTCGCGATTTTTAAACCGAAAAGTGAAAATGTTATGCATCTAACTTGGGATTTTATTGAACAATGAGCGATACCTCGCCCAATGCTTTTTAATTTTTAATCTTAATAACATGAAACTGTGCCGTGCCACTATTACAGTTCAATTGAAGTTTGAGTTTATAGCGTAATTTGTAGCTTAATTGTGGCACGTTATTATACCCTGAATAGGGTATATTAAGTTTGTCACGAAGTTTGTAACACCCAGAAGGAAGCGTCGGAGAAACTATAAAGTATATATAAATGATCAGAATGTTGAACTGAGTCGATTTAGCCATGTCCGTCCGTCTGTCTATCTGTGTATATACGAACTAGTCCCTCAGTTTTTAAGATATCGTTTTAAAATTTTGCAAACGTCATTTTATCTTCAAGAAGCTGCTCATTTGTCGGAACAGCCGATATCAGACCACTATAACATATAGCTGCCATATAGACTGAACGATCGGAATCAAGTTCTTGTATGGAAAACTTTTGCATTTGACAAAATATATTCACCAAATTTGGTATAGATTATTTTCTAAGCAACAATGTAATCTCTGAAGAAATTGATGAGATCCGTTAACTATAGCATATAGCTGCCATACAAACTGAACGATCGGAATCAAGTTCTTGTATGGACTTTTGCATTTGACAAAATATATTCACGAAATTTGGTTGAGTTATTGTTCAAGAAATAATGTAATATCGAAGAAATTGTTCAGAACGGCTCACTATGCATATAGTTGCCATACAAACTGAATGATCGGAATCAAGGGCTTGTATGGAAAACTTTCGCATTTGACGTGGTATCTTCACGAAATTTGGTATGAGTTATTGTTCATAGAAATAATGTAATATCGGAAGAAATTGTTCAGATCGGCTCACTATTGCATATAGTTGCCATACAAACCGAACGATCGGAATCAAGGGCTTGTATGGAAAACTTTCGCATTTGACGTGGTATCTTCACGAAATTTTACATGGATTACT
Organism: Bactrocera neohumeralis; assembly: GCF_024586455.1. NCBI lineage: Eukaryota > Metazoa > Arthropoda > Insecta > Diptera > Tephritidae > Bactrocera > Bactrocera neohumeralis. Next base: position 38,449,322 of record NC_065922.1, on the reverse strand, counting down.
GCTTAAGGTAATAACATCATCTCCGAAAAAATTGTTTAGATCGGATTACTATACCATATAGCTTCCATACAAACTGGACACATAGTTACTAAAAGAAATGTACCTGTGAAGGGTATATTAGCTTCGATGAAGCCAAAGTTAACGTTTTTTCGTGTTTTTTTGAATAACGGAAACTTTGTGAGCTTGCAATGGTCAGTTTCAGGTTTTACTCAAGTTATTGAGGCAAACTTAAAAATAAGGACTGCGTCGAAGAAAATTGTCCGATGAACGTTGTGCCCAATATCAAGAAACACCCAAGCATTTCGAGAAGGAAACTGGCTCAGAATCTTCCGTACGCAGGACTGAATTGACTGGATATTGAAAGTTCCGGAGAGAAACGCAGTCAAGAAAGAAACCGCAAAACAACGAGCTAAGAAGCTGGCGAAATATATTGTTACGAAAGTCGAATGCTATATAAAGGACGACGAGACTTACGTTTTAGCGGATTCTTCTGAGCACCTGAACAGAAATTTATACAGCCGATGAAATGCTTTTGAAAAATTCAAAGCCAAAAATGTTACAAAGTTTCCAAAGGAATTTCAGGTGTTACAGTTGAAGCAAAAAGAGCAGTTCATTCATTTGATCGGGTACAATCAATTCACGTTCACTATGGTAAAACACCCTTAGAGTGGTTCCAAGAGAATGATTAATTCCCAGAGTAGCGAATCGACCAAACTATTCAGAACATAGGCCGATTGAGAGTTGGGCTTTAGTAAAAAGGGAGATAAAGACAACAAAAAAGTGACTAAAGTCCTTCAAACCCTTAAAAGAAAAAGAGTCTTCAGCAACTATGATAGTATCGGACACTACCATGAAAGCACTAATTGATGGGGTTCTGGAAAAATTAATAATTAATAAAACATAATTATTGTTTTCTGCTTCTTTTTTTTTCAAATCTAAAATACATTTTTAAACTAAAATACATATTTTAGTTCAGAATATTCGCATCACTAGTTTGAAAGATTTTATTCGACGCAGTCCTTACTAACCGAACCCATTCGGAGTATGTGTTGATAGAGGAGGTTCTCCAGAAGAAAATTTTATATATAATAAAACTTCAGCCGCACACATTTAATTTTGAACGCATTAATATTTAAAGTTCATAAATAGAAGTTTCATATACTAGTATTTTGCTAAAATGTTACCATATATTTATGTTATATTAAATATTAAAAAAAAAAAACTGATTGAACATTTTAACAATCACAAAAGGGATTGTTTATCTGCTTAGTTTTCAACTAAATGCAAGATACATAAACTAAAAAATAAAGAGAAATTTTGAATTCAATTAAATAAAACTATTGTACTATATTATTACAATTATTATTATTGTTTCAATAAGTTTTATAAATAGACCTTTAGTTCTTTTCCGAAGAACTCCTTTCTTAATTGATGGCTTTGCAAAATATCTCTTGTTGGTCAATCAATATATTATAAAAAAATATTATTTCTTAATTTTCGCATTTATAGGAAGATACCTATATACAAAAGTTGATAACACCCATAAACAAAAACGGGCAAAAGAAAACTGTTGGTGAACTGATGATTGAGATGTCGACACCACTTAAAAAAGTTGGTAAGTATAAATACACTACTTGTCATTACATTTATACCTTGAAAAGTAATATGTATAAAGATTGCCACGAAGTTCGTAACACCGAGACCAAATAGAGCACATATATAAATGATAACTGACGAGCTGAGTTGTGTTAGCTAAATACGTTTGTATATGCTCAAACTAGCCCCTCAGTTTTTGAAATTTGCACACTTAGCAACCATACAAATTAACCAATAAAAATCATTTCCTTGAATGGAAAACTCTTTTAATTAACAAGATGTATTAGCGAAATATGGCGAAGATTATTATCAAAGGCAGCGCTACAATTTCCTTACAAATTGTTTAGATCGGATCACTGGCAGACAAATTGAGCGATCAAGATCTGTTTCTATTATGTTATAATAGACTTGTTAAATTTATTATTCTTCGGTGCAGCCGAAGTTAACATTTATTCTTGTTTTTATTAATATCCTTTCTTTCTTTTAGTTGAAGTTCGGACCCAAGGTATCAGCATACACGATGGAGCAAATTTACAATGGTTATCCGAACATTTAAGTTACCCGGATAATTTTCTACACTTATTTTTAGTTTATGAATCTAATATTTAATTGTTAATTATACTTTAAGAGTATAGATTAAGCAGTCATTCAATTTTGAGCTGATTTTGCCGCAAAAGAAAATTCTTGCTATTTATGACCAAAAAGTAGGAGAAAAGTGAAGATATGTGTATGGGAACTTATAATGGACCAAAGCATTTTTTATGATTTTTGTATTTGAATCGGTTTCTCTAAGTTTTCTCTTGCTGTTTCCAAGTTTGCAAATAAATTTCATCTCTCATTTGGTACAAAAATAAGCGAAGTGTTTTCTGTTCAGGTTGAATAAATTATTTCATAACCCGAATCATGGTTAAGGCTTGTCTGAAGGCTGAAAGATATGGATAAATAAAGAGTAAAACAAAAACCAAATATAGTTAAGTCTTTGTACTTTTATTATACTTATTTGATTGCAGCTCATTTTATTTTATAACTTTAGCTATACAAGTTTAGAAATAACTTTTCAAAAAATTACAAATCTTATATGAGTACATATGACATGCATAAATTTCCTTGTAGATTTTCGATTTGATTTAAAGCTTTAATTCTTAAGCCACTTTTTAATTGACATTTTAAAACCGGTGATACATATCCTGTGTATGTAAATAAAAATATACTTATATCCTAAATAATTTTATTTCATTTAATATTGATATGTTGAAACATTAACTCTCAAAATTATTGCATTTTAAATGTCACGGTTTTACATTTTGCTTACAACTACCGAAAACTACCCATTTGGGTGTTTATTTACATCCGTAGATACTAATAAATTTTATCCACTTGGATTATAAAGATAAATATATAATTATATATATGTTTACAGTTATTGCCATAATTTTTAAATACAATATACAGCCTTCTATAAATCTCTCTAAAGATTTTTTGATTTTCCGTTTTTTTTTTTAATTTAAATAATCATTACTTAAAATTTGCTGCATATGTGTATACACAAAATAATGTATGTAAATGATTACAAATTACAATCTAAAAAACTTAGGCATACAAAACAATGGAAGCATTAGTTGCCGGTGGGTTTGAGTTTGTGTCTTGATTTAACCATTTTCGAACGCAATTCTCTTGGCATGTCAAATTCTCACAGACTGCATGTACTTGCAGATCAATATTACAGGTTCTTTCTTCATTTATTCTGTAATACTCCTCTTTATATGATGATTCACTATATGTTGAAGATGAACTCTCATATCCTGAAACAGGAGATCCTTCGGCACATGGAATCACTGGAGATGTAGCTGACATTGCAGTCTTATGAAAGGCACTTGGAAGATTTAACGGCTTGCATCTTTGAAAGTACGTACTCTCTACTTGAAAATTATGATCGGGAATATTTGACAGATTAAAATTAATTGGTTTTCCATCACTCTCTATTTTATATAGTGTAGATATACAACTCTCGTTTTCATCGGAAACTTTTTTTTCTGAAATTTCCTCATTTTCATCAAATTTCTCATCTTTTTCGTCAAGGAGATATGGTTTAAATAATTTTACTGGTTTCGGAGGAGGTGACTTAATTTCCATTTCAACTTCGATGTCATCATCATCATCATCACTTTCATTAGGTTCTTTAACTTTTGTTAATAAAGTGGAAGAATTATTTTCCGAATTTCTCATGTGTTTGTTTGGTTGATCATTCCTCGAAATAACCTTCCGCTTCCTAAAAGTCAAATCGACCACATTCTCGTTTTTATTTTCAGCCACATCATCAGTACTTGGTAAATGTCTTAAACTACAATTTATGTTCTCAGCATTCTCACGTCGAGAGCCAATAGATAGATCGATTGGCGTAACAGTTAGGCACGGTGTGTTTGATGATTCTTGTGTCGCGTTATAGTTTTGCAAAGCATATTCTTTTTGATTTCCATTTTCAATGTATGCACTTTGAGGATATTTATTTAAAGATTTGCGGCCACAGCAGTCTTCAATGTTATCCACTACAATTTTCGTTTCATGTTCGCTCAATTCAATTGAATTAATTGCCTCACTTCGTTCGAATAGGACTTCCTCTGCCGTTATGTTGGTTTGTGGCGAACCTGAAGAAGCCAAGTCAGTTGAAGACAAAACAGTCACAGGTAGACAAGTTGACGACATTAATGACGGTATTGTTGACACCCGAGATTGTGGTTGTAGCAGTGTATGGGTATGCGGAGGTAAGTTGTATGGGTAATGCCGATGGTGTTGCGGGGAAATATGTGTTAGAACGGGTATCGGTATAGACATATTTGAAGAAGCATGAGTGTATGGCGTATCGTAATGATGATGATGATGGTGGTGGTGAGGCTGAAGGTGGTGAGTATGAAGAATTGGTGACGATATTCCTGCAGTGTTGCCACTTACTACAGTCTGACATAGTGGTGACGATGTGTTTGTAGTCGAAGTGCTGGCGATAGCTATAGCACCCGCTGCTGCGGCGGCCGCCACCACCGCGGCCAAGTTCGCCGCTGCATAGACCCCTTGTGTTGATGCATTCGTTGATGGAACCACAACTGGTATTGATGGCACTGTAGTAGAATTTGTAGCGACACTGTGTCTAGCTGTGTCCAAGGGCAGTTGCTGAGGTTTACTTTCAAAATGATGGTAGCCAAACTGACTATTACTATTCGTTGGGATCATAATCGGCACTTGCTGATGTTGTTGTTGACTAACGTTATGAAACTGATGTTTTAAGCCACTATGATTTATACTTGCAACTGAAGATCTTAAATTCGATTCACATTGTAACCATTTTTGAATTTGTCTCCTATGTATATTATATTTTCTGGCCGTTGCCCGTTGATTACCTTTGCAATCGCTGTCTTTTCGATATGATTCTAATACTTGAAGCTTGAAATGAGGTGTAAATATTCGGCGAGAACCCATTTTCGAATTATTTGTGAGGTTGTTCGCACCGCCATTACTTGCCATATTTGTTGTTGTATGTGTGTTTTGTAAAATATTTATTGCTGCTGTTGGCACTTGTGTATTATTTGACTTAGATATCATTATATAAAAATCATTAATAATTTTTAAACCGATTTTATCATCCAAAAATACAATGTTTGGACAACCACAATTTAATTATACCGCTCGATAAACTTTTATTGTTCTAAAAAATTATTATATTCCCGTATGCAATAATGCGACTTCCTATGATACACGTTCGATTGCGCCGTTTCTTCTTTCCACACTAAACGATTAGCAGCAAAATTGCTCTAGCATTTGCCAGACATTCTGGCTCGGTTCATCTTCTATGTATTTGTAACTACATGGCGCTTATATATATACATACATACATTCATGAAGTATAGCGGACGAAACAAGTGAACGATGCAAGTAAGCATTTGTCGTTCTAACCAATACAAACGCAATTCAACTGTTGCTTTAGTTCAAATACGTACAAATGTATATACATATGCGTATGTAGATAGTGTACACTGTACATTGTATAGTCAGAACGTGTTTTCCCAATTCCGTGCAGTGCTTATGTGTTTAGTATCTGTGAGTCATGTCATGTATATGTGTAGGTGAACGTGTCCAGTGTTGTATTTTAAAGGCAGCCAAAGATTTAATTTTTCAAAGAACTCACTGACTAGCAAGCAATAAACATTTGCATATATGTACATACATCCATTCACACATATGTATGTAAGTATGTATATTTACATTATGGCGGTAAATTTGTATATAGAAATTACAGTACAAATATACATGTACATACATACTATACATATGTATATACTCTTAAGGCTTTGATCTGACTTGCCCATCCTTTTATTTAATAACCTCGTGTCAACGCTCATCCATACATTTAACACGTGCATAAATACTTTATGAATGCGAAACTGAATGTTCTAAAGTTTTAAAGAAATTACGTATGTATATCAAAATGAAAATATTGTCACCAAGGCAAAATTTTGCAGGTTGCAACATCAGCGAGTTTTTCTACGACGTATATATGTATGTATGTATGTATGTACATACATGCAGTATAAGTATATACATATGTACATATGAATGTATGTACAAACTTATGTTTGTATATAATATTAGCGCATTCCTTATATTCATATAATACAAAATTTATCCATGTTATGTACATACATACATAGATTAAAAAGGCCTGGCCAAAATTCGCAATCTGAATTAAAATTTAGTAATAATGCGACAATCGGCAGTATAAATAACTCTGTTTTTTATTCTAACAAATACTAGCAGAATCTGGTACCTCTAATACTCATATGCCCATATGTTAATATTCGCACTTTAGGGCTTATGTTTAAATTTATCGAAGCAGTTCACTGCCCTCTAATTTAGAACTAAATTTCTTGAAAAAAATTTCCAAATAGAAAATGCAATTTTGGGATTTTAATGTTGTTTTTGCAAAGTCAATATTCACAAAATGTCTGTTTTTAAATATGAAGTATGCAATATGTTACTTGTTAAAAATATAATAATGCAAAAAAGTATGTCGGGATAACAAAGAATTCAAGATCTACTTATACTTGCTTACTGTGCATTTTAACACATGCTCCATATTGGTACACTAAAATAGGTTAAAAATTAATAAAAAATTTAGATAACGTTTATAACCAGGTTCAAAATTCGCTAGAAGCCGCATTTACTATATTTTAAATCGTTTTAGAATCGGCCAAGAATAATAATTTAATTTAAAGTCAGCATTAAAATGAGCTATTAATATACATACATATGTACATACATATTATATTATTTCGCTGGTGATATGATCCTTAGACAATGTGAGCCCAAATAAAGTATAATTTTATGAATGGATGCCTAAAACGTAAAATTATATGTAAAATAATTCAATTTATATACATACATACATAAGTATGTACATATGTAAGTATTTGTTGCAATAATTTGTCAAATGTTCAATTATGCGTTTATATCAATACATGTTTTTATACGTGAAATCAATTGTGCAAAAACATCTCATAAGTTAAATTCGGATGCATATTATCGTAAACATAAAGCATGTGAAACGATCCGCATTTAATTTATAATTATCGTACTATACATGTGATACATGTAAATATAATGCAGATATATGTATGTATGTATGTATACAATTTATACTGGGACAGATAGCTACAGATATGTGTATGTATGAGTATATGTATGTTAGTAAAATTTTTATAAATACTTATATTCATAATTGTGTGGGTACTTGTTTCATACCAACGACATAAAAAACGCCTACATGCTAACGTGCAAGTAATATACCCGAAAGTACACACACGAACTCATATGCTTTTGTATATACATACGTACATATGTATGTACGCTTACCCATAAATATGCACACAGACCCATGTCCATACGTAAGCGTCTATCCGTGCTTCTGAATGTGCAAGTAGTGTATTACGAATGTTCTTTCTGTTTCAAACAGGTTTTCCAACCAAATCAAACTAAGCATACACTGTTGTCATGTTTCGTTCACGGTGCTGAGGTAACGGCCGCTATGACTCGTTCCCTACGTTGTTAAATTGTATTAAAAAGGCAAACAAATCAATCCCTCGATGAAAATACATGTACGTTTGCTAGTTTCTTTTTATCACATCATTTCTTGTTTCAGACACTGAGCATTTACAGATAAACTTGTTTTCGTGTTTCGCGGCGGCGTATGCATGAACACATGTACACTTACACGCATGCACACAAAAACGGGTACGTGTTCATTCAAATACTTGTAATGGTATGTGTAGACAAGTGCCAATGAGTACTGCTGTGTAAAGAAACTCGTATTTTCAATTGTGGCTCCACGAAAATGTGGCAACAACGCATGATCGGAGCAGACAGAATGTCGCCAGCTCTGGCGGTTATGCCAGACACTTAGTCGGGTCTTGTTTTCCCCTCTTTGGTGCAAACAACAAAAATCTTTGTACAAACATCCGAACGTTTATGCGTGCATACACACATAAGTGTATTTACATTTAAAGTCATTTGAATTTAGATATGTACATACTTATTTACGTACATATACATTTGGATTTATGTATACATGAATTTGCTTGGGTATGTGCATGGGTAGATGCATTCGCATATGCACAAATTGATGTGGATGCATGCTCGTATTTATGTATGTAAGTATATATGTACTACAAAAAGTGTAAATATTCTATGAATATGTTCAATATGTGGATATATTTCATATTTCATTATCTGTACTATATAATTACATATACACATATGTAAATTACCCACCGGTATTTGATATTTGTATGTACATACATATCTACATTAATATGTATATAAGTAGTTTGTATGTATGTACATATAGGCAATGAATAATTTAAATAATTACAAATACAACAGCCATAGGTGGGTGTTTAAAAAGATAACTGTAACAGAATTTGATTTGTAGGTATTATTATTAGATTTTTATGAAAATACTTACATATGTAAGTACATACATACTTATGTGATACATCTGATAGGCAAGAAAATTAATAATTACGGAATCCGTCGATCATTATACGTTTACATTCAAGAAAATCGTATTATTTTAATTGTTTGTTAGAAATTAAGTTAATAAATTAGACTAATCGGTGCGAAATTCTTCTAATAGCGCTCACAAAGTCCAATATCTGTATTTCGTAATAGTTGTAAAAGGTTATCAGCACATTATTTAACAAATCGAAGACAATTTGAAACATATATGTACATACATACATATGTACATAGGAGAATATCAAGTTGCACACTACAAATAATTTGGTATTTGCAAGCAGGTAAAGTACGATATATGTATGTACATACATAAATATGTATGTATGTATGTTTAGTTAGTACATGCTATAAAATAATAAACATTGAATTAGTTACATGCATATAATACATATATTTTATTCAGGGAGCGTTTAATAATAAAAATTTCCTTAGTTACTTTATAAATATGTACTTCTTTTGATAATATCTACAATGTATATTATAAGAGGTATTTACATATTCATACATATGTACATACATACATACATATGTATGCATATATGTGTAGTTTTTCAGTTACAATGAAAACCGATTTAAAGTTAGTTTTAGACTAAGTCTAAGTTTCTAACAACAGAAATAACTGTTTTAATTTTGTATATTTCATAATACTGTAGGTGAATGTACATATGTATCTTAAATCTATTTAAGGCACTAAAACATAAACGTAAACGACAAAAAACTTATATGTATGTATACATATGTAGATATCGGACAAAACATATTGGACAGATGGCTATGAATGAAAAAAAAAAAAACATTTGTAAAAAATTGTATGTTAAATAAATTTAGGGACAGTAGATCTTTGACCATCTCACCATCGTGGAGGATGGCCCAAAGCTACAAAACGACAAGACGATTCAAAAATACTACTTAAAGAATTAAAAAAGTTTCCAGATAAGTCGGTAGCGAGCATGGTCACAGACTTAAAATTGAAAGTTAGCAGCCGTACTGTACAACGAAGAGCGTGTGCAGGTGGGCTAACAAGTTATAGGTTAGCTGCCCTAAAGCCTTTTATATCAAGAAAAAATCGATTAAACCGATTAGAATTTGTTGGGGAACACATCAACTTTTCAGTGAAACAATGGAAAACAATAGTTTTCTCTGATGAATCAAATTTAATTTGAAATATTCAGACGGAATGAGAAGAGTTCACCAACCAAAAAATAAGAGGTTAGATTCCCAATACTGCCAAGGTACGGTTCAGCATGGTGGAGGTCGCATTATGTATGGGGATGTTTTTCCGAGTTTGTTGTTGGACCTCTTCATCGAATCAATGGCATTAAGGGTCGATTTATATAAAGACATCCTTGAGAACGAGATGATTTCTTATGCCGAGTGCAATATGCCACTTTCATGGTCAACACGACAACGACCTAAAGCACACGTCGAAACGTGTGACAAATTGAGTCGAAGCTCAAAATATTAATGTTAAAGTGGCCAGCTCAATTGCCGAATATCAACCCTATTGAGATCTTTAGGATATAATAAATAGAAGGATAGACAGAGTAGGAGTGAATTGAGATAAAAAAAAATTATTGAAAGCTGTAAAATTAGCCTGGTTAAGCATTCCACAAGAAGTTATTAACAATCTTATAGCTTATATGCCAAATAGATGCAGTGAAGCAATTAATAAATAAATAATTATGCTATAAAATATTATATAACCATCATTATTCCAATATGTTTTGTCGCACTGAATATTGAATATGTTTAATTTTTTTCGTATAAAATAATATTCTTCAAATCTGAGTGATTTGTTTATATTTAAAATGATAATTGCGAGAATATGAGATGATAATGTACCTCATAGGTATGAGTCCAATATGTTTTGTCCGACACTGTATATGACGATAAATACGTAAATATGTAACACAAATATTGTGCGGTCAATAAATTATTTAATTCTTGATCACTCCCAATTAATTAAATCGGTTTGGTTTATAGGGCCATTTTAGTCATTATTTATTTCAAAGCCAGCGAGATATTTTAAACGATTTTAAAGTCTGTCATCAGGCGTGTTCATAACTTTTTAGCAATTGTACATAACTGGTATTGTCGATTATTACCACAGAAAATTATTAGAAAAGGCATACCTTTTAACTCTATATATTTTGGTAGAGCCTTCTTCAGTTTGCTCAATTTCCCTTGGTATATCGAGGTAACATTATATTTTAGGTTTTCAGTTTTCTCTACTCTCCTTGGTACATCAAGATAACACCATATTTTATATATTTGTAAAACATGGTCAATTTACCCATTATCCAATCGCCAAGATTTTTTTGCAGAACATAATATTATACTCTAATGCAACTTTTGGGGGGGTGTGATGCCCTGTACGCTATACTTTTTTTCTCCCGTATAGCTAAGATGCACCCTAGTGTATATACATTTGTATATAATAACAAACCTAACTGTATCGTTATACCGAGATATATAATATAATAAATACCATAACGTAAACCAAAAGGTCGGAATTTTATATAATATAAGACGTATTAAAACGAAATCCATTAATTTTGCATAAAATTAAAGCTTCTATATAGAATAGCTAGAATGATCGGATTTAGGCCAAATATTCATCGTTTTGTTCGATAATTTGCTCCCATTTTGAAGGTAATTTTATAACTCCACTCTCATAGAAATACTCGTTTCTATTAGTAAAAAAACTGGAGCAGTCGATTTTCTCAAATTTCTCTGAAACGAATTTTCCACCAACCCAATCATACGCCTGCGGTTCTCCTGATGGAACATCATTCCACTCCTTGTGATCAAAGCTGTACAGGTCAGAATTTTAAGTTGGGACGTAGGGGAATAGTCAGTAGCAGATTCGACCACGACCGTTTTAGCTTGACGTTGTCTTAAGTGACCTACTTTTCATCATCAGTAACCATCCGCTTTAGGAATTGATCGATCGATGCCGCGACAAACAGATGGAAACTCGTCCAGTATATTTTTTGCCCTTACATCGAGCTTATTTTTGTATCCAGCATTTTTTAAATATAAAAAAAAATGGATGAACGATGGATGTATCAACAGCGTTTTACCATAAAGCAAATTTTCTTCTACATATTAGGAGAGTAGAATTTCGGGGGGGGGACTACATACATATATAATTTTGTACCTGTAACTCAAAGTCATTTTCTTCGCGAAGTGTCACTTATGACGGAAATAATGTATAACTTCTAACTTTTGAACTCTCCGCACTCTTGTGGCCGATACCAACGCCGACCATTCCTTAAAAAAATACCCATATTCATTCATTCATTCGCCCAGATATTTACTTCATGCACTAAAGTTATATAATAACAAAAGAAATGAACAACCAACATCTTAAAATAAATAAGCTTTCAAGAATATATTCTTCCTATTTATACATACATACATGTATGTACATACATACATATGTATGTATACTATACAAGAATAATCCGGCCACGCCTTGCTGTGGCCAAAGTATTTACATTATTTCAAAATTTGGATGTGGTTGATAAATATTTTCTTTGAGATGATATTAAAAAAAATTAACTAATATCAACATAAGTTTCAACAAATTAGTAATGCCGTTTTGTTTGGAGAATATATTAGTATCGTGAAGAACAATTGGTTCAGAAAAATAAGAATTGAACCGTGATTTAAAATATGAAGAGCATTCGGCTAATTGAACCTTTTGCATTAGTATGCAGTCGTGAAAGTCAGAAATGATAACCATCATCATTATATTACCATCGAGAATGTGCGTAATTAATCTCTTAAAATAGTCTTACTCCTATTAATTTCATCGCTTGATAAATATTTGTGTAAAGCGAGGATCGAGTGTCGGACAAACAAGAAACTCTGAATGTCGTTATAAACTTTAATAAGTCATAAAGTCAATACTGAGTTTCTTGATAAAAAAAATGTTATAGACCAATGAATTAGAATTTTAAACTTTAAAATAATTAAAAACGTACAAAAAAAAACTTAAGTCGAAAGAAATGATATTAGGTATATGGGGATTGGGGGAAGTAGTAATTTTCAACACTCCGAGTGATCAAATTAAATGAATTTCTTTGTTTACTTCCGAAAACCCGTAATATAAAAACTTAGCTTAAAAATACCGCATATTAAGAAAGCCGGAATTAAATAGAACATCAAGTATCTATGCCTGAATTTCAAAATTGAATTCACAGATCGTTTTTCAAACTTATTACGCACATAATAACATAAAGAATGTGCTATGATAATTAATAAAGTAAAAATGTTTCATAACAAGCCGTTCTTAATTGAAACTTACAGTTTATTGAAAAAAAAATTCCATAATTTTAGAAGTTTAGCCGTTCTTATTTGAAACTTACAATTACATGTATAGAACATTAACACAAACATTATCCTCTTAATTTATATATAAAAACGACGATATTTGCAGTCTCTGAGCTAAAACAAATAATACCTTTTCTGAGGTGTCAAGAAAACAATGTTAGGACATTTTTATTTAATAAAAAATAGATGTTTGTTAGTTTTATACATTAACAAATGTTCAGGGTAAACCTCCGAGCCGCTTGTAATCAATTTTTTCTAACTGAACCAGCGGTTTCAATTGCTCAGCAAATATGCGCATTTCATCTCCGATGGAATCTTGGCCATTAGGAGCGAGAACAGAAAGTTCTACGAGATAACTTTGAGATACCGTTTCCGTACCAATTTCTTGTTGTTTACCAGGAACAGCCTTTATTTTAGACACTGTTATTTTCATTCTTCCTTTCCGAAAAATATAACCTGAAATAAAAAAATTATTATTAATTGATTTTAATTAGTACAAAATCAAGTAAGAAGCGCTAAGATCGGGTGCACCCGAACATCTGACACTCTCATAATTGGCATAAATCAAAATATATGATTTATTGGTAATTAGATATTTAAGTACATTTAGTAATATCAAAATTATTTACTATATATTCAGTATTAGTAAAGTATGTGCACGAAAAAAACTGTTCACATAAGTAGAAATACGCACAGCTTAGAAATTTTTAACGGTAAAATCAAAATTCAAATTTACACGCAAAGTTTATTACATTATCTACATAATTGCATTATATTTTTTACAAAAATATGGTTAGTGTAAAATTTGTCAGCAATGAATATACACGTTCGCGAATCGGTTTTGCGCAAAAACCTGGAAAATCCAGGCATGTCTCACAGCGACATCGCCAAAAAAATTAAAAATTGCAAAATCTTCGGTATCTTTCGTACTTAAAAGATACAGTGACTCCTTATCGTTGAATAGAAAGGCCGGTAGTGGTAGAAAACAAGAATTTGAATCTCCACTTTAGCAAAAAAAAAAGTGTTGACCTATTTGAAACGAAATCCTTGACCTCCAGTACGAGATGTCGCTTTTTATAGAATTTCAAATATGTTTTGTTATGAAATATTCTTATTTTGTCTTTTGATATATTTATACGAATAAACTAATATTTATAATCGTAATAATTGTGCATAAACACTGCATTCTTAGTAGTTAGTAAACAACTTTTCAGATTTTTTCAATTGAATCATCTTGAAAAACGAAACGAATTTTGTTCAGTCACAACGAGCGTATAAATTACTGGCTTTAGTAGCCAACCGCAGAGCGAAATCGTGTTATAGTATCCTGTGCAACTATAATGCAATACTAAATGCAAAGATATAAATCATTAGATTAAAAACACTAAGATCCGCTTGAATACGTTTAAGAGCTATAAAGCAGTCCAAACTTACCACGACTAACGTATTCGAAATCCAATCTACAACCCA